>NC_133580.1:17454075-18054075 GCF_964106895.1 Numenius arquata | reverse complement strand
GTCACACTTTAATGTTCACTTTTGTAAGTGGTTTTTAGCCCTTCATTTTTGTTCGTTAGCAAATAATGTTTAAAAGTGGTTATTTGCCTAAATAACAATATTATAAATGTGTTAACTCATTCAGAGAAGGAACTTGCTATGTATTTGGTAAGAAGGTATCAGAATTTATTAAGATCTTACTTGTGAAAATAGACCTGTAAGTTTTAACAGTGTTTGTGTGAACACAGCTTTCCAGTCAAACTCATATATTAGAGATTACGTTTTTGAAGACAAACAAACATTACTAACAGAGGTGTATGTAGACAGAGACTGTCTCTTTCTGCCCGTGCACTCAGCTGGTCACAGCCAGGGTGGCTCTGGCTGAAGAAGCCGCCTTTGCCCAGCACCTGCCCTGTGCTCTGTGCGGCCGCTGCCTTAACACTATTGGGCTGAAGCAGAGGCAGAGGGGGCTCACGCTGACCTTGGTCCCTCGAGGTCCCTCCATGTCCAAGGAGGGACTTTCAAACAAGCGCCCTTCAAGCAGCAGGGCTGTGAGATCGCTTGCTGGGGTCAGGAGCAGGAGGGGGAGACATTTCCAAGGACAGGGGTGAGTTCTCTGCCCTACGTGGACTGGCATCCATAGGAACTTAAGAGTCGCACCCTAACAGCTTATGTTTTTGAGAATGTGTCCGCTGTTTTTGAAAGTTAGACTCCTAGTGTACGTGCTTTGTGCATGCTGGGCAACAAACCTTTGTACCTTTGAAAATTTCATCCCAGTATCTTCTGCCTGCTCTATTGCAACCTACAATAATAACCCATTAATCAAGTGTCACCCTTCCTAATTCAGAGGAGTTCTTTTTTTATTGCCTTCATTTATAATAATTTAGTTTATACTTTACAATGTTATTGATTTTATGAAATGGCTCATTACATTTACACAAAGCTAAATCATTCAATTAGATGCTTTAAATTAAGTCATATAAATTTCTTACTAGATTTATTGTTGGATTGAATTGGAAATAAGCCCTAAGAAATTGTTTTTTGAAATAATTATTGGGAAGACATTCTTACTTATTTTATAGGCTAGAATATAAATTGCTCAGCAAGTTGTTTTAAACTATTGAAGCCTAGATCCCCTTTTGTGAAATGGTGGGTGGCGTAAGCAGTGGAAAGTTTGCTTGACTTCCTCTGCATGCACTTGAAAGGGGAAAATCACCATCAAAGGGGATTTTCTGTAGGTTCAAGTAAGTGGAAAAAAGCAGTATTCTGGAAAATGGTCCATCAGTCAGCCCTTCTTGTAAAGACTTACGCATAGAAACTGAAAGGACAGGGAAGAAGGGTCTATGTAAGACCTTAGCTTCCTCCTGCCTTCTGTGCTGCCCTGGGAAGGAGGGGTGAAAGCTGGTCTGCTTAGTTCAACAGGAAGAAATCGGTCCAAAACCTCTGTGAATGTCAATGCCATTCACAAATGAATTCAGTGTTTTAAAACTTGTAGGTTTTTTTGGCTTTTCCTGTTTCCTCACTGGTGATGCTATTATGGAAGTTGTTCTAATATACGTACTTAAGAAAATGAAACATTTTTTTCACTTTTTAAAAACTGAAACAAAGAGGAATGCGCATTAGAGGAACACAGCCCCGTCAGAGACAAGTCTGTTTTGAAACGGGTAGATGAATTTGGAGCGCTGGTCTTGTTATCGCTGATATTAAATAATGCAGTGCTTTTGAACAAAGTAATCTTCAGTTTAGAAGCAGAGAGAAAAAAACACATTGTAGTTAAAATCTCAATAACTAAAACCATAATTATTTGTAATTCAAAAGTTACTTCTCTTTTATTCAAACTTATCGAACTTCTTTCCAAAGGGAATTCACTTTAAAATTGTAGTTGTCCTAAATCATCTATGACCAAATCATGGTAATAGAATTTGAAGATGATGTGACTCATTTTTATTTAAGATTTTTTCTCCATTAGCTTTTCCAAAGCTTTTTTCTTATTCCAAACTTGTTAATTTTACAATTTTCTTGGCAAGCAGTTCCTTTTATACCGTCTAAAGAAAGCAAAAGGATGCAAGTCCTTTCCTTGCATTTGTTCCTAAAGCTATTTTTTCATTCTTTCTGTCTTTGGGAGTGACTCCTTCAGACTATGTCTCTGTGTAAACATTTCTCTGGCGGACAAAAGGAATTGTGAAACTACAGAGTTTAAGAATTAGTCTAGTAAAACAGCAGTTCTGCTGGTAATGACGTAACGAGGCTAACTAGCGATGGATAGTGTTGTTAGGATACAGCATGGGGAACAGGGACAATTGCCCCACGGGAGTGGCAAGACAGGGTTGCCCCAGTCGGGATTGAGTGTATTGACACCCCCTATTCACTTTCTATCATGTTTGCCCTACAAAATACACGTGTTTTTTTTTTTATATTCCTTTGTCATTCTGACTATTTCTTTCTCGGTTTTATGTTTTATTTTTTCTGTGTTTTCTTTAGTTATCTTTATCTTTTTGTGCTGCTAGCTGCAGTGCAAGTTTTAACAATTTGCCTTTTTATTCCCTTTGGAACAGTTTGTCTTGCTGATCTTCCCTCAGCTTCTCTTTGTCAAAGATGACAGGCTTACCATCTTTAATTTTTTTGAATAATTAAAAGCCTTGAATCTTTGGTTACCCTCTGCTGGACTGTCAGAATTTGTAGCTTTAAAAAAAAATAATAATTAGGTGCTCTAAACTCTTCAAAGTATTCCAGAGGTTTCCTCTGTCTGGTAATAAAAGTACATCTTTGTGTTAGAAGGGAATCTATCTGTTGATCACAAGAAATTATATTTTGTGTGCACATGCAGTTTCTAGTGGATATTTTTAATCCGTTATACATACTAACTGCACCTTTTTTCACTTTACCTTGATTTTCACTTGTTTGTAGTGTTGTATATCATGGCTACTGAAGGATCGCCTCTTTTCATTTCTTTGTCTTACATTATAAATTATCATTATTTATGTTTACTGTTGTTCTGTGTTTATTCAGCATTGCAGAGATGCTCTGGAAAAATGTTTTATTTTGTTTTTCACCTTTCTCTTTTTGTGTCTCTTGCCTAATCCTTAGCAAGCCTTTTTCCTGTGTCACCTTAGAATCAACTGTTCAATCCCTAATCACATTTCTGAATTTAAAAGAAGACACCTTTTTTTTAAATGATGTTAAAGATTCTCCCCTTCAGTGCTTTTCTTCACAGTGTGATGTCCCATCACCAGTGCTTGACCCATTTCTGCTGCCTGTGGTGCAGTTCTCTTCAGCCTGTCAGCTACAAACACAAAAGACCTTAAACTTGAAACAAGTCCTGCATCCCTGTCCTCTTCTGTTGTCAAATCAACTTTGGGACAGCCATATCAGTGCCCTTGCTAGGACAGAGCGCCTTGGCTGGGGGATCAGCAAAAGTGCCATGGAAGTTCTCTTCTGCTTCTCTGTTTTGCCTGAAAATGGCAACGCCGCTTAGCCTGCGATGTCACGGTGCCACCTGTGGCATTGCCAAGGGCTCCTGGTTGGCTCTGAGGACTTGGCATGGGTGAGTTGGCACTGCTTTGCCAAAATCTGAACTTCATGGGCAACATAAAAACAGTAAGATGGGGACACGCTGGGTGGGAAATGGCTTATAAACCACATCTGAGTTGAAGTTGTCAGCATTGCAGTCAATGGAGAAAGGGAATTGGGTGAAGGAATTAAGCAGAGAAGGAAGGAGATCAAAACCACCTGTTTGTTTTTGTTCGTTACTAGCTCACTTCATATGTACTGTCTGGTTCAAGCAAACATCTTATCTCAACCTACACTAGAGGGAAAAAGATAAAGCTCTTTGGATTATTTTGCAGTTTTTCTCAGAAGGTTTTAATTGTTTCAACCCTAAAGTCTCTGATATGAATTAGATCAGAAGTCTCTCGCATCCCAGTAGCTAGCATCATGCTGTATTGGTCCTTTTCATACTTTTTTGTAATCATTGTTCCGCTATACATAAAGTAATTAAATATTTGTTGATTTAGAGCTTTTAATCTAGGTCTCCCAAGACCCATCTTGAGAGTCTTTACCAGCAAGACAGTTAGCATCTTTTCTCTCTGCATCCCCCACTGAATTTGTAATTATTTATTCAAAAAGCAGTGGTTGGAAGTCAAGAATCATCTACTCAGAATAACCAAGGAATTGGTGGTGAGAGTAATCACCGAGGAAATGGCAGTGGGCAGCCTGATTGAGTTGCCCACTGAGAAGGGAGAGTTCAGTCCCTTCGTTTCCCAGGTGAGCTCAGAATGGTCTGAGAAATATGGAACAGGTGAAATCCTCCTTTCCTCCTCTCTCCACATGCCCTTTCCTCTTCTATGCAATTGAAAAAGAGATTTTTGTCACTATGTAGTACATAACATTTTTTGTTGTTATTTCTCAACAAAACCAAAAATATTTATGGTGAACAGCTTGCTGAAAGGTAGAGAATTATGAAAAACATTTATGTAGCAAATAAATCCCATAGCAAATAAGTAGTTTTGGAACACTGCATTTCATTTGCCTATGGGGCATCAATGCCAATCCTAGAGGACAGAACAGAAAGAATTAAATTGAGTTAAATAAAACCAAAGTGTTTAGCCTTACAAACTCACCAGCAGCCATCAGTGCCAAGCATTAATTCCTTTCCTGCTGGCAGCAGGAAGGTGGGTGAGACAATACCGTCAGTTGCACAAATTAAGTCACTGTGGCAGAAACACAACACAAATAAATAGGAAAAACAATGCAAAGAAAAGCAGACTGTTGTTGCTGCATAAACCTTCTTCCAAGCTGGAGGCGCAGAAAAAGGAAATGTAATGACTTGGTGCATGTCATCTTGTAGCCTGACAAGCCCTTTCAGAATAGAAGAAGAGTGTAAGATGCCAGGAGAGGTCTCGCTGCACATTCTGATAGAGAAAAGGGGCTTGTGGGTAGCAGAAGAATCCCCTTTTCAGCAGACTGAGAAATAGAGCAAGTCAGCTGTGCTGAGCCCTGGAAAGGTAGTGGAAACCCTAATCAGGATTAAGCTGAAAGAGAGGAAAGATATGGGATGAGAACACACAGGTTAGAATTCTTACTCACTGTGACTTAACTGCCATAATATTACAGGCCCAACTTCCAAGACCCCTTTTCACAAAGAAAAAATAATCCGTATTTAGCATAAAGATCTCAAAGTTTCCTCCCATACAACAACATACAAGCTACTTTTTCTCTTCTTCTATCAGATTATAAATTTATGGGGGGGAAATATGTTTTCAATGACTTTTTAATCATCATGTTTCTATACATTGAATTTATCTGTCAAATTTGGTTTTTTTCAACAGTTTAGCACTTTCCATACATGGTCCTGTTTCTTTGTTTTATTCCCAACTCAGTTGTTTTCAGAGAGTTCCATTACGGTGCTGCAAACAGAAGGTGGGGATAGAAATAATATCAAAGAAAGAGGATTGAGTACATCCCACATGCTTCTCACAAGAGACTGAGAAGTTACTGTGGATCAGCTGTAGCTTTTACTAATAATTTAGAAGTCCACACTTGTATGGTATTTATTATCTTTTCTATTCCTAAACTAATTTAATCTAGCTATGCTGATTTGAAAGTAATGCATAAAATCCAGTACTCAAAGCAATCTGGTTACTTGCTAACTAAAAATGTACTTCAGGAGTCCAAATCAATGTTTCTCCCGTAACCAGCAGTCCAGACTGATGGCAACACGGGGGACTGGGATGTTGCCACATCCATGAGCTAAATGTAGTACTTGGAGAAGAGAGAACCTACTGAGAGAATACTGATGTGCGTGTCCTCATTGGAAAACACTGGGTTTAAGTTTTTTTAGTTAGTAGATGTCAAAAAAATTTGTATGTCACAGTAAACAAGTAACTGATGATACAGGCAACAGATTTCTTTGGATGTGTGTAATAATTAATAATGTGTGTACTTAACAGCTAAGGTTGCACATGGGCATGTGTGTGCTGTAATACTTGATCCTGTGTGCTTCTGTCTCTGCTCTGCACATGAGCTGTTTGCCTGGCTGGGTCTGCGCCACACGTGCTTGGCAAAACTCAAACTTTTCAACACGTCTCATCTCACACACATTTTGTCTCCCGTCCACAGCAAACTCTGGGCAACAAGGGAGTGGTCATAGATCACATTTACCATGTGAATCCCTACTGTGGTGCTACATTAAGGCCAGGGTAGGTAGGTGTGAGATCTGAGAACATAAAGATTGTCAAATTGAGGAATGAGCCAGGCCAGTGACTGCATCCATAGAGCTTCTGGGCCGGCAGTAATTTGACCCCAGTTTTTTTTCCACTTAGTGTGTAAAAGTTTCCACAGCTGATGATCCAGTTGTCTCATTCCTAACTCGTGCTGAACTTGAACAAGGGGGCTGTCAAAAATTTTGATTTCCAGTGTGAGCTCAAACTGTGAGCCACAGTTAGAGTACAGATATCCCCTTTCATCTTGACTGAATTTATACTGTAACAACACTTGCTGTGAGGTGCTGGAGGTGATCACGCTTTTTTGAATATGATTAAGTATATCATCTTGCTTCTGTTTCACTGTCATCTTAGAAGACCCTATCTACTCAGCACACAGCCCCAAAGTTTAAGAGGTCAAAAGGTCTTCCTAGCTGAAAAAGGTCATTATTTTATAATGCCAGTTGGTAGCTGACATCCAAACTTTATATTTATAGCCATGCTTTCTTCTGAAGTGTTCTTGTCCTACAGGTTTAGTTGAAGACAATAAAAGCTCTGGCTTTGAGGATTCCATATATTAGCAAATTAAATTGTTCAGGTCATTAATTTTACTGTGAGGCAGGCAAATCATTTTTCTAGGAGTTCAGAAGATGATTTAATTCCTATACACTTAACAGTTGGTTCTGGAGAAGGTTTTTTCAGCCTGTTAAAAAGATGTTGACACCACCCTAAATGCAGCAAGAGTGTAAGCTCTAAAATAAGGGAAAGGAGCCTAAGTATATTTTTTAATTTGGGATCTAATGTTCAGGGATTCCCAAACAAGTATGCTTGGAATTGTGGAGTTTCATCTGTTAATGAACTTTTGAGAATACTGTAGGCTTAGGTTTGCAATTCAGTTGTTTCACAGTTACTACATTTGCTTTTAAGTTCACCTTAGAGATAACCTTGAAAAAGAGAAAGGGCTGTTGCAGAGGCTGATGAGTGAGTGACTTGCACAAGCTGCGTAGGGGCCTTTGAGAAGCAGCAAAAGGAAAATGGGGAGGAGGGAGGCTGCCGTGGGAATGGGTATCACATGTAGGATTGTGATACCTTTTGATATCATATATTCTAATCCTGTACAGATTTCTGGGATGTCAGTATAGTATTTTAGTCTTACCAAGTTGAAGTATTCTGCACATAACCTTTTTTTAATGTTTTTTTCTTCTCCCCCCCCCCAAAGGGAACTATTTTAAGAATTTACTTCAGCACTTTTCATCGACTACATGCTTATGGAACACGTTCTTTAACCACTATTAGCTTGGGCAGGTGTTTGATTTGCCAGTCCAAATCCTTTGACAGCAAATGTTATTCTAATGAATGCTTTGTTTGAATTTTTAATTATTTTTTATAATTTACTATGTTTGTTTGACTCTTGTCATCAAAGATATTAATGGAGTTAATTTAACCATAATTTGCCTCATTTAAGGAAGAATCCTTTTTTAACTTGCCATACAGTAAGTAAATAAGCATTTAATTTTTAAGCTGCCTATTTTCATCTAGTTTTTCTCATTTGAAGGAGAAGATTTATTAGCTTCTCTCATGTATAACTGGATAGAAGGGTATAACTGGATAGAAGGAATATGTTTAACAATACTCATTGACAAGAAAAACAGATTCTCACTTGACCGCATGTATTTAAAGTTACTTAAAGTATAAACCTAAACAGTTGATATTTATTTATGAGAACTGAAACTTAAGTCTACTCAAAGTGCCTTTTGTTAGGTACTGTTATTCTAAGTTTATATTGGTCATTAGTGATGCATGGGTGAACCAATGACTTCATCAAATGAGCAGAGAAGGAAAATTCTATAAATCAAATATTTATACATATGTATATGTGTTCCTTCATATGTATTATAAGGGCATTTAGAATTCAGAAATCAACAAATAATTTTGAGTGATTAATTATTCATATTGTACCAGCATACAGAAAATAAGGATAAAAGATTCACTTCAAAACTTTTTCAATAATTTTTCATAAGCCATCACAACAAATTTCAGGGAAAGCATCCAAATATTTTAGTATATATTTAAATTAAAGTGTGGAATATATTAACCTAGACGTGTTTATAAAATCAGTAATTATGATATGCTGGTAAGAAAGTTACCATCTTTCTGTTAATAGAAAATAATGACAAATTTCAGCAGTAAGCAAATCTGTAATAATAATAATAATTCAATTAAGCTAGTTCTTAGCTTAATCTTTCCCTTAATAAATGCTTCTGGGTTAGTAATTGCCAATTAGAAAATTAATTAAAAAGCATTGTCTGATATTGACATGGTCATGATAATACTGCAGGGAAAAAAAAAGCATGGGAATATATTCTCAATGCTACATTTCACTTTTACATATTAAAAAAAAAAATAATTGGTTTCTAAGAAGCTACAAAAGGCTCTTGAATACAAGGTTAAAACTTGTACTAATAGACTGGAACAAAAACCGAGGCATTCCTTGCTAGTATGTGACAGCTCCATGAAGAAATTTGTAAAGAATACAGATAGGACCACTGGGTTTTCCTTCCTCTCACATTAGTTTTGCAATAAGCTCTGCCAAGAATCTTGTTTGTTAAATATGAATTAGAAGTCCAGGCTTCTGATCAACGTTTTTGTTGATAATTAGTAAATTTAAAGCCTGCAGGAAGTGACTGGATTTTTTTTGTATCAGGATATGATTTATTTTGGCAAATTACTGTCCCAGATCTCAAGTTACATCACTGGAATATGGTGGTACGTAAATCCCATGTGAGAATAGCAAGGATTTACTTTCTAAATAGAGAAGAAAAAGAAGAGCAATGTGAACAGATTTCTTAGAAACATTTCTGAACCACAGGGGAAAAGCAATCTCTGAACAAGTTGTCCCAGTGTTACCCAAGAGATGTGGGTACCCCACAGTGGGCTGTAGCAGCCAATTTTTCCAGCTGGTTCATCTGCAGAATTCTTCATCTTATATCACATTTATTGTAAATTTGAGATTCATTCAAACAAGTCTAAATGTAAACTCATTTTTGGAGTGGTCCCTGCTATAATTTGTGGGCAGGGTGAAAGGGGACATCCTCTGGTTCTGGAGAAGCAAAGGGAATGAACTAATGTTGCGATTTCCAAGACTACGTGAATGTGTTGGAGGGTGAGGCATGTGAATGTTTGCTGAATTTTTGTGGCTTTCTACTCCTTAACAAAAAGGAGAAAACCAGAATTTGTGCAACTAGTTTATTCTTCTTTGAAGAGGAAGAGCGTGTGTGTGCGTGCGCGTGCCTGAAATCTGGACAATCAAGCAGTATTCCTGAGTTTTCAATCAGCGTGAAGCAGTCCATAATTAGCCTTCTGCAGTTATTGCTGTGAACTTCCTCAAATCTTAGTTCAGTAATCATAAAAACTTCATGTTTAGCATTTGCTTGCCAGCTTAGTTTTAAATGTCTTCCTCTGCTATTTATTTATATTCCTGATATATAAAAATGGGTATCACATGGCATTTCATGTGAAAATAAATTTCACTTAGTGTGGTTGGGTGGTAAGGTTGCAGGTTTTAGCAGAACTGTCTGAAACAATATTCCCAGGTAGCTGCACGAACCACAGTTCCCAAGAATCTGAAATAATCAATGACAGTTTGTCTTTCCCAAGGGCATTTTAGGAATATTTAGCATGTGAACATGTATGAAAACTACAGTGGGCTGAAAAGAATTCTGAATTGTGCTCAGCATTATTGAAACTGAAAGGCGGTGAAGAGCTGTAGAAATGAATGGGCTCCTAGAGGCTTTTTTATAGATTATGGGGGGAGGATGTGTTATAATAAAAGGTAATAAGAGCTTTCCTGCCTCTGATAGACTCTACCTTCAACTAACCTACAGCTATCGGGAGTCAATAATCCATGTTGGATAAAGAGACTTTGAGGAACAGTTTTATTCTATTGGAATGCACCAGCTTGCACAATGGGTTTGTTTGCTTTTTGCAGGCAGCCTTCCTGAGAGACAATATTTCTGAAGCTCCGCAAAGCACTTTTTCTGTTTTCATTGTCCAGTTCTTTAATTGGATGAATGGGCTGCAGAGGCCTACAAGTTGAACTGAGTGAAATTTGCACTCTTTGAAAAAACAACCGAACAAAACATGTCAAGCAGTTTCACATGGCACTGGGATAAAATGAACATAAAAGGGAATCCTATTTAAAGAACAGTGCATTAATGTTTTAGTGGTGTTCACTTCAGGCTGGTACGTTCTACATGAGTCTTTTTCCCATATGGGAAAGTAATAGGCTCCAAGTTGAATAAGTGCATATCCTTTTCATAAGAGGTTGAAGGAATAGGCATTGGGAATGCAACAACAGTGGTGTACTGAACGCGGAATTGGGATATAGTGCCATAAGGCTAATTAACATCTTGTACTCCCATTGTGTTCCCTTAGGGGGAATCGTGGTTCTAAATGATAAGTATGTAGATTGAGACATTCTTAATCTAGGCAAGTGGTGCAGCAAAACATTACTTACTGAATAACAAAAGGAATACAAAATTGACTATGGACAGTATATTTCAAATAAAGTGCAATACCCTTTTTCTCCTTTTCATTATGTTTAGTAACACTGATTTACTCACTGAACAGAAGGTGGAAGATGTACTATTTCAGACTTGGAGTATAGGATTTGATTTTTGCAATACATAAAGAATTTTGACTCCTGATGGGTTTGTCCTTTGGAATATTTTTCCTTTGGTGCAGTCCCAATGTTCAGCGATGACAGGAATAGTCATGCAGAATCTTTTTGAAGGGTCAATAGAAATAAGTCCTTCAAGAAGCATCAGTCCTTCAAGAAGCATCAGTTTACAAGTTTCTTCTTCGCATACATTAGATGCTTCAGGACATCCCTTATGGGGTGGATGCTACTGTAGCAGACTGAGTGTTGCAGCTGGTATCTTCTGCTGCTTCTGAGAATTCCTACTTTTTCCGGTACTAATTAGAAAAATACTTGCAGAGACAGTGTCTTTTCTTTTCCTCATCTCTTACGTCCCATTTGGCACCCAGAACTTTTCAGGAGAGTCGAGTTGAACCGCTGACCTAGGATTAGGTTTTCTGTAACCCATTATACCCATTATCCTTTTATTAAAGACTTTCCTGGAGAACTTCTACTCAATGTAAAGAAACAAGTAATGACTAGATGTATATGTGCATGTTATAATGGAGTACCATCATCTTCAGAGTTGACAATAGAAATATATTTATAGCTGGATTTAGTGATGGAACTTGTTACGGACAGCAGTACTTGGAACTTTTGCTGACCAGTAATGTCATCCTCATAACTGAGTGTAGTTGTGCATCATCTGTGATGAGTTCTGTTCATTGACTGAATACGTTCAAATACGTGGTGAGAGAGACTCCTCACCTGTGCACAGCAAATGATTGAGAAGCCAGGAGCGCAGTGGGAAACCATGCCTTCAGGAGGGCTGGCGAGTGAGCTGAGGCAGCTTTAGCAAGATGCTGAACGTTGCTGAAAAAAGGGGAGGAGAAGGTGCATTTTCTGGGGAGATGCAAGATCCGTTCTGGGAGAAGGGGAGACTGGAAGCGTGTCAAGCAGCTTCTGGGTGAATCTGGGAATCAGACTGGGAATAGGAACCAGAGAAAGGGCAGGGAATATATAATTCTTTTAAGGGTAAAGTATTTGAAAGCTGTGTAGGTAAAACTGGCATTTGCATGGGAAGGATACTTAGTAGATGAATCAGCACAGTTTCTGAGGTGAGGAGTTGATAACACATTGCTATTTGGATTGTTCACGGGCTTTATGGCTTTGTAGCAAATCTTTGCCCTGAACAACTTTTTGTCCTATATTTGAATTAGGCAGAATCAATGTACCTCTAGCAGAGCTGAATTTTGTGACATATCTAGAAATAGCAACAATTGTAGGTCTGAGTCCAGTGATTCTGAGATGTGGTTCAAACTTAACTGTAGCGCAGATCACAGTTTAAAATATCTGACAGTTTTTGATTTGTCTTCTGTCACTGAAGGAGAGAGCAAGTTAAATGGTCTGTAGTAAAAAGCGATTGAACAAATCACTTTAAAAAAAGAACAAGAAGAATGTATTTCTTTTTCTGCTTGGTTACTAACAGTAGCTTTTGGGTATTTTCAAAAATTCCTATTTCGTAACATAAAAGTAGCACTGTCTATTTAAAAAGCTGATCATATTTATGTTTCCATATATATACGCCTGTATATGTTTCTGGCTTATGTGTAAACACACGCACACATTCTAGGTATAAGTAACCTTAGCTCATCACTTCTACAGAGTATGCAAAATACTTTCAACATTTCCTTTATTTTCCTACTCCTTCAGAAGACTGAAAACGGCTGCCATTTTTTGAATTAATGGATAAATACACATAAGAACAAAAATTACTGCATGTCTCGATTCTTTTCTGTATAGCAGCTCTTATCATATGTGGAAAACCATATGTTTAGGGTTTGTAACAGTATTATCCTTTGCATTTAAGAGCACATATGTGTCGCAGCCACAGAAAGGTGTATGGTTTGGAGATCATTTATCAGTGCTTGTCAACAAAGCATATATGGCAGAGACAAATTAAAACTCGTGTGTTTTATTGAGTGCTGGGGATTTTGAGGTTATATTTGACTGGAGGCTGAATACTTGCTACTTGGGTGTCTGGTTGCTTTTAGCTTTTTTTCTGAAACAGTTGTATGGAGGTTTTTTTGTCGGTTTGTTAGGCTGGAGGTATTGGTGATTCCTACGACTGCACCTTCCTTTCCCGTTCCTTTTCTATGCAGGATGTAATACTTGTTCTCTGAATCATGCTGGGACATATTTTGGGAGTTCACGGGATTATCACCAGGGCTACTGCTATCAGGCAGAACACATGCACATTTTATTATCTCATCCAACAGGTTTTCATTTTCTATGCACATTGAGTCAGCATAGAGGGGGGAAACATGCTGCCATTACTACTGGCAGAATTCGATAAATATTATAAGTCTTTTCAGTGCTGCAGAAGCTCATTCTGTCATGATAATTCAAAATCTAAAAATTTCTTATCATCCTTATTTTCTGTCTTTTCCTTTTTCTCATCTGCCCTTTGAAAACGGACAGTATCCTAACCCTGAGCAGCCTAAAAGATGGTGCATATTACTAGGCTATGAATTGATTTGATTAAGTCAAATAAATTTGTGGAGCCTCTGATATGTAAACATGCAGTTGCAAACAGCATCCCCTTTTGGGAACTCCGCTGACAGTCAGTTTGGAAGGTAAGACAGGCATATTAAGTGAAAACACCTGTTAAAGAAACTAGTTACATTAATTTTCTAATACCTTGAAGAACATCAGTCTGATAATTTAATAATCTTCTTGGATTGAATTTTAATTTGTTGCATATATACAGACTGCATACGGCGTGGATCTCTATTTTGAGTTGAGTAGCACAGTAAAACCTGGTGGGGTTTGTGAGAAAAATACAGGAGATGAGACAAGGTTAGCTCGTCACAGAGACCGCATCCACATGAAGTTGACTGTAGAACAGTCTGTGTGGGTGTCTGCTTCTCCCCTGGACACGAGTGTGACCCCAAACTGCTGCTATGTACCAGCAGGCATCAGCAACTCACATCTATTTCTCTTCGCTTTGGCTTTTCCCTGTTCTCCCCTTCCCCAGCAGGAAAAAATAAAATCAAGTTTTTCCGGCAGCATTTTGTCGGTATGAGTGCAGGTACCCTAAGCACAGCTGACTGCTCAACAGGTCCGCTTCCTCCTCCCTCCTGACAAGGTTCCTCTCCTGCACAGCCTGAGGCATTGCGGTGGGAATTGGGAACCGCAGTATCCAGTGAGTGATAACAAGTTGTGCTCTGGCAGAATTACCTACAAAAAGGGTGATTTCCCCTCATGCCATCTGCCTCTGACAGTGCCTTTGGAAGTTTGTTGTGTAGATGTGGTTTAATATTTTAAACAGACATTTCCTTTTAATGTAATGGAGACGATGGAACTCAGTGTAAGGATAAGATTTCATTCTGTGATTATTAACATCTCTGCACATCTGAAATGCAAGGCTTAAAACTCTTGGTGTGACATCCAGTGCAACCTGTCCAGTTCACTTTAGCGGCTTTGTTTACCTATTTTCCTTTTCCTATTATGATTTCCTTCCTTTGTAGATGACTTCTGGGTCTTGGAGGAAGAACTTTTATCTTGTGAATTTCCTTTGGTGCTTGTTTTCTCTGAATGGATTTTCATAACCACTTATACCGCTTCTTTTCTATTTGGAGCATGTGATCCTTTTTTGCATGGATTTTTCCCCTGTCTTCCCATTTCGATCCCTGTCACCCACCTCTCAGTCCATCATGTGCCATTTTCAGTTCTGCTGCCTTTTTTCTAAGTTAATCCACCATTCACAGTTCTCTTTTTACATAAAATCTTCACATTGAAACATGCACAGAGAGTCTGGAAATTCTGCATGTTTTAGTTCTGACAGGACAGAAGTGGGGTTTGGAGTTTGTATCTCTCCTTGACAAAATTTGAGGAAGGTGTTCTGAAACCTTTCATCACGTTAACGATAATAATTCCATCTCTGTCTATTTCCAAGGGGAAAAAAGACCATTGAACTAGTCAGATCATATTTTCATAATCAGAAACCAGCCCATCTGCAACAAAGTTAATTGGAGATACTTTGCAATTTAGGGCAAAACCCAAAAGCAATCATTTCGTTGTAGTGAAAATGAAGCGTTCGGGTAGAAGTTAACTCCGGCAGTAGGAATGAGGAATAGGTAGGGAACGGGAACTCTATTTAGAATTCAAGGACATTATGGCACAAGGTGAGAAATCTATTTTTCTAATTAAGCAGAATATTTTAAAAATTAAATAGCATATACTTTCTTCTACAGCATCTATCTCTGATGGCTTAATCAATGAGAGCACTGTGAGAGCAAGCCTTTATTATCCCCAATCATGCCTTTCTTGGATTATAGTAACAAGATCCAAATTCTAACTCCATGTTCAGGCACTCTAATGACGCTTCCCAAGCGTACACATGTTAACTCCGTGCATTTCTACAAGGTAGGCCTTGAAATGAAGATCTAATTTTTAGCTTGCTTTCTCCTGTGCTGGAAGTATTTGTCTTGAATGTACCAGAAGAATTGCTGTGATGTCGGGCAGTCTGAAGTACAAATCGTTCCTCTTCAGCTGGTTGGACTAGGTTAAAACTCTGCCCAGTGTACAGCTAGGAGAGGGCAGAGGATCCATTACCTTCCATAAACCTCTATGTAGTGAAGAACCTAATTTTTTCTTTTCCAGCTGTGCCCTTCTCTGTTTATGTTTTTTCTTTTATGAGCCTCATCATAAGTCTTTAAATATGGGATGTTGTTTGCTAAGAAACCACTCCATTATTCCAGGAACATATGTTCATGACAAGTACAAGTCATGAACGTTTGAATAGTCTCCATCTGGCATGAATTAACATAGTACCATAATAAATGAGAAGTGTTAATACTAAGAAGCTTGTCTGAGAATTCTAGATTTAACCAATATTTATAGTTATATATATGGAATTTGGTTTTGGTTTTGCTTTGAAGAGCATAGATAAAGGTATGATTTACCGTACCAGAACTGACTGCAAGCCATGGGATGCTTTCAGTAGCGTAATTCTTGAAATAACCTGATTATAAAGTCTCTGTGAAATCCCTAGGTGCTTTTTTGCTCTTAAAAATACTTTTAAGGAAAATAATAAATGAAAAAATAGAATATATTACTGTATGCTCTAGTGAAGACAGCAATGCCTGAGTGCCAACTCAGCATTCTTTGTTAACATATGTACTTTAAACCCTTCAATGCCTCTTGAGTATATAACATATATCTAGCTTCCATATGGCCATATGGAGACACTGCACTCATTTAAATAACAAGTGCACAGTAAAATTATCTTGGCCCCAGAGTGTATGTTGTTTATAAAAGGGAGTTACTCTTACTTCTTCAATTAAACAAAAAAACATTTTTTTTTTTCTACTGAACCTTAAGGCTAAACTACTAACCCCTAGAAATTTTGAGACAAGATGAGCTCTTACCATAATGTAACAGACACTGAATCATGCAATATTTTTGGATGCATGAAAAAGATATACAACATACCAACGTTATGGTAGCATTACTTTTTGTTGTGGTCTTTGCTAATACTGATGTCTTTAAGAACACAGCAGCCCTGTCTCACTTGGGTTAGATGTTTTTTTTTTTTTTCTAGCAAGCTTTCCTTTTCTGGTTATATTCTATTTCAAGTGGAATTTCCTCTGCTACTCAGACTGCACGCATCCTTGTGCCATGCTATGCGTACACCTGCCTCAGTGCCTGAGGTGGAATAATTTACAGTAAGAAAATTATTCTTGCTTTGCCATAAATCTAAAAGGAAGTGAAAAGGCAAAATTATAAGGTAAAAATCTTACAACGTTCAATGTAAAAATGTTCAGAAAAGAATGTTAAAATCAGCTGTGGTGTATGGAGCATTTAAAAATGATAAAATTGTTGGGTAGGACTTCTGAAAGTGCCAGAAAGACAGAACACGGAGTTTCATCTAGTGACAGGGGTAAAGTTTCCCCAGAGGGGCAATGAGCAAACAAAAAGTAGTCTTTAGTTGCAAAGGAACAAAACCAGTGTAAGGGGGGTGGGGGAAATTGTTTTCCTCACAACACTTGAATAATACCTCAGCCCAAATGTAACATACCTTGTTGTAGACGGCCCTGCAGTGTGTTGTTAGTTGCCCTGTAGCAATAGAGCGATGTATTCAGTTGCTGAATTTGAGTATCTGGAAGCGAGAGCAAGTACACCTCTCTCTAGTGCATTTTTCAAATGCGTAGTCATTCTATATAGTATGGTATTGTCCAGATGGTAAAAAAAATGCGAAATATGTTAACTGATCCCAAAAATAGAATTTAGAAATTTCATGTAAATACATGCAAATGTTTTGTATAGTTCAGTAGGTGATTCAAGCTATTTGCCTTTTTAAAAATTTATTTATTTATTTATTTTATTAATTCTCTCTAGTTTTGGTTAAAAAGGCAGATGATAATGTTCCAAATTTCTTCCAGATCTTTGTTTTGCTGTAAGTTTTTGAGAAGTGAATGTGTCCTGGAGTTCTGGAATCTGGAATGTCTTGTTAGACACAGACAGCATTCCAGCATGTGACCAAAATTAGATTCAGGGTACGTTCTCATGCCCAAGGCAGCCTCAGGAGGAGATCTCAGCTGAGGAGTCCTGGAACCGTTCATCAGCTTATTCTCCAGCCCATGTTTTTGTCATACTCTGCTGCAATGATTTCCCTACAGTACTCCATGGTGTAGCACTTGTGAGGAGATGCACCTTGATTAGGAGACATCCCTTTGGATTCCTTTGCACTTTGGCTAAGTTATTCCATGATGACTTGCATTCTTAGGAAAATCAGAAAATGTGCTGGCGTGAGGTGTTGAAGAAATTGAAATACATGGAGCCATGAGTTTTCTAAGAATTTTCAAGAGCAACTTGTGTGCTTTGGCTGAAGCTCCTGTGAAAGCCAATGGAAGAGAAGCAGGTTTTTTTTCCCTTCCTCTAGACACGTGAATATGACGCTGTGTTAGAGTCAGTAGTAAGAAAGGGGCAGAGTCTGGCAAATTGCATAATTCAAGTCCTGTTTTTAATAAAGGTCCTCGTATTCGGCAGCATAGAAGAAGCAGATGGGTAGTGAGATCGCAGTCTCGGCTGGCTGCCACCCACAAGTAACATACAGCCTCCTTGTTTAGTGTGTCTGGGCGTAATTTTCACTGACATACAAAGAAGTATTTTTAGGAGTGATGTCAGTTCATTGGCTGAACAGCATTGTTTAGCTTGCTGAAGTGATTCCCAAAAGCTCTCACTGCTTTTGAGAATGACACTTTCCTCTTTGCAGAATGTCATTATTCTGCATGGTAATGACTGTTTTGAAGGGCAGGTCAGGTAGTCAAATAAATGTGTGGTTGGTGCTTTCTGATTGTTTCTAAAATAGGCAGGCCAATTTCTGCTGAAGGAGAGTGAGTCTGAAGTGTGCCAAAAATCATTCTGATTTGCTAGAGAAATTCCAATAGCTGTAAGCACAGCCAGGGGAGCCGGGCTAATGTGCGCAGCAAAAATGATCATGCAACATTCACAATGTGGTCATCTTATCTTTGTGCTTCTGTGCAGCCCATACAACAGAGACAGACAGGGAGAAGAAGCAAAACTGGCTCTGGGTTGTGACCCAAAAATGTAAGCGTAGAAATCGCAAATAATTGTGTTTGTGATGTGGATGCTGCTTGTGTAGGCCTGTATGCAGTGTTTAGTGACACCAGCCAGGAAAAAGAATTCATTTGGATTATTTTCCATTTATAGCAATAAGAAATGTCAGAGATTTTAAATAGGATGATTCCTGTTTTTGAAACTGTGTGGTCTGAGAAGGCTGCGTTACACAAAACCCTACCCAAATACTTGCAAGTCTCTTTAAAACATTTCTGAACAATTGAGAAACAGGTTTCTCTGGATTTCATGGGAATTAACTTTCCTAAGTCACTAAAGCAATTTACAAAATTCCATCTGTAATTACTGAGCACAGTCAAAGAGTGAGGAATAATAAGAGGAAAATATGCTGAAAGTTGTTGCTCTCTGACAGTGTATAATGAGCATGTCAGGTAATACAGCTATTCTGTATGGCAAAGTACAATCTTTCATCCTGTGTCAAAAAGCTTCTCTAAGTGCTTTTCATATTAAAAGTGTCAGATATGTATCAGGTTTTTTCTCAATTTTATGAGGCAGAAAGTGAAGAATGAGTTAGTGATTTGCTAAGATCACTAAGAAATCAAAACCAGAATGAGGACCTCAGTTCTTCTTTCAGTTCCTGCCTTTACTCTTACGACATTTTTAGGAGATTTTCTTTTTAAATAGTTTTAGAAATGGAGGAATGATACATTTAAAGACACTGGGTCTTACATTCAAGCCAGTGGGGTTAATTCATTTCAGCATGTGCCTGTCATTTTGTGCCACTGAATGCTAAGCCCTCATTTTACAATTCATCTAAATGGATTTGTTCCCAGCTTCCCAGTAAATCTATTTTATAAAAAGTTCTGAGCTCTCAGCAGTATTTTTGACAAGAATCAGGATGAAACCAAGATATTCTGGGTTATACAGTGAGAACTGAAAAGGAAAAAGCCAGTGGTTGAGTTGACTCAGAGCAGTGCCAGCCATGAGCTTGCTCTCTTTTTTTATTGTTTTGTTTGAGTCTTTTTTGAGTGTTTTGAGCATGGTGGTGGTGTGTTGTTGTGGCTAAAGATGGAAGTTCTTTTATATTTCATCAGACCAGAAGTATTGTTGAGGCAGTGCATTTCAGTGCATATGAGGTTGTCTTCGACTGACACAGAGCTGGCAACTCTGAAATCAGACTGGGAACCACAATTCAGAACTTTGCTAATAGAAGTTGTACTTTCTGCAGAGTTTGGGGGCATGGCCTGCTCATTTTGTACCTTCATACCACCCTTTAATTTTCAACACATGTTCACAGATATCTGTTTCTCTTCATCCCATGGAGGGATGCAATTTTAACCAGTCATATTAATCAGTTCAACTGTTAAAAGATAAAAGCAGTTTGTACTTTACAGCAATAAGGGATATGATCAAGGGAATTGATACTGACCTTGTTCCTCTTGACAGTTGTTCCCAACCTGTATTTAAATGACGTTCGCTTCTTTTGTTTCATTTCCCTAGAAGTGCTTGTGTGCCTGAAATAATGAATTGCTCAAATAGCAGTTTTAACCTAGGTCTTGAAGCGTGAAGTTTCATGACACCTTGGAGTTCATCTAACAGCTTGCAGCTTCCTACTGGGCTTCCTCTCTCTCATCCTGTAGTCCAGGCACTCCTCCTGCTTCTCCTGTGCCAGCTCCAATACCTGTCACTTTTTCTTTTTTTTTTCTTCCTCCTGAATTGTTACTTTTCTGGCAAAAAGCTGAACCACTTCCCTGAGAGGTCAGACGAGCACATGGCCAGTGCCAGAGAAGCTGGGAAGAGCGGGTTTGCCCCTTTTCATATCAGCAAGCCCTCCGATCTTCTCCAATGTCTCCCGGGGCGGACTGCAAGGTGTATTTTGACAAACGCTGAAAGCTGTTGCCAACAGCTGTTCTGCTGCCTCCTGCCCCAGGTTGCTAATTCCTTCCCGTGTCCCAGTCCTGGAGGCCTTGGTATGGTCCCTTCTGAGCTGAATCGATGAACTGATGTGGTTTAACTAATGGGTTTAAAACAGAGGTAATTTTGCTGGAGTAGCTCTACCCATTTCACTGCAAGACTCAACAAATAGGTCTCTGGGGTCACAGCTCCTGGTGTACTAGGGGTTTCTGCTGACTGAGGGGCAGTTACATGAGATATTTTCATTACTACCACCTTGGCTTTGCTGATGTAGATGTTTGTGGAACTATTCTGGAATATCAAAGGAAAAAAATGACTTTTTTTTAAACTTCTCAGTCAGATGTGACATTTTTCAACACAGTTTCAGTTATCTGCCATAACCATGAGAAGCTGTGAGCGGCAGCTTAGAGACAAGAAATTACTAAGCAGCTTTGTAACTGAGGAAAATAAATCATAAAACCACAGAGTAAACTAAACTGACCTATTATAATTTTAAACCGACCTGAGAAAAATCTACTTGGAGCTAGTATATTCTACACTGTTAGAAAAATCAAGATCTACATTTTCTGTGCACCCCTGCGTACTCTCCCCTGACTAAGTAGAAAGTTCCCAACTACTGTTGCCTACCCATAGAACATTTATTGCTTTTATGATTTTTCTGACCAGTTCTACCAAATGAATCGATCATATTAATGTAAGAAATCTATGACAGTAGAAATTTTGGAAACTTTAGAGTAAATTAGAGGATCGCAGTGTTTGACTCATATCCAGTTTATTAGGATTTCTTCTATCAGCAGTCAGACCCTTAATCTATTCAGGCAGCCCTTTGCTGAAAGCAGGTATTTGCAGAAGGCAGTAAGAGGTCTGTGTGCGCTGTCGTGGTGCCCGTGGCTTCACCTTTTCTCACTGTAGTAGTAATGCTGTTACTAACTGGCAGCCAAAACAGCTGATGTTGGCAGAAAAGAGTTTGCAAACTTGACTAAATGGGATTTAACAAATTAGATTGAGTAGAGTTATGTTGCAACTTAATTTTGTTTTGCATTTTAAAAGTTGTCCTGTAGTGATATTGAGACACAATGCACTATTATATTAATGCATTATCATATTAAGGCTTCTGAATGTACCTCTTAATTTTATAAAAACTGGGTAACAGCTTGATGGAGTGCAGATTCTGCAGTTTGACTGATTCTAAAATGCATTTAACCAGCTTTTTTTCAATTCGAGAGGGTAGATTTCATTTATTTTATTTATTTTAAATATATTTAATTTAGAAAACGAAACTATGTGCTGAAGCTCTTTGAATCTGTTCAGAAAAAAAGTTCAGCTGTATCACAAAAATTCTAGCTCCAAGTGTTTTTATCATAATCTAAAATTTTCTACATTTTAGCAGTGCATCATTTTATAATTTTGCAGATGTTTGGTATAAATCTACTCTTAAGTCACAGGTTTCTCATTAGCTAACTTTTATCCTGAGTATTCCTTTATTTTGCCCCCTCTCTTTTCCTACTAAGACCTTACGGTATTGATATGAAAATGCCTTTCTATGTTGAGTTGGTTGAACAAGTTGTTTCTGGATTTATTTGTCAAGTGCAGAGGGTCTGCCCAACAGCGTTCCTTCTGCCTGATGCTGTTCGCAAAGTTTGATGATCACAGTGACAAGTAACCTTCAATAAAAACA
Source organism: Numenius arquata (assembly GCF_964106895.1). NCBI lineage: Eukaryota > Metazoa > Chordata > Aves > Charadriiformes > Scolopacidae > Numenius > Numenius arquata. The sequence continues at coordinate 18,032,066 of NC_133580.1, read as the reverse complement.
TAAAGAGGTTTTAGACTTTAAACAGGTTGTTCCATGATTTGCAGTTCTATACAGCTTTGAGTTTGCTGTTTGTGCTACTGTCTTTGTTGACCTATGTATAAATGAAATGAACCCATATTTGTAGATACTTACTTTGATATATTGTAGTTTTCATTGTGAAATATGGAATAGAAGATGAACTGTAGAATCCCTCTTGCAAAGTACAATTTTTATAAGTTGGACTGGATATATACAAAGCATTCCTGCCTCCTTGGTTATCTGTACCTGCGTAGTATCATGTGAAGACAAAGACCTGCCCTCCATGTTGGTGACAGAAGTCAGCTGTTCATGGTGCTAAGAGTTTGCGTGGGAACTGGTTTGAGATTTAGGGAAAAAATATTTGAGTTGTCAGTAGAAATGTAATGAGCCACCTGAAGCCTTAATGCTCAAACTGCTTACTTTATCAGTCAGGCTTGTAACTGCCAGGAAAATGTTCTTTCAGCTATATTTATGTAGAGCATCCAGATGTCAGTTAGCTAAATCACAGTCATATATTCTCTAGAGAGATTTTAGGTCTTGTTTCTAGTTAAACGATACAGCAGGTGGTAATCAGAATTCAGATCAGATGTCAGCTACACCAGAAGTTTTCGTCATCTCCCTCTCTCCCCATTTTTCTGCGTGTTTTTGCATGAGGCGGACAGTGGAAAACATAAAGCAGTGTGATAACACTTTGATAGCTACAGTAGAAGAGATTTTACTGTAAGGAAAAAGAAGGAAATGCTAATCACGTTTCCTAGCAGTTTATTTTTGTTTCCTAAGTTTGAAGAACCGACTCAATAACCTGTTTTAATAATTAATACATTGTGAAATCTAAAGTGGAGAATCAGAAAAATGGTAAAGTATGTGTATAAAATATTTCAAATGAAATTGATTTGAGTTTTTCTGAACTTTAGAGAGAAACAGCAAATTGAATATTTTCTCTCTCTTTCATTGATACCACTTTTTCATTACAATTGTATAGTTCTGGACTTTACCAGTAGTTTTTTCTGAAGTCAACATTACTCGTTGGAATAGATGATTTTTAATTTCACCATAACTAAATCTGAAAATGTAATATGTTTGAAGTCTAGGTGGTTTTTCAAAATCTATGAATGTGGCTTGATTGGGAATGTTTGGTGGTGTAACAGGTCAGAGGTTTTTCATTAGGTCTTTGGTAGAAACATCTTTCCTTGTAATTCTTAGTTATCAGTTAAATTTATTCATTAACCAGTGTTTTATATGAAAACTATTTGTTGCATGTCTTGCATGAAAAGACAGAAAACCACAGAATTACACTTTTGCTGATACACAGCACTATTTATTAACAAACCCAAAACATTGATGTTATCACAAAGACTTTGAAAGGGCCTGGATTGAAGCTTTTGTGACCTGCTGGACTGGACATTTGCCAACCTTGTGTAGTCCATCACTTCACCCAGATAAGGAAGACCTCCTAGTCTGTGGTTCCCCTTAGATGGTCCCTGATGTCTCCTGTCTTCAAGGTATTTGGGTTTAGTGGCAGTGTGGCAGCTGAATCTTAGGAGAGGAGCAAGCCCAAGGCTACTCTGAGAATTGGGCAGCTCAGGTAAAGAATATAATTTGTCCTACATTATTCAGGACAGCTGCATCTCAAATACAGATTATTCTTGCATAAGATAGTCAAGATTTTTACACTTTTCAACTGTAGTCAATGGAGTAAAAGAAACATAAACGCTCTCTGGGCTGTGTTACCTCCCAAAATTACCTCAGAAATTACAAAATTTCTGCTCTGATCATTGCCTAAAAATCTTCATTTATCTTAAATCTGTGTCCTTTAGTGGATTACTCTGCTATGCAAAATTGATTTTATTGCATGTCCACATGTAGGGAAGAGTAGCCAATGAGGATACAGTTAAATAAGAAGCTGGAGTCTTGCTATTTGGAAAAAGAGAAGAAAAAAAAAAAAGGCAGAAAATCGATTGTACTTACTTCAAAACTTTTAGCTCAGTTCTGTTTCTGGTGCACATGTCCTGCTGAGTGTAAGCCCTAAGGAACAGAAAAACACTTTGTTTCAAAAGAAAGAGGCTAAGGGGTGTGCTCATTAGATGCAATGCATGCATTCCTGGGACAAAAAAACAAACCCAAACCTTTTTTTTTTTTTAAAGGTAGTGCATAACTTAAGGCTCTCCCTTGATGGCAGTAACTTTTGAACTGAAAATTTATATACATTCCATGTGCTTATTTTGCTCTGCAGTTCATGAATAAATGAACTGCTAGCTCAACAACAGTATTATAGCTGAGTGTACTGCTGGTTTTTTAGACTGTCAAGTAGCTGGTATGTGCCATACCGTTGTGGTGTGTGAGCTGTGTCAGTGTCTTTTGCTCACCTGAAGATTGGTAAGTCTGAAATGCTATAGCAGTCAATTTTCTATAATTTTCTCTTTTGCCAGATGTATTAATTTTTAGGAGAAAGGAGAGGAAAGGAATAGTACTCTGGCTGATGATTTTGCATCTTTCTCTCTCCTTGATCCTGTTGACATCATAGTACCGTGGGTAGCATGATGTCAGTGTTAATAGTAGTGCCTCCAGCTGGAATGTGTGCTGCTCATCACAAACTTTGAGCCCAGCAGTTCAGCCAGTTTTCAGTCTGCTTCACTGTCTGCTTCTCTGGTTCATGCCTTGTCGGTTTGTCTACGAGGATGTTATGGGAGACAGCATTGGAAGCCTTGCTGAAGTCAAGGTACACCTCGTCACTGCTCTCCCATCATCCACTGAGCCCATCTTCTCACGGGAGAAGTCACACACATATTCCTAGTCATCATCGTCTTTTTATTTCCTTATTTCCAGTATTACAACAAAAGTGAGTCTCTATTAGAAAAAGTTGAGACTAGAAAACAAATTAGTTACATTTTGTCTTAATGCCTTAGAGAAGTTATATGTTGCTGTAATAGAACCTGTATGACTGTAGATCTGTGATTTTCAAAATTGTAGATATGAGTAAATATGGTCATAAATCTTTACCTTCAAATGATATTTTTAACAAACTTAATTGTCACACAAGAAGTATAAGTACATGTATTTCTGATATCTGAAACAAATTGTCACAGGTACTGTGTTTGGTTCTGTAGATCTAGTTCACATGGAGATTCCCTGAAAGTGTAAAACCACATTTCTGTTAGTGAAGTAGCAGAGTTGGTAGGGTTTTTTTCTAGTATCAAAAGAACAGAAAAAGTAGCATTTTTCACTGTTTATAAAGGTTGTTATTTAAGTATGTTAATTGGCCATTTCCACCCTATTTATTATTAACAGCTTGACGAGTTTAGAAAAACTTTTCAGGATCTGTAACAGTCGCTGTTTCTGAGTTTTGCTAATTAATGGTATCCAATGCATTAATTATTTATTTTCAAGCATGTTTAAAATGCCCCAAGGATTTCTCGTTGAAAAGTGGGATAATTCATGCTGCCCAAAATTAATGTGAAAATGTTACACGACTGAAGATAGCCAGGAGCAAGTTATTTGACAAGGCCTGCAAATCTCATGTGTGTGTGCGAACTTCAGTGCTTCCGTGTATTGCTTGGTGCTGCTGCCTTATTAATATAATTGTCTGTGTTAAGGGAATCTGTGTACAGGATTTTTTTTCCCTTTAAAGAATTGCTGATTAGTGGGTATTTCATGAAGTTTTGTACTTGTCAATTGTAGTCATTTTCATACATTGTGACTCAGAAATGCATGAAAATGTTTGCTGTATAAGATTGATTGGTAGAGGTAAAATTTTCCAAAGCCCATGTCTTTTATCTGAAGCAGAAAATATATTAAGAATATACTCTGAAATGCACTGAGGAGAATGCCTTTGGTGAGCTATGTTAAGGAAAAAAAGGATTTGAATATTAGGAAGTGATTAGTGTAAACTAAGTGTGGATACTTAGAACCACAAGGAAGATCAAAGATTGTATTGGGGGTGTTGCGGCAACAAATATTAGAGAGATCATTGTCAAAACCTGATGATGATTTTGTGCTAGTAAATGTCTTTTAAACCAATAGTACAGAGAGAGACTGGTCTATAGACCTAAAGGGTGGTTTTTGTTCTCCAAAGCAAAAGACAGTGGATCCTTCCCTCTCTCATTTAGAGGGGAAAGGGTTTCTCTTGTTATGCAGTGACAATAAAAAAGATGAACAGAACCAGTGAGAAAAAATGTAGTCTTTTGTTTCCTGCAAATGAATTCATGTCTTTTGTTCTCCTTTCCCATTGTATACAGGGACTGTGAAAGGCTTTGCCTTTTCCCCAAGGTGTGTTTCTGGGAAGCAGTACTCATTTTCCATACATGCAGTGGTATTCTAGCATCTTTGCTACCTTTTTTTTTGTTTTCCTAACTGCACACCTATGATTTTTAAAGGGTTTGTAATAAATTTTACCCCACTTAATTTGGAAATTACCCTAAGCAGTACTCCTTTCTTTTTTGAATCCAACTTCTTTTTTTCTTTATGCTGTTGTTTATTCTACAAAAGCCAATTTTCTTATAAAAAAGTAGATTGCAAGTTCCAGACATATTGAAAACTGACAGTGATACTTTTCAGTTCTGTTACCTTTGTTGGAGTAGTCTCTGTCCACATACATGGCGCTGACAGCATTTTTTAATATACTTCTAGAAGTTGAGCTATCTTTCCCTATCTTTAGTGTAGCCATTCAAAACGAGCTAAAACCTCTCTGTCTTTAGCTTACTAATGTTCTGTTTGTTTCTGAGGCTGCTGAAACGTTCTTTAATATAAATGTTCTGGTTTTTATGGCACATACCAAAGTGAATGGAAGCAGAATAATGAGTCAGTGTTGGTTTGGCTGTGCGGAACGCGGAGCTGCTCTGTGTTCAGCTGTCTCATTCCTGGCCGCAAAGCCTCTATCCTAGTCATGAATGATGTATTTATGTTTCTGCTAAAGAAATATGGACAAAGGTGGTGACACATCCTGATTTCAGTTGGGGTACAGTTAATTTTCTTTCTAGTGGCTGCTGTGTTTCAGATTTGGTATGAAAGGCATGTCAATAATGCATACGGTTTTAGTTGTTGCTGGGTGGCATTTATAGTATTCAAGGACTTTTTTCAGCTTCCCATAGAAGCTGAGAAGGAGCACAGACAGAACAATGGAATGGCCACGGAATATTCCATACCATAGACGTTATGCTCAGTAGACAAATGAGGGTTGGCTGGGGAGTGGGAATTTGCCGTCGCTGATTGGGATGGTCCCAGTTCACCAATTTACTGGGTGGTGAGAGTGACTTGTGTCATTAATATTACTATTGCTATTTTTCTTTTCTGATATTGTTCTATTAAACTGTCTTTAACTCAACCCATGAGGTTTTTTTCCCTTTCATTTACCCTGCTTTTGTCCCTCTTCTCCCTACCCTTCTGAGGGGGAACGGGGAGAACTGTGTGATTGGCTGCATGGTCGTACCTGCTGGCTGGAGTTAAACCACGATGCACGTGTTCCCCTACTTGGGTATCAACCAGGATCGTTTTGGATGTTTCTGTATAATCAGGTATGGATGGGCCATATAATTTTAGCCATGACGTTTATAGTTAGTGAAAAGTAACTATGCAAAAAGTTTTAAATTTGCCAATTCATGAAGGAATCTCAAATGGGTAATGGGACAAAAAAAGTGAGGGCTTGCACCAAGAGGGCAAGAAGAATGGATTATTGTAGTAGATGAGGTATAGCCCTGCACTGGCTCGTTATTAGTAACGGTTAGATTCTCAGATGGGGTGTTCAATATTTGATGTATGTACACTTACGTTTTCTTGCTTATTGTGCTACTACAGTCAAGTAGAACCATAGAATCATGAAGGAACCTTAAAGATCACCTAGTTCCAACCCTCCTGCCATGGGCAAGGACACCTTCCACTACACCAGGTTGCTCAAAGCCCCATCCAGCCTAATAAAAGTAGTTCTTTTATTATTTCAATTCTGAAGTATATATATCTGTAAAACTAATGAGCATCATATTTAGACAGTGGGAGAAAAATTACAATATACCTTAGCTACGCTTTGGAAAGAGCCACTAATTTTCTCTGTTCCTTACTTTTAAGTTAGAGGTCTTTTTTCTTGTGACTGTTGAGCTATATTTACTGTAGTTGTACAATGGTTCAAAGTATTTATGTGTGAAACAAAATAAAATAGACATTTCAGTCTTAATTGAGATGTTTTAGAAGTTTATTTTTAAAGGTGGACCACTTTTTATGGAAAGTCAAATATGATTTCACGGGGTAAGAACTTGCTGAGATAAAATGATATGCTCATGTATCTGATATGGACATCTCTGTATATTTAATTGAAAACCCAGAATTCTTAAGCTGATAGACCTCAACTTTTTGTAGAATTGTGGTAGATGCTGAAGCTCATAAACTACGGAATTGTTTCTTACTTTAGGCCTATAGCATCTATACCCTGCTATCTGGGAATAGGTCCTTGTGTGAAGTTCATCAAGCATTCAGATGTCAAGTCTGGCAACAGGAAAGAAATATCACTTGAATTACATGTATTGTCAGCTCAGACATCCTTTTCAAAAGCCAAAGTCCAGTCTGAATGCAGATGTATCGGTACTGTGTCCCATTCTCACAAACCAGTGTTCAAGAGATTTACTTCTGTCCCTGGGTAAACACTCAAAACTCTGTCAAATGTGCATGTTTTGAAAACTCCTAAATTACCGTAAAATTGAATTTCACCTTTTGCTTAGCTGTAGTTAATTCATTTACATAGGTTTCAAAATGCAGATAATCAGTTTTCAGGGCTCTGAGAATGCTTCTAATGCATTGATTGTCAGTAAACCTGATTCATTTGCACTGTTTGCATTAAATATGTCTCTATTACTGTAATATTCTAAATTATTGTCCTGGGTTGAGAGACACAGGACTAACTTTTCTTCTAATGCTGGGAAAATTACACTTTTAGAAGACTCTAGTGTCTGAATTTGTGAAAATATTTACTTTATAGCCAGCCAGGCTCTGTGGGATTCAAGGTTAGTGTTTGCGAGCCTTGCCAGGTGCAGGGACAAGGAGGAGCAAGGCCTGGGCATTTGACCCAGGCTGGCCAACAGGAGTATTTCATACCATGAACGTCACATCCAATATAAATTAGAGAAGTTTGCTGCGTAGTGGGCTCTCTCTCCCTGATGGCGGTGGTCCAGACAACTCCTTGCCCCGGTGCCGGAGCCCTGAGGCCTTCCCTTCCTCCTGAAGCCATTGCGCTCGCAGTGTCTGATACTTGCTATCCACTGCTGGGAGTGCACAGCTTCCTGCTGATAGAATTGGCTGAGTATAATTTCTGTATATCTTATATCAGTATTGGGATTAATACTGGTTCTTTAGTATTATTGTTAATTATTTAGTCTTAGTCTATTAAATCTATTTATACTTCAACCTTTGTGTTTTCTTTGTGTTCCCCGATTCCCCTTTCCAGGTGGGGAGGGGTCATCGGGTGAAAGAATAATTGTCTAACGACAATAGATTATTATGGGTTCTCTCAAACCATAACAATTATTTTAAAATAATGATCACTTAAACTTTCTCTTAATGCAGTTCCAGTGGAATGATTATACAAACATTCTCTACAGAAATAAGATTTTTCTTTTTTCTCTGCCTTAAATCTGCTTTTCAGAAGGTCTTAGAAATCTGTCCAATGTGTTTGTAAGGACATAGGTATTCAGTTTTACCCTGCTTTCTGGAGAGCAACCAGTGCAGATTTTTATCTTTTGATTGCTTCAAATACTTTTGTGTCTGTCTCCTTGGGGAAAAAAGGTGATCTACTATTTAGTCAAACCTGCTTTATTTAAGTTCTCTGTTTAATATCATCCTGGTATTCCTGAAACACTTTTGTTCCTCTTAAAGCAATTATCCTCCACCTTGGATTTTCCATCTTTCAGATAACTGTGTTTTGAAACTACTACATTAATCTTCTTACTTGGTTGAATTACATGTGTCCAAAGTTGCTCACTTTTCTTATCCTTGAATATAATCTTTATTGGTTCTTTGAACTCTTCCTGATGAGTTTAATTGCTGGATTGAAGCAGAGCACAAGCCAAAAACTTCTTCTGTAAGACTTGACAAACAAGTCACAGAGATTATGACTTCTGATGGATATTATGGACATTGTAAATCGGTAGTGCGGTCACTGTATTTTTGTCGAGCCTCTCTTGCAAACCAGCCAGCCTGAATATTGTGAACTGCCCAAGGACTCATTTTATCCTACAAATGTTTATGCAAATGTGTTCTGTACAAGTTAACACATTACATAAACTGAGTTCTATTCTCAAGCTTAACATTTCATTTTGTCAGTCTGTCATTAAAAATAGCCAACTGCAAATTAGCAGTGCTAGCTGCCTCTCTTTAATCAATTTCCTTAGCGATTGTGAGGTTCAGAATTACTTTCAGAAGCATTTAATAATGCCAGTGTTCCATTTATATGGCATCTCAGGACAAAGGAGTTAATCATGACACAGAATCTAAACTGCACATTGGCAGAAATAAATCAGATGAGGGAGAAGAATTCCCACCAATATTATTTCACAAACGGTGGCATCTAATTGTCTTCCGTGTGTTCACCAGGACTGTTCTGAATCTTGTTTCTGAATGATTGATTGTTCAGCTCAGCTGTTAAACTGGATTTGCAGTTTATTGAAGGCTGTTGTGAAGTGAGTAAGCCTTGAAAATGAGTTGAACAGCATCATACATTACTGTTGGCTGCTGTGTTGGTTAATGCTGCGCATTCAGCCCTCTGACATTATCACAGACATTATAATCTTCTATTACTGCAGGGGAACGGCCTGCTATCAGTAATATGTTCAGTCCTTGAAAGATTCAATATCAAAAGCCATTTACTTCTGTAGGATTGCAGGTTTGTTCTACGGATTCCTACTAACTTATAAAGGCCACGAGTTGTTTGACCACTGTGTTCAGCTGGAGCATCTTGACTAGTTGCTGCTATGTATACATGTAGCCTTTAGGTTTGATGTTCTCAATGCTGCTGGCCCAGTACGTAGCCTGTGTATGCTTATATAGAGTGACTTGCTGTATCATCTGCTTTTTCCTCTGTGCCTCTGCAAAAGTGATGAGCCTGTTTCACCATTCTCCAAAGGTCTCCAAGGGCAGGCAGTAAGCTCCAGACTGCAAAGCACATCCCTGGTCTTCAGTTGTACAGTTGTGAAAAAACTGTGGAACCATGGAGACAAACCAGAGTGATGGAGAAGCTTGAAAAGTTGAAGGTTTGGTTCAGAGTTTACCACTATTCAAACACTCGAGAAGGGACAAAATTTTTCTGGTTTTTCATGATCGTTCAACCTGGCTGAGAAATTAACTGTACAGTATGTTATCTTGCTTTTCAGTCTAGGATTAGCTTGATGAAAGTAATGCTACGTTTTAGATGGCTTGTTTTAGGTATTTCCCAAGTATGAGTATTTTGTATGAGTTGAAATAGCAACTGAACACAGTCCCAAACACAGAGTTGACCTCATGTGTACAATATAGTTGAGTCCAGCTGGTAGGACTAACAAAGAATACTTGCTACCATGTCTTATTTTTATTTAGAGAAAAAAATAGAGAAATTTATTATATGTGTAAAGAAATGCATATTTATGAAGAGATGGTGTTGTTTTACAGTAGAAGTCAAATGTTGCCCCATCTCTCATGAATTTGCTCTGTCCAACATTTACTTGTGTTCTTACGGCTGTTTCTAGTGCTTGCTATAAGCTATTCTGACATCTTCTACCGTGGATAAAGTATTATTCAATGCCATTTTAGGTCACTTTCACACAAGAGCAGCACAATCACGGAGTGTGGACTACATGCGCTGGCAGCTTGCCCAACAACAATACCAAAATACTAATTGGGAAGCAGAAATGCAGGTGGAGAATACTATGGGCGCTCATTCATTCTGCAGATCAAATGGGAGGTTTTGATTTCAAGAAGGACTTTTTTTTTCTTGAATGTCTTAGGATTCTGCTTAGTTTAGTTAGATGCCATCTTGTTAAAATACTTTCTGCATGATTCTGCATTAAAATTTAAATGACTTTTCTTCCCGTAGTCATTGCTTATGGGCATAATTCGAAGAAGCTGATTAATTCTGCCATCTTCTGTACGTAAATCAATAATGGACACTGGGAAGATTAATGTTTGTAAAAGAAAAGATTATATAACAGTAATAAATCTTTTGTGGGAGTCATATGTTGTCTTCAGTTACCAGCACAGAAGTGGTCATATTAAATCTGGTGCCTAATAAAGATTGCCTACTGCTCTTGGGGCATAACCCAGCAATGGTGGGAGAGGCAGGTGCCATCTTTTGCTGACATTGGGTAGCCCCAGTTCTGTGGCATTCTGTTCTTGGCATTCCTTCCGACATGGTCTTAAAGAATTCACACAGGACTTTTAAAAGCTCTGTAGAAGTAAAATAACTTTCATTTTTCCATTGACTTTTTTTTTTTTATTGCCAAAACCACATAAAATTAAATAAAAAAAAAAAAAAAAGAAATACCTCTCTGAAGTAATGTTTTGAGGAACATGTCCCTTTCCTATTCCTTTATCACAATTGACAGGCTGTAGAAACTCATCTCCCAAATGTTTCATGAAAAATGTTTTGCCAGGATGGCTGAGCAGGCTACACTGAAACAAAGTCCCAGCTGACATGTGAATAATCTCCACGCCGAACAATTTGGAGCTGTAGTGAAAGTGTCGTCTGATAACAGATGGGTGAGTCCATGCCACAGCAGCTCAGGGAATTACAGGAAATGCCATGTGGCTGGATTTTATTTATTTTTTTTTTCCAAAGCCTCTCTATTGCTTCCTTGCCACAGAAACCTATTCCCGCAGCTTTGAAAGTGAGAAAGAAATTTTATTGTCTCCTTAATCTCAAAGTCCTTTTCCACCAGTAGTACCTAGAGAGCAAGGGGACAAGATCTATGCTGAGACACAGCAAAGCAGTTTTCCTTCACTCAAGAGGTTTTATTTGTAAAGTAAAATGTCTATCATAAAGGTCACTTACTCCAGCGGTTCTGGCTCCCTCCTAAGCAGGTAACAATGTCAGCTAAACCCAGCTGCACAGAGCAATTCAGATCCTCCTTGTAAGGTCCTACACTCATATTGCTCTTTCAGGAATCACAGAGAAGATTCTTCTTTGGCCATAGATTTCCATATGAGAAAAAACCTAGACTTTATGGACTATGAAGCTTGATTTTTATCCTTCAGTTTCCCCTTTGCAACATCCCTGTAGGCTCTCTTTAGGGGTTATTCTGACAAACGCTTTGAAGAGATGAAAAAAAAAAGGCAAAAAAATAAGTCAGAAGAAAGATACTCATGAGAGAATTGTCTCTGGAGTGGGGACTCCCCATGGCGTATTCCAGATTCTCAACCAGCCTTCCTAAAATTAACACCAAGGGAGATGGTTTTATTCCAAACTGAAACACCAGAAAAAGCCTTAGAAGGTTGAATTTCAGAATTCTAACTCTTCGGTGCTGATACATATGAGTGGGATTAAGCCAACGTGGGAATTCATGAGCTAGAAAGTCATAACTAGAAGGAGAACCAGGGAAATGATAGGCGGCAAAAAAAGATGGCCACTAAGACCAAAGTTGGGTGTTTCAGGCTAATTCCCGAGACTATGGCCATAATTGTTTCTCATACTTTCCTATGAGCAACTCCAGGATTGCTGTGAGGGTGCTCAAAATTTGGCAGAAGTAAAATTTATGTGAGGTTTCCTTAGCAAAGGGATTTTTGGGGGGAGGAGTGGAGGGGTGGTGGTGTTTCCCTCTTCTGGGGTCACTGTCTATTCACAGCCTTCCAAGGAGCTGCTACAAGACGTTGGCGTTGAGCCCTGCGTTTGGCTTGTGCTTATGGGTGTGGGTAGGTCGGGGGAGCGATGCCAGCACCATCTGGAAACGGTCAAGTTTCAAGATCTTCCTCTGAGTCTGGGTTTCCCGAGCCTGGACTTCTGCTTCTCTTGAGAGACCTCTCAGAAGTGAGGATACCAAAAGAGTCACATGTAGCTCCTTGGATACCTTTTTCAGTTAGGCTCTTTTTCATGGTGCGCTTATTCGTTTACTTTAGAATTTAAATAGATCTCTTAAGAACAGGTGGGTATTTCTGTGCTCAGACGTGGGGCACCTGGAGTGCATGGCTGGGTGGAGACAGTTGAGCTGTAGATTGCCAGTTATATACCACAGGTATTTTTCTTTCTGCAAAACAAAGTTCTTATTTCTAAGTACAGCCTGCCAGCAAATGTGAGATTGACTGTTCTGAGTTTCCTTTGGACTTTGCAACAAGATGAAGTTGGTTCAAATGAATTCTCTAACGTCAGTTAAATCATGTTAATGCTGTTTTAAGGAAGAGCTTTAAAGCTTTTTGCAAATGGAATTTGGTTGAATTTGTGCAGTTTATAATTTATTGAACATTTTATCCCCATTCATATTTTTCTCCTTACGTTGCGTAACAAAAATACTTTTGAAATAATTAGTGAACATCATCTGAAAGCCCTGTAGATCTCTGGTGCCACTAGAAGCTGTCTTGTAACAGGACTGAAATGTCATTACATAATTCCTTTTTCATTGATTCACAAAATCAGCGGCGCCTTTGTTTCATTCTTGCTGTGCTATGGTGGTGTAAGCCACAGTTCCTCACACTTTCAACCTGAAAAAGTACTATAACATTTTAGTGTGAAGCATTAGGCAGTTGTAACCTTAATTATTGGGAGTCTCAAGCTGCATAGCTTTAATCGTGAAATATAAATGAAATAGAAGCATTAATATTTATTTATTGGTATTATTCATAAAGTGCAACACAGATTTATGTGTGCAGGGATTTCTTTCCATTTTTAATATATACTTTTAAAACAGGACAGAATTAATAATTAAAAAATTCCTCACACATCTAAATTACACCAGATAATATAAAGATGCACATTATAGTAGCTCCTGAGAGAATACAGTTTGAGAAAATTGTCAACATAAATTTGTCTGATAAGGTCAAAGTAATGCTGCTGACAGTAGAATAAGGAAGAGAAAATATTTTACTGCTTCCAGGCATCTTCATGTTAAGTCAAGTAAAGAATAAAAAGAACAACTCAAGATATATAAGGAAAGTATTTCACTCAAAGGAAAAACATAGAAAACATTTTTGTATTGTTAGTACCCTTGTAAAGCTCTGCATAAATGAAGTGCTATAGCACACGTAGGTTGTTTTTCATATGAGCTGAGACTGAATTAGACAGTAGATTTATTTACGTTTGGGTCAGGTAAATGCATCCTTTGCAACCCAAAAATCACGATCAGAGTAAGGGTTTAAGTCCTTACAGTCAATCTGATGATTTAAATTCACTTTCATATTTGCATTCAATTTTATTCACCATGGACAAATCTTAATACTGTGAACACAAATTGAAGGTGTGGCTTTTTTTCTTTAGTATCTCCAGTAAGAACAGAATTTGGAAACTACCCTTGTGCTTTTAGATGTTGTATAAACAGAGATCAGGTGTAATCTTTGCTTGCCTCTTGTGACTTGTGTATGAACAGTTTTTAAAAACTGTATAAAGATCTAAATATAGACATATGAATCTGTAAAAGAATTTACATGGCAGTTATGAATATTCAAAAGCTTGTTCCTAATTTCTGGACTGCCTGCTCTGTTTATATGTTTTATACTGTACATGCTTCATAGCTTAAATGTTTTTCTTCTAGAAACGTAAGTTGACATTTTTAGGCACATTCTGCAGAGCAATAATTTGTTTTCATTGACATTAATAAAAGTGGTTAGCTCAGGATGGAGCTCTGATGTGGCTGCCTTTATGTTTGAGCAGGATCAGGATTTAATTTCTTAGATCTTTACAAAGAATGTTATGTCAGATTAACCTCAGTGTATTCACCTAAAAGTACCCCGCGTACAGAGTCTTTTTGTTTTCCTTTAAGCAAATTATCCGTCATGCTAGGTTGCAGAAAGATGGGAGAAGAATAATTGTGTCTTGCAGTGAGGTTTCTCGCTTCAGTGTACCTGTGGCTCTAGGATCCTCCAACGTGCCTTTCCTCAAGACAGTTTATGAAATTATTTTGGGGGAGAATGAGCGTTTATGGACAGCGTCACGGTGGTTAGGGAGAGCCAGGTGCTGAGGAGTCGCTGGGAGCGGAGCAAATGAAGGATAGCAGGGAGCACAAAAATACAGCGACTCCAGAAGAAATGGAAGGGGGCAATTAAAGGACAAGGCAGCCCAGATGTTAGCAGAGGGGGAAAAGTTCCCTGAGAGCAAATTCACCCAGAAGAATAGAAAAAAAACAAGGGATAGAAATAAGACCTTCATCTTGTTTCTGTGATGGTGTTTTGATCGATGATGCTTAAGAGTTTAATATGACAAAGAAAACAGAAAATGACAAAGTTACTTTTATTTTGTGGAAAATCTGTGTGTTCAGTGTTGGTGGATAGTTTGTTGTTTGGGGTTTTTTTTAAGATTCAGATTTGTTAATAAAATCTGTACAGAAATGAAGTTTAATTAGCATTTTAATTGCAGTATTCAGTTTTGTTCAGGTAATGGTGAACTAAGGACAATTTTGTTGCTGGTAAGAAATGTTTTTCATCTTCTAATAGTATTTCCAATGTCTAATTTACTTACATGTACCATTTAACACCTGCTCTTTTGACACATTAGGGATTACCATCCAGATGCCTCTAAACAAAACCTGTCCTCTTCTGCAAGGAGGACATAGTAGTTGGGGTAACTCCAAAGGCTTTGTGGATACTCTACAACTCTACAACGTGCTTCAGTGAACTTCTGTGAAATGCTTTTAAGAATGCATCTGTCACTACCAGCAACTGGTTTAAATTCAGTTGCAAATCATACAGACCTGGTTGGTTTGGTTTTGTTTTTTTTTTTTAAAAAAAGAGGGCAATCATAGGGAAGTATTGTCTACGTCCCTGTTGGCCATAATGGTAAAAGTTAATGGGTAGAAATGTGAAGTTTAACTCGGGGATGAGCTGTATTGTGAAGATACCGCTGTCCTATTTCTGATGGTTTCCATGCTGTACGAACTCTTTGTTTCTGGCATTGCTCCTACTGTTGGAAAGGGCAGCATCAGGAACTACTTGAAAATAATCAAGTATAACTTCCTCTTCTTTTTACCATGTGCTTTCACTTATAATGAGAAATTTCTTCAGATCTTTATTAGGTTTCTCATTCTCCTCCTGCTAGAGATCCTTGCCCAGTAACACTTGAGGTTGCTAATCTGAGCAAGATTTTCCTCCCACTCAAACACTGAGGAATTTCTGTATCCCTTTTGTGTCTATCTGAATAGGTGCTTAGATTATGTGTGTCAAAGGTGCTGTATTCTACTTGTTCCATTTTTGTTATGATTTCAATTGTAGTGAATTAACAGTTTTCTTAATTTTAGTCCAAGAGCCCTGTTTTCTTTTCTAAAATTGCTTGTGGTATCTGGTCATACATTATTCTTTTTTCCCCCTGATCAGATGTCCCACATAACCTCAGATTATACAAGAAAGCAGAACATTTTTTTGCTTACAAAAGTGGAGTGCAATGTGAAGAAACAATACCTTCAAAGGGCACTGAATCTGTGCAAAAGCCTTTTTTTTTTTTTTTTTTTTTTTTAGGGTGCTTGCAGTGACATACAACTTGAACGTTACAGAAAATTATTAAGAAGTCTGTAGAAAACTAATTACAAGAATATTGCCTTTTGTTAACAGGGTAAGATGTTCTTTTTTTACCCTTATAATTATTTGATATATAACGTATGAGGGATTTTGTCCTTCTTCCCCTAGTATGTGTAACCACTGTGATGATTGGTCTTTGTTCCTGAGAAATAAGCTTATCGTGCTCCTCTTTTGGCATATTTTTCAGCAAATGCAGCCTTTCCTGAGGCATGAGTTGTAGGCTGTAAGGATACTTTTCTTCAAGTTTCTCCCACCCATAGAGATTGCTTTTCTTATTCTTACATTACATCAGATATTTTTCACTTTCAAAATCCATTCATATTTCATGTTTCATTATTTTTGTATGTATTTTCTCCTGGTTTGTGTAAACTTTATGTATATTTCAGGGTGTTTTTCATATGATATGTGAAAATACCTCTACTTATTTCCTGCATCTAACTGGGCAGTCTGGCATATTGATTATTGTTTTGGGTGCTTTCAGTCCCTCTTACAGGGACTTATGTACAGGCAAGCTGAAGTTAATTTTGTAAGTAAGATTTATGAAAGAGCATATCTGTTAGATTAATGTAATTGATTGTTAAGAGATTGGACAGATTTTTCTTTTACGGGGGTAATTAAATTCAATTCCTGTGCCTGGCATTGAGTGTTAAGTACAAGTTGTAAGGTATGTTTGAGATGAGTTGACTGCAGCCAGTTGTGTGTATTGCTGCACAGTGACACAGAGGGATCTGGACAGGCTGGATGGATGGGCCCAGGCCAGTGGTCTGAAGTTCAACCAGGCCAAGTGCCGGGTCCTGCACTTGGGTCACAATAACCCCCTGCAGCGCTACAGGCCTGGGGCAGAGTGGCTGGAGCTGCCTGGTGGAAAATGACCTGGGGGTGTTGGTCAGCAGCTGGCTGAGTATGAGCCAGCAGAGTGCCCAGGTGGCCAAGAAGGCCAACAGCATCCTGGCCTGTATCAGGAACAGTGTGCCCAGTAGGCCTAAGGCAGTGATCATCCCCCTGTACTGGGCACTGGTGAGGCCCCACCTCGAATACTGTGTCTGGTTTTGGGCCCCTCATGACAGGAAAGACATTGATGTGCTGGAGTGTGTCCAGAAGAAGGGCAGCAGAGCTGGTGAGGGGTCTGGAGCACAAGTCTTGTGAGGAGCGGCTGAGGGAGCTGGGGGTGTTCAGCCTGGAGAAAAGGAGGCTGAGGGGAGACCTCCTCGCTCTCTGCAGCTCCCTGAAAGGAGGGTGTAGCGAGGTGGGGGTCAGTCTCTTCTCCCAAGTCACAGGCGAAAGGACAAGAGGAAATGGCCACAAGTTGTACCAGGGGAGGTTTGGATTGGATATTGGGAACAATTTTTGCACTGAAGGGGTTATTAAGCACTGGAGCAGACTGCCTATGGAAGTGGTGGAATCACCATCGCTGGAGGTATTTAAAAGACGGGTAGTGGTGAAGGACATGGTTTAGTGATGGTTTTTGTCAGTGTTAGCTTGATGGCTGGAGTTGATGATCTGAAAGATCCCTTCCAACCTAGAGAATTCTGTGATTCTATGATTCTAATTGTTCCTTTCGGTCTCAAATATCAGTGTCTTTTCCAGCCAACACTATAACAGTTTTATTGAAAGCTTTGTTTTTGAAACTTAGAATTCTACAATGAAATAGTGGTCTCAAGAAATTAAACCATGAGAATAGTGTAGGATCTGGTCTTCAGTATTCAAGTAACATTTTGTGTATCTAAGAGCACCGTTTCTGACTCAGTTTAATCCTCTAACAGTCCCTAGGCCAGGGATTGAAGCATGTGGAAGGATCCCGAGGGATAATCCAGGACTCCAGTGATTTGCATAAGATTACACATAACAGGTTTATGTGCTGAGAGGTGGTTATTGTTAGGTGTGCTGCAAAATAAATGCAAAACTGATTACTTTCACTGGCTTCTCTGGAATGCCTTTGGAGTAAGTTACTTCGTTTGTACTGCCCATTGATGAAACCCCCAGGGCTGGATTATCCAGTAGTCAAAGCCCGCTATCACTAGGCAGAAGTAGGGCTTCATTCATTTAAAATATCTTCCCAGAGAGGAAATTAATGGTCTCGAACTTCTCAGATTTCAGGACTGCTTGGGTCGATCTTTTAAAAGGCAGAGGGGAGAAAAGAAGTTGCTACCTAGAGTCTGCACCACTACTCTTGCCTTTCTTCATTCACAGGAAACCTCATTGTACAGAAAATCATAATTTGAATGCAGATTAAATACTCCATGTACATTCCTATCTCTATGTAGCAGATAGATGTGCAAGCAATTTTTATTCACTCTACACTACAGGGTTCGTAGGTGCCAAATCCTCTCAATTCTTGGCAAGAAACAGAGGGCTGAGACTCCTACCTCGATGTCATTGGAGGAAGATGCATGCTGTTTTGCCCTTGACTTGAAAATTCTGCGAACTTCAGGTGAAGTTTTGAGACTCTCAATACAAAATACAAGCAGAAAATTATCTGGTTGCGTTTTTTGTCTTGTTTTGTTTCTGTTAAAACCAAGAGCGGGGAGATTCGTTATTGTTTCCTATAGCAGACTATGGGAGTAACTCGTAGATACTGTTAAGAAACTAGTAATAACTCAAGGTCTTTTAGGTAATAGATGATTGAATGATACTCTTTTCATTTTGGATTACAGTAATTTATGTAGTGTCAGGCCTGACAGCATAGGCTGTCAAACCTAGTATCTCAGATATTTATCACTTTTTATTTAAGATTTATTCTTTGAAGTTGAATCATAAGGTCTTTGTTCTCAGATGCCTCATTGTATGCTAGGATTCCAGCTATTTGTCACTGTTTTTAAACTTATGATTGAGACATTTGTATCTTCATTTATACTTATTTTCCATTAACCATTTTTCCTCAGTTCGATTAAGGATGTTCAGTTCATTAAATAGGAGAAACCTTCTAGATGGTTCTCACCATGATAAAAATACTAGATTAATACTATCTATAAACACTGTAGATTTTATAAAAAAAAATTAATAATTGAGGAAAAAAATTATCAATTACTTTATTTGTTCTCTTTAATGCTAGACAGGTACAAAAAATCCTAACTATTTTACTTTGTTACTCTATTCTTAATATAGGTGATATATTGACCAAATACTCTCTTCTTTTTGTAAGCTGTAGTAAATTGTTGGGAATGTCTTTCTGTTCAGAAAAATAATGAGCAAAAATTCAGCATGTTTATGATCCTATGAATTTTCACATGGAGGTATGAATATTAACAATGCTAAGAATGTGCTCAGCAAAAACAGATGTCTGATATACAGAAACTGAAAACCACATGCATGCATCACACTGTTACTTTGTGCAGTACGGTTGCTTATTCAGCCCAGTTTATCAGCATTTTAAATTTGTAATCCTTAGTACTTATGTTTTGCTTATCTTTTCACTTGATATCACAATATAAACTTCTATTTGCTGAAACAATCATTATTTAAAGAAAATAACTGCATCACTAAAATAATAGTAACTTTTTTATTCATGCGTGAAAAAGTAAGCTCTGCAGTATTGGACTGAGAATGAAAAAGTATGTAATCTGTGGATTGTAATAGAAAATACACTGAAATCCAATGAAGATTTCTAGCAAATGTTTGGTGTGTTTATTTAGTTAATGTTAGTGGACAAAACTATGTGTCATTTAATTGCTTGCTTGTAGTAGTCAGCAGTCTCACTGGAAGTGTTTGGAGATCAATAGGGGACCAAACACACATGAAACTGTCCACTGGATGCCATCATCGCTGAAGTACGTTGTATGACTTACGACCAAACTGCTTGTGGAACATCTACCAGTAGTAGGCAAGCTGATATATTTTGCCTCCACTAATTAAAATACCACTTCTAGTCTTGAAGTAAAGAGAATGGCAGTTGCAAGATCACACGGAAATTTAAAAAATATTTTCTGCTTAATTCACAGTTTAAGATAACTTATTTCAAATAATAGTGGCAAACCTTATTTAATAAATATTATCATTAGCAGATAGCATTTTCCATTATACCTCCATTTGAAAAAACCCTAGAAGGTATTTGCTCTGTGTCCAACAGTATGATGGCAACAAGTAAGCACATTAGAAAACTGTCATTCAACCTAGTACATTAAGTAATGAAATCAGAAAGCAAGGGAAAGAGATTTTGTGTGTTTGTCAACCTCTGACAATTTGAAATCAATAAGAGCTTGATAATGTTGAACTATAACTCAAGGATAATTTCCTGGCTGATTTTTCCCCAGCCATACTGCTTTACTGATACTTTCTTTTACTTCTCAGCTGAAAAAAAGAGATACGCAATACAGGGTATATTGGTATAATGACAAAAAATAGTGTGTTGAGTGGGATAAATGTAATGAGAAATTATCTTGTTTATAGCTTGCACTGTCCAGAACCAAATATATATTACTGGCAGCCTTGCAAAGCTAGATTCCTTTACATTTCTCAGTGGAGCCTGCCTCATGTGAGGTATAAAATTAAGTAAGAGATTGCTTTTTAAAGGAAAAGTAGGTCAGTAGTACTGTTTAGAAAACAGATGTCATTTACCAGCTTTTGTGGTACAAAAGGCACCAACACTTGGGGAAATTTGGATAAAACAAATGGAAATTATAAAATTCTATAACTTTAGAGTTAAAATAGGTAGTAATAAATGTAAGGAACAGTGTGCTGATTCCTATGTTAAATTGCATTTTTGATGGCTATGCTATGCACCTAGGTGTTTGCTCCTTATTATTAGGGGCATCTTTTGTCACTGGCATACCTTTGAGTGCTTTACATCTCAGGAGTCCTTAATAATGCATGAAATAAAAAAAATACCATGTTTCCATCTCTTAAGAATAAAGTGTCACATAAGACGTGATGTACATAGTATTATGGTTGTCTAACCTTTACATAAAATGTTTTAAAAAATACCCAGTTTGCATATTTTCCTGACAGGAAAATAAAAATTAATAGCACTTTAAGAATAAAAATAGATTTTTTTTTTAAAGATTTCTAGAGCAACTATTTTTTCAACCTTTTTGCTTTTCTGCTACTCAAGGAAGTCACACACTGTGACCTCAGCTAAGCGCTGTAGCACTTTCAAAGGAACTTGCTTAGAAAGTGAGAACAGAAGGATCTGAGGATATGAATTCCCCCGAAAAGGGAAGGATATTTTAAAATTAAATATATTTAACAAGAAGTAGTCTTGCTCCTTCTGATTGTTTATAATTAGGAATTACTTGATAATCTCACTTTGATGTTCAACTAAAGAGCAACACACATTTCAAATAGTGCATGTTGACTAGAATGGTAAAGTTTGATGAGGAACCTATTTAATGGGCAAGGTAATATTAAAAATATGGGAGTTTGGGGAGGATTAGAATTCATTTCTTAAATTTATGTTCCTTTTAGTAGTCTAAGCCTTGTATGAAAGCAGACCTGTTGCTGTTTGTGGAAGCGTCTGGCTTGCTCAGTGGTATCTGCCAATGTTGATGAAAAGGTGAAGCCATCAGTCTTTGGTTTAGGCTAAAAAAGGGAATGTAAGGTTGAACTTCAGTCTCTTGATCAACAGAATTAATTATGAAAATGAGGATACAGTAAGTCCATTAAAGGGAACCTTTGCTCTCTGTGGAAACAAGTGCACTATATGCTCTCTTTCTTTGTTGAATTAAAAAATGTTCCCATCTGTTTTGCTGATGTGAGGACAGCTATAAAGTTCCCCAAAGGGAGAGGGCAGTTATAGAGAATTTAAGTCACAGATCTGCAGGTTCAGTGCCCAACCTCGCCCATAATTCTGTGAACTTCTCCAAATCAGCCATTGGAAAATAGATTTTGATGATACAGCTTGTACAATTGTAAAGTCACAGACCTGCTTGAAAATTATGGTAATGGTATAGAAGACAAGTCTACTTTATAAAGAACAGCTCTGTAAATCTTGATTTTTATTTTTAATTTTTTCGTGTCTCGTTTGCTTGGAGTTACATACTATGGCATGCATGTTCTGTCAGTAGGGTAATGGAATTAATTTTCTTCTTGCTTCATCAGCTGGCAAGAGGACACTGAGGTTTGTTAACACTTGAGAAGCACTGCGTAGTAGTCTATTGTTAAATGAAAGTTTCCAGAAACAAAAAAAAAGGAAAGAAAAAAGTTATCTCTGGCTTTTACCCAGTATTTCATAAACAACCAGCCAAGTCAAAATTAATCAGTCATGGTGTGAAAATAGTCACATAACATATGTTACTGTTCTTGTTCAGTGATAACACCAGTTTTGCTAGATGGGTAGCCTTTTCAAAGCTTTGATCAGGTACTTCTGCAGTAACTTTAGCTGGTGCTCCATTGATCTAGAAAAGGATTTGTTCTGCTGATCTCTTTTGGTGAAATTCTGGGATAAAAATATAAATTCATCAGAAAACTACTTATTGTGATACAGAAACTTTTGTTCATCTTTTAAATGTTCTACTACCACACAGTGAGTAAATGCATATCCCTTATATTACATATTTCACCTAGTGAGGTTGTTAATTTTATCAGTATCAGTTATTAAAGAAATGCAAAAATAGTTTTTGTTTGAAATTTTATAGCAAAACCATGTTCTGACAGGAGAAATTGCACTTCTAAATATCCTGGTTTTCTCATAGAGATTTTTAAATTACCTATGGATTCAGTTCAGGTTTGCATTATTTATATGCTTTTTTGTCTCTAGCATACTTTTGTGGACAAAATACAGAGTATATTTTAGGAAATGACCACGCTCTTAGCTGTGTATTTAAATAGGGTGATCATTGCTGATCCCTTTTATTATGCTGGAACTAGCTGCTTGCTACTTTTATACTTTCTAAATTGTGTTGAGCATTTATCTTGAAAACTGCCTTTTTTCAGTGATTACTGGTATCTAGAATCCATTTATGCAAATTATATATAGTTACCACAGAAACATTCAAAGACAATTGAAAAAGTCATAGTACCACAGAATTTTCTGATTACCTTGTGACTCAAAATGAATGGTTGGCTCTTAACTAGGGCATCTATCTATATTTTCCAGTAAAACCATTCCGCTGTCTCCAAGTAGTTAAAAGTTTATTGGAACAGGGAATTTGTTCTCATCCTTTTTGATTGAAAAATAAGTCTTTCTGGCACAGTGGGTATTCTTTTTCTGAATATCATGCTTTTATTTTTCTTCCTTTACTCTCAGATGTATTTTGATTAAAATGTTAAAAATGCTACAGTTACATGCAAAAATTAAATTTTTAAACCTTGACAGTTTTTTTTTTTTTTTTCTGCATGGTATAAGAAAGCAAAAGAGGGACAATTGTAATATTTGGAAAAAAATGGGTGAAACTTTCCTTTTTACTTAGGGTTTCACTGCATTTATTACTGCATATCTTTTTAACTTTTTTCTTCTAACCGTAATTTAGTATTAGGAACGCTGGCCACCTTTGAAAAATTTTTTTTTTCATCTATTTTTTCCTTGTTATTTATGAGACACATGCTAATACCATCTGTTAATGAGTATGGTGATAAACTACATCTTCTGCTCTTCCTATCATGATCTTCTTTGAAGATGCTTTCAAGAACTCATTGCTTGTTAAATATTATCAGTCTCAGACCAATTTATTATGAAATTTTGATCAAGGTATATAAGAAGAAAGAAAAATGTTTTGAATATGGTATATCCTATTTAAAATATGTTATTGTATACTCTGATGTAAAACTTAAATGTGGAAGAATTCTTTACAGCAAAATTTAACTATTTAACTTGTACTCTGACTGAGATCATTTCCCCACACAGAACTTTATGAGCAGAATAGGGGCATGATAATACTTGTCTTGTGTGATACCTCAGGACTCATATATGACTTGTTTGTTGGGTGAGTATGTTGTTGGCACCATGAAATGTTGGCACAATTCATTTTCCATTTGCAGTTAGCACAGTACTAGGAGAACAGTTTGGTCCAGATTGTTACAAAGATAGACAAACTCACCTGGGTTACCACACGCTGATTAAAATTATTTCTGTGCAGGTGAACGTTGTGTAAAGTGAACACGGCAAAAAAAGTGCATATTGTTATCTTTTGTAATCAAAAGAGTGTTCTTGCCTATATGCGTGAACTTCAAACATGCTTACCCAAAAGCTCATCCAACCAAAGCCCAAGCAGGCGTTGGCCTGCATCTTGAATTTGTGTTATTCATCATGAAAACAATCCTGGCAGTAAGTGCTGCTCCCTCTGTCCACATAAATGAACTGCTCATTCAGAGCATCCTGGGATGGCTGGAAGGTTGGAAGGGCCATCTGAAAGTCATCTTGGTCCCACCCCTTCTCAAGATTCAAAAATCTGCCAAGTGCATGTTAAGCTCATGTGGATTTAAAAGTTGTAAGCCACTCTGTGGAATCTATTCTTGCTGAAAATAATGCATAATAAGAAACTCACTGTTTCTTGAGAGGCACTTGACACATGATGAGATCAAATCCTTAACTACCGTGGTATTCAACGGGTTTTCTTATAAGTAGTTACTTTGAAAGAACTATTTCAGAACAAAATGTCAAGCAAATAGGGTTCTTACTGAGGCCATAGTTTGATGTTGCAGTCATTCATTGTCACTGTTGAACCTTGATGCAAAGGCTTTTCTTTTATTGTTCTTTATAAAGAAGCTACAATAGCACATTTAAGGTAGTGCAGCTCTGAAGAAATGCAAGGGAATTTACATGCCATGGTCTGGGACTGTCGGAATCAGTAATTGTAAAACATGTTTCAGCTTGAGCAGTTCTTGAGAGTCTCTCCCCAATCTTAAAAAAGTTGTTGTTTAGAGAGAGATCAGCTCCTCAGATGCTCTGTTCTGGCATATGACCACTCAAGTCAGCAGAGATACAGTGATGTGTCAGTTAAGGATACGGTCCTCTAAAATGGTCATTTCTATAACACTGAAACAGACTATGTTGAAATTTTTGCAGCAGGATCTGGTGGCAAAGTAAGATGCAAATAGAAAACCTAGTTGACTACTTGAATGAATGAGCTCATTGTTGCCCAAGATTACAGTAATTGCATTGTTCTCAGGAAAATCTTCTATAAGCCAGCAGCAATAATAATGCTTCTGATTTTTTTTTTTTTTTTGAAGAAGATTCTTAGAGATTTCACCTCCTCTTTGGGGATGAAATTGTTTCCTTGACAGTTGGCAAAGGCAGGAGATTCACAAGTCTCAGCAACTGTTTTCCTGGTGGAAAAATCTAAGTGAAATGATTAGAACATCTGGCAAAGCTCTTAAATAAAACAGTACTTTGAAACAGAACTGATTCAGTGTATCCTAGGACATTACATCAGTGACATTAGAACAATTAATATTCAAGACATGCTTAATTATAATTATACTTCACAGATGTTCTACAGGAAAAAGTAGAACATTGTGATTTCGGGTTGAGCTCTCATGCAGGCAGACTAATGCAGTGGCACTTTACTTTCTTTATATAAAAAATGCTAACACCATTGCCTGTTAAACAAAATTGGGTGTGAGAATCTCAGCAATAGCAAGTGCCCAGCATTTGAGATTATGTAAACAACAAATACAGTGTTTAATCAGCTGCTCTATTAGACTGAAAATTTTTGCATGTGGTGGCACATTTGTGACAAATCATTTGTGCTTTAGGCTTGTCTGATGTCGGGATAACGGCAAACAAACCAAGGAACACTATGGCTGAGGCAGGTATTCTGCTGCCCTAAGCACAAGTCTGTGCATTGGTTTTTGCAGTCCTCTGTATCAGTCACTTACTACCAACTGAACAGCAGGGCAGTCAGGTTGCAGAATGCTGCTCCTTCAGCGGGCGAATGACTCCCCAGTAATGTAGTCAGTGAAAAAAAGTGGGATATTAACACGCTATTAACAATTAACAGTTTTTAATGGTACCTAGCTGTACCAAGGTTGAAAAGGAAACCTTGGGGACATTTCCTAGCCTTTAGTGCTTGAACTAGCAATTTTAGCAACATTTTGAACTGCGAGAAAAAACTTGGTGTGTATTAAGTGGTTATGAGCTAGGTATAATTTAGCTAAGAATGCAGTTTATATGTCATTTAAGATAGCTCTGAGAAGTCATTACAATTTACTGTTGAAAATGAGCCGTTGCCAAATCAGAACGTGGGTAGGTACCTGTATTATCAAAGACAAAGATAAGACTTGCTCGAGGCATGAGGTGTTAAAAGCATCCCCTTGTCTCATTGTTCTGAATGGATGTGGGTGGGTGTGTTTTCAGAGACCAGAAGCAGAAGGCAGATAGAAAGGCAGAGCAAGAGAGAAGTGTGGGCCACAACCAGAGGACACAGCGTTAGGAAAAAAAGCCTAATGCAAAGGTTTTGTAAGAACCTTCTTGAACAAATCTTGTTGCTCTGAGCAGAGAAATTTTTATTTTGATTTCTCCTGTTATTGAGAAGTTAAGTTTTGTAAAATAAATTCTCAATTAACAGAATGATGAGCAATATGCATTATGAGTTCCTCCTCCTAAGAAGTCAGTGTCAGTATTTTGTTAGTTGCTGAGGTCAAAAGTACAGCTACCACTCTGGATGAAAAAAAACTCCATGATTTCATGAAGTCGCTTGGGAATCCTGTGAGTGAGTTGAAATGCAACCTTAACTCATCTGAAAATAAAAAGTGCTTTTACAGCAGATCTGCATTTGAGATTTGGTTAAGAAAAAAAATAGTCATTTACTGTGACTCCATCAAGCTAATGTCTTTCAACAGTGAGCTGCAGTTAACACACACTAGCCCTATTCCACTCCTCTTTAACCACCTGTTAATCATGAACAAACTTAAAATAATTCATGGTTCATGGGAAAAATTTATAGGCGTAGTCATTTGAAATCAAATAATGAAATATATTTCTGAGTTCCAAGAAAAGAAGGACAAATTATTGAAAACTCCTGCTTCCAGGCAACTTGAAAACATGTCCAGTACTACTAATTAAAATTACTCAGCTGAATATCTGAATTTAATTAAGCGAATGAGGTTGTGATGGATGTGATGTTTATGTTATTTTGCCTGATACTTCATATCTAATGAAGCTTCACATTTGTTTTCTCAACTTGAGAGAAAAGTAAGTGTTCAGTATATTTATTTAATTATACATCTCTAAAACCATTTTAAATAAACAGGGTGGGTTTTTCATAAAACAGAAGTGTTATCGGCATACAGTATCTTAAATAAATCCTTTATGTTTAAAAAACTAAAGAATTAGGAAGGTAGTGTTTCTAGAGATACATGTGTTCTTTATTTCAGCCCAAAGTCTCAGGGGGTGTACGGTGTAACATACCTGCTTGCAATACTGTTTACTCTAAGTGGTAACTATTTTCATATAGTTGGTGATTTGTGCTGTGTTTGCCTTGGTTTTAAAGTAAAGTAAAACTTGTGTCAGTACCCAAACAGTGATTTCTTACTAACTTACTTTCCTCATAACTGTTTTACTTAACCAAGCCCTATGATTTATTGAACAGCTTCATCTAAGGCATCCCTGGTTGAACAGGAGAGAGAGGAAGAGGGAATGGAGAAAACTGTTTCTTCCTTTTAACTTTTATTTCCCTTACCTAGCAGTTATTAAGCTATTTTTGTGTCGGAAATGTTGTATTATATTGTTTAGTTCTGCTGACTGTAGTTTATAGAAAGCACTAAAAGCAGCAGGAGTTTCCACATTCACCTCTTCAGACAGCTTTGTGGTACTTCTCTTTGAATGGACCAGCATGAATTAAGATTTTGTGGGGTTTGGTATTTTTTTCATATGTTTCTAGCTTCTTTCTGTCATGAATTTTCAGGTCAGAAAACAAAACCGGTAATTTTCAAAATTGCTAGTTTTTGAGGAGATAAGTTGTTATTAGTATTACAGTTTTCCTTAAACCACTGTGTGGTTTTCAGTCTCACCAAACAGATCTCTTCAGGTTACTGCCCAGAGCTCTCTGGGACTCAGTTTTGTAGGTGAAACCTGAAAAGGCCATTCCAAGGAGTGGGTATTCAAGGCTGTGGCAGAGCTCCTCTTTCATATATTGCTGCCATCAAATTGTGACATGTAAGACAACTCTGTATTAGACAGTAAGCTCAGCCTAAGCTCATGGGTGAGCGCTTGGCAGGTGATTTTAGACTGAAGTATCTTAAATTTGATCCAAGAGCTTATCTGGCCTGTTCTTAAGTGATAACAGGAATCAAGGTTAGGTTTTTTTGGTGTTCCTGAACCTTCATCTGTGGGCGAAATCAGGGCAGAAACTTCTGAGACTTAATGGATTTTCATATGTGCTTTTTAATACGTATTTTCAATAGTATTTCAATAAAAATGTCTTATTTTCAAAACAAGGAAATAAAACCCCCAGACATGCCAAAATGCAGATGTGGATTCCTTGTCAGCCATGTATGCCTGTTGACAACTTGTAAAATATAGTAGGAAAAGGGTAGTATTTATTCTGAAGTTTTCTCTGAACATAAAGGTAGTAGTATTGGAGTTTAAAATAAAAGGGGAAATATGCTCTGTTTTGTGTTCTGTTGTGAGGTAATGGTGACTAGAGACATTTTAGCTCAAGGTTTCTATTATGCTTATTAGAAGTCATTTTATTACTTTGCAAGGTTGTAACCTGTATCTTTGAGATTCTGTTGCACGTCCCCTTATCGGACTATATGACAGGGACGGTAATTAGCACTAAACTCCAAGGCAATTTATTTTCATAAAATTAATAATAATGAAGATAATTTCATTTTTAAAGCAGCTCTGTGAAAAGGCATCTCAGATCACTGCATGGAGATCTTGATTATACAGTAAAAAGGAGCTATTCACAGGAGGGAGTATTAGCATAGCCACATTCCACTAAAAATACTCTTACTTTTGCCAAGTTTCTGTGCATAAAATCATACGCATGCTGTGTTGATGTTATTAGCTTCCATCGTTCAAGCTGCTGCAGTCCCCTCTGTATAAATCTATACCGAAGAATCTTTATATGCCAGGGAATATGATCCCTAAACACTTTAAAGTGTGATGCATTTAAAAGAATGCAAAACAAAGTATGTCAAAATCAAGCAAAGACGACTGGGTGAATGACTATCTGAATTATTTCTGTTTCCTATCTGTGAAAATTGAGTTGACTGACAGTAGAAAGAAACACTTAACTGGTTTTATTGTATTAACTTTTATTTCAGTTGCATGTCTTTAAATTCTATGGTTCAAAATCTTGAAGTGCGTTAGAGAAAGCACCCTGAGACATTACGGAATCAATGTATAAATTTAAACTCAATTTGAAAAATGCTGCTCTTGTTTTCTTTCAAAGCAAAGTGGTGTGTGGCTCATAATGCCATTGCAACGTGTAAGAATAAATCACTGTACTAAATTGGTGACTGACAGACCTTTTAGTTCATGAATTTGTGGTGCCTGAATGCCTTCCTGAACAGAACATATTGGTTCAGACATATTTTGTGAGTCTACTTAGGAGCTTGATTTTTGAAACTGTTGTTTCGTAGGAAAGTAGGGAAGAGGCTTTAGGCTTCGCCATTTTTTTATTCCTGTGCACCTAAACTGTATCCACATCCTCACAGTTCTCATGCCATTTATGAGATCATTTAAAAGATCAATTCTCTGATTTTTTGAAATGCGTAAGAACTAGATTGCGTAGGAACTAGATTGGAAAAAACAACTACTTGTTGAAACTGAAACTGTTGGGCTTGAGGGCTGTTATTTTGAATATACAGTTGCGCTCTGGGATGTGCTAAGCCTCTTCTCAAACTTTGTCATTTTTGGCCTTGTTGTCTCAGTTCTCAGCCATTTGGCTTAGCCAGGGCTTCACTGCACTCTGGTATTTCAAGCTACAGCACATTCCTTCATCCTTCTCCTGTTACACGTTCCAAAGTTTGGAGACCCATAACTGGGCTAATTGGTGGAGATGCTGTGGGTCAAGGAACGGAAAGTTAAGATTAAATTACTGGGAATTTTTGAGGTTTGCTTTTTGTTTGTTTAAGCATAGGGAGAACTGTTCACACAAAACACAGCCGAAGGAAACCAAGATTGCAAAATCAACCCCCAAGTTTAGAATTGTTAAAACCAAGGAAGTCTTCCCGTCCCTTTTAAATGAATTGTGATGTACTCTTGAGCATAAGACTTATAATTTTGAACCCTTGTTGGGAAAGATGTGTCTGGGAGTGGACCAACCTAATGAACGTGTAAGTGGTTTTATATATCAAGAATTGTTTTGATTGTTCCAAAGGCTGCAGAATTGTCAACGCTTGATGTGGTGGGAAATACAGAGTGGGACAGGCTAGGAGGATTTCAGAGCACATCTCCTTTTTGAGGCTGTTCAGATTGAATTTTATCCAGTTTGGAGGTTTGGGAATAATGTTTAAAAATACTGAAACAAATACTAATGCTGCTTTTGTCGTATTTTTTGGCTTACAACTGGAGAATTTGACACTGACTTTGACGCAGTCTGAAGTAAATTAGATCACTGATTTTCATGTTCACTGTGCTATAAATTTAAGTACTCTGAAAAATTGATCCTTCAGTATTTTAGATTGGACATCCTAATTTAAGGGAAACTATTGCTTCTTTGTCTCACTTCTCCATCTATAAAATGAAGATAACATAGGATGTGATGTCTCCTGTTTGTTAGGTGTTTGCTATAGTCAGAGGATTTAAAGAGCTGATGAAAAGATGAGTTGTTTCATATTCCAGAAACGAGTTGAACAGAGTGCAATGAATACAGAAGGATGTAAATACCATCAATAGTATCTACATATTGAAGAAAATGATAGGTCAAGTTGAAAGGTGAAAATATTTCTAAGTCGTTGTTCAAAGACTGTTGTTGATCCTGAGCTTTTAATGAATAAAGGTCCCAGTTTGCACATAGGGCATTTCCAAAATTTAGGATACTTACCTTACAGCCTTTTTCATTCTTTCTAATAATTTTTTAAGTCCATAATCCTTACAAAGATTACTGAAAGCAAATTCATCATTAAAAAGCTTCAAGCTTTTGAAATAGTTTTGGTAAGATAAACTTGCTTATTATTATTTAAACTCAGTATCTGGTTTAACCTTATAGAAAATGTTTATATCTGGCTTATTTTGAAAGCTAAGAATTTTAAGAACTATTTTTAGTATTTTGGTTTTTGACAATGAAACGTATTAATTGTGATATAGTCTTTATAAGAAAATCATGTATTATGAGGAATAACAGACTGTAACTGAGCTCTCGGTTTTTCCCCCCAGATATATTTGAAGAGTTTTCACCACGTTGTTCATGTTATGCTGAATCCAGATGAAACCAGTATTGAGGATTAAACTAGCCACTAGCCCTCAACATGTGAAACAAGTGTGAGTTAAAAAGAGCAAGCAGGATAAAATGGCATTTTTGGGTGTACAAAAAGTTACTGAAGTAAAGTGCTAATGTAACATAGTTTCTCTCATGTCAAATACAGATCAAACACAGTTTCTTCCTGTTGCTTTGTTTAATCCGGCTGCTCAGAATGATTACAGAATTACACAAGCGAAATCAAGAAGGAGAACCAGGAGGCTAGAGCAGTTCTGTGTACATCAACTCTCTCCAGCATTGCAGTGTCGTGGAGCATTTGCTATTAGAAGAGGGAAGAAAGTGTGGAATATTATTACTCTGACTCTTCCTTCTTTCCTCTGCAGAATTGCCACATGTCAGTGGATCTTTGTCTAGCATTTCAGGAGCGATATGAGGAAGCCTAGAGCAACTCCAGACTATGACAGATGCAGGTGGGTTATGCTACCATGATGTTGACAAAGGTATGTTGTGAAAAGATTAAAGCTGCAGGCAAAAAAAAAAAAAAAATCTGTCCAGGCAAACATGTTGGCAGAAGGCTGTTTTGTTCCCATTGCTCACGTTTTATTCATGCATCCAGAAAAGTTAATGGTCAGGATATGTAGCTGCATACTTGACATGTTTCACATGTTTATTATAAATTTAATGTGACTGAACTTTGTTATATTCTACTTGAGAACGCCTTTAGTATGTGAGTCATTTTGATTACTTGGTACAAAAGTTTACTGTAGTATAACCCCCATTCTTCTTTGTCCCAGATTCCCATTTATACAAATTTCTTGTATCATGAATTTTGTACAGATTCCTGACAAGGTTCCCTATGTAACTAAGCTTGTTAAGGTCTGTGCTGCTCCATGTGGTACATCTAAAATCAATTTCGGTCACATATGACCATTGTGCAGATGGAATATTATTCATGCATTAGACTTTCTAAGTGGGGTAAAGCAGAACCTTACATTTATTCCTTACAATTGTATCTGCATTTTTGTATTATATATGGTTCAGTAACCTTTTGTAGAAGACCAGAAGATGCCTCTGGAGGCAACAAAATGTGCATCAGAACTGATTTATACTGGAACATCTGTCAACTTTTCCCTAGGACCTAGTTGTGCCAGGATACACACGTCATCTTTTCTAATGACTTATCAAAAGATAGAGGCTGATTGTGGAAAGAGATGTACCACGGGAATGACTCTGATACTGCTTTCTGCCATTTTCCAAGGAATAGTGTTCAGTGTGTGCTTATTGGCTCGAGGGTTTGTAACTTACAGTTTAGTCTGCATTTTGCCCATAGGATTAACTTTTTTTCTTAATGAATTTCTGAAAATAAGGCATAGAAATGCTGCTGTAAAATGTGTAAGTATGCATGGAATTAATTTTGAAAATACTCATAAGAACTTAATTTTCCTATCCTGTGAAGGTGTTTGAAATGTCAAAAAAATTCTCAAACCAATGTCCTTACCTCTTCCTCTCTCCCCCAGCAAGCAGAAAAGCAGGCATAGGAGGGTATAGAATAGCCAGTGTATTTTATAGCACTAATTAATGCATGGACTTGAAAAACAGATTTCTTGCATCTCATGTGAACATTTTGCCTACTTGGATATTGTATCTCTGTCATTTTGTATAGCTATTACTTAGAATGCCAGGTGACAGCCAGAGAGACTCAGAGGAGTTACCTAAACTATAAAAGATATAGAGCCTCCAGTTCCTCCTTTCAGTTTTATATCCGTCATCCCTTAAGTCTATGGTTATTTTGTTTTCTTACTACTAATTTAACTAGAATTTCCATCCTAACCTTAGAATCCTTCCTTAGCAAACCCAGAAGCACCCTTCACTGTAAAATGTTCACGTGTTAGCTGGTAAGTTTAATCAAAGACAGATCTACAGCCGTTCCTTTGTAAAGGAACTGTCTTCACCATATTAAAAACATAAACACTGATTTCCTCCTGAAAAGTGTAGGTATATTAGAAGAATTACTCTACTATTTGCATTATTGCATATTCTTTTAAGAAAAACAGTCTTTAATCCCATATGTGGAGTTCATTGGCATAGACATCTCAGATCCTTGAACTGCTTCAGTCAGTTCTGTTGTATGTGAATATGATGTAAATACGAGCATTTTGTCATGGGAGATCTGATTCTTCTTCATGCTTGGGGTTGTCACTAGCTACACTGTAGCAGTTATGAACTAAGTGTGTGAATGAGCAGGAATTTTCCTTTTTCTTGCAAGAGAGGTTGAAATTATAATTTAGCATACACTAGAGAAGTCTTATTTTAGTCTGTCTCGAAATATCTTTAGTCCCATTTGTAAGTAAAGTTGCAAACTGTAAAATGACATTTTATTATTATTTCTATTTGCAATTTAAATTATTTTGGTTAATATTGGTTAGACCAGATAATACATTTCTCAGATTGCACATAGTGCACACATACATATAAAAGTAAAATTCAAATATAAGCTGAGTATAACTTTAGTTGTCTTCACAAATTTTAATTCTGCAGCATGTTTTATGTTGTTTTGTGATAGTTTGCTTTACTGCTTTTATATTGATTCAGTTTAACAGACTGGCTTATATGGTAGAGTGATTTAGGATGTTATATATTTTTTTAATTTTCCTATTTAGGTCTCTCTTGTAAGTGAAAATACACTGTGTAATTTGTAGGGCATATATTTATGAGTTAACTACACAAAGCTGTATTTTAAAAATCGAATGTAATGTTGTAGTATAACATAGTTACATGCGTACAACAGAACGTGAGGTGAAACTGCCGTTGCACCTGAGCTATACTGGCCATTCTGGGCACAGATCATCTTAATGCCTCCCGGCAGTTGACCATATTGTAAAGAATCTAATATTCATCAGTTCATGGGAAGAAATCTGATACATAGAGCTAATTAGTCGAATTAGTGGAGTTACCTAGAATGTGAAGCCTGGCTTCAATCTCTTGCAAAGCAGAACAAATCTAAAAGAAGAAACAGAAAGCTTCCCTTGCGATAGAGAGCATCCAGGACTTGGCACATTCACCTGAAATATGGCAGGGCAAGTGATGGGAACTTGGATAAGGCTTTTTCTCAGGAATTCTCACTTTTTTCTATGCAACTCTGTACTGGGGGTTTAAAAGACAGCAGTTTAAAACAGCACTGCAGTGAGGTTTATCAGTTCGTACGTGGTCCCATAGTCTCTCTGATAGAGTTTCCAAGAACACTTGTGTGATAAGAAAATTGTAGCAAAAAAGGCTACTGTATCAGATCAGCCAAGGGTCTCCATGTTCATTCTTTAATGCTGATCCATTTTGGAAAATGTAACAACATAGGGAGATGACTGGATCTCTAACATAGTCAAAATGAAAACCTACATGTTACAAAGAAAAAGGAAAAGTTACATTTTGGTTTTTTTAGCATGGATTTCATTTACAGTCTCACATGCAATCTAGTAGCAGATAGATCATTTGATGGAAACTAGCTTGCAGGTTTGGGTCCAGAGAACTGTAGGTTGCTCAATATCTTGCTCAAAGTCTGTGGAAAATGCATCTACTAATGGTTTCCTAGCTGTATTTTTTAAAAATAAGTTTATTGGTGGCATTTGTATAAGCATTCTGTTCTTGTCCCTTCCCCACTGCAATGAATGAAAATAACATTTGAAAAGAAAACAACCAATGAACAAACAGTGTGGTTTTCTCTTTTGAGATGTCCACAATTTGGATGAATAATTGTGCCACATTATCCTCAAAAGGTCGATGGGATCATAATATTGTATGAAGCTGTATCAGACGACATTGACTTACCATTAACTTTCTGTTCAAGCTGTTTTATGTTTAAATCTTCAGACCAAAACTGTGGGTATAATTCCTTTTATTGTTTTGGTCAAGGGAGAGGATTTTTGTCTGTAAACATTCCAAAAAACTTGTATGTGAGTGCCAAGCCAAGTGTTCTGTCTGGCATTTGTGAGTTAATGAAAGAGCTGTTGTAGCTTTGTAACTGGATTTCAAAATACAGAATCTGGAGAAGTATATTGCAAATGTAATGTTACCCAAGCTTCCCTTAATGAGAATTTAAATAAAGAATGACCCAGTGGAATCAAAGCAGTGTATAGTGCTGCCATTTAGGAGAATGGAATCATGTCTCAAGCCTAGAGCAACTTAAAAGTAAGGATTTGAAGCTTTTGGTCTCAGGGGACAAAGTAAGTTCTTTTCAGTTTCTCAAGCCATTCACTGTTGACTGAAGTAGCCTTCTGTAGATAGCTGCTAGTAGAAAATAAGAGTAAGATTATAAGAATGTGCCTAATACACTGAAAAAAATTTACAGGCTTTACTTTAATTGTGCTTTTCAGTCAGTGAAGGAATAGTAGTAATTGCAAGATGAATGCATTTTTAGAGGCCAGTGGTACCTATTAAAAAAGCAAGAAACACAAAAAACAACCTAATTTGAAAAGCAACAGCTTATACCTTAAACAATCAGGATTCTTAGGCAATGCCTAATTGAAGTATGAGGGATGCCGCTTAGCACTTAGCTTCTGAAAGCTTCCTGCTACTGATATTGGCCATATTTAATCTGCTCTAACTGTGGTCACGTGTATAAACAGACTGGAAAATATGCTAGAGAGATCAAGGACCCAGCATTCGCCCTTCCATCTAAGGTTCCCAGATGAAGGACTGTATTACCATAGATTCCCTCTGTAGTAATTAAGGAGAAAGATGCACATCTGGAGAATGCTAGTTATCTCAGAGGAATCATATTCTTCAAGTCCTGCATGTTGTTGTTGGCTGTGCACAGAATCTGCAGTTCCTTTAACTCCACATTTAAATGCTTGAAGCTTGATGGGTAACTCTAGGTTTAATTGTGTTTCACTACAATTCCTATTTATTGTCAGCTAATGAAACAATTGTTACATTAATTGCTTTATGGTAATATAAGATGAAAGGTAAAATCAAATGTAAAACGGTATCTCAGAGTTGTTGGCTGGAATCTCTCTCGACATGGTTAAGTTTCAAGTTACATCACTTTTATTTCAGACTGGAAGTATAACCAGAACTTAGGTTAGTTTTTCTAGGGCCATGAAACGTTTACGGGTAGATTTATGAAAATTACAGGCTTTATAAAATACAAGACTTGAGCAAAAAGAGAGATTTGTTATCTCAAAAAACTTTACAGGTCATAAGTAATTGCCCACTACCCCTCTGAAATAGTTTTATAGGAAAATGTACATCCTTCTCCTTAAATAAATGAAAAAAAAAAAAACTGAGATAGAAATGAATTGATTTTCTCAGGGCAATAAGCTGCGATTGGAATCAGAATTATTTCAGAGTAGTTTCAGAGTAGCCCAATACCTGGGCTGTAACAATACTTACAGGGTCTCCCATGCTGCCTGTCTGTCACTCCTGGAATTACTGGCCCTGGGAGCTATTTCTCTGAATGACAATCATGGTTTACAACTTCAGCTTATCCAGAAACAAGTTTGGTGGACGAGTTTCCTTTTTTTAATCTGTTGAACATTTCACTTCTAGATATAAATTGTGATTGAATGATTTAGTTCAGATTGTTTCTAGTGAAAATGCCATGTCTGTAACTTGTTCCATGAAATACTTACATTTCCGTTAGCCAGTATGAAGTGTTTTCTAGTACTTGGGGAAAAAATTATTCATTTCAATGAATATTACTGCTTTGTGCAATTGCATGCTGTATAACCTTTTATTTAGCTGACTTGTAAAGGTTGAAGAGAGGATCAGACTTATGTTTCTTTCTGTTTCTGGTGAAGTTGAGCCTGATACTTTCACCAAAGTTAACGGAAGAAGGTTTTGATCCATAGAAATTGCGGAACTACTCCTGGCACCTTCCAGTTCACGGGAGTTCTGTTTGAAAACTGAAGAGGTAACTCAGTGGCTGTTTTTGGGCCATGCAAAAATTGAACTGGTTTTGTGACTTAATTATTGCTATATTTGGTAAATATAGACCTTAAAAAACACAATCTGTGAAGATCTCTTAGTGCAGCTGAGTTTGACTCACTAGAGCTTGCCTCTGGCAGGAGAAGGTTTATAGCTGCTTCTCAGCATATTTGAAAGAAGATTATTGCTGCTGACGCATTGCAAAAAGGTAACATTTGTGTGCATCAGTGACTAAATTGCCCTCTGTTATACCACATCCCATAAAATGACAAACCTCATCAATAAAAAAATGCAATAAAGAAGGTGCTTTGGGATTTGTCTAGCTGTGGGGATCTAGAAGTACTTAATAATATTGAATAGCTCTATCCAGTGGCAGGTGGGAGGAGTTACTGCTTGTTATTGGAAAATTACTGACTGTGGATGATTTTTTGGAAAGTTTGTCTTGTTTTCTGATTTTCCAGATAAAGAAAGAAATCGGTCATGACACCAAATGTTAAAAAAAGCAGAAAGAAAAATCTATTCAAAAGCAAGCAGGTAATAAATAAATGCCAAGAGAAACAGATTTTTTTAAAAGATAACATCTGAAGAATAAATTCTGTCCCAAGTTTTAATGTTGGGGGGGTGGCTGGTACAAGCAAATAGCTAAGTCACATCCAGAAGAGGCGGAAAGAAGGAAGAGTCACAGGTGAAAGGTGGTTATTGCCAGATGACCCTACAGGTTAAGGCAGTTGGAAGAGCAGTATGTT
Organism: Numenius arquata; assembly: GCF_964106895.1. Classification (NCBI taxonomy): domain Eukaryota; kingdom Metazoa; phylum Chordata; class Aves; order Charadriiformes; family Scolopacidae; genus Numenius; species Numenius arquata. Next base: position 17,994,481 of record NC_133580.1, on the reverse strand, counting down.
GAGGAGGTTAATACGACCCTGAAGTAGCACCTGGAGTTCACTGGTAGTTAAATTGCCTTTTTGATCTTGTTAAAAAATAACAGCTTGGATTTAGTTTATTTTTTCTTCAATTTCTATAAAAAACAATATTATTACTTATCTTCAGCTGTGACAAAATGATACATGTAATTCAGCCTGAGGTGATTTACCAGAAGGGCACATAGCATTGTGTGTTTCCATGACCTGAGACTTCCCTGTTGTCTTCCTTCTAGCAAATGCAAGGCAGGACAGATTTCTTTTTAGGTGTCTCTGTTAAGCGCACCTAACAACAGTGTGCACCAATGTATCTTTTCAAAAGTGTAAGTCATGTTACAGAATGCAGAAAACGAAAACTGCTATATTAAGTTCTGGGCATGTATTTCATTTAAATATGCTCTATTTTTGGTTGTAGGTTTTAATCTTATAAATTATTAAACATACTGTTTTCATACGAGTAATACTGTTGATTACAGCTTCTATTCTTATGCCTGTAAAGGTAGTACTGCATGCATGATACCACCAGAAGTTAAGGTTTCTTAATGCTATATTTTTGCCTGCTACAATGAAGTAGTTTCTGAACTGTAGAATCTGTTTCCTTGAACAAGACCCAATACTAACATGATTCTGCTTTCACGGTAGTATGGTACCTGCCTATGGAAAATGACAGGTGTTCAGGGGTGTTGTTTTTTTTCTCTCTAGTCTTGATGTAAAATGACATAGAGTCATAGAACTAAGGACAAAATAGAGCATTTAGATAATTTATTTACTTATTTATTAACAAATGTCTTTACATTTAATGATTGACTAAAAGGACATGAAGTTCTTTTGAACATACATCTAACAGGTCAAGAAGACTTAACCTTAATGTGGATAGGTTTGAAGGTACATGTTTTGTACCTTTCATCTTTCTTTGTTAAAGCAAAATTAATCTTTTATTCTTGAATTTTTGCCAAGGGTTACTGTCTATACCACAGCAGAAGTACAATATAAAGTAGAAGAGTCAATAAAAAGGAGAACTGGGGAACTGTGTAAGCCTGAAAACCAGTAAGAGTCCTCTTGCATGTATTTAACTTTGCTGTTTAGTTCTGGAGGTGATCCATTCTTGGCATCAATTAATCAGTGAAGATCTGGAGAAGCCTGGGAGATGGAGGCCTGCTTCATCAGCCAAAGCTGCACTCATGCTTACTCTCAGTTTGTCCAACAATCATTTTAGCATGGCATTCTCCTCTTCTTGGCAGATGTTTCTTTGATCCAAGAAGGATCATCCTACTGTTGTTTCCAGCTTTTCTCCTCTCTGATGTGTTTTTTTTTTGAAGTTTAGATTTTAACAGCGAGTGAGTTACAAATTGACGTACACTTTCACTGAACTGCAAAAAAAGTATTAACTTTACATTGTTACGGGGCAGGTATGAAAGCTGCTATTGGAATTAAAATCTGTAGCATTCAATGCTGTTGAGCACCGAGAATTTTTTAGATTAATTCTGCTTATCTGATAAATGCCTTTGAATTTCAGAGGGAATTACATCTTCATCTAAGCTTGTCTGAAATACTGAAACTTTATGAATGTTACAATAGATAAATAATGGGAAGAGTCAGCCAGCCATTCATTGTTTTCTTACTAGTTGAAAGCTTAGCTTTAGCAGTTGCTATTTCAGCATGCTTGTGCAAATATTAAAAGGTGGATTTGGGGGTTTTTTCTGTTGTTGTTTTTTCCCGAAAAACACATGGTTTTGATTACACTGGTCTTTTGGTATGTTATCAAATCCTCTGCTACTTTTGTGGTGATTATTAACAGTAGGCTTTCTTTTGTATGTCAGAGAGAGAACTTTCAAATGTGTGACTTTTTAGGTAGCAGACAATGCTTTTCTGGCTGCCTCATGTTGCTTTGAATTAACGTCACGTTTTTAAATCAAGGACCTGAGGAAGGCTGCCCTTACATAAACTAATCACTGATGAAGCTACCATTGATTAACTGTTGGGCTTTCATTGATTGCATGGATACAGTTCCACAGGAAGATTTCAAACTTTATTTGTGTAGTATTTGTAAATCATAAAAAAGCATTTTGTGTATTGTATGCATTATGGTATGATTGCCCAATATAAATTGGGAAGAATGAAGAAATTTTTTCACTTGAAGTGCTAAGAACTTCTATATGTTTTATTCCTGATTTGTCAGGATAGACATTTCTCATGCTATTCTCTGAAAAAGAAAAAGGTAGGTTTTCAAGCTTTATAAAGGGAAGTAGTTGGTGCTGCTGCGATTCCGTTCCATAAATAATTGTAGATTCCACTGTAAATAACAGTGAATTAATAACATTTTTCATCTGAGGATCTCAGGTCATCAAATACTTATTTAAAACTTGCAAAGAAGAGGGTGAACTGCAGTGAGGTTTGGCCATGGGAGGAGATGTTTTGCTGTGGAAATGGAAGAGCAGCCCAGTTCCCGCACGTGCCGTAGGCTGCCCAGGTTGCATTTACTGCAGCTCCCGGATGGGTGTTGTTTCCTCAGCCACCTGGAATGCAGTGAGGAGGGGATGCAAATACATGCAAAGGGGTATCTGAAGATGCATCCTTTTTAGGTGAAGTTTTCCTCTCCTCTACAGCCCCTGCCATGACACAGCAGATTCTTTCTGAATCTCTTGCTGTCCATAATGATTTCTTTCATGGGATACCAGCTTACCTTTTTGAAAAGCTTAGCATTGCAGGATTTCAGTATTGCTCTGTTGATAAGAAGAAGCAGGTGAGCGTTATTTTTGCAATTATCTAATCAAGGTTAAGGTGAGGAATTGCAAACCTGTTTCTTCTCCCCTTTTCTTTCCCTTATACTTTTTGTGTCTGGGGTACAGCTGGCTTTATCTACGCTTCTGAGTCCTGGATGTTTTTTTCTTGGTTATTTGATCCAGTTAATTATTTTTCAGCCTCCCAGCTATATCCTTGGCTATTTGTGAACGCATGCTCCAACAGAAGGACAAGATTTTTCTTTTCAGAGGAGCAAAAACGGTTGTGTCACTAATACATGCAGGATGCGTAAGAGCTACTAACATACGCCCATAGGGAATGGCGTCTAGTATCCTATCTTGGACTTGCAAAACTGAAATTTGTTTCTGCCACTTCGTTTCATTTTCTTCTTTGCTTTCATTACAAAAATTCTACTGGCTTTTGAAGGAGGAGATTATTCCTATCCTTTGACTTGTGGGAGTAAGCAGAGCTCTCCAGTATGCCTGTTGCTTGGAATTAGACATTATGGATATACTGCCTCATTAGTGCATTTTCCTAAGGGGAACTCACATCTCAGTTCTGTTTTAACCACTGTTCTGTTCTCGTTCTGCTCTGGCAAGTGAGCCTTAAAGCGAGCATAGCTGTGCTGACTGCATGAATTCTAGCCCTTCACTTCTGCAGGCTGCAACACCTCCTTTTTCATTATTAGTTGTGTCAGAACTTTCAGGGCTCAGTCGGAACTACAGACTGCCTGGAGAACTGCAGCCGGGCCAGCTGCAAATGGGGTGATAGCAGCCTCCCAAGAAATACGGGGTGCTCTTTCCCCTTCTCCAAATCCTATTTCTGTCATCTTATCTTTGTTCTAGTAATGTCTTGTCTTCATTGAAGTTCCACCAATGAAGTCTCATGTACTACCATCTACAAATGCTACAGTAAATTAGTACTATTTTTTTTAATCTACTTTGATTTTGCTTTTCAGAAGGTGGCCTCTTGTCAGTGTGTAGTAACAGAGAGCCCTCAGCTGAACCCATGCATGTTCCTGAATACAGTGGAAAGGATTGTTGGGCAATTTGGGTGTGGGGGAAGTACTGCAGATAGATTTCTGAAGTAGTTTTAGAAAGAGTAGCTTTGATCAGTATTTGATGACGTTTCTACTATTTGCGGGGATTATATTCCATTATGGGTTACTTTGCAGTATGGTTTTTGTTTTTCCTATCAGGCAGGGACATACAGCCTATCTTGTCAGAAAGCAGTTGAGCTATTTAACAAATGAAAAATTTATGTAATTAACAGTATTGTCGTAGGGATGTCTGAGGTCACATTTAAGTTATTTTGGGATTTCAGATAGGTTATTTTCAGTGGTGGTATGGATGGGAACATGCTTTCAGTTAGACCGTTGTGTGTCGATTACCTGGGTTCATAACTGGTAACGAAATGGGAAGATGCAGGTGGATTCATGCCAGAGAATGGTGCAACATAGAGGAGTGAGAAGATGCAGGTACAGGTTTTTTTCTAGGTAAAGAGAGAGAGGCAGTGAAGTTACAAGGAAATAAATTCAGGTGTTGGTTTGTGAAAGCTGAATAAATAGTGAGCAGCTCTCAGGTGCATGGATTTTATTATTGAAAGAAGAGACAATATTATTGGGTTGATTTAAACCCCTTTATTTCATAATTTATGATAGAACTTTATAGTTAACACTTGTATAAAGAAGAGAGTGGCAGAGGTTTATGACTTTTAAAAACACTTAAAGCATTTTGGCTAATAGTGTTGAGCAACTATCTTTTCAAATAATGAAGATACTTAAATAAGATAATAGATTATTCCTGTTACCATATTAATGCCTGTATTTTGCCCAGTGAAGTTGATAGGAAATGACAATTTTATTGTAATCTTCTCCACAAAATTTTAGTGCTGTAATTTGTAGCATGGTTATAAACTTGTGACTAGGATAGAAAATAGATGATAGTATTTTTTGCCTGGAAGAAACTTTTAAAATCAAATAGAAGTGAGCCTGTTTATATGCATATAATTATGATCATATTTTACAATCTTCTTTTTTTTAATATGAACATACTGGCTTTGGCAGATTGTTAATTTTGTTTTTAGGGTGTGCAATCAAATTTAAAGAAAATGTTTTTATTGAAGCTATTAAAATCTGAATCTGTTACATGGAGCCAGTGGCTCACTTCTTTTCTTCTCAAAGTAGTTACACTCCAGAGCTGAATTATTAAATAGTACGAGACATCTCTAAATAGATTAATCATTTTATTATTAAAATATATATGGGAGAACACTTATAATGGAGATGCTATACCTTGCCATATATACAGAAGAGAGACGCTAATTATCTCTCATAAACTGCCTTTGATTTCTTGGATCTAGCAGCTTTGAAATTCAAGTCTGACATAAGCAGTGAATACTGTGATATTTAATTGTTAGATTCATAAAATATGTGGGTGAGTAAAGGAAAAACTGGGCAAAAATATACAGAGGTCATTGTCTTGAACAACTGAATCCTTTGTTTCACTTACTTCAAAGTATATTTATAGTAACAAAAGTACTGTATGAGAGAGCATATGGAATTAAGGGCTCTTGTATACTTCATATCCATGAAGGAAAATATTTATGCTTAGAAATGAAACCATTAATGTTATATTCTGAATCCTGAATGCTTAACCAAGTAACCTGCTTGTATGTAATGATTCTGAAATACTTAACATATATTCATATAGCTCTCTTGATCTACACAGAGTTCTTAAGCATTCTACAGTATTTCTTTGTGAAGCCAGTTTTAGTGTGATGCCTATTAAAAATAAATGTTAATGTTTCAGGAAAGTGTAGATGTTTAAAGGTGATTCATGGTTTCTTTCTTTTAAATAATGAGAATTGTGTACTGCAGGACAAGTTCAGGAAGTATGAAAGCAGTTTACAAAGGAAAAAGATTGAGTGTGGTGTAAAATATTAAAGCTTTATACTGACAGATCTGTTTTTATTTAAATTTTTATTGAATTTTTTCTTTGAAGTAACAACAAGAGACACATACTGTTGGCAGATAAACGATGCTGTGCTGAATGAGTGGCTACTTAACCCTAGAACTGTCAGACACCATTATTTTCAATGTCAAGGAGCTGGAAGGCTTTATGCAATGTATTCTGTTCTTCAAATTAAAATGGTCAAATTTCTGTTCTTTTATATATTCCGATGCCACAGCTACACATGCTATCTAGACTAGCTCAGCAGGGAATGCTGAATTTGGCTCTAGACCTGCTTACAACATGAAGCCAAGTTATGCTTCAGGTTATCTTGAAAGCTCAAGCAGCAGTGCCTGAAGCACTGATGTTGTTCTTCTTTTGCTCCGAGTTTTAAAATATACTGATGTTTGAAGCAGACATGCTATTGTTCTAATTAATAAATATAACTGTAAAAATCTCTGAAGAGCACAGTGTGTAATTCTATGAAGGCAAGAATTTGCAATATTTTAAGTTCTACTTCCATAGTTGATATTTACCTGTTAACATTAATTTGAGGACATGTTAGTATTTTAAATTAGGGATAGTCATTATGTACATCTTTGATGAACTTGCTGTCACAAAAGGCTTGTGCATTGCTCTTGCTAGTGTTTTCGTGTTTGACCAGAGCATGTAAGTTCTCAGATACCTGATGGCGAACCTCTAGAAAGTCTGGGTGGGCCAGTGGCTTTGAGTGATGATAGTGTGTACTGTCATCATTCCAGTAAAACACCTCTATTTTATTTCGTTTGACCAAAGTGTGGATCTGTGCTAGTGCTGTACTGTGCTTTTGGGTTCTGATTTAACATCCATTTAGTAAATACAAAAATAACGCATAGGAAAGCAATGACAAAGAGAAGTTAGAACTTTTTGTGCGTTAGGATCCTGGGATCGAAGGATAAGTCAAGTTACAAGGAATCTGAGGAGGGCATCTAATCCAGCCGCCTGCCCTAAGCAGGGTCTGCTGGAAACTTAGGACTTCATCCAGCCTGTTCTTGGAAACCTTCTACAACCTCTCTCAGCAGCCATTGCTAGTGTGTCCGTATGTCAATAAATACCCGTGCAGTAAATGATGAATTTGATGCATTGAAAATACATTGTATCATGAGGATGAGGTGATTTAAGCCATTTTCTAAATGTGCAGATTTTCCCTCTACTTATCGCATTGCCTTTTTTATGTTTCCAATGATACTGTTTTAGGCATGACAGCTCACTTTCTTTTCTGCAACATATAACCTTAAGCAGGAAAAACATTCATTTACTTTCATACACTAAAAGGAATCTTTTAATATATAATTTTTATATAATTGAGATAAACCCAAAAATTTTTAGAGTCTTGACACGCTTAAGTATGAGGCAGGAGCATGTGAATTATGCATGTATCAGTCATTTCACACATCTTTGTAATCTTTGCTACTCAGGAACTTGCATCATCTCTTGGAGGCCTGATACGACTTTAGAAAAAAAAAAGCATGTGTGTGTAGATTACTAGAACTTAGTTTTTAATGTTGAGTCAACCTTGGTGATCACTTCTGAGGTCATAGTATTGTGCATGCATAGAAGACTTGTTGATGGCATTTTGCTTGCTTTCAACGTTCTTACTGCATATCTAGAAGGCAGCTTTGCAGAAAAGAGTCTGGGAGTTCTAGTACGCAACAGGTTGAACATGAGCTAACAGAGTACCTTTCCAGTCAAAAAGGTCTGGCCTGTATAGTGAATTCTCAGTGTATTAGCAAGACTGGAGCCAGTAGGTTGAGGGAAGCCGTTGTTCTATTCTGTTTAGTACTTGAGACTGTGAGCTTTGCTGTAGTAGTTTTTACAGGAAGTAAATTGTAAACTCCTTTGTCAAAGAGTGTGATCTACTTTACTTGACTGCATGTAAATGGGAAAAGATTTCCTTATGTTGCTTGATACTTTGCAGGCCCACCCATGAGGATTTTGCTTGGAATAAGAATATTGGCTGAGATACATTAATCTCGTGCGTTACAATGAGTTTTAATTCATCAGTAGTAGAGTATGGGGAGACCACATCCGCAGTGCTCATTGCCATATGTGCTCTGTTCCCTGTGATACTATGGCTGCATTCATCAGTGTCAATGAAACTTCATGAAAATGTGGACTTTTTTTTTTCCTTTGTAAGATGGAATGTATATGGCCACATACTCCAAAATTCATTGCAAAGAGTCTGCTGGGTTGGATTGCAGAGCTATGAGAGAGGACACTGATAGTCTTTTAGTATTGATAAATATTTCAGTACTACTATTCAAGTGTATATCATGGCAGTATTCATGAAGATTACTCATATTAAAGTAATTTAATATATTCTTGGATGACAGTTATAATTATTCATTGTAGTACTGATTCTCGGTCCTTCATCTCGTTTTCACTCATAGTAAGCAGGCCTTCCCCTCGTGTTTTAAAGGAAAGGGTAAACTGAACGACAAACAGAATGCTTCTACCCTGAAGTTCTACAATCTCTTCTAATTTATCCTTAAAATTATCTGAACAAAAGCTCTCCATAAATTCTTGTCAGAAATTCTAACAAGTGTTCTCTCCATTTGCTCACATGCTTCGTTTACCTTCCAAGAAGAAAACTCATAACATCAGTGGGGTGATGAGAGTGGGTGAGTTTTTAGCTCTACTAAGACCTTGAGGAATCAAGACAGAGCCATGGAAACAGGCATTTGAGCGGTCTCTGTCAGCTTCATCACCTGCTTTACTTCCAGCGACACGGAGTAGTAGTGGCTGAGTTCCTTGATAGCAAACTCATGGTAGTCAGTGGGTCGTCTTTAACCTGTGAATTATTTTATAGTGAAATGTGCTCAATTAACAAGAGTGATGGGTTGGCCCAGAGCACCAGTTGTGTGTATGGTATGGAACTCGGTGGACAATGCCCACAAAGAAGTGTTTGAAGCTGGGGAGTAGAGGCTTCTGCACCAAGCGAGTCCTTTCGCATTTTCCATACCTGGCTTGCTCTTTTTTAATATATTAATAAAACTAGTGGGAAAAAAAAAAGTATTACATTAATGAGAAGTGGTTCCTTCAGCCATTTTACTACGTAGCGTGGGGACAGGATTTTCTTTGCTACATTTTCAAAAGATAGCTCCGATTTACTCTGTAAAGTGGTGAAATGCTCTGCAAATACTGGAGACGCAGAGTTGTGGTAGTTGTGTGTTGTGCCTGAACAGCAGGAAAGGAGAAAACAGGTGTTAAACAGCAACAATTAGCATATATATACCAACTGATGAGGTGTTAAACATAATCTCATGCAGAGGTGTCAAAACCCTGGCCAAAGGATCTGTTATAACCCATTATACTACAGATGATATAAACCACAATGGAATGTAAAGGGTTTCAAATACCAAATGACCTGGTCAAAATCACTACAGCTCGTTTACCGGGGTATGTATTTTCAGATTTGCAGTATGTATGTTTGGAACCAATGCTTTTGTTAATAGTTAATAGTCAGATCATTTCACGATGGTTTCAAAAGAAATGAATGCTTCATCATGTACTACGGCAGTACAGCCTTATAATTCGGTCTCGGTAGTTTCTTTTGTCGCTTCTATGATATACTGGGTGGTTTTTTTTTTTTTCTCTTAAGCATCACTTGCAGTGGAAGTTGGAATGCAAGATTTAGTGATCTTAGTTTAAATCGTTGTCATGGTCTGCTGCTTTTCCTACACTGGAATGATCAGGTTCTATTAGAGGCTGCTCTTCTCTTTCATTTTTATGCCGTATATTCTTTATAATCATTTAATGAATGCACTTAAGAGTAATACATGTGAATCTGATAGTCATGCATCTTTCATGAATTTTTCCTTTAACTTTTGCTCTCCATTTCATGCCCCAGGCATGGCTTGAACTTTTTTCCTTTCTATTGTCAATATAACCTTCATTGTCTCGATTTTCATTTTGTTGTCTTCATGATAACTGAAGGATTCAGTCCCCAATAAAAGAGCTTGCTACTTTCAACTTGTGTTCAACAATTTACTCGTATGTAATATTCAAGCCTTTTTTTAATTACAATAGAGTAAAAAAGTCCATTATTAAAATAAGATACTGCTTTCATTTTCTGCGTCTCTTCCTTTCCTTTATTATTTTGGTCGTTTTATGAAAAATGGTACTGTTAGAAACCACCATATTGCCTTGAAGATGTCCCTAGGCCTTATTAGGAGAGCTGTTCTCACAGTGAGACAATATTTCATGTTCCATTAAACCCTTCCTTTTCCCAACCCTCATCTGGCAGTATCTCCTTGGACAAAAGGCATTCTCCTTTAATCACCCATTTTTCACTATTGTTATGTAAACAAATGTTTGTAGACACATACTTTTGGAATTAAGTTGTGTCTCTCTCTTGAAAAATAATCAAATGTCTAAATCTGGGGTTGAGTCTCTAGAATGATCTTATCCCATTTGATCTTGTGTGACCTTGCTTGTACCCAAGTAAAACTTCCAGGTAGGTTCTGGTGCACTTGATAATCTCAGTGTTTTCTTGTACCAAGGTGGCTTTGCAGACAGTTTAACTTCACATCATTTTGAAGATGCGACCGAAGTGGTATAACAGTTGGTAGGCTGAAAAATGGGAGACTCCCTGTGAACACTGTGGGATACTAGCCAACGTAAACTACTTTCATTCGTCTTTTAATCAAATCAAACCAATCATGTTGTCAATTGTATTCTGATCTTACGATAAAATACTACAGTTTTGACTGTAGTAAATGAGAGTGTAATAAAGCTTAGAAGTAGGAATGGTACAGTGGTTAACATAGTTCTTTTCCACCCATAATGGAAAGCATATATTCTTAACTGTATTTTGTGTATTGTGATCAGCACATTGTAAAGAGACTGACTCTGGTGGGTGCTGACCGTGTTCACGTCTTGCTGGTTTTTAGCACTGTGTACCAATGACTGAGGCAGTGGGACTTCCATTATTTTTCTGTGACTGATTATTCCTAGTTGGCAACAGTTCAAGAAGCTTTTAGGCATGTGCTTACCCTTTTCCATTTGGGTTAGTTCAACCATACCAAGAAAGCATTTAAGGACACGGTCAGATGTAGTTCTTCAGATCTTACCAGTCAAGTTTTGAGAATCACAGCCAGTCATCTTAACCTGCTGGGGAATTGCAAATCTTACTTGGCTTTACACTGAGTTACAGCCTCAGTATGAAGCTCATTTCTTAGATCAATGCTCGTATGTTTGGAGGGAGAATGTCAACTACTATGTATCTAGATGCCTGAATATTTTAAAATTTTCTTTTTTTAAGATTTTTGTGTTTAACAAACAAGCCATTTGTTAACATGAGATTGCTACTTCCCTGGCTGATTCACCAGGTACTAACTGTGTATTTCAGAACTGAAAGCATGTTGGGTTACAGATCGTCTACCTAATATAGATCAATTCTTATAAAATTGCTTCAGAAAAATACATTCCTGCAGATTCAAAATTAATTGCCAGCTTCCAATTAATTAGATTCCTGAAAATATGGTGAGGTGAGCAAATTGTGCTGCACTACAATAGTAGTTGTAATCTAAGCATGATGCAAATGGTATGGAATAAGGGGTGGAATGTCCTGGTTTGAAGTAAAACCGAACCAATTTTCTGTTCTGTAACTTTACATCCTAGCTAGGCCTCCTCTAACTCTCTGAAATTAACGGCATATTGTGGAGAAAACTGCTCGTTCTCAGAGTGATAAGTCCAATGTTTGTGCTCCATGCCAAGGAATGGTGTGCAGGGAGGCCCTTGCTTATACTTATTGCTATAACAACCAAGGTCAGCCAATTTCGTTATTTGCCCCCTTAGAGGGTCGGAAACGGAAAAAACGTAGAGGGGTCACATCAGTGGGGAGGAGTGGACAGGACAGGTGACCCAAACCTGACCAACTGGGGTATTCCATCCCATCTGCCCCATGCTCAGTATAAAAGCTGAGGGATCAAAGGGTCAGCCCCTTTCCTGCGATGGCCGACGTCCAGAGAGGACTCTGTCTGTTCATCTGCCTTTGATCCTGATCCGTGTGTTCCTGACTCCAGAGCTGGAATCCAGTTCCCATTCGTCACTGAGTCCAGTCTGGGACTTCCCCAGTGCCTGCCGGTGACGTGACTGTCATCCTGGGAGCTTGATACAGTTTTGTATATATTGTATCTATTTCATTATTTTTTCTTCTTTATTTTTATTTTAATATTAATTTTTCATTAAAGTAGTTTAGTTCATTCTAAACTTCTGAATCTCCTTATCTCTTTCTCCTCCTCTCTCCTCTTTTAGGGGGGGGAAGGGGGGGGAAGGGCCATCTGCCGGTCCGGTTTTGGTAAATTCAGCCGAAACCACGACAATCATACGGAGGCTGTGTGATTTAACTGTTACGTCTCGTGAAAAAGCTGGTAAAAAAGCAGGAAAGTTACATGCTACTTTTCTACTATAACTTATTTCCTTTATTTTAAAACAAATCAGTTGTCGATTCTTACAGTCCTTGCAGCACTGTAAAGGTTGGGATTTTCAAAAATGAGACAATATTTTTGTTCTGCACTAAGTCCCTTTTTTTTGGTCTCGATTGTTAATAAATAATGTAGGTACAGATCAGGGTTAGCATATTTCCAACATGGTGTTGAACCCTTACTCATGTTACGAGATAGGGCTGGGTTTTTGGGATGGGAAAGAGCATGCACCAGGTGGCATTCATTAATGTCCACTCGGATAATAGCAGAAGCACTGATTGCCAGTAGGCCTTGAGACAGGAAATAATAAATTTCCCTTGTTTCACAGAATCACAGAATCACAGAGGTTGGAAGGGACCTTTTAAGATCATCTAGTCCAACCAATGAAAAAAAAAAAAAAAAAAAAAAAACACAACACAAAAAAACAAAAACAAAACCACCACACACGCAACCCACACACACACCACCACACCACCCAACACTAATCCATATTCCCAAGCACTATGTCAACTCCTCTCTCGAATACCTCCAGGGATGGTGCCTCAACCACCTCCCTGGGCAGCCCATTCCAATGCCTGACAACCCTTTCAGTAAAGAAATATTTCCTAATATCTAACCTGAACTTCCCCTGGCGCAACTTGAGGCCATTGCCTCTTGTCCTATCATCTGTAACTTGGGAGAAGAGACCGACCCCCGCCTCTCTACAGCCTCCTTTCAGGTACTTGTAGAGAGCAATAAGGTCTCCCCTCAGCCTCCTCTTCCCCAGACTGAACAACCCCAGCTCCCTCAGCCTCTCCTCGTAAGACTTGTGCTCCAGACCCCTCACCAGCTTCGTTGCCCTTCTCTGGACCTGCTCCAGCACCTCAATGTCTTTCCTGTGGTAGGGGGCCCAAAACTGGACGCAGTACTCGAGGTGGGGTCTCACCAGTGCCGAGTACAGGGGGACGATCACCTCTCGGGTCCTACTCACTACACTGTTCTTGATACAGGCCAGGATGCTGTTGGCCTTTTTGGCCACCTGGGCACACTGCTGGCTCATGTTCAGCCTGCTGTCGACCAACACCCCCAGGTCCTTTTCTGCCAGGCAGCTCTCCAGCCATTCTTCCCCAAGCCTGTAGCGCTGCCTGGGGTTGCTGTGACCCAAGTGCAGGACCCGGCACTTGGCCTTATTGAACCTCATCCCGTTGGTCTCAGCCCATCGATCCAGCCTGTCTAGATCCCTCTGCAAAGCCTCTCTACCCTCCAGCAGATCAACACTCCCACCCAGCTTGGTGTCGTCTGCAAATTTGCTGAGGGTGCTTTCGATCCCCTCGTCCAGATCATTGATAAAGATGTTGAAGAGAACCGGCCCCAGTACCGAGCCCTGTGGGACACCACTCGTGACCGGTCGCCATCTGGACTTCATTCCATTCACCACCACTCTCTGGGCCCGGCCCTCCAGCCAGTTTTTAACCCAGTGGAGAGTATACCCATCTAAGCCATGAGCATCCAGTTTCTCCAGCAGGATACTGTGGGACACTGTATCAAAGGCCTTGCTAAAGTCTAGGTAGATAACATCCACAGCCTTTCCTTCATCCACCAAGCGAGTCACTTTGTCATAGAAGGAGATCAGGTTTGTCAAGCAGGACCTGCCCCTTGTGAACCCATGCTGGCTGGGCCTGATCACCTGGGCATCCTTCATGTGTTGCATAATGGCACTCAGGATGATCTGTTCCATCACCTTCCCAGGCACCGAGGTCAGACTGACAGGCCTGTAGTTCCCTGGATCATCCTTCCGACCCTTCTTGTGGATGGGCGTCACATTTGCTAGGCGCCAGTCGGCTGGGACCTCCCCAGTTTGCCACGACTGTTGGTAGATGATGGAGAGTGGCTCTGCAAGCACTTCTGCCAGCTCCCTCAGAACCCTCGGGTGAATCCCATCTGGGCCCATAGACTTGTTTATGTCGAGGTTATGGAGCAAGTCCCTCACCATCTCCCTTAGAATTACGGGGGCTTCGTCCTGCTCCCTGCCCCTAACTGCTAGCTCAGGGGTCTGGGTACTCGGGGGACACCCTACTCCACTGCTAAAGACGGAGGCAAAGAAGGCATTCAGTACCTCAGCCTTCTCCTCATCCTTTGTCACTATGTTACCTTCCATATCCAGGAGAGAGTGGAGGTTCTCCCGAGTCCTCCTCTTGCTATTAATATATTTATAGAAATTCTTTTTATTGTTTTTAACATCCAGGGCCAGGTTCAGTTCTAGCTGAGCTTTGGCCTTTCTAATCTTTTCCCTGCATAACTTTACTACACCTTTGTAATCTTCCTGAGTCGCCTGTCCTTTTTTCCAAAGGACATAAACTTTCCTTTTTTCCCTGAGCTGTGACCTTAACTCTTTGTTCAGCCAGGCCGGTCTCTTCCCTCGACAGCTCGCTTTCCTGCGCACAGGGACAGCCTGCTCCTGTGCTTTTAGGACTTCTTCCTTGAAAAGTGTCCAGCCTTCCTGGACTCCTTTGCCCTTCAGGGCTGCCTCCCAAGGGACTCTGTCAAGCAGACTTTTGAAAAGACCAAAGTCTGCCCTCCGGAAGTCCATGATGGCAGTCCTGCTGGTTCCCCTTCTTGCTTCCCTGAGAATCAGAAACTCTATCATTTCATGATCACTGTACCCCAGACGGCCTCCAACTGTTACATCCCCCACAAGTTCCTCTCTGTTTGCAAACAGCAGATCTAGTAGTGCTCCTTCCCTAGTTGGCTCACTCACCAGCTGTGTCAGGAAGTTATCCCCAACACACTCCAGGAATCTCCTAGACTGTTCCCTCTCAGCTGTATGGAGTGCCCAGCTGATATCTGGTAGGTTGAAGTCACCCACCAGGACAAGTGCAAGTGATCTCGAGACACCTGCTAGCTGCTTATAGAACATTTCATCAACCTCTGCATCCTGGTTGGGTGGTCTGTAATAGACTCCTAACACAATATCAGCCTTGCTGGTCCTCCCCTTGATTCGTACCCACAGGCACTCAACTCTACTATTACCCTCATTTATCTCCACACATTCATATTCCTCCCTAACATACAGGGCCACTCCTCCTCCTCTCCTTCCTTGCCTGTCCCTTCTGAAGAGCTTGTAGCCATCCATTGCAGCACTCCAGTCATTCGATTCATCCCACCACGTTTCCGTGATGGCAACTACATCATAGCTTTCATAGCTTTCAGTGGAATTAATGTTAAGTGAGGTCTCATTTAATATCTTAGATGAGATTTAGAATATGGATGAAAGAGTTGATAAGTTTTCTGTTAGTTACTGCATGAAATCTTGCCTGGTAGGTAGCTGTACAAACAACAGCGAAGTAAAGCTTTGTGGCACTTTACAGAGGGTGTTGCGGAGGATTAAATAAAGGTAATTACGCTCCGCTGTGCTGGTGTGTTTGGGGATCCTTTCCTGTGTAGTGAGAAGGAGGCTGTAGTTGTGAAGCCCTTAATCCCACTCGTAAGGGAATCTATCAGTAAGAGCTTCTGTAGCACAGCTTCTTTTCTATATCAGTGCAAGGTTTAATAATCTAATTTTTCCAATAATAGGTCATTTTGTTCCCATACATGTTAACCACAAAGTTAATTTTCTCTTTTTTGATTGTGTTAGAGACGCAAGGCGAACTTCCCAACAAATGTAACTGACTAATGTTTAAAATCTGGTGTGAGGGAGTTGAATTTTCATAGCTTAATTAGTGTCAGCAGGTTGCCAATTAATTAAATTATTTTGTGCTATCTCCAGCTGTATTTAATTAGACTGGTTTTAGACAAGAGAAGGCTATTGTCTAAATGTAGCTAGGTGATGAAGCTTTTTTCAAAAATTTTGCTTTGCGCCTTCTTAAAGGCTGTTTTTTCTTTCAAATTCTGAATTCTTCACATTCTGCAAATGAGTACAGTGTGTTCTGTCAGCAAATAAGTAGTTAGCAAGGTTATTAGCTTTATGATATGACATGGAAGCATTTCTGGATTACAGTGTTTCAGATAAACCGTTGAAGTTCATCAGGCTAAAAAACAGTGTGATTAATTAAAAAAGAATTTGTTAAGATCCAAGTTAGATGCTGGTATAATCCAGCCTAATGATATGGCATTTTAGAAGAGGACTGTTTTAAATTACAGTGGGGAGGACGAGATCTTTATTTATTTTGCTAATTTAAAAGACTTAAAAATGTATATTCTAAAAGTAACGAACTGTGAGTTAAAACCAAGACTTGTCAGAAACATCTGAAGATCACTGTTGTTGGATTTTTAGTAACAGAACTTGTATCTTACAATAAAGTGAAGTTCTGATATCTCTCTGTAGTTCATAGTTGGCTTTCCAGTTGCGCCCAGCAGACCCGAATTAAAAATAGTGATTTCTCTCAAGTTTGTTTAAAATAGGAAATGTATTTTAAAAAACAGAAGGTAATAAAATGAAGAAACTTCTAAATCTTGATAATAAAAGTATCAATTGTAGATGATCAGAGTCATCTTTCTTTTCCTAACTTTCTAACTCATTGACAAATGCAAGCACCAATTATCTCCATTTTAGTCTTTCCTTATACTTAAGCATCCTTTATGGTTATTCTAAAGGGCCCACCCTGGGTATTAACAACAAATGTGGAAGATTTCAGCATGTCAATGGAGAAAAGATTTTGATCATTAACAAAAGGTAGTGTGTCACTGTGTCAAAATTTAGTACTTGAGAGCCATTTTCTAGCGCATTTTTATTGAAAAGTGATAAAATAACTGTGAGTAAAACTACAGCTCTATGTTTACAGGAAGTTAAATTTAAGGTGTAGCTTTAATTATTTCCTTTCCTGGATCTAACTGTGTATCAACACCCTCTACACTGTGAACTAGGAATGGGCATATTTATCCAGCTGATTGCCTCCATAAACAAAACTGAGCTTTTAATTTGACGTAGTTTCAGACCAGGATTCAGAAATTACATGTAGATTATCTGGACACAAGTCTGCCTGTGCCTGGTTGTATGTGCATGGAGAGAGATCAAAATTCTGTTTTCATGAGAACAGAATGGCTCTAAATGGTTTTGCTAAATTGTTTAATTTCGATTTAGGAAAAAATGCCATTCCATTGTAGAATGTGCCTTTACATATTTATGTGTTAATCTCTAAGATGATGCCCAGAACATCATTGTTTAAAAAGCATACACACAGGTCAGAGCAGCTATTTACTTTCTGTGTGTTTTGTGATAATCTTGTCATTTGATCTTAAGAGTTCCTTGGGCATCTCCATGCAGGTGCACTCAAATTGCAGTCAGTGCAAATTATATACTTACCTTGGCAAAGCCTCCTTCCCTCTGTACCAGCATAATAGCTCCAGCTAACTAAAAAATTCGCTCCACTGATTTCTTAAATTAAACAATACAAGCATTTAAGATATTATTTATATCTCTTAGCAGGGAAGAGTACTGGAAGGAACACCCTGCATGACTGAGTCTGGTTTCCTGCTAGTGCAGTCAGGCATAGGAAAGGGATTGTAAAATAAATTGATCAAGCTACATCTCAAAAGCAGTTAGGATCTTTATGTTGACTCTGCTGCTTGGGAATGCTGGAATGCTGCTCCAGAACACCGCAGCCCAAGGAACTTCAATTTCATTTCAGTTTATTCATGTACCCATTGACCTTCATTTGTCTTACTGCATTTAACAGGGTCATTCCAGTTCTTTATTGTAGTCCACATACCTGCTTCACACCTATAAACTTCATTTTTAAGCCTCTTTAATATTTCTGTCAAGTTATTTCCTTCTGTATTGAAAATGTGCATAATGACCAAAACTGAAGGGTAGGTTTTAATTTCTCCTATTGTAAACTAACGCAATTGCTGTCAGTTACATTCAAAGGACATTAATATAAATAGCTCCTAAAAGCCATGGGTTTTAATTAGGTAATAAAATCATTACTTTTGGACTTAATTTCAGAGCCACAGGTATGTAAAGGAAAAAAAACTTCCAGGTCGTGTTCGTCACTATTTATACAACATTGGCAGGTCTTAGGTTGCGTTGTGATCCCAGGTAAGCTGATGCGTCTCTGCTGACCACAACTGAATTGCTCTTGCTTAGCCCAGCAGTTAATTTGGTTTTTCTGCTGCAAAGGTGTTTGAACACAGTAGCGTGCTATAATGTACCCACTAAATCTGTTCTTTATAGTTCAGTGGGGAGGTAGTTGACTATTTTATTGTGGGAAAGACTTAGACTTAAAGGGGCAGTGATAGCTTTTAGGCCTAATGTTTAAGTTGACTTAGTAAAATCCACCTCTTGAAATTTTTGTTTTACGTTACAAGTTTATATGAACTAGAAATAAAGGCTTTTTAATATATATCTAGATACACATACATAGAGAAAGAGGGAGGTGACTAATCTAGGTATACATTTTGTTTTAAGATAGAGTCAATCTCAAAAGCTGTATAGCTTTTTAGAAACCTTGGGTTTTTTCAGATATTTTTAGTGAGAATTAGTCAGTGCTATCTGTGCCCGACTGCCTTTATTATAGTGACTATGAGATGATCTTTTCAGATCTCAGGAAAGATTATGGTGGTGGTTTTACCATAATTACGATGTCACGGAGCACTATTTAGGTTTCTGTGTCTGGGATTCATCAAAAAACTACTTTGTAAATTGGGGGGGAGCTAAACTGGAGTTTCCTGGTAAAAAGAAAGCTCTTTTCCAAAATGAGGGAAGAGTAATGATCAGTAAAGGTAAACATCTGTTCAGGCTACTATTGTGAAGGGCGGCTTGGATTTACAAGCAGATTGAATGTCTTTCCAGATGGTCAGTGCTGTCCTCAGCTATTTGCATGTTTTACACCTAGCGTGGTGAAATAAGAGTGCGTAAAGGTCCAAGACTGAACATTTATTCATAATAACCAACTAGCTGAAGTCATACAGCTCACAAAAGCTAAAAGGCATAGGGATTCACTTAGAGTTACGTATCAGGACAAGGCTAGGTCTTTGTTTTCAATTGTGATTTGTCCACCACGCGTTATTTTTTTACTTTGCAATTCTGTGTACTGGCTTAGGCAGTGTACATAATACATGCTTGTAAACTGAGAGTCCAGTTACTTGCCCAGTCACCGCACTGGGTGTGTCATGATGGATGGCTCAATATCAACTGTCTAAGGCACAATTTCATCTCTGAATCGAACATAAGTATTGTGTTTAGAGTTCCTATGAGATTGAGCATGTTAATTCAGATTTTTCTTCTCACTACGAGCCTTACTTTCATGCATGGTCATAATTGAGGTGCTGGGGCATTCATTATCATACCACAAATTTTATTTCTAAACTTTGGTGGTTTGTATTTGTCATTACCGTTAAATGGCAACACATACTAATAAAAAGTTGAACAAGTCATCAGTTGTGTTCTGAAAGAGATTTTACGAAATTTTGTCAGACAAACTAAGTCAAACCCAAATGGAAAATAGCAGTAGGATTAAAGTTGTGCTTAATATGTGAAAATGCAAATTCAAGGATTTTCCTTTTAAAAATACAACAAAAATCTTCCATAACTGTTAGAAACTGACAGTGTACGTACAAGGTCTATTATTACATGTGACAACTCTGCCACAGGTGGTAGAGTTTTGAACTAAAAAGGGAAGCAAATGGTCCCTTGCTCTGTAGTCTTCATACATATTGGTGACAATCATGTGATAAATCAGATTTTTTTTTTTGTGGTAAACTGTTTGTTTCCTGTGCGTGTCCTGAATATTGGCTGTGTAAGACTACAATATACAAAATTCCCAAGTGCTGCCAAATAACTTCCTCTGATTTTGATTTCTTCTTCTGATTGCTTGATTTATGAGTGGTTTTCTTTCTTCTAAAATAATCCCCTTCCCAAATGTCACGCAAACCAGACTGTTCTGTCTTCCAGGTCCAGACCTGTCACATTTCTATTTTCCTCTTGCTGATGAGATTCTACCTGTCAGAGCTTGCAAATACACTTAACCAAATGAAAAAGAAACCGTGTAGAAAGACTGCCTATTGTTTCTTCAAGTCATAATCATGACAGTCACACCTTTAGTCTGACTAGAAGACCCACACAAGAGGCATTTTACATAAGTATTAAGGAACTGAACTGTTTAAAACTACAGGAGGTTGCAGTTCTATTATCTGCACTGCAATAATGTGAAAAAAGTAACAGTAAAAGTGCTCTACCATTTTTCTAAAGCTCTGTTTGGCATATGGTGCTGTCCTAGCTCGTGGGAGTCAAGCTATTGAGATGTGCCATTTCCCTGATTTTCTTAGCCTAGCTGGGTCACCGTTTCTCAGTCTACTGTTCAGTTACTCTGTGGAGGAGAAGTGGGGGTGCTGTGTCTGTGATCCCCCATGGGCAAGAAGAACTGGACAAGAACAGTGCCTTTGAATTTGCTCTCCTAGGCTTGTTTCTAGTCAGGACGTTGTCCAACATCTTTCAGTTTCTTGTGGTCACTTTGCTTCTCTGTGGTCTTCAGAACCCTACAGGTTTCCTCTGAAATTTTTCGTGCTCTTTATATGTCCTTTCTTACCTGTACCTCCACTGCATCCGTCCCCTGTGTTACTTGGATCAGCTCATCAGTATCACAGTGGCTCCTCTGATGTGAGGATTTTTAATGGTGCGTTGTCACGTGCAGGTGTTCGGGGTGGTAGTTCTTGTTCTTTCAGTGGCGTGGGAATGGAGACACGTAACTTCTGACAGTGGCTTTAGCAAGTTTTGACCAGTAACAATGTTGTAAGGTAGACGAATTGCTTCTGAGCTTTAATAAACAGGTACCTTTTATCTTTTTGGCATCTGTTCGTCCAGCTTGAAGCCAAAGTGCTACAGGCCCATCTGTCCAGAAAAAGGGAATATGCAGTGATGTAATAAATAGGACAATGCTCAATCTAACCATAAGTTTTGTGATTTTTATGCAGACGAGCACTAACCTGTGTTTCATGAGTCACCAGTATCTCAGTTCTGAAGACCTGCTCATGTGACTTAACTTTATTTATATATATATATATATATGTGCCCCTGAATCTTGAAGACATAGAAAAGGTTTGTATGATGTATGTAACTTGGGATCGTATGAGGTGACACAGATACGGTTTTGTGCGCAGACTCAACCTTGCAAAGCTGGAATAGAGGGGTGAAAAATTCAGGGTGTGCACCTTTGTGAGCATTTGCTTTTGGATTCTTTAATAAGCCTTTTTGACTTACAAGGCAGATTGCAAAGGTTATTGAAAGAAAACGGTGGTCCCTGTTTGTGGCTGCTGACTAAGTAGCTTTCTGTCTGTATTGAAGTTTCCATTACTGTCAGATTTTTAATTTTAAATTTTGTAGCATGAATATTTGCTCCTAGCAATTGCAGTCAGTTCATTTCAACAAATAAAATCACAGTAAAATAACTTTGCTTTTTCACAGATCACAGATTATTGAATTGATGCTTTAACATGGAAATTTAGCATTTAAGATGCATGTTATTACTGTCATTTTTGCTTTAAAGAAGCTTCTCAAAAAGTACTTTCAGTTTAAAACTGCCTAAGTGCTTTGCACTACACAGAGTAAGGCAAATCTAACTTTGCACTATTGAACAGTAGGACAAAAGCTGCCTGTTAATAGACCAAAGAAATGATTGGGAGAAAAATGCAGTAGCTGAGTTTAGAGAAACTTGTACTTTTTTCTTAATGAGCAGTTTAACTGCCAATTGATCAGTCATTCAGCATTACAGTAAATGGTCAATGAAATATATAATGATGCAAGACTGCACTTGAACAAGACCGAATCTTGCAGCAATCAGGAATGCTTAAGGACAGAAAAATAAGTACAGAGCAAATTTCTCTCTGTGCTTACTTTCAAAAAAAGCCAAAAGAGCAGTAACAAACATTCAGGCAACTAATCGATGGTATTCTTTATTGTGTGTGGTGACATACTTGCTCATGCGTTTCCATTTTGTGCTTTTGTCTTTCGTTTGTTTAATGCTACAGGATTTTTTACTGTTGCATTTCAGTCCAATCTGACTGCTAGAGGATGCTTGTGTTATTAAGGTCTTGAGCTCACAAATCTTGTACTTGCTTAATTTTATACATGTGAGCTCAAGGCAGCTATCCAAGTGGATGAAATTGAAAATGCCGGTACGCGTTGCAGTATTATATCCTACATTAACATTTAGGTAGGCTAAGATTCAGTGCAGGGGAGATTTTCTATTTTTATAAATTTCAAAATGGAAAGATTTTGGTTTTCAGAAGCAAATCTTAGATTCTGATCAAGAAAAAATCAGAGCACATCTCTGTCTTGCTTCTCACCAAAAACATGGTATCAAACAGTCCTTTGACCAATGACATTTGGTAGTGTGGATGAGAAATACTGGTGGAACAAACAGTTTGCTTGCTTCTTTCTTTACACAGGGTGTGAAGTGTACCATTATAGGCAGCTGTCAGTGTGAACGGGTTAACATTTACCTAATTTATAATGTGTGAAAATAGACACCTACCAGCAGAACCTGAATAGAAAGAGAACAGTCTCAAAAGAGCACAGTTCACACAACGTTTACCCCTCTTCCCTGACTCAGGTCCTCTGGCACTGAATAGACTGTTTGGAGGGTTGTTAAATATTTGACTTTTACACTGTGACCTCCTCTTTCAAGTGTGAAGGGGAGTAGAAAGGCTCAGTTTGACATCTCTCAAGAGATCAGGTGGAGTAATGGGTAGCACTTAGCTTTTTTGATCCCCAAGTTAAAGAAGAAACTTTTTTTTTCTAATAACTTGCAATGAATGAAATTGCTATTCTCCACAATGTGACCTAATGATCCTGGGAGACTAAGAGAAGGTCATAGCATACATATAAAAGCAGCGTTTGACAGGGGACAGGTGAGTGACTCTGCATCTTCCAGTGACGATTTTCATTTTCAGAAATGCTCAGATTTCTGGGTACTGTCTACTTACTTCTGAGCAAACTTTTCATTGGGCGTTTGGAAGGATAAGAGAATACCTGTATTTCTATAATTTCATTGATGTGTACTGTACAGGAGCAGCCCAACTTTCTCTTGCAGCAGGTGCAAATAATGAATTTAATATTCAAGTAGTCTGCAAAAGGTACAGGAGAGTTTGGCAATTGCAGTATTAAACAAACTAATTATGATAGCATTAACAGCTCTCTTCTGCATGCACAGCTTTAATTAAATTTGATTTTGTACCTAACAGAACTGTCTCTGGGCTTTGTAAAGAGTAGTAGTTCTGTTATTGATTAAGACTGAACTTGATTAACATTAATTACTGGTTAAAGTTCCCCATATCTTCATATAGCATCAAGGAGAGATTTATTCGTGAAGTCTGAAAGGTCTTAGAACTGTAGTTATTATACTGTAATTACCTTCGGCTACAGCTGAGGTGGAGCATTCACAAGATACCTTTATGCACATGGAAATTGAGCATAAAGTCCATGTCCTAAACATTGCCAGTTCAAGCACTTTAAATATTCTTGAAATATCTGTCTATATTGAAGTGTAAGTTTGTGTTGGAGGGGTTTGTTTTGAATTTTTTTAGGGATGAGAGAGAAGCGAAATGGAGCAATGTAGACGTTAGATTAGGACTAACCTGAGATACAGGAGAGGCAGTTTGCTCCTGATTACATGTCTGGAATAGAAAGTTCTGCAGCATTTCAGGCAGTCTTGTGATTCTCTGTTAGTAATTGGCCTTAAGAATATTCTCTCTCTTTTTTTAACACTTTCCTCCAAAGATAAATGACTGAAAAATGCTTTGTCTTTGACAAATCATCGTATTGCAGCAAAAAATAGTGTAAAAGTACTGTATGAATAACTAATGCTTGGGTGAGGAAAATACTATAACATTGATCTTCAGGACCTTTGGGAATCGAAATGGTTGTTACGTTGGATTGTTAATTAATGGAAGTCTGTTGCAGAATTCTGTCTTCAAATGAATTATCATCACTTGTAATTTTTCAGGCAAAGTGAAACAGCAATTTAAGACCATTTCAGGTTAATTGATCTACTTATTTATCAACTATCCCATGTCTTCCCTAATTATTCAAATGATGTCTTCTGAATTAAACAAAGAACAATAGTTCTGTTAAACAAAGGATGATGCAGCAGTGAGGTAGGGAGGCTGTTGCTTTAGAAGGGTGGCTGTGCACCGGTGCAGCTTCAGGCACCCAGCTCCAGATGAGAGTTACAAATCCAAACAAGAGGGTGTGGATAATGTTAAGACACTAGCTCAGGGGGAAAGAACCATTGCTTTTCTTCCTGTGTCCTGCTGGCTATACTGGTTAGGCAATTTTGGACTGGTATTCATGACTTTGTACAGTTTGTATAGGGAACACATTACCTGAATTGCTGAAATTCTGAAATATTAATGTTCTCCCCAAATGGGGACAAACCTGCAACAAGTTTTGGGTAGTTTTCCAAGTGTGTTAATTTCTCACTCTTTAGATGGAGAAAAAATTGTTAGTGATTTTGAGTTTTGGTTGGTTTTTTTTTTCCAAAAAGCCACAGAGATAGAAAAGAGACTTATAACTAGCATCATGTAAAGCAGGACGGTTATCATTTTTCTAAGTATCAAGATAATCAAAGACTTCTTTGGGAACAAATGTGCCTGCACTGGCAAAACATTATGTACTTGTTAACGCCATGGAAGGTCACCATACTCTTGTTACTGCTGAGTTGTGGTATTATTTTAATTGGGCTTTGCCCACTGATTTGCATGCTCAATTTGCAAAAGATGCCAGAGAACACGTGGCTTTGACATGAAAACAAACTCCCTACACAGCATAATTAAAGCTGGGGTTAATCCCAGTGTAGACACAGAATTTTGTAACAGCTCATGGACAAACACAGTTGGGCACTTGACACTGAATATTTGCAGTCAATAATTCTTATGCTTAAAGTACACAGAGAAAAATGAAAAGTGTAGGCGTGTGTGATTTGGACAAACGGTCATTGGGTACAAAACGGAGGCATTCAGAAGGTGAATTATTTGTGCACTGTATTTTCTTCTATTTTTTTTGCCTCTGTCCCATATAAAGTGATTGATGTGCGGAACTGACATAAAAAAAGAAGAAAGTTTGCCTTTACTTTGGATTCATCGTTTGGAAATTGAATACTGACCCCAACTTCACCACTCTGTATCCCCATCTGCCCAGGCTGTGGAGAATTCCTTCCTGCCTGTGTCTTTCCTTGCTCTGTTGCACAATGAAATTTCTGTCTCGTGCTCCTGTTTTTCTGGTTTTGGATCACGTTGAGTTATTTCAGAAGTAGATGTTAAGCAAGTGTGTCCTAGAGCTTGTAGGAACATTTCAGGTAAAAAGTTTGTTTATGAATCTGATGTTTGTAATGTCGAGGGCAAGATCAAGATTTTGTGTCTGTTTGTGGGTGGGGTGGGGTTGTGGGTGTTTGTTTTGGTGTTCTGGGATTTTTTGGGTGTGGTTTTTTTGTTTGTTTGTTTTGTTTTGTTATTTTTGTTGGTTGGACTTGATGATCTCAAAGGTCCCATCCAACCAAAAATATTCTGTGATCCTGTGATCTTTTGCATGATATCTCTAGGCAATTATTTTGTATTTCTGTAGTTGGTTTCTGTAAACAGAAGTGTAAAAAAAAAAAAAAAAAAAAGTGGTGTTTTGGTGTTTTTTTTTTTAACAGAATGTGGGGGTTTTGGTTATTTTTTTTTCCTTAAATCTCTTGCAAGTTGGCAATTTCCCAACCTTTATGACTTTATCTTCCATGTCAGCATTACAGAATTAGCCATGTTACTTCTAGCTGCTAAGTCGAGTCATTTTCTAATTTATTTTTGAGCATTCTGTAGACTGCAGAAACAGATCCTTTAATAGTAATAGCAGCCATGTATGTATATATAATGGGCTAAATGTTAATTATTTTCCTGATGCATTCTTGTATATGTTTTAACCAGATTTTATACTCTGAATTCAGGGTGCCTTAACAAGAAGAAAAATATTGGAACATTGATGAGTTCTGTTTCTGGTTTCTTTCCATTGTTATAGCTTTTGGTTATCTATGTAATTAATGAGTAGATGATGTCAAGTCATTTCCTGAGCTGAGACACTCAGATACAAATGGAAGATTCCTTGATAATAGGAATTTCTTAAATGGCCACTGTTTATAAGTAGAGATAGAAGTGCAGATGAGTATATAGAAGATGAAGAGTTCTTTGTTAGGGAATAACTACAAATAATGAGATAGCGCTATCTGCCTTGGCTTAAAGGATTACTATGTTAATCCATGTCCTTCTGAGATACGATTTTTAAGTCTCCTAAGGTAAGCAGTGTTACATCTGATACAGACAGTTTGCAGAAATACCAGTGGTCTTCAGAAAAAAGTACTGCATTCAGGAAATAGCTTGTTCTCCATTACAATGTGCAAAGAGTAAAAGCTCTGGCACTCTGGGTAGCTGGAAAAAGCAGAAGATCAAATATATGTGCAGGGTAAGGTAATGCATCAGTTCGCTCTTCAAGAGCCTCTACCAGGCGTGTGAGCGGTGCTACGTGCCCACAGGTATTCCAGCAGGGAGTAGCGGCAGTCTGCAAACCCACAAGCAAAGTGTGACTGAGATTGAAAGAGAAATGTAGAGCATTCTCTCTTAGAAAAAACTTAGGTGGATGGTTAGATGGAATGTATGAACATATCAGATATTTTAATTCTTAAAACCTCTAGAGAGTTGATGTTCGTAGGCAGGCTTTTTGTGTATCAATGAATGATTCAAAGAAAGAAAAACCAGAATGGACAGGTTTAGCTTGGAGACTTGAAAATAATTATATTCCAACCAATCTTAAGAAGGAACATAGAGAATATATTAACAATGGATCATGACATAGATTCTGGCACTTAGATGTAACTGTTCATGTAAATTACCAGAAGCAGGTTTTGTGATCCTGTACGTTTTGTATAGTCATTCACAGCTCATTAAACCTTCACCGGTGCTGTCATTCACTAAATACAAAGGTAGCATGAGAACAGAATAATTAAAGCGTTTAAGTCAGACTGCTGTAGCTAAATTTCTAAACAGTAACTGCTCTACCTGCAACTCATTGTGGTTTTGTGGAGTAAGAGTTAGAGCAGATAATAAGCAAGATGTATCCTAGTAGACCGCAGAAGCTTTGGCCTTGTATTGAACTAGTAGACATTTGCTATGTTTAAATCTTTGATGTCAAGGTATTCATAGAATAGATTCATAGATTGGTCCAGGCCAGAAGGGACCTCCAAAGGTCATCTAGTCCGACCTCCCCGCAGTCAGCAGGGACACCCCCTACTAGACCAGGTTGCCCAGGGCCTCGTCGAGCTTCACCTTGAATATCTCAAGGGAAGGGGCCTCAACCACCTCCCTGGGCAACCTGTTCCAGTGTTCCACCACCCTCATGGTAAAGAATTTTTTCCTAACATCCAATCTAAATCTCCCCTTCTCCAGCTTAAAACCATTGCCCCTCGTCCTGTCGCTGCAGGCCTTTGTAAACAGACCCTCCCCAGCCTTCCTGTAGGCCCCCCTCAGGTACTGGAAGGCCGCTATGAGGTCTCCCCGGAGCCTCCTTTTCTCCAGGCTGAACAACCCCAGCTCCCTCAGTCTGTCCTCATAGGAGAGGTGCTCCAGCCCCCTGATCATTTTGGTGGCCCTCCTCTGGACCCGCTCCATCAGGTCCATGTCCTTTCTATATTGAGGGCTCCAGACCTGCACACAGTACTCCAGGTGAGGTCTCACCAGAGCAGAGTAAAGTGGCAGAATCACCTCTCTGGATCTGCTGGCAACATTTCTTTTGATGCAGCCCAGGATGTGATTGGCCTTTTGGGCTGCGAGAGCACATTGCCTGCTCATGTCCAGCTTCTCATCCATCAGCACCCCCAAGTCCCTTTCCTCAGGGCTGCTTTCTAATACCTCATCCCCCAGTCTGTATTTATATTGAGGATTGTTTCTTCCCAGGTGGAGGACCCTGCACTTGCTTTTGTTGAACCTCATGAGGTTCATCTGGGCCCACCTCTCCAGCCTGTCCAGGTCCCTCTGAATGACATCCCGTCCCTCTGGTGTATCGACAACACCACACAGCTTGGTGTCATCTGCAAACTTGCTGATGGTGCTCTCAATCCCTCTGTCTATGTCTTTGATAAAAATGTTAAACAGTACTGGTCCCAAGACGGACCCTTGAGGGACACCACTAGTCACTGCTCTCCATCTGGACTTAAAGCCATTGAGTACCACCCTCTGGGTGCGACCATTCAGCCAATTCCTTATCCACCGAACCGTCCACCCATCAAATCCGTATCCCTCCAATTTGGCAAGTAGAATGTTGTGAGGGACCGTGTCAAAGGCCTTACAGAAGTCCAGATAGATTACATCCATAGGTCGCCCCTTGTCTACTGACCTAGTCACTTCGTCATAGAAGGCCACTAGGTTAGTCAGGCAGGACTTGCCCCTAGTAAAGCCATGTTGGCTGTCCTGAATCATCCCCCTGTCCTCCATGTGCCCACGCATGGCATCCAGAAGGATCTGTTCCATGATCTTCCCAGGCACAGAGGTGAGGCTGACAGGTCGGTAGTTCCCAGGGTCCTCCTTTCTTCCCTTTTTAAAAATGGGTGTGATGTTTCCTTTCTTCCAGTCTGCAGGGACTTCACCTGACTGCCATGACTTTTCGAATATCATGGAAAGTGGTTTTGCAACTTCATCAGCCAGTTCCTTCAGGACTCTGGGATGGATTTCATCAGGTCCCATGGACTTGTATATCTTTAGATTCCTTAGGTGATCATGTACCATGCCTTCAGTTATAGTGGGATGGACTTTGTCACCTGGATCCTCAACTTGTGGGCCATCAATACAAGAGCTAGGAGGAGAGGGGTTGCCAGTGAAGACTGAGGCAAAAAAATTATTGAGAACTTCTGCCTTCTCTTCCTCCATTGATACAAGTTCCCCATTGCTGCTCATTAGGGAGGGAATTCCCAGTATTCCTCAGTATTCCAGTAACTGTGGTCCTGCTGTCCTGCTAATCCTTAGATTAATATAATAAGCATAGTATAATAATACTACGATTTTTTTGGTGAGTATATTTGGAACACTTGGTGTCATACTGATAACATTTGTATGGGCTGATGCTCAAAACCAGTGTTGAGTATCTATGAAGCAACAATTTTACTTAGATATCAGCTTAGATGTCAGAACAAACAACTAATATTTAGATAATTTACTTTATATCAAAATCTTAATAGAGAAAATGTCTATATGTATATGATTGACTGCTCCTGTCTACATTGCATCTCAGCTGCTGGCTGGATTGTTCTGGGGAGCCTCACACATTTTGACGTGTGTACTCTTCTGCTTCCTTGACCTAAAAGAGCTTCAACATTTGTTATTTTTTCCTTGGTGTCTCTGGCCCACTTCGTTGGGAAACGAGGTTGAATGACAGGACATTGATCCCTAGACCAGCTGAGAGCTGTCCATATCTCCACACGCTGTAGCTCAGAAGCTTTAGAGCAGTATTAGCAGAGCATCTTGCAAACCTAGAGTTTGAGCTTAGTGTCACACTGACAAAACTACATGTATTCTTGACCTGAGAGGAGTCTAACCCAGCTAACTTAGGAATTTTTTGGCCTGAATTCTTTTACACCTCTCTGACAGAAAATAACGATGTCACATATGTAGTGAAACCCGTGGAGCAGCTGCCTGTGTTGAGTTACCCAGGGCTGCCTCACCCTCAGCACTTAAGCACACTGTTTCCTTCACCTAACAAACAGTCTTGATTAGCAATTCATTTTTCAACTAAAAGCAGATGTGCAATTTAACTTAGCCAAGGGTTCTGAACATCAAAGCTGTAACAGAGAGATGTACCCAGGCGCCAAAGCGAGTCAGTACAACTCTGATAAACTTAATAGGAACAACTACGCTGTCAAGTGACTTATCTCCCCGTCCAGTCCTGTTTCCTGGTCCCCTGATCGTCTTGTGTTGCATAAATAATTAATTCACTGATGATCTCTCTTTTGGTTTGAACTAATTAGTTCTTTCAAACACAGGTGTGGTTCTGGGAGTCAATGGCTGCAGGGACTTCTCCCAGTGAGCAGTGTGGAGGGGACAGACCCAGGTTTGGATGTCCCTTCCCTTTGCCACCACTGTGGTAAGCTTCATGCTCGCAGGAAGCTCAGTAGCTCTGAAGCTATACCCCTGGCTGCACAAAGCATACCTGTTGGTTCAGGCCATATGTAACCTTATTCAGGTGGGCTGCACCACAGTCCTCACATCCTATCAACACTCATTAAGGAAAAAAAAAAATATCCCCCACAAAAAAGAATGGGACACAGCATGATGTGAAGCTCAGAGGAATCCGGACTTGCTCTGCACTGGTTGGCTGGGATTTGCGGTTCGTTTCCTTGATAGGGACATAATGAGCGCTGCAGCACAGCATTTACAAGGTTCAGACTAAAACTACTCTTCCTATATGTAGTTACTAACTGTGATCATTCTTTGGTCACAGATGAAGTCGTGAAGAAGTGAGGGCTTTTCATTGGAAACATATGTCTCTGTTTCTTATCTTTCTTCCAGTGACCTTCTCTTTTTCTATTTAAGTTGGGTCTGTGTACAAGTGATGTGCAGTGAGATGTCCCCAGAGTGCCTTTATCTTCAGGTGCTGACTTGTCTTGATTTTGCATACCATGTTTATCTGATTGAAGCACCTAAATTTGCAGTGTCACTGTCTCCTTAATTTGATCTAAGATAATGCTGCCTTTCAAAGGGAGAGGTTTGTTCTCTCTTCTAGCATCAGCTCCCATGGTTGTAGGATAATCTGGAGCAGCTGGGCAGAAGACTTAACAAGGCCAAATAAAAATGGTTTGGCACCATGAAAATTTGAGCTCAGTGGCCACATCAGCAGCAGAGGCAGTGAGAGAGGTCAGGTGGGAGCAGGCAGGTCACACCTTTCGTTGGCAGCCCCCAATACCGTCAGCTTCAGCTGGTTGTGCAACCACAGGGGCAGGCTGTTGAAAACAGGATTTAGGTGCTTTTGACAAAAAAACCCCTTATCCCTCATGTATTCCACATCTATTGTGTGTTCCTTAGCTCTGCATATGTTATTTGGGATATATGTGTACCAAAATACTTCATCGTGTTTGTAACCAGGATTTTTAAAAGAGTTTTCAGTGCTTGAACAAAACAGAGCATACTACAGTGGTATTGCTCTGTGCTTTAGTTCTGTGGTTTAGTGTTAATGATAAAAATCCTTTTTTCCTAGCTCAAAGCGTGGTTTTATACATGAGAATGTTCTTGTTTTTCATTGCTACTCAATGCAGTCTATTGTTTGTATAATTAATGTAATTATTGCTAATTATGTAATTACTGTAAATACATGTAATCAGTGATTCTAATTTGTAATTACAGAATTTTGATGTTTATTTGTGTAAAAGGTCTTACAAAACTTAGTAAGGGGAAGAAAAATTGCTCACGTACAGCAGTAAATTAAAAAATTTGTAAGACAGAAATTACACAATTTTTTTGCCAGCTACCACAAGGAAATTAGTTTTCATTATTTACTAATTGGGTACACATTTTTATTTTTTTATAAAAGGTAATCATTACATTACAGAAGCCCAAAACTAATTTTCTGTCCTCTTATGTTATAGCTTAAATGAGTTAGCAAAATACTAGATTAGTATAGTGTAGGTGCCAAATTTAACCTGTAATTACACTAGCCACTTGAAGTGAAATTACAGCCCAAAATTCTAGCCAAAAAAGATAAAAAATATTTTTGCAAAACCCCTTTCCCCTGTCCCAATATACGAAGTAGGTTACTTACAGAGAACTGGCTACTGCTTTCAACGCAGACATAAAGCTTCTGCTACAGAGAGTGTAATTACCCAGTGGAGAAAAGAAGTCAGATGGAAATTAGCTTCTTACCATCTGCATATCACAAAATACTTCGCTTATTACCATCTTCTCAGTCCTCCTCCTTCCCCATCCATGGAAACTAGAGGAATTCCTGCAGTCTTAAAATTCTGCCTGGGTCTCTTGAAGCAGAGATCAATAGCTATGAATTCCAGTCCAATTTTTGTTTCTTTTTATTATAGCTATTGGTTGCTGATATTTATAGCTTATTTTATAAGAGAGAATCTATCCTGGTGCTATGCAAATTGTTTGCATTTTTTATTTGATAACTAAACTAGAAGTTAAACCAAATCAAATGTGTTCTAACTGTACTTTCCAT
Organism: Numenius arquata; assembly: GCF_964106895.1. Lineage (NCBI taxonomy): Eukaryota > Metazoa > Chordata > Aves > Charadriiformes > Scolopacidae > Numenius > Numenius arquata. Next base: position 17,962,154 of record NC_133580.1, on the reverse strand, counting down.
TTCCGAACAAAATAAACCTCTCCCTCTAGTTGTCTTCTGTATCATGAACTGAACAAGATAAACTGGAATCTTTTACATCTTTTATGCTTAATTATTTGCAAGAAAAGTGAAGGAAATAATGAACTAGATATGCCACTGTAAATTACTGATGGTGATGATGCTTCCTCCTAATATCCAAGTGGTAAGGGGCACGGAACAGGGGAGACACAAGTTCAGGTTTCAAGTAAGAGTCTAACTGGTTATGCTTTAAAATCAAGTGTCCTCAACTCTTCATGTTGAAGCTGTTTCATTTTGTATATTTGCATCTTCAAAGACAGGAAAAAAGCTCTGGCTGTAGCTGATGATTAGGGCACTCTCCCAAGTTCAGAGCATTTCTGTGTTTGCAGTGCTGTGTGGATTTGTGTTGGTTTTTTACCAGTTACTTGAAAGTCTTCTATTTTCTGTCTAGCTTAATTCTATAGAAGGTGTAACTGCTTCAGGAAAATAAGTTGCAAAAAAGTATTTCCTTTTTGTTGACAATTAAACGTTTTTTCTGAAAGCAGATAGTTTTCACATAGTTTCCATTTTCTATTTCATAATTGTTCAAGGGTCAATTTTTCTAAGCCTTAGTATTAGAAAAATATCAAAGTTCACCTAGAATTATTCTAATCCCATAATAGATTTTTTTTTTTGGTACTGTGGTCCCCAGTGTTAATAAAATAGGGCATATATTTATACTAAAATTTAATAAATGTTGTATTATATATATATATATATATAGTCTAATTGAATACTGGGGTATTAGTTACACGTGTATGTCTAATACATATTTTAGTATAATTTTTTATTATAGCCAATTGTTGAAATTATAGTTTAAATAACCTGGAAAAATGTTTTTTATCTTGAATCCAGTTCACATACCTGAAATATCTTTTTAAGATACCATTATGTATTGACATATTAACAGCTATTATCATTTCTAGAAAGATAATTAGGTCCTGAGTCTCACTGCACATTCCCATCTGGTAATCTATAAATTTCTAAGAATTTCTTCAGATTGTAGAGGAAAAAAGTGTTTCTTTGGTACAAAACCAGTGTAATTTAGGGGATTTTTTTCTTCAAGTCAGAATTCACGAAAATGAAACTATGTGTTAATTCTATTTAAGTTTGTGATTTAGAAATTATCAGTTCAAGCTGTAATAGCAAATTTGGGAAAGAAGTATCCTCACAAATAATGGACAGTGTTTCTCTTCTCCTTATTTCTTGGTGTTGGGCAGATAGAGATTCATGGTCCTGTATCCACACCTATGGACATACTCCTTGCCTCCAATTCTCACCAACTCAGCTGTGATCTGAACTTAACCATTGATTCCAGAACGCTTTCTTCTCACATTTTTTTTCCTCAGGAATGTTCGCATTTATGTGCAAGGCTTTATGTGGTTTCAGAACCCTCTAAAGATACTTCAAAGAAATCATTAGTGCTAGAGAGAAATATTTGTTTTCCTGTTGTAGGCAAAAGTTTAATTTTTTGTTGTATTATTAGATTGTCTTGCAATAAACTGTATCTGTGCATTACTGGCAGTTATTTTGCGTGATCTGCTTCTTTTAGGATAATAGTAAAATCCTTGTGTTAAAACATACTATTTTACATTTCTAAAATTCTGTTTGCATCAATTTCCATCAATTCAACTTCAGGCCATGAATGTACAAGAGTGAATAAAGGCACTTTGGGTGAATATGATCTTACAGATGAGGCCAAATGGTATATATGCCCGGAGAAGTGGACAATACTATGTAACTGCATATTCCAATTGAGATACAGCCCTTAAGAAGTTTCAGTGTTAAAATGAAGTTTTAACATGCCATGTAGTTAAATGGAAATATCTGTATGTGGAAAAGTATCTTTCTTTTAAAAAGCAATCTTTTGTTTACTAGTTAAATCGTTAAAAGTATATGTGGATTCCAGAAGAGGCTTGAAAGTTTCCTGCAGGGAAATTTTGTTTGGGTTTGCCAGATAGATAAAAACCTCAAGAAGTCAGGAAACCTTTTAGCTTCAAACTGATGGATGATGGGAGCATTTCCATGCAAGTATCACTCTAAACTTGTCCTATTTATAAATTTTTCCTTAAGAGTCCACATAGAAACAGGTCGTTGCCATTGAGGTTTCTTTGATCTCATCCATTTAAGCTCCTCTTCATGCTTTCTAAGGTGCAGTATTTCAGACTACAAAGTTGAGGTTTATCATTGGTATTTCTAGGTCTTGACACATGCAGCCTATAATACTTTGCTTTTGGAGCGAGCCGTAATTTGTCATTTGCTCCCTGTCTAATGTAGAAGTGGTTTTAATACAATGATAAATTCTGTAAGTACATCTGTTTGTGACTTCTAATGATAGAGCGCACATTAGCATATTCATGGTTTAGTGCTTTATAAACCTAAAGTGTCCGCTCTGTTTTTTTTAGTCTTGGCTTTTAAATGATATCCCTGATCTTTAGCTTGGAGCAGAATGTACCTTCTGGATAAAATGTGAAATTTCTTATTACCCACACAAAGCTTAAAAACCCCCAACCTCATAAATGGCTTCATTAAATGATGCCTGGAAGCAATGAGTTCCATGTTTTAATTATGTATTATATTTTAAAAAATTGGTCTGTTTTAATAATCACTTCCAGTTCTCATTAACTCTCAGATCATTTATGATGAGATGATGCATTTTGTTTCATATAATTCATTACCTTACATACCTCTGTCATATATTTTCTTAAATCAATACGGGTAACATGATCTTTTATAACTTCTTGTTGAAGAACTGTGTCATTAGTTTAATTGATTAATTGAAAAGTTAGTATTATGATCTAAAAAGTGCTACAAAATACATGGTCTGAACCAGAGCAGCATCGAGGTAGCAAGCATGGATGTGATTTTTAAATTCTTAGCATCTCAGTTTCCTGATCTGGTCAATGTGGTGGAACATTTAATATCTCTAAATACAGTAGATCAGTCAAATGGCCTTATAACATACTCTCAGTAGATTTTTATAGCAAAGGAGTGGAGTTAAGTTGAAAGTGCTGTTAAAATATCTGCAGTTGATGTTTTTCAGGCAGATTGATAACACTGGTACTCTTGTTCGTACCATAATCTAAATCTGCATCAGCTGTTGGCAGTTAGTTTTTCTTGATGAAGCGAGGACCTGCTTGCTTTCTGTTCCATACAAATGTCAGTTTGGAACAGGTCAAATGCCAGTGTTTATAATGCCAAGAATAAATATAATTAATATGAAAAGAATAAATGTCTTTTTCTAGTGAGAAGTGATGGTTCAAGTGACATAATGACCTCCAGCCTATTTAAAACTATCTTCTAGAAGCTGGCTCCTGAGGATTCTGGCTTGAAACTAGCATAATACATAGTAATGTTCCTAAAAGCTAGTGGAAATGCAGTTTTTCACTGCTAAAAATACAACATTTTGCCCTCTGGTGTGGATGGGGAAAAGCATTTGTGCAGGAAAAAGGTGTGGATTAGTATTTATATAACTTATATAACTTACCAGAATTTATATAACTTAACTTACCCTATCGTTAGGTCCTAGGAAATGTGCAGGAGTACATCGAGAAACTAGTACCATCACTGAATCTAGATACGCTTGAGAGATCGTAGGAATATGGTACTCTGATATAATAAGGCTAAATCAGCATATTGTCTAGGTCGTTGTTATGAAACGTGAAATCAGATATCAGGTTTTCTTGTTTATTTTTTAAGTATAAAACTTCTTCGGGTTTTGCAAAAGCTTTAATAGTAGATTTGTAAAAGCTATAGATAAATGTCATGATTGATTTTTATTTTTTTTTCAGCAAGGATTGATAATTACACAGTATGTCTCACTCCTAATCTGGGAATTTAAGCTTTGATTTAATCCTTTTTAGGACTTTAAATCTTGATGCATACACTACCAATTGCATAATTTCATATTTTCCATTATTTGGAACAAAAACTTTAAACTTAATGTCTTCACCCAACAAAAGAAATAAATATGGTTATGTATTAGAGTTGTTGCAAAATGTGCACCTAACCAATGGGTCTGAAACTACAAATTTTAGGAAAGAAACATAGGTGATGGAAATCCTCTTGTCTCTACTTTGAGCCAAAACTGAACCTATTAGCTAGAAACTTGACCTGAGCCCTTGTTAGACCTGTGAGTTCTTCAGTATTCTGTGTTGCCACTAAATTTTTGATATCTCGACAAAACTTAAAGTACCAGGAAATTTAGAAAGGTATATATACATTTATTGTAAACGTATGTTCGATTTTAGAATTTCAGTTTTGAAGAAGATAACGCAGCATTGTTTGTAGCTAGCTCTGTCCCTGACCGATGGGTTGTACAAGGCAGGTAATGTCACTGGGATGCTCTAGAGCAGCCTTGGGCTACTGCTTTGAAGCAGCCGAGCCCTTTTGCTCACTTCCCTGCCCCCAGAACGCTGCTGTGCTTGTGCTCCTTCCGAGGCCTGAATGAGAACAGCATTACAGGCACAGGGCTTGGATAAAAATCTCATTCTGAGTTGCACAATGAAGACTACTTGCAAGTCAAATGCTTTTAACAATTCGCTGGAGCCAGTGAATCATTTCCTGCTCTTAACCCAGAATATTATCTCCAGTTCAGTTGTTGCTATGCAGTAAGTTCTATTTATCATAAAAAGATACTCAATATTTCCTTATACATTCAAATGAGACAAAAGAAAGAGATGTTCTCCTGTCACAAAAGTGACAAGGGAAGGGGAATGTGATTTGTTCCATCTCAAAAATACAGGTAGGACATTATTTGGCACGGCAGAACACGTCCTCTGCTGACAGACTGAGCCAGTCGTATACAAATCAGCTGCAGTCCCCAAGTGTGTGGCGCTGGCGATGGCTTCGGGAGCAGTTGCTCTTAAGGCCAGTTTTGAAACCTCCCTTAATGTGCTCATGAAGCTGCAAGATCAAGTGATGTGATACAGCCACTGTTGTGGGATCTGCTCTCTGCTAAACTGGGGTATATGCTTCTGCAGAGTCTCCTTGGCTACAAAAGGGTTACTCTTAATATCTGGATTTTGTGTGTAGAAATGGACCTATTTCATTGTTAACAAAATTTGTGTAGTGCTATACATTTACATAACAGTTTACAAACATTGACATGCTTCCTGCCCTGAAGAAATGGAGGGAGGAAAATAACTTTATTTCTTCTGATTTTTTTTTTTAAAGTGGGTCAGTGCTGGAGGCACACTAATTACGGAACAGCCATTGGGTAGAGAGTTGATGTATTACTTTGTAGAAATCTTAGGATCTCCCATTTCTTATCTACCGTCAATATATTGCAATTGTTTCAGGGTGAATGGCAAGTCAGAAATACTTTCCTAGAACATTTTGCTTTCATCCAGTTTGCCCATATCACAAACTACTGTCACTTACAGTTTTCTTGATGGTTGTGTTTGTATTTCCTCTTTGTGTTACTATACTTCAGAAATACTCTGGAAATAATACATGTTTTTGAAAAAAAAGCATATAATTTTTGTAATTTTCGATGGGAGTGTGATTGTAGCACAGTACCAGAATACGGAGCATAATGTGTTAAAGGACTTGAAACTAGCAAACACAGGCAATATTCATCTGTGTTTAAGCCCAAAAGGACAAAATTTGCTACGAGTTACGTTTTTATAAATATGAGGGATTCCTCTGCAATCAGCAGAACTACAGTGTTGCAACTTCGGAGTAAATGGGAGAAGGATTTGTGAGGAAGTCTCTTGGAGCTGCCAGACCAAACCTGGAGAGCTTGGTTTTGCCAGCTGTTTCAGCCAGGTTTTCCTGGACTGCACAGGTGACACCCAAGACATTAAAAAATACATAATTGCAATGAGGCAGCAAGTGTCTCGATATTTCAGTATGTTTGTGAAACTGTAACACTGTTACATGAGTAGATTGAAATCCAGCAAGGTAAGGCAGGCAGCTGCTGGGTATCCCTCAGCCATGTGGAACCTACTTATCCATGGACAGCTAAGTCTTGAGCTGAAGGGACTGATCCACGTATACAGAGACTCTTAATCAAGTAAGCATGAAAAATTCAACCAAAGGTAAACGGAAGTGAAAAACAGGATCTAGTGAAGCATGTGTTAATCTTGCTGGATATTTTGCCTTCAGCAATAGCATATTACATGTTGCTCCTAAGGACTATGAACTATATTGCTCTCAACCTACATATAAATGTGCTCAGGGAGTAATACAGTTACAACCTGGGAAAAAAAAGGCTGTTAACTTGAAAAGCCTATGAACTGAGACCTGTGATTGCTCTCAAATAGTCCAAGAGACTTAGTTAAGTGGCATATTAGTAATTTATCAGACGATATTTAATCCCACAGCTTTCAGACCAGAAAACAATCTGGTGAAGAGGAAGGTCAAGTCCAGTCTCTGAAGAAAGAACTTCTCTTTCTTCTTTGTGATGGCTGATGAACAAAAGTCCTTCTTATAAACTAAATGTGCAATGTAATTTGTGTGGTCAGCGGGGAAAACTGGGAGGAAGAGTTCTGTTTGCAGGAAAATGTTCTCTTCTTGGCCACAGACTGATAAAATTGCAAAAGGCTGGAAACAATAAAGAGTGAATATGATACGCCATTATATTTATGTACTAGGAACAGTAAATTTTGGAGTTTGAAATGCTTAGTTGTTAGTGTGAAATTATGCAACTATTAAATGTGTTAATTTGCATAATTTTTCTCTCATATAAGCCTGGTTTTGAGCGCTTTCTCATCTGTCCATTTACAGATAATGTGGGTTTTGATTACCCTTGAGTCTGAAGGGAGGGATCGTCCTCATAACATGTAAACTGCCTTACAGAATCTCTTCCTGCACAAATATGTGAGCAAAACCACAAATGTGTTTGTAGGTGTGGGCCATCTGTGGAAGGCCGAACATCTGCAAATCACATCATATGTAGCAGGGTAAAAGTAAGACTCTGCAGATCAGGGTGGCATTTGGCAAGTGGAAAGAAACCTAAAGCTACGACTTTCAGGTCAAAATGTTAGTCTTCTGACAGCTCTTTGGATTTGGTATTACTGAGTACAATCGAATCCCACTTGGATTTTTTTGTCTTACAGATATGTAAGACATACGTGAACTCCCTAACTACTGTTATTATTTGTTCATCTTAAAGGAGACACCTGCACCACAGCAGTGAAGTGACTCCCAGACTGAGCTGGGGTGCTCCACGCCTTGGGGAGTGGATGCAGAGATGCCGGCCCACCTGCAGTAAAGCTGTATTCAGACGGCAGAGCACTCAAGCCAGTAAGTCCTAATAAACTCTGCTTCTGTAAATGAGCTCATTTATGGTACTGCCTGAACGGGATGCCCACTGGCACAGTGCTGCACTGAGCCCTGTCAGTGTAAGAACGCTGGGTAGCACTGTTCAGGGGTCTCTGCAGAACACTTGCACTGTGCAGCTGTGTCCAGCAGCACTTGTAAGAAAAACAGTATTGTTACTTTATAATGTAGATAAATAACCTTCCAGCTCTGGATAGCCGAAAGTTTTATTTTAGGTTATATATATTAAATGAGAGCCATCAGTAGTGCAAGGAAAACACAGAGAAGGGAGGAAAGCATTAAGCCATCTGATATTTTTATGTTAGCTTCATGGCCTGAAAGTGTTTGACATGGATGGGAACATGCGCACCCACCTCTCTGAAACAATCCACATGCACGTATGTAAACACGTTATTTGCTGTTCATTGGTCTTGACTGTAGCCAGTGTTATCTGAAGGGGTATTCTGATTAGAATCGTGCTTTGAAATAGGCCTTAAAAAAGTCAGTTTCTGCACGGACATGATTAATAGTATCAGTTGTGTTGTAACAAGCATAGATTCTTCCCCAGGTTCAGGAAATACCGTAATACCTCTAAGTCTGATAGATAAAAGGTATATTATTCATTTTAGCTGAACTTAAATAAGGACTCTATTACGTCTGTCTTTAAACTACAAAAGCACATATAACTCTATACAGAATCCTTGAAGACAGCCTTTGTCTCGTATTTAAGAGTGTTTAAGTGTCTCATACTGAGACGGCAACTTAACTTGTACAAGTCAACAGCTGTGACCTTAGTCAAGCAGGCAACGGAGTTTTCAGATAGCAAGCTGTGCCTCATTCTTCTTTGGCCAGAGCTATGTATATTTAATTAGTGTCCTCTCACCTTCACGCTACGTGTTTTCCCACTTGACAGTTCCTGGCATCAAAAGAATGTCCTTGAGAAAAAGTCAGGCCTATTGACTCCTAAGCATATTATTTGACTTGCTGTTCAAGTAATCTGAAGAAAGAGCTGGAAATAATGAAAGACACTGCAATGTGGAGCTGCCTTAACTGACAGTGTCAGGTGGGTCGAAGCTATTGAACAGTTCCTATTAAATTAGCTTACCTTCATCTCAGCTAGTTAAAGCTGGCATGCTGACAAATTAGTTGCTTTCTGTATATAAAAGAGGAGAGGCAGGATGAGATTCCCATTTTGTAGCTTAGTGACAGTAGATATGTCACATCACAAGGTCAATAACAATCTGTCCATGGAAGAAATGTAAATGTTTGGCTGATGTCAATACATTCTGGATTAGATTGTGAAATATTCATTCCTATAGCAGATGAGCTCATTTGCACTAATAAAGACCACTTTATTCCAGCCCAGTTAATTACAGTGCTTTATATTGTCTGTTTTAAAATCTGATTACAGCTTTTGTTTAGCTTCTCCAATATTAGCTCTTGCGCATTCTATATGCTATTTCTATCCAAAGAGTGTTAATAGAGAAAGTTAACAGACATGCTTGGAATGTGAAAAGGGTTAGGGTTTTATTTATTTATTTTTGCTCATCAGAACAGATGGATTTTAAAGTTTTCTTTAGAGGGAGACTCTGAAACTGTCATAGGCTGTTCGAAATTGAAACTGAGAAAATGTTATTCTCGTTTGTTGGTTGCTGTAGATGTAGATTATCTCACATAGCTAAACTCAAGATTTTAGGAATAAAAATTGTTAAAGAAGTTTTAACTGTTTTTATTTTATCACACTGTTTTGCACATAAGAAGTCTTCATAACTTCCGTACATTCTCAACAGTATGGTAAGTGTTGGGCATAATTTGTTGCTCCTCTTGACTTCTTCATTGCTAGGTTTTGATCCTAAATTACTCGCTACCTATAAGACTGCACTTCTTCACCTTTTGGGAGTAATCTCTGGTAAGGACATCATGACCTGTGTTTAAGCACTTCTAAAGCTCACTGCTAATTACTGCAGAGCTACCTAGTAATGGTCTCGGTTAAGTCACTGTTTCTTACCTACTAGTGTGAACGTTTTAGATGTTTGAAACTTGCTTTGAAATTTAATTACTGAATTCACAGTTCAAACAAATATATGATTTTTGGAGGGCTGGGAAGGTCTCTTCTTTATAGTTGTCTTTTGATACGACTTCAATTCTGTGAACAATTTCTGTCTCTTCATAATTTTTAAAATTTTTTTTAATGAAAATATTTCAGTGCTGTAATTAAGTCCTGGAGATAATACCAAACTTACTTCTACTCTTTTCAGGATGCCTGTAAATCTGTGAAATTTCATTATCACTGAATTTAGTCTTGCCAAGTCATTTGGGCACAGACCAAAGCTCCAAGTGTACCACTTAACTTATGGAGTGAAAAAGTGTGGTACTGCATAGGGCTTAGTCTAAGTAGAGGTGAGGGTAGTTACCACCAAACCTAAAAGAATGCTTTGATATGGAACTTCTAAAGTTATAAAATTCTGTTTTGCCGTATTTTGAGAATTTAGCAGAATCACAGAATTTGAAATGTGTTTTCCCATAAGGAAGGTTATGCTAACTGCAAGTATGCCTTCAAATGTGGACAGCCCTTTTTTCATTTGTTTTCCTTTATTTTTCCAGTCATTAATCCGATTGATACAACTTGACTCACATCTACTAAATGCTTCTCAGAAGATGCCTTAGTGTCTTTCCCTTCCAGCAACCTGTAAGTGAAATATTTGTGTTCAGTTCTCTAAATTGTTGTAATGTGAGGTATGATTCTTAATACTTCTTTGGCATCATATTTATATAGGCAACCTGAACTGTTTCCAGTGCTTTTTAATTTTATTGCAGGGCCCTGATTTTGCCAGGAGTTAACCTGTACTTGATAATGGTCCATGCACATCTACAGTCTCATGTGCAGAGGTGCGCTGCAGTAAGACCCATTCTCTAGTTAACACCCTACTTTCTCCCATCACATGGCTTAGTGTGCTGGTGTAACATCTGGCATGACCCCGTGCATAGATTGTGCATTTATTATGGCAGAGAACCATTTTATACATTATGGTTTAATGCATGGATTTGACATGTCTCGGCATTTCTGTAAACTCAAGTTCCAAATTCAGCCTCAGTGCCCATTCTTCAGGAACTAAGCCAAGTAAACAGCACTCATAAATAGTGAAGGACTTCCAGGTAATTGTGAATAGGTTAATTAATGTGGAAGTGAAAAGTCTAAAGCTGCTCAGCCATTTGGACCTTAAATATTGAGGAAATACTGCATCGGGTTGAAAAGTCAGGTGGCATGTAATTTATTTCCTAGGATTTCATTACTGAAAACCCTCCTTGTATGGCACATATGCTCTCATGTAAAGAATGGTGTTTTCTCAATATTTCTATCCGTTTAACAATTATGCATCTCTAGAAACTGGAAAGGCAGTCATATTGCATCAACATTTTACTGGGAAAACACATGATTCTCATTATAAATAAATTGTCTGGCGTGATAAGAGAACTGGTGTTATATGAACCAACCTATCAGCTTGATGCCTTGGTGTATACCTGGAGGCAGAAAAGAAATAAAGTAACTTCTATTCTGAGCTTCGGATTCTGATGAACATATAATAGAATATGGAAATAAGAAGATATTAAAATTATAAATTTTTCATCTGGTGTGCTCAGCAAGCTTGTTCTTTTTGCTGTATCCCATCTTTCAAGCCTATGAGTCTCTTTACTGAGCTTGGCGAGCTGTCTTAGTATTTTAAGTCAGCCGTAGCTGGAATAAGCACACATAAATTATCCACAGGTAGTGGGGTCTCTAAATGAACAAGCTCTCAGAAGATACTCTGAATACTTGTGTCTTCTAGATTTCTGTTCTTGATGTCCTATTTGTGTCTGTCTACCTATTTGTATCAGCAAATGTGGAGGACATTTTGGCAAATGCAGTGGAAATTTTTAGTTTGTGGAATTAGCTATGGAAGCTGATTTTAATCTGTGCCTGAGAGAAATCTATTATTCGCAAGCAAATTTAATCAGAAATGATATGACATCTGCTACAGAGGTATAAAAGTACATAAATATTTTTGTATTCTCAGTAGAAAAATAAACATTCCTGGAATATCTAGTCTGTACTTCTAAAACATCTCCCTGCTTTTAGCAACAGTTATTATTGACAGATACCACCTATACTTTGTGGCACTTCCTTGAACCCAATTAACTCCACAATCAGGCCCCAAGGTATCTAAAATAACGTAACAACCTACACAAGTATCTCTTTTATTGGTCTGAAGAATTGTTCATTCTGTGATGTTGGCAAACAGTTGATTCTTTTTCATGGTGTTTCATGTATTGTTTTATACTGAATCTCAGCTTTAGACTTGTCTCCGGAGAGAAAGCACATAAGCATATGGAAAGAAGCATAGAACAAATTATATACTTCCCAGTTGTGAAAATACTGTTTCATTTGAGTGCATGTTGAAAAGAAGGCAATTTCTTGAACTCTAGCTGCTTCTCAAAAGTCATTTGGTCGACTTGGTCCGTTATTCCTAGCAAAATCATGCAGATTTTTGTCTGCAATGTGGGTTTTCTTGTCCCTTCCTTTCATGCTTCATATTTTGTGGTATCTTTCTCATCCTGTGAAAAAGTAAGCAGAAAGAACTGAAGAGGAGACATTTTGTATGCCATCAGGAGAATGACTACTGTGTTCTTTTTAAAGAATGTTTTTTGGGGAAAAGGGGTTTTATACTTTCATGTAGAAATAGAGGTATCAAAGTCACCAAAGTCATGTATGGAAGATTTTCTTGTGCCTCTGTTTTCAGTATAGCTAGATACAGTGAGAATACGGTGCTTTTAATGTTTTAATTGAAAAGAATCCAAATTATTGGGTTACGGAAAGAGATTTGTAGCTTAGGCCGGTCTGAAATTCCCTGTTGTGGAGCATAAAAGAAACCTCCTAGTAAGTTTACTACTCAGCAAGACATTTGATCACATGATAATTGGTTTTGTTGTGCCATAGGTATTTCTAGACTATTAGAGAAGTCTTACGTTATTAGTATTTTATGATTTTAAAAATAATATCTAAAAAATGCTGGTGCAAAGCTCTGAAGTTTCACTGGAAGCAAATTACTCAGTTACGTTAACATAAGCAGCTAACATGCTGCCTGCTTGCCTTAGCTCAAAATGAGATGGCAGATAGTTCAAAAGAGAGAATAAGGACTCTGCTTACTCTATAGTCTCTAATGCAGTTTGTCTGAAATCATAGAGTATCTCTTGAGGGAATCAGTTGGTAGAGGTAGAGCGACAGTGATAGGAGACCGTCATGAGTGACAGTTATGATCTGACCAGCAGTGGCCGGTAAAATAGATTTCAGCATGACATCCTATTTCTGTTGACAGAAGGTATATTGCAGTCGTGTTGTGTGATAGAGGATATGCTGGCTAGAAAGCATTGGTTATCCCCATCTGTTTTCAAAATGTTTCGTGAGATCTGTAGCAATGAACCCAATTCTGTAACAACTCATCCAAAGAATAGCACATAATAGATTGCAGTGTTAGTTTTGGCTGGGTCCCAAAAGCCTGGTGTGGAGGACAGAACCACCACCTTCTGGCCCAGGAACGAGGGCTGCCAAAGGTCATCTTCATTGCCTCCCCCCTGTAAAGTCACAGTTAATAGCAGACCTGCTATTTCCCTACATTGAACTATAGATATGAAGTGAAAAAAACCACAGCTTAAAAGTGTGACTTTACTGCCAATTCAAATGAGTACCTGGAGGGTCATACCTGTTTGCAGAACTGCAACGCTTAGCATGCTCCCAAACTGTCTTGGGCTTATTCATGCACTTCAGCAGCAACAACTATTAGATCTAAGGTCCATTGTGGATTACTCACATTGTACAAGTTAGCAGTTGTTGGTGAGACATTTAGTAACTACACTGGAGTATGAGTGGGTAACGTCAAGAAGTTGAGGGAGCTTGAAGTTTAGGTTATTACCTTGAATGATGCAAACCATGGAACTACCTCATTCTTGAATGATCAAATTGTAAAAGTTGAAAACTTCTCTTTCACTTACCTCTTGCTCTCAGTTTCATGCAGATTTTCTGGTCACAAGTTTCACTAGAATGCTTTTATGTATTCAGATGGTGCTATTGAAGTGCTGCTGCTGAGCTTACAAGTTTTCTCAGAAAAGCCATGACGCAGGGGCAAAATACTAATGGGATGCTTTGACACCACTCCATCAAATATTTAACCTTTTTCATTTCTTCTTCACACACTAGTTATTCCAGCACCTCTACTTTAATTGTTTAGGGCTCAATTCTCACAAAATGAAGTGGTACACTTGTGACATGCTTTTAGTGCCATCTTATCCTTAACAGGCAGCGTGGGAACTGGCGTAACTGTAAGCCACTTCCAGGTGCTTCTCACTGCTCGAAGAAACTGCTGCTATACTGTTCCTCTGACCCATCTGAAGAATTCTTCTACTCACGTGGTTGAATTTTCACACTGTCGTTTCTAATTTTGCCATCAAATAGATAAAAGGTAAAAAACTGAGAGGAATAGATCTCCATTTATTAAGTAAGACACGTTTCAGGCTTTAAATCAGCCCAAAATTTACAATGCACCAGACTGATTTTGCTTATGGACTTTTGTAACTGTCCAAAGGTTCAGAGTGAAGCTCAATGAGCCTGGTAGCTCAAGCTAGTTTCATCCATGATGTCTGCTGTTCTGGCTTTTTATTATAAGCTTACTGGTTGTATTAACTTGTCATAATTAAGGTGTACTGATATTAATGTAGAGAGATGTTGCTGGACACTGCTGTACCCAGTACCTTCAAAACTTGAGTTACTTTTCATTGAAAACTAATTTAGAGCATAGGAACAGTATATGCAACAGTGAAGTGTCTTAACTGTAGTTGTGGTACCAACATGTTGTGTAAAGATCACTAGATAATGTAGGAGATTCTAAGTCCATTGCTGAAGTCAGCAGCAAGATAGATCCTTTCTAAGTGTTGTATCCAGCCTACTAGATGGTGTGGTTATTGGCAGTGGGAGACTGGCACTGCTTCATTCTAATTCTAGATGGAAATAACTTGCACCATCTCTGCTATGCGAAATGCAGCTGGTAACAAACTGCCAGCTTGCTCGCATTTCCGAATGGCCTTATAAATTGCAGAAAATGCTTCATGTGAGGGAACAGTGCCACTATATGCTTATCTGAATAGAACTGACGATTATAACGAAATCTGCTGCTCCTTTTTCTATTATATGCTCTTGCAAGACAGAGAAGTGCTTATGTATAGAGTTTTATCTGAGTCTGCTGATAGTACTAAAATCTTCGGGATTCTTGATGGAAATTCAGTCTGCTTTTCTCAGAGTTTTCTCCCCAGCTTTGTACATGTTCTTTCAGTGGGACTCTTGTTAAACCTAAAGATAGGGGAAGGTTTTCATTCAATGGTCTTTTCAGACTTGCCATCCCCAACCCCAGTCTTTTCTGGAGACAAGATTGCAAAGAAGGTTTTTCTTTTTGTGCCAGTTCTGATATTTATTTTACATTGTGCATTCATCTACTCATAATTATCCAGTGCTATATACTAGGATAATGTATTCTGCTGCGTATAAACAGTGGTGCAACTTCTAAAGGTATTAAACAATGGCAGCTTCTTTGAAATGAATAGGAGTTGCAGGTATTCTATCTCTGCTTACATGATTATGTATGAATTTTATATTTTATTCTGCTGTCTGTGTGGTACCGTTATGGTTCAGCAAAACTAAATCTGTAGGGAAAAGAACTAATCAGATAGGAAACTGAAACAGGATATAAATGAGTTCTCTATGTAGTCAGAGAAGAAATATAAAAATCATATTCATTGAGGAAAGGGAGAGAATATTAAAAATATAGGTAGTATGAAATGTGTTACAATTGTTTGCATTCAAATTAAAGTTAGAACATGAGCCATTCCTGAGCAAAAGTATAGAACATGATTTCAGTAAAAATTATCTTGGCTAATCATACCTTGCAAATTATATAAATTCTATTCTGCAGAATAAATCAGACTGAATGTTAGGACTAGAAATAACAGGTATCTTGGTTGGGAGTCCAGGCCCCTCTATCATTATGAATTAAATTATGTAATCCTATTTGCAAATGTTGCAAGCTTTATCTAACAATTAATTAGATTTCATCCCTCACTATTGCTGTCAAATGGCTATCTAAACACTCTAAACCCTTACTCCCAGTTTAGGTATGATCAAGCAGCAGTCAGTTCAGAAACACTGAATAATGACCTCTTTTCCATCATTCTGTTCTGTTGTATCCATTTACCAGATATTGGCTGAGCAATATTTTGGAGGCAGTGCTGTAAATTTAATGCTCTAAAATCTCTAAATTGTGAGATGGGTATAATGTGTCCACTGAGAAACTCACTGCCTTTAAAAATGCATTAAAGAAAAGAAAAAAGAAGGAGGAAAAAAGCACTAATTAGTTTTCTTGTATACTTCTACCGTGGACTGGGTGTCATAGTTACAGAACAACTACGAGTAAGTTTAAATATTTCACTACCTCTAATTCATGATGTTTCACGTTTCATTAGTGTCACTTTTTCTGTCTTGGGAATGTACAAAGGAGAGGCATCATCACTTAAAATTTCTATTCAGGTGGAAATACACCTTTCATATATGTTTCATTCTGGAAGTGAACGAGATACAATTTAATGACAGCAAAAACTGACAAAGTATAGGAAAGAATTTGAAATAATTGCTAAATACTTCTCAAGGAGGTTTCTTTATAGTACTATATGCACAATAACTCCAAAGCCATTTGATAGTTGCCTGTTTGAAGATTATAAAATATTTAGCAGGAATATGGCCTTTTCTGTCTTAGAAAAAGGACAATGTGTGGAATGTGATAAAGATTGAAATCTAGTATAAATGTAAACAGAGATGGTTGTTTATGTTGGGAACCGATGCATCAGTGAATGCATGGAATAGGACTGGACTCGAGCGCGCTCACACGTTACAGTGATGAGGCTGGTATATATGTATATATCTGGGTAGATCTTCAGTTACTGAGCAGAATTGTCAGCACAGGTATTGTAACTGGTTAGTTGAACTAAGAAGAGTTGCAGCTAAGAAAAGGAGAGCAGAGATAACAAATATTGAATGTGTTTTCTAAAAGACAAAGACTTACGGAATTCAATGGTTTTCTCTCTGTTAGAAATGGAAGATTGTTATTAGTTTCACTACGTAGAAGAATGTTTTTTTTCATCTATAGTTTTCACAGACTTTTTGTTTAGGGTAACAATGTTTTTCATTCATGGTAATCTTTGGTATCTGTTAGGCACAAAACCAATAGACACTTCTGTTGTCCAAACATAAGTTTTTGAACAATAATGTCTTCTTACGTACAGTCTCAGATTTACTCTGCTCAGTCCCAGAGGTTTAGCCCTATTGCCTTTGAATTTAATGACAAAATTAGTTATGGCTACTATTAAAGAAATTCCTCCTGCTCCAATGCTATAGGGCCCATATGCTCAATACAACTTGTCAGCGCTGCATTTGATGTAATATTGAGGACACATGGCTGCACTTCAATAAATCTATAGTTTCTAGGATCGACAGAGACTGTAAATGTAAAACAAATACATGCAGCTAGGATTTGTCCTGTAAAACTTTTTTAGCATACATTATAAGAAACACAGTTTTTGAATACCAGTATAGATATTTGTGAGAAGGTGTATGTGGCAGTTGATAGTGCTTAGGAAGGAAAATTAAACTAAACTGTGTATGGAGCAGTTTTCCAGTTAGTCCATCTGTTGATACAAAGCCAAAGGAACAATATTTCTTCTAAATTCATCCTTGAAGATCCCTAATAAAAGTACTATCAAGAGTTATGATACCATTTTACCACCCAGACTCTGGTTTTGATAGTCATCTTTGATTGTCATTTGATTATCATAATAGAAGCAAATAAAATATTCCAGTGAGATGGATATTCACCTACTTGGGGCACTAAAACTAAAGTTTTTAACTTCTTAATTCATATGGCTTAGATTTAGAGTCCTTTTAAAGAGGTCCTTTTCTTAAATTGATGTTCACCCAGTCAGAACAATAAAGTAATATCCTTTTCCGTTCATGGGCTCAGTACTTCAAATTGATATTTTTTATGATTGTCCTGATTTAACCCCAGCCAGCAGCTATCCAGTTCTATCTGTGCAAGCAACTAGTCAGGCTTTAAATTTAGTACACAATTTCATGATAAATTTGTTTTGGTGACCCTTAAGAATAAATTTCAGCCAAATTTTGTTATTTCAGAAATATCTCCTAATGGCATATGATATTTCTGTTGTTCTTGCTAAGACAGCATGTATCATGTCCTACCATCAGTCGCCTAAGCACTTCAAGATTTAATCTTTATACTCCTACATATGCGGGATTTGCAGTTCCTGCTATTGAGATCCTGCTTCCAAGTCAGAAGGCATAGGTTGTTTGTATTGCAACGGATTATCCTTTCATCCAGGCCCAGTTAAGCTACATCTTTCTGACATTCAAATCAGTGTTTAAAAAGCATAATTTCTCTTCCAATTGCAGCTTTCTTAATAAGATCTCAGAAAATGTTCTTTGATTCCAGTCTTAGCACTCTTGAAAAGTTCTACTTTTTTTCACTCAGAGATACTTTCTTACCAGAAATGAGGTCTTAACAGTTGAAGCTGTAATTAAAGCTGAAATTGCCATCCTAGGGGAAGATTTGTTCCACTACCTCATTCGTTTTCAGTAAAATGTAACAGTAAAGCATTTTAAGTATATTGCATGTTATGCCAGTTTATATTCATTTGTTTTGTGCCACACGAGAAGTGTGATGAAAGGTAACCCAATTTATTATGACAGACTATACAGGTAATTAAAAACAAGTTCAGATCAAATCTATTACTACACTAGATCTCCATTTAAAATGAGAAGCAAATGGACTTCGTGGTGTATTGTAAATGTACCAGATAGTAGAGTTAAGAATACGTGTTATCTTGAAGGGAGGCCTTTTTTGAATGTCCTTTCAAAAAATGTTCCATTATATGACACAGTTAAAGACTTTATACAGCAACTCTCAGAGAACTGAAAGTTCTTATAAAAACAAAATTGCCAGAAGAGTATATTTTTTTCATATAGTCCTTTATTTGCTATTTGATTTTTATCATCCAGTTATCTCCACTTTGTCACTTTTTAAGGAATTAACGATTTGAGTTAGGCACAATCAGTTTCCTTGGATGTTCCTGCTTATGTACACGTAGAAATAGCTCTTCTCCTTTGCTGTTCTTTGTCAGTAGTGTTACAAGTGAGACAATTAATGCTATGAAAGCATTTATACAAACTTTCAGCTTCCCAATTAGGAATTTATTCATTACACTTGATAAGTTACCAAGTCTCAAGTATCTGTTCTATGTTGTTGAAATTCGTTCTAAAGTTGGTGTTACATAGATTCTGTATCCATTTAAACTTCAGCTAATGGCTATTAGAAATTATTCTTAGTCTTATAGACACCAGGGTCAGATACAATAGAAGATGAAAATATTTCTGCAGTTTTTCCTGATGACCAAGTTCTTTATCCTGAAGGACTCTTGCCCCTTAGCTAACTTGCCAAGTCAGATAAATTCTGGGCCAGCACATCTGAGTTTTTTCTAACTTGCTGAGCTCTACAGACTGGCCCAAAGTGTATCTAGAGTATCTAGATCTAAGGGAAGGCAAAAATACCAACCTGCCTTTCTGTCCAGCATTAAAAATAAGAGTTCTTCCCTTCTCCTCTTAATGTGACCCACTGAGTTTGAAAGCGTATTTAATTTCTTGACTGGATTCTAGCCAGACAGTTCATTTGAAGGTTTGGGGTAACCTTTTGCCAGGCCCCTTGTTTGCCCCTCCCTATCGATTTGCTAAAAACCCCGGTAGTAGTATCAGCATTAAGACAGAGACAATGCATAAAGCAAGCGTGACAGAGGAAGGTCATCTAGAAGACATTGCTCTGTGGAACTGTGATCTGTGAAAGGCAAGGATGTGTGAACTCAAATTTATAGGCTCTCTGTTGAGACATTTCCAGAATATTGTTCATAGTACCACCATACTCCATCAATCATCTTTCTATGGGCTTGTTCTAACTCACTTTCTTTGAACGACATGAAAAAAAAATATTTATAACTTTCCATTTGTATTTTTACCAAGAATTGAAGCTTCATAAGCACTACTTAAAGGGTTTATCTTTTTTTATTTGATTTATTGTGTTGCTACTTTTTCTAGTTCAGCTACTGTTCTAAATATTGTTTATTGTTGAGACATACAGGTAGTATTGCAAACATAATACTATATAAAAATATCAACTTATCGGAGTTGAGGATTTTTTGTAATTAGTGCTGTCTGTTCACTTTTAATCAGTCTGTTACTAATGTGAATTACAATTAGAATGTCTTTAAAACAATCATCATGTTATTTCCATAGGACTCTACCCCCTTTAAAACAAGATGGACAGTGCTCATATGATGCTCATTTTTATTCCATTTCTTGTCCTAAGTTGTGATATGCAAGTAAAATCCTCCTATTAAGATGGAATTAGCTTCTATCTGGCTTTTGTACAGAATTTGAAAAGTCTGAGTGCTTTGAGAACATTCATTTATTTATTGTCAAAACAGTAAGATGAAATTCTCCATGTAACTAGGGAATTATAACTGGGGAATCAGGGCACAGAAAGAAGATAAAAATACTCTCTCATACAGGGTGCCCAAAATGAGAAAGCAAATGGTGGTATTTTCAGCATATTCATGTATCATTATATGGAACTTTGTATTTTTATACCATAGCTTCATTGACTTAATTAGCCACTGTAGCAGCATATCTGTAAACAAGATCAATTTCTAAATCTGTGTGCTAAGGAAATAAGGAAGACATTACACTTTCCATGAGGAAAATGACCACCTATAGGAAAACCTGAATAAAGGGATTACCTAGCATTATATATGAATTGTGCAACAAAGGCAATTCTAATTTCTGTTATAAACCAGTATTCAGCTGTTCTGACTATAAGACAATCCTTTTTTCTTTTGTAACAATGGTGCATTTACATTCCAGTTTCTTCAGGAACTGAAACATAAAACAAATGTACAATGGGTTTGTGTATCATCCACTAGTCACTCACTAATTTTGATACAGCTAAATCATTATTTTCAGGGAAGGTTTATTCTTATGTTTTAGAAGCATACTTTTGCGGCCCTGAGACTCATATGGCTCTTTTTGCTCAGTGAAATTTCTTCAATGGTTTTTCATCGTATTGGTGTTCCACTTCCAGCGTCAGTTTATAAGCTTTTCTATGTAGTCCTCAGACCTCGCTGCACAGCCCAGCAGAGTACCTTGATGAGCATAATAACTTACTACTGCCACATCAACCAGCCACGGACAGGAGGGAACACTTCACTGGTAGATTTCAGACATCTTCTGTAAAAAGCATAGTTGAATTGCATGTCCCGTTCCAATGGACTGCTTCATACATGCCACTTTTCCCTACCTTTGCCTATCTTGTTGTTCTTTCTCTTCACCTAGACAGAGGTTTTTTCCTGGGCTCATTTTTAGCTGTCTCAGTCCCTCTCTATCCAGGAACAGACTTTCCATCCCAATGTCCTTGCTCAGTCCTTCCTGACTGTCCCTCTCAGTCTGGCTGATAAGCATATAAGTGATATTTCATGTCTTCCCATACTGTCAAGGATACTTCTACTTTTTCTGTTGACTAGCAGCATCCTGAATTCTAGAATAAAATGAATTTTTCTGCTGAATTCAGTGATGTGACTATATTGAGCCCTCTTCGGCTGCAGCTTCATTATTGCATAAGTACCATCAGCCTGGGATGTATAAAATTTCCTTGTGGCAACCTAGATTTCCTTTAAAATGATCCAGACAATGAGGTCTCTACCTGCAGCTAATATAAGCAGGTAAATAGGTGATGTAAAAAGCTTAGAAATACTGTTTGGTACACAGTTTCTCAAGTTAATGAAGAATCACTTTGGCATGAGGTACAATTGGTGGTGCAGTAGGTCGCAGTGGCTCTACAATTCTGGTTATAATACTTACTTCCCGGTTTCCTTGACACCTTGCAATGACTCAGAAGAATTTTCCCAAACACGTGTTTCTTCACTCAAACCTGGGTTTAAGGACTGCAGTGGCGGTCGGGTCGGGGGTGCGGGTAGCAACGTGTGCTGGTTGCCAGCCCTGGGAGCGGGTGGCCATCTGAGGGGAGCTGCCCGCCTCGTGTGGGCCTCTGCCTTAGCAACCTGGTGCCTCGCTGGCAGGACCCAGATCCCAGACCCCAGCCCTGATGCAGCTTCCTGGTGTCCCAGCGTGGCTTCCCGGTGTCCCAGCAGACCTCTCCAGGGCTGCGGGAGGCCCTGGGCCCCGTCCCCAGGCCCGCTGGGCATTGCTGGGCCTGCAGCCCCTCAGCGAGGGCATGACCTGCCGGCCACAGTCCTGCTGCTTCCTGCCAGCGTCGCGCCTTAAGATGAGGTAAATGTTTTGCATTTAATGAGTTACTTTTGTCCATTTTGAACGATCTTTCGGCCCCCACATGGAAAGTGCCTGTGCCCAGCTCTCTCTGGTGGGAGGTGGGAAGGAGCAGCGAGGGGGGCCCTCAGGAGGTCCTCACAGAACTCATCTCCTCAGAGTAGAAATGGCGGGTGGGATTTGCGTGGGGCTGACTGGCCTGTAAAGAGTGAGGGAACGGCTTCAGTCTATGCTCATCTTTGCCCGCTGCTTATGAAATATAATACAAAAAATTTAAAGGATGTTGAGCCATGGTTTCATTAAATACAATGGAAACAAGGGAAAGCACAATTTCAGTGAAAAATACATCCCTAAGTAATTCCCTGGGGACTTGCTGTGGTCTGGGGATTAGGTTTGGGATTACTTTCAGAATTCAGCAGTGACTTATTGTGTAATTTTTGGTAAACTATTTAAGCTTGGAATTTTAAATTTTCTATTGAGAAATTAGGTTGACAGTTTTCTGTCACATACATTAGCGTGCTGTGTCTTTTCTTCTCTGCATTAAACCGGCTTCTGATGGTGGCTGGATTTCTGTTTCTGTATATGTTTTTTAAAACTATATAATTTCTTTTCTGGTCAAATTGCTCATGAAAAATGATCTCCTATCCTCTAACCATAAACCAGGATTAACTCATATATATGTGTGTATGTGTGTGTATGGTCAAACTAAAAAGATGGATACGTATCATTTGATTGAATATATGGAAAACGAATCTGCAGAAACAACACAAGTCCCTCACGAAAATGAAGAGAGATGGTAGAAAAGATAAATTCAGCCAATTGCTATTGATTTACCAGTTGCTGATACCACTTCTATCCAGAAACATCTGGTATAAGTGCTGTTGGACAGGACTTTCTGAATAGTGTGGGGGTTTTGTTAATTTTTTTGTGGCTGCTTCTTAATTCTTTGTTTCTTGGTCATACATTAGGTAAGTACATGACCTTCCAGTAATCTTCACCCTATTCTAACTCAAGAATGAGAGATCTTAGTAACAAACCCTTAATTGTCTTGCCTTTCTAGTTGTTCATTTCCAGCATACTGGGAGTGCTTCTGCTGTTACCCACCACTCTGTCTAAAATTTTGTGCTACTGGGTAGCCATTCAGAAACTTGTACCTATTGTGGACATACCATTTAGTGTAGCTGTAAAACGTTTTGCAAAACCTCCACTAGGTGTGTATCTTTTCCAAGCTGTGCAGGCTCCTGTAAAATAAAGTACAGAAGCAAAGGCTGCTGTCATAATACATTTGTTCTTTTCAGCTTACCAGACAGTCGTCTTGGGTGCAGAAAATGAAATGGTGTCTTGTTTACCTAAGCTAAGTGAATAATTCATTACTATTTTACATATCTTTTCATGGTAAGTCTGCAAATGTCGTGGTGGGTGAACTTAACCATGTTTGTGTTGTACTGCTTACTACTAAGTTAACTTCTATGTAACGGGTTAGTATTCACTTCGTGCTTGGGTCTCACCTATATAGCAGGAAAAGCTTTATTTTATTTCTTGAGCTGAGTGAATAATTCATCAGTATTTTTGCATGTCATCTTGCTGTCAGTCCACAAACATCATGGTGGAGAAACTTAACATTTGTCTTATGCTATTTACTACTACATTACCCTCCACGTATCAGATGTCACTGTTCACCTCTCTGCTGAGTATCAGCTGTCTACCAGGAAATACTTTCAATTTACTATGGCAGTATTGCTGAGCAGCTGGAAAATAATTTTTCTAACGTGGCAGAACAAATTATTGCACAGGAGGGGGTTAATGGAATTGTCTGCCAGAGGAATAAATAATTGAAGGGACATGGATCTACTTATTAGCTTGAATAGAGGCTTGATGTCCTAAATTATACCTTGTTAGAGGTAGGGAGCCTATGCGTTGTTTCAACAGAAGCTGACTGAAGGAAATTGTCAGTATATCTGATATTTTTGTGTCACATCTAAGAAGCTGAAAAACTGGAAGTTGTAGTAATTCCCACATGCAGTTAAGATACTGTTAATTTTCTCTGTGAAAAGTTTTCTCTGTTAAGAGTTACACAACAGAGTCAGAAGGGCTGAGTGCCATCTTTAAAAAGAAAGCTGCAGATGTTTTATATTGGTCTCACTAGTACTGCTATTATACTGGACTCTGTGAAATTTAGGCTGCTTGCTGGTTTTTTTTTTCATGATTTTTTTCCACACATTATTTTTGTAATGAAGCTATTTAAGTGATATAGCACATCTGGTTGCTGTTTTCATATTAAAAGCTTAAGATAAACTACATCTTGCAGTATGAAGTTGTACCACTTTTTCTGGAGTCTTTTGTCATAATGGCATGGTTACTTAAAATTTTATTTCTACTTACTCTTTTTTTACATAGAAACAGAATTTAAGGCTGACTGCTTAGAATACTTCTTACTCTCTGAATTTGTTTATTCTATGCATTTCATAGCAGTACTTACAATGATAGCCTTACATGTTTTTCAAGTAGCAAGAAGGAAGTATTTTCTTAGAATTAAGGTGGTGTTTTTTTAAAAAAAGAAAATGGAATGTATTATTTGCCATCTAGCAGAGCAGATACAAGGCAAGGTATAGAAATTGCTAAACATATTTAGAGTTTGATTGGTTTGCAAAATGATTATAGGTTAACATATGGGTTGGATATTTAACAGTAAAACAAATAGCCCCTTGACAATATTATTATGTACTTCTGTGCAACTTCAGGCACTAAAAAACATTTGACAATCTGCCTGTAGAGAAATTAAAATACAGGTTACGGACTTCCAAAATCAGCTTATATAAAACCTGATTTCAGCTACTGATGATTTTACTGAAGCCTTGTGTTCTTCTTTCAATCACCTTGGAGTGCCAGCCTAAAGTTAATCCTGAGATACTGATGCAGGACTACTCTACAGCAGAATTACCCATAATTGCCTCAATTCCTGCTGACTGGTTATTTTTGCACCAGTGACTCAAATTAGGCACAGCTGGCCCTAGCAAGTTGGAGTTTAATAACAGCCAATTGTCAGAAACTAGCTGACGGTCAATGTTTTTGTCTCAAATGGGTGAAAGGAACAGTGACAGTTCTCCCTTCTCTCCCTCCCCTACTCCCAGACAAGTAGGTATCTACTTTCTGAAGCTGAAGAAACAGTAAATTGAGTAACCTTCCTGCGGAGAAATGTTGTTGTCCTGCTTCTGAACAGTTGCCATAATATTCAGATGCCCGTGCTAACCACATGAGTATTTGAGGGGTGATAACAAAAGTATGAAAAAGATCTCATTCATTTTTGTACACAGGCATTGTACATTGACCCAATGAAACTGAAAAAACAAAATTAGGTTTAATCTGAGAGACTTCTTACCAGAGGAGTTGGTCACCGAGACGGCAGTGAAATCTTTGCTTTTGAAATGAGACTGACAGCCCTTTCATAGAGCTGTTGGCTGATTTTACAAAAAAAAAAAGACATTGAAATCCAGAATAATGAAGTAGAAGTCCACAAATCAGCCAGAAGGAGAATCTTAATGCTGTCTGTGGATCTTACTGTCCCTTCTGGTTGCTGCTTCTAGCAGCAATGCTACGATTTTTATTTTGCATAAAATGGTATCTGATGCTTTTTTTCTTGGTAGACATGGAATGTCTTCTGTGGCAAACTTGGCAGTACTACTTTTTGTGAGAACTTATAGTGATGATTACAGCTCTGTCAATAACAGACTGAAAAATATTTTGATAAATCAGCTGCTGAGTAAATCCATGGATTTATGACGTGTAGTTGCAAGGCAGTGCTTCAGCTGCATTTGGTTCTAACGAAGTGTACAGGCTTTTTCAAAATTCCCTATTTAAATTCTTGCTGACTGTGTTGTAACAGAGCATGCACACTTGTTCCTGCCTATGAGAAACTTAAATCCATTACTGTATTTGCTTCGGTGCTCATCTGTCCAATTAATACGAAGGAATCCCTTGAAGTTAATTAATGTTGCATCAAACAAGACCACTGATGATAAAAGCCAAATACCAAAATTAGCCAAAGTGGAAAAGCTATCTTTGAACGGTAGCAGTGTGCATTCAAAAGCAATGTGCAATGCAAACAGGCGGATTTAAAATAGTGTTAAATATTTGCTACCAGAATATTTAGTGAATCCAAACATATTTACTGCTTATGTCTGTCTTCATTATTTTGTGAGACCTTTAAAAATCACAAATGCCAACACAGAGACATTATATCAAGACATCCCCAAGGGTAAGTTGAATAAAAATTCCCTAGAGCCTATAAATCTATTTGAAGGTGATAACCTAATCACTAGTATGCCTGTCAAATCTCAAGGAAAGTGATAAGTAAAACAGTAATTCTATGAAATATGGACTTTTACTTATCTGGCTTGACCTTTCCTCCTGCTCTTTAACCTTTCTGCCCTTCAAGTCTCAAAAAATGGTTGCGTACAAAGAATAATATAATACAGACTTCTACTTGGTAAGCTGGAGATGTTGAGGACTTCAATACTGCATTGAATCTTTCACCTACTGAGGATCTGTTTGGAAGCCAACATAATAAAATGAGCATAATGCGGTTGTATTCAATTGACCATTTGTCCTTTTGTGAAAAGAAAGGTTCCATGGGACAACAGGCCCTATATGATACTTTGAAGCTAAATTTTGGAAGTAATGTGGCCAAAAAAAAGTTAGCTAAGGTTGTACTGAGCTCTGTACTGCCCTAGTTAGCTACTTTCAACTTTGAAACTGGGTCATTCCTCTGTATTACTCAAGTATTTCTGTGTTGCAATTCAGACAGCAATACAGAGAAATGCAAAGAACTGAACAATAAACAATTGAATCAAGGTCAGAATAACAAGTTAGCTTGTATCACCTTTCTTTAATCAGTGTTGGTTCAGAACCTCTGGTGACCGGACTGCATACCAGCTGTCAATGTAAAAGCTTGACCAGTTCCCCTTAATGAGAACCCTTGTTTTTCATAGATATGCTTAATAAACATTCTGATTAAATTCATGGGCCAATCAAGTATCCTAAATGATGGAAAGGATGATTAAATTTTAAAATTACCAAAATGACTGAGGGATTAAAAAATACCTGCAGTCTTTAATGATAGGACCGTTTTATACAAAACTGACAATGAAAATCAAGAAATTGCACACCAAATTCAACACAAATGTATTAATTTGAAGAAAAAAGATGACTAGAAATTTTTTTTGCATTAATTTCTACTTAATCAATAAAATAACATTAATGCTTGACTGAGCAGTATTTCACATACAGAAAATTATCATACTCACTTCATTTAAGCTCTCAGAGTCGTAGTTTGAACAATGGTACTGTGAAGTTCTACAGATTCACTTCACTATATTCATGCTATTCCCATTAATTCAGCAGGTATAGTCTTACAAAGATATGCACATAAGCTCTTAAAAACAGGGACTCTATGAGAACTAATAAATGCATTAACCATTTTAATTTTAGCTGCTAGTCAGTCTTGATTACGATAAATCCAACATACCATAAATTACATCCATATAAGAGTATATAAAGTATTTCTTGAGCCATAAGTAATTAGAGTTGGGGGGGATCAGTTGAAGACAGAATTTTTTGTGTGCTACAAAATCAGAGTGGAGTACATAGTTATGAAAGCACATTTTGCCCTCCTGTTATATGTTTCCATCTGAGCCACGTATGTTGTTTGTTTCCTCCACTCCCCCCCCCCAATTTGCAAATACTATGTATGAAACAAATAATATATTTGGGGAGCAGGACAAACTTCTCAAGTTGTTCTAAAAATTATCATTTACAAGTTAGGCGACAGTTTACTTTGGTTCCTTCAGGAGCCTGTTCTTAAGAATACCTTGTGGGAAGCTAAAATCCTACAACTGATCTTGTTCAGCAATCAGCTTTCTTCCTACCATTTGTTTCATCCTTTTTTGCCCAGCTCAAAGTGTAATCAAATCCCTGCTAGCTCTTGTATACAAATTCCTTGGGCTATTTCATGTATGTGTTTGTACTGATGAATTTGTTTACATAGGCCTTTGTCTTACAGAACTCCCGTTTTTATTATATTATATGAGTTACTGCTCATCATGCTTTTCTTTATTCAAAAATAAAATATGTAGTGGAAGCTAGTCTCAGATACCTTCCAAGAGATTATGGAATGCCTTCATGTGGATTCTAGGAAATTTTCTATTAGTTTTTTCTATGAGCTTGTCCAATCTGTCTTAGAAGCCCATAAGAGATATCTTGGTTTATTTGTGTTTTTCTTTATTTGACAGGAGAAGGTGAATATATATATTAAGGAATGATTAACCAATATCCGTGTTAGAACAGCACCTGAATTATTTGAAATGTATTTGTAGATAGCTTGGCGGTTTCTGCCTGGGACATTAGTAGGATGTAGTCTACAATGATTGGTTCTTGTCAGGCTTCCTGCTGACTTGTGAAGATGTTGGAGAACAGAATAAGATGTTGCAGTGCATTTCAATTTCTGGATGCTTACTTGAACTTGAACCTCCAATCATATATTTTAATGTGTTATGATTTACATGCTTGTAATGCCATAATTAAGCTATGAAAATAATGTTTTCTGTTTTGTGCATTATGTATAATAGATACTCTATTAAAATGTGTGATTGCAGGAGATCACTTGATGAAGTCTAGAAAAAGACTTTTTTTTTTTTTAACCTTCATCTAGGCTTGTATTTCCCTTTTTGTAGAGATACTCTTTTACTTGAGAGTGCCTCTAGGCTCCAGTACAGATTTATGTAATTTTCATTATTGGTAGGCTTCATTCTGTAAGTTGTGAAATACACTTTTCTGTTTCTATTACAATTTTATTATCAGTAGCTTTTAGTATATTTGGTATTACTCTTAGTTTGTGGTACCAGTCTTTGGAGTACTAAATCAAGACTGGCAGTTCTTTTATGTATCAATTTGGATTTTTTTTTTTTTTTTTTTTTATAGTGCACATAATATTTAGAAAATTTAAGGCTAGGAGAGACCGTCTGTGGTCATACAGTATGACTTCCTGCTTTACTTGATTACAGAAGTTCATCTACATCAAATCCCAAACTTTCATGGCTAAGCCTGGCCAGCCGTTTGAAAGGCACCAGAAGTAAGCTGTAAGGTAGGTCATAGCTGATAAGTTTTGTATAGGACCCAAAATTAAAGGAGCCTTTTGAATTCATTGCAATCAGCTCAATATAAACCACCTCTGAGGGGAGGAGGGTCCTTAGGCTGCTTCAGCTGGTGTTTCTCTGTGTTGGCTTTGAACTGGTTGCAATCAGCTGAATATAAACCACCTGTGAGGGGGAGAGGGTCCTCAGGCTGCTTCAGCTGGTGATTCTGTGTGATGGTTTCCTGAGGGTCAGCCCTACTGAGCTTTCCTGACCAGCCAAGGACTTCTCTTGGAGTCTGGCTTGTGTTTATCACTCTGCTAGGTAAGGTAAGCAATCTCATTTCTGGCTTTTAGCTTCTCCGTGCGTCTTGGTTATGGCTGCTTTCCTTCATCTCACTCCTTGTTGCTGTCAGCCTAATAATCTATACACAACTGTCCATGTAGCCCTGCTATAGTGCTGCATTGCAGTTAGTGGAAAAATTCCATGTATTATCTGATATAGGACTCTGTGGTAGGGTCCACTTCTGTTGGAGTTAAATACTGACTGCATCTTTAGCTGTTTTTAATTACTCCAGAGGTCTTTAATCAGAAGACTGATGTTAAGCTTTTGTTAAAATGTGTATCTGGACATAGGAATGTCCAGTTTCTTCCATCACACTACATATCTACTCACAAGTGGCTATTCTAGCCCTCCTTATTTGTGTTGTCTACTCACATTCTAGGTATTACAATTTCAGTAAATATGGGCTTATTTGTTGTATGTATTTTAACTGGTAGTAAAAAATCCCAGAAGAGTAAACTTAGTTGAGAGGAGCAGATCCCATAGTAACTTTCATGAGGTTCCAGACTTGTCTCAAAACGTCAGATGGTTTTCCATTTCCCGTAAAAAGAACAAACTTTTTTTTTCTGACAAAGTGGATATTATGTACTTGGTATTTTCCCTGAAAGGTACAGTAGGTGAATAGTTCAGCAGTTCTGTTAAAAGACCTCATTAGGCAAGCTAATTAAATGTGGCTGGAGCAGAGAGCTCTCTCTTTCTGGTGCAGAAGTTGACTTCCAGTTGACTTATCTTAAAGATGTATCTGTATGTCTTTTTACATGCCAGAACCTTTAACTAGCCACCAAAAGAAGTACAGCACCATTATAGAAGCATACCTATTTCAGAACTATGCTGATTTGTTTTTAAAATGTTAATTTTATCTTCTTTCCTATTTTATTTAGTTTGCTGCAATCTTATTCAGTGCCATCTGCTCTTGAGTTTGGTTTTTCTCTATTTTGTTTTTGTCTTTAGGCTGTACTAGCAAGAACCTAAGTTTTTACATGTTTCTAAGATACCAGGTCCACCTGTGATGATGCATATAGCAAATAAATGAAATTTACTTGATCTGCTATTGTTACAGCAAATAGAAGCATCTGCAAAGACTCACAAAGAAATGAAGTGTTTCTCCAGACACTACCTTTGGACAGTTTAGATACTTGAATCTAGCTTTTCAACAAGAGACCTTTTTGAACTAAATTTATATAGCAGTACTGTAGCTTAACCAACATATTTCTAAGGAACTCCTTTGGATTTTATTAAGTTACAGAAAATCCAAATGACATGTGATTTGGAGTTATAGATTGGAAAATGCATTTATCGAGTACTTAAGGCCATGTGAGCCATGCAGATGGAAAATATTCTTTGATGCCAGAGGTATAGTATAATAACAGGATTATTGCACTAGCATGTTTTGCTTTCTTAAGTGCAAGCTT
Organism: Numenius arquata; assembly: GCF_964106895.1. NCBI lineage: Eukaryota > Metazoa > Chordata > Aves > Charadriiformes > Scolopacidae > Numenius > Numenius arquata. The sequence continues at coordinate 17,931,498 of NC_133580.1, read as the reverse complement.
TCTTCCTCTTAGCTGTGATATCTGATTGCTAAAGCTTATTTCATGAGCTTTATCTATCTAATTGGGTTGAGGTTTGCAAGGAAAATCCAGATCGTAATTTACTTTCAGGAATAAAAGTTGTTCTATGATTTCTAGTGGCTGAATAAGGGTAGGGGCTCTCATGGTACACGTTGCAAACGGGCAACCTAAAGTTCTTGAGCCCAGAGTTGCACCTCTACTCTACTAGAGTAATGTCCTGGGGACTCCTTTTGCCTCCCCAAATACCTCATGGTTTTGGAAACATAGCAGTGATGCAACCAAAGACTGTCAACAGCAGCCGACCTGAACCATGTGTACACTGGAATAATGTCTCTGAGATTTTTATCTATGTTCTGTAGGTGATTAGAAAGATGTAATTGGCAGGTGTTATCTGTAGAGCATTTTAACTCTCTGCAGTACAATAAGTTTGTGAAACCGACGAATTCCTCATTTAAGTAATGCGCTTGATACAGAAATAAAAGTGTCTATTGCTCAAGTTCATGCAAAAACTTCCGTATATTTGATTGTAGTTTCTGCCACAGACTAAATTTACTGTCTTTTCAGTGTTTGGGATTTTCAGGTTTTGAGTTTCACAGACTTTTTTTTTCAATATTTTTTTTTTTTTTTTTTTTAGAATTGTGGATCTGCTTTGTCTTTCTATAGACAGGATTATGATTTTGCATTATCTGTGATATTGGCAGTGCAAAACCAAGTGCTATTTAATTATTTCTTCAAGTCTGGAACAAAAAACAAAACCAAAGTCTTACCTTAGGACAAAAAAAATGATTTTGCAAACTGTGAAGAGACCAAATTTCCAGAGTTTGCATGAATCTTCAGTTCTTTTTAAATAGTAATCATTATTTTTTTAACTGGAAATCAGAAAATTATATTTATAAAAGTGCTGTCTTAAAATGAATTTTCTCTTCTCTAGGGTTCTGTACTTTCAAACTTCAAGACTGGCTTATATGATATTTTAAAATAAGTGCAAATAAAATTGAAGTAAAAATACAATGAAGTAAAATATCTTAATTTATTTGACATTACGGATTATTTCCACTTACTTACAAAGCTATTTGCATTTTATAATTATTATAACAAGTTTTTAAAGCCTTTAAAAAACCATAAGAGCACAACCTTTGATCATTTTAGCTTATGTAATTAGGATATTATCCTCTATGATATTTTTACACTTTTTTTTTTTTACCAGTGAGGTGATGTAAGAGATGCAAGATTTTGCTCAGTATTTTACAGTTAACATTAACTCATTAACATTATTATTCTGGATTTTGAAAGCATATTGAGGTCACTTATTGCCCTGGCTTTTTCTAGGATTTATCTGTCTGCCAGCAGCATGTGGGAGTTGTGCTGGAAGAGTTTTTGAATGAGTCAAGCTTGGTTTTTATCACATCTGAAAGCAAAAATTCGAGTTGTTCGTGAAATTGATTGCAAACTATTTTACTGCCATAATTTTTAGGATAAGGGAGGACTTTAAAACTGTAATATCCTTAATAGTAGGCAATTAATAAGTAGATAAATTGGGAAGAAAAAACTTAGTTCAGTTTTTAACTGATTCACTTGTAGTCATATTCTATCAGCGTTCCAGAAAAAGCATTAAGAAGGTGAAACCATTTCCTGTAATGCAGAAGAGGATAGAAGGATTCTTAGTAAAAATATTAGCAGTTATCAATGTTTAATTTTTCAGCAAATTTATTAGTATACTGAAGATTTTTTAAAAGTGCTTTTACTAGCATATCCATTGGTACGATGATTTGCAGCATGAAGTTGATGTACTTTTTTTTTTTTTTTTTTAAAATGTTTGTTACAATTAAGCAATGCTGTGAAAAAACCCAAACCTCTTTGGTTGGTTAGTTTGGCTGAGTTAGTGTTCCTCCAGATCAACCAGCTGCTGAACTGCACTGCGTGATTGCAAGCAATGAGATTTAGCACAAGAAAAATGAATGGCTGGGAAGAGGGGGAAGGGAAAAGGTGTCTGGTTTTAGCAGGTGCTTAAGTTAGAATGGACAAAGCTTAAGGGGAAACTGCAATTCTAGATAACTGCATCCTCCTTTACTCTGAGTTGCATCCACGTTCCATGAACTGGCTGCTGATCCTCACAGCCTGTTTTCTGCCTTGTTATATCCACATGGCAGACTGAATGGGGCCACCTGTACTGGTATTTCAGTAGCCTGCATCTGGCATAAAGCAAGAGGTAGCTGTAACAAGGTGGCACAGTTCTTGTCTGTAGCTTCTGTGCTCCGGTTAATGCGTACTGGAAGCAGAACAGGCTATATCCCTTGGAACTCTGCTTTCTTTGGCAGAGGATAAGGAAGTGGGGATCAGGGAAGCACGAGCATGCTTCTTTGTCCAAGCTCATTCTTAAAATAAAATTGTTAAAATCATAGCAGGGCCTTACACTGTGCATGCATTCATATCAGCTGCTTCAGGAGGCATTAATCTTAGTAGAAATCCTTCAGTCATGTAGTGTAAGCTCCTGTAAGTGATATAATGTTCCCAAATGAAAAAAATTTAAATATAGTGGTATGCCAGTATTTATAGTTCTGTCTGTTTCTCCCAAAAGTTAAGGAAAAATTGCTTTGAACAATCAAAGAGTTTCTGATTAAAATAATGAAAGAGCTAATTCTGGATTAAGGAAGCAGTAGTGTGAAGCTCTCATCGTACACTGATGATTTATTGATAAATGTCAGCAATGACTGTCAGCTGCAGGGAGTTACTTCAAGTTTGCTGAGGACTCCTTCGCCATCTTTATTACCTAGTACTGGCCTTAATGGCTCATAATACAGACCAGTCCAAGCCCAGATTCTGTTCCCGTTCAGGAGATCTAGGGAAGGTGTGTTACAATAAGGCAAGTTGGACATGGACCTGTTGGAGCAGGTCCAGAGGAGGGCCACGAAGATGCTCAGAGGGCTGGAGCACTGCTATGAAGACAGAGAGAGTTGGGGTTGTTGGGGTTGTTCAGCCTGGAAAAGAGAAGGCTCTGGGGAGACTGTAAAGCCACCTTTCAGTACTTAAAGGGGGCATATAAGAAAGCTGGAGAGGGAGTTCTTATAAGGGCATGTAGTAATAGTACAAGCGGTAATGGCTTCAAACTGAAAGAGGGGAGATTTAGATGAGATCCCAGGAAGAAATTTGTTGCTGCGAGGGTGGTGAGACACTGGCCCAGGTTGCCCAGAGAAGCTGTGGCTGCCCCATCCCTGGAGGTGTTCAAGGCCAGGCTGGATGGGGCTTTGAGCAACATGGTCTGGTGGGAGGCGTCCCTGCCCTTGGTAGGGGGGGTTGGAACTGGATGGTCTTTAAGGTCCCTTCCAACCCAAACCATTCTGTGATTCAAAGTATTTAATGCTACTTTCATTGTAGGTTCCACACTCACTCTGACTTCTGCTCTTGTGCGTTATGAGTGATGAAATGTGATGATGATTGCTGGGCTCTAACTTCTATTCCGTGTGTTTATGTGACTGCGTCCTGAATTCATATTGTCTTTTTACCTTAGTTTTTAAAGGATAATCACTGTTAACAAAAGGAGTTTTGCTGGCAGTTGATGCTTCCATGATAACTGGGGTAACTCAGAGTAGAGTTTGACCTGCTGTGTTTCTTCATAGTGTAACCTTATCAGGTTGTGAAGCATAGTGTGTGATTACTTATAGATTAAGTGTGCTTGTGCTTGCAATGCAAGGATAATTTGATAGTTCTTAACATGTTCTTCCCTGAGTGGTTTCATAAAATAGAAACTTGTCATGCTTACATATGCCCATTTATATAATCAGATAGTAGTACCTTCCTTGTTCAGACTTTCAGGAGTATGTCTCATCTGCTATATTCTATGTGCAAATGACGTTACCTATTTTGCTTTTTGCAGCTTGCTATTTCTTTGTCAGTTTATAAATATCATGAGGTCAAAACTGAAATTGCATAGAATAGAATTTGTTTCTTTGATCAGCTGGAAAGACAGTTTATGAAACCAAGAAGTAAATATTTTTGTTACGGTAGAAACAGTCCATGTAACCAATCATTTCATTTAGAGAGTCATTATACTTCTGAAGATGAATGACACTTCTAGAAAAAAAAATATAATCTGAAATAAAAATATAGAGTATTGAAAATATCAGATATGAATATTTTGATTTAGACACTTCAGGATAAGTTTATAGTTGTTTTGGTGATTATTTCTTGGACTTGTAATTAAGTGTATTTTTACTCCAGCTCTTCTGAAAAAGACACCTTGGGTTCAGCTGAAGAAATAGTTAGAAGTGCGTTTGTTGAATTAATAGCTTATTCAGTAGATTGAGAGGTTATTAACTTTGAGATGTTCGTATATGTCTGTACATCATTGTACCCATTTCTAGTTACGATCATCTAATTCATTCTGCGTCCAGCTTTTCCTTCAGCCTTTCATCTCATGTTTGGCTTGCCAAGTAATTGAGTGCAAACTGAATACATTGATCAAAATAATTTAGTTCCATATTTATAAAATGGCCAGTATTGTGTGAGCTTAGCTTTTTGTTAGTTTGCACTAATATAGAAATTTTTAATTGAAAAAACCTCTGAAAACTATTTTTGCATCTTCGTTAATTCAAATGGTATTTATTTCTGCAGCATCATCCTTATATATACAGGAAAAGCTTAAGATACAACATTAAATATTTTTAACACAATTGGTTTAAGAAAGTTGTGGTTTTTTTGAGGTTTTTCATTTTTGTAAATGTAACCAATATATGTAAATACATACTCACTCTTCAAAAGTACTCCTTCTTATTAAATCTTATAGCTTTACTAGCTGTATCATCTTAAATAGTCTCCACAAAGAAATATGGATCACTTTCTGTCTTTACAAACTGACTTATTAAGGTCTCATCCTTACTAGAGTTTGTAGACTAAAGATAGCCTGGAATAAAATAATCTTTACCTCTTACCCAAGGTTGGTACCCTTCCATTGAGACATCTGCTTGACTTTTTTTTTTTTTCTGAGCTGAACACTATACCTGTATTTTTCTTATTATTTTTTTATTTCTTCTTCTTATTATTATTATTATTATTTTTGTTTCCTAATAGAAACAAAGGGGACCTGCAGTGCATTAGGGGGAAATTCTCAGGAATGACTCATTTTGTCACCAAAGGAAATATATGTGGAAAAGTTCTCTGGATTGCTGGTGATTGTCCAAACATGAAAACTTGCTACTTCTACCACCCTCCTCCCCCATCTTTTTTAACCATTTAGGGGATTCAGCATTCAAACTTCTTACAGTCCAGTCTTCCAACTCATTATCCTTATGATCTCAAATTCCCAAACAGTTAATCTTACTAAATAGTATCACTGCATGGCAAGAAACCTCATTTGTATTTGCCAAGTCTTGAGGAGGGTTACCCATTTCTCATATAAATTTTTATGACATTAGGTACTCCTTAGAAAAATCTACTTGGTTTCCATTTATTAGGATACCTGCAATTTTGTCGGGGAAGAGAAGAAATACACAGAAATAATAGAGGTGATTAATGTTAATTTTATACATCTGTCATTGCCTTTCCAGCAGTACTTTTTAATTGTCTGCTAAAGGTAGTTATCTGTATGTGACCTATTTCTGTAACCCTAATTAATAAGAATGAGATTGTGTTCTTACCCCCAACACTGGAAAAGGTGTTTAAAAACTCAGGTTTTTGACCAAGCTACTGTTCTTTATTCAGAAGGGCCAGCTTTCTGTAGAGAAAGCAAACTCCAGTAGCAGGCCCGCAAAGTTTTTCTTGTCATTCAAATACTTTTTAAAGTTAAAGATTGTACATCCTTGGATAAGCATCTAGTTTTTACAGTGCAAACAAAGATAAAGAAAGCAAAAGCTGGAAGAGATCCAACTATAAAACATAGAAAATGTCATAGTAGCAAAAAAAGTTCCAAACCTTCAGAAGCTGTAGTGCTAATTTAATCCCTTTGTGAAGAATACTTTAATAGGAAGCTTCAGACTGTGACAAATCAAGTGACTGTCTGTTAAACTTTAAGTACTTCATCGAGTGTGACTAGGCATAGGTATGGTATCTTTTGATCTGTCATTTACTGGAAAAAAAAAAAAAATGAAAATACTTGGTTACTGTGAAGCTCCACTCAAAATGTTGGCTCTTCTTACTGGATACGTGAGAACACAGGGCATCCACTTGGGGTAGGGAAGTCTTACCCACTTTTCTTGATGTAATAAACTGTATCTCAACTGAATATCAACCAATCATAGATTACAGTTTGTTTAAAGAGCAAAACAGTTTCCTGTCTGTGTTGCTATTTTGGTGTAGAACAAATACGATAATGTAGAAAGCGGAATATTTTTGGCTGCTGGGTTTTTTCCCAGTATGTTTACAGTATTATTTTTTTTAGGTCTGTTTTAGTTTTTTTGTTCTTTACTTTATGTGGCTATCATCGGAAGTTACCACACTAACAAAGCTGTCCACCTTTTAGCTTGAAACAGAAGAAATTAGGAAATTGTAGTTGAGGCGTGCCCAATGGCATAGGTAGGATTGGTGATTTAAGTTCAGTAAGCCTCAATAAAACACTTGAGATCCAAGTGAAAAAACAGTCTTGTTTAGCAGTTGTGAAGATAACAATAGATCCCTGAGAAGAAAATCATTCACAAATGAATAATCAAGTATGTACACACTAATTGAAGTATGTCAGGAATTTTATAGCCACAAAACACGGAGGGTCTTTCTTAAGAGTTCTTCGTATGTTATAGTTGAGAATGAACACTGTTATTTATTCATACTTCTGTTGATTTAAAATCTTTGGCTTAAGGCTTGTGTCTTTCACACTGCAGAGTACAATAGGGCATGATCAGAGCAAATCTGTATAATGGTAAAATAATGTTAGAAACTCAAGATCTGAGGAATGAAGAAGACTTCTTCCCTGAAATCACCACTGTAGAGGAAAGAGGCAAGAGGGGGGACATTAAAAAATAATTTAAAAGCCCCAAAACTGGCAAATCATACTTCGCACAAGAAGCATTGGATAAGGAGTGTTGTATGTGGATTCTCTTTTCCTGCTCGTACATATATACATAGGTGAAAGCTTGGCTATTATACCATATTAGCTTTGATTTTATAAGCTTTATAAAAGCTATAGTATTTGTCTCTGTGGTGGTGGCAGTGTCTATTAATGTTATCTTTTGTGATTTCATCTTCTCATAATGTCTGAGAGCTCTGCTTTAAACTAGCACTCTGTGATTGTGACTGGTGAGATAAAAAATTTCAGTGAGATAGAGAAAGCTCACGCTACTATGTGTGACAAATTGCAATGACAAGGCTGTGTTGATAGCAGCTTATGATGTGAAATGAAATCACAACCACAATACCATAAAGATGTGTACTTAGGGCATCTTTACAGAGCTCAAAGTGAAAGAAGATATGGTCAAAATGTCTAGTAGACACTGTGTTCCTTCCCTGCGTTTCTTTTTATTGCTAGAGCTGGCCAGTACTGTTCAATAAAAATACTTCATGCATTTCAGATTTTTTTGTTGTTGTTTGGCTTTGCTGTGTATCTTCATCCCAGCTCCTGTGTAATGGATGCAATCAGCATCTAAAGATTAGCTAAATTCACTATACAAATATAATATTTGTTGGAGTGTGCAAGTTAGCCATTTGATTTGATTCATTCAATTGCCTGAGCAATCCATTTGAAGAATAGACAACAGGAAAGGACAAATAACTGAGCAGTTACAGAATGCATTCTGGGAAACTTCAGGAGTTTGCATCAATTTATTCTTATTAGCTATTTATACAGCTTACAAAATACAAGCTGACAATAGAAGCAACTCTGTGAATCTGTTCTGGATATTAAGTGTAAAATTCAGTTGCCTAAATACTGAACTATAAAGCTATTTTTTTATATTTATAGGTATTTAAGACAGCTTTGTGGGGCTAGCATGTATGAGACGGGATGGATGGGACACGAGTGTCCTTCTGGAGCAGCAGCTGGAGGCTACAATGAGCATGTAAAACGGCACAAGAAACCTGTAGTTAAGCAACTGAATTATTGAGTTGTGACCCTTATGGCAGCTGAGATTTGGGATTCTAGGTGAAAAAAAAAAAAAAAAGTCTCCAGGAATGACAGGAAACAGCCATTGTGAAATGGAAGAGTAATAGGTTTCAGAATTTATTTGTATTTTTAATAATCTTAAATGTTATTAAGCCCTTAGGAGAAAAAGTGTCTCCAAATCAGGACACAGATTTGGAGGTTATATCCTTCAAGTATAGAGAGATGTGCATTCAGAGCATAGTTGCAGGGATTCTTGAAATAATTTTAGTTTCCTGATGTGATCTGCTAAACAAGTTGTGATTGAAGAGTTTTTTTCATCTTTCTGAATAAATAATGGATCTATAATCAAATGGGGGGGAGCAGGGGGAAGCAAGAAAGCTATTTTCATAATAATTATTTCATTAATTTTATTTGCTTTATTGTTTGTTAATTTTGGTTTAGATTATTCTTTTTAGCGTTACCATTTTAGTTAATCACCATTCGAAGGATAATTGTCAGTTATCTCTTTACAGTTGTTGTAGACGGTGGTTTGCTTGCTAAGATTCAGGCATGCTATACTTCCATTTAAAACCTCTGGTTTCATCATTGATTTCTGTCCCGTCACTCTGAGTGTACTCTGCAGATATTCTGAGTACAAGCATAAATCAGTTAAGAAACTTCTTAGAACACTTCATTTAAAAAAAAAAAAAAAAAAAATTAACTCTTACATGAATTAGAACACATTTTTCCCCTATTATTCTCAGTACCAAATTACTGTAGGACAATTAAAACAATGGAAAATACTCTCCTAATGAAGCAGGAAGGGTGCAAACCAATAATTACTATAAACAGCATTTCTGTTCCTGATTAAAGAGCAAGCAGTAATTAATAATGGAACATGCAAATATTATTTTCTACCAATAGGTGCCAGTATAAGCTAATTAAGCTAAAGTATTTAATGACAGGTTTAAAGCAGGCATTAGAAAAACACATAAAAAAGCCCCAACAAAATGCCTAAGTTATTTTAGTGGCTTTCTAATATCTATCTGCTTTCTTTATCTTAGAAACAGAAAGGTAGTCTTAAAACGTATTCTGGGGTCAGAAATGGAGGAGAATCGTTTTCTCACAGTCATTTGCAAAGTGCTTTTTTACCTTCTTCAAAGTGAATGCTGAAATGAAGCTCGCATACGGCATGGGCGATGTACTGCATCAGCCTCCACACGCCATCTCTGCAGCTTACACATCCTCTAGCATCTGCTGCAGTTTACCCATCAACTAAACGAAAAGAGCAACTAAGATTTGCATGGGACCTGTTTATGTTTGGCTTTCCAGAGGCATAGAATCACAGAATCTTCTTGGTTGGAAGGGACCTTTGAGAACCACAAAGAATGAAGAGTGAACTGGGTAATCCAGATGCTAATTGTATCCTCATAATTTATCCTTTTAGGTAGGACATAATGTTTCTTGTGAGGATTTTGGGTGCTGATGGCAAAGTTCTGTTCTGTCCCTTTCCTGCTTCTCCTCCCCTTTGTTCATTATAGCTGAATTCGCACATCCCTTGCTTCTGTGTCTAACCTGTAGATTTTGTAATCAGTCTTCTTTTTTTAAAATAGAAATTTATATAGCTCTTTACCAAGTAAAATTTGCAGGGAGGAAAAACATCAGAGGGTGACCCACTACAGTTGAATCTTGCCATTGCAGGTTTCAGCAGCTGGACTTTATAGAGACGGAGGAAGGAAATGGTTATTGTGTAAGAATAGAGTAAACCATCATTACAGTATTTCTTTAGTCAGATATTTCCCTTTAGCCATTGTAATGATACGGTTCGAACTCGGCCTCACCAAATTGTGGCTAGTCAGCCTCGTGTGAGTGTTTCATGAGCAAAGCCAATGGGTATCACTCTGCATTTTTTTTTTTTTTTTATTATGCAACTCAGCTCTTAACCTTCTCCCTATTTAGTGCCCTGTTGTAGATGTCTGTAGCCAACCATGTAATTTAATCTCATTCCTATTCAGTCTTAATGGAAAGATGACCTTTCAACAGATTAGAATTGATTTGTTTATAAATCTGCTAGTCTTGTCAAAGCTTTGTTCTTACAGACAATAATTTGGCTATCATCTGGCCAGCGCTGATATTTATCAGTGTATCATAGCAGCTGTAATGATTTAAATGATTTTTTTTTTTTTTTTTAAGCTTCCTTTTTTTCTGTGATCTGCATGGTACAGCCTTGCTGGTCACCTCCTCAGCCATGTTCTCTGTTGTTCTCCAAAGCTTGGACAGTGTCACTTGTAAAGCATCCCTCCATCTACTGCAATAAATGCCACAGAGATAGTTCTCGCTCTTTTTCTTCCTCTGCTCCCCTCTCATGGTAAGCTAACACATATACACTGAACAAGACCAGACCAATAGGAGAATATGAAAAGGAAGAGCCCCTTGTCTACATCAGCAGTGGTTTCATACCAAATTTTGCTTTCTGCTCAATTGGTTTATGCTAAACATGGCTGTACCACAATTGCATTCCCTGTATATAGACTCTGTTGCTACTGTAAAAAATTCAGGTGGTGTAATTGCTACTCTTTTTGGTACTCACCAGATTGAACCCTTGATCCACTTTACAGGCTGTCTTTACTTTTTCTGTGGTGTTTGGGTGGGGATTTTTGTTTGGTGTTTTAGAGCAATTGACCTGAAGGTTGTTTTCTGTAAGCTGTTTTCTTAAGGAGGAAAACTATTGTACTTTGCAGGCTTACTAGGGAACAGGGAATTTGCTGTATGGCTTTTTCTTATTTGATTTTGGTATGAATTTTCACTTACTTGAATTTCGTATCACATCAGTAGTAGCCTTACATTTGAGTACAAGCATACAGGTGTTTGTATAAAAAGGCAAATTTTGAGAAATATTAAGATAAAATATGCTGAGGAACATCCTGTTGGTGGCAGCAATAACTTATATTTAACTTGTTAGAAGTTGGGAAGATACACAGCTACTATGCAGTCTATAGTAACTGCATGTAATAATGGGCTTGCTGCGCATTTGAATGCTGTACATTGATTCTTATCTCTTAACAGCTATTTAATCCAGACTTAAAATCACACATCAGGTGTAATTTATAGCTAATATTTTGGATAAGCTTGTGAATCTGGACTAAAGCATAGTGATATGCCTTGGATGTTTAAATTTCCAGACAATTTACACTCATTTTGGTATTTTGGGGGCTGTGTGGTGTGTGTCTTTCTGGGTTTTTTATTCTTATCTTCTAGGAAGAAACGTGATCCAGTGCTTGTGTGTTCTTGAGAGTGCAATAGCAGAACTTCTGTAGCTGCTTGTGCTCATAGTGCATTTTTGATACTGGTTATACAGTTGTTCTTCCAGGAAAAAATGGATTGGAATAATTAGTTGAAACAGTGTCGTATATAGTGTGTGTTGTATAGTAACATACAGTGAAATTTATGGGGACGCATACTTTAACGCTAATTTGCATTGCCAACAGTAATTGATCATAGAGTGCAGTTTGGGCTGAATACTCACTAAAAATTATTTTATGTTGAAACAGGATCATGCTTTTAATGTTAAGACTTCCTTCGACTTCAGGTTTTATATTAAGCTGTATGTTTTTATAAAGCTTAATCAGAATTTCTCTGTACAAAATATTTAAATGAAAAATTAAGCAAAAAGAAATGTAAAGGGAAATTATGGCTCTTCAAAGAGGCATGTTTATTCTGAGGATGTTTAAAAATTTTTATACCTAGGAGGATCTTCCAAAACCTGAACTCTTCTTTTTTCAGCTGAGAGAAAATAGTTCCCTTCTCACAGGGAAAAGAAACTTATTCTGCCAGCCTAGATGGCTTTTTCTGCATTTATGACATGAAAATATTTTTTTTCATGTGTTATACTCTGATAGCAAGCATTATGTCAACACTGGGGGCTATATCACCTGAAACATAACTGCCAACTTTCACAGTAAACGCCACTAAATATAATTTGTCTATGTGGAGCTGTTCTGATCACTCTCTTTGTTTTCCCCTCCCTGTCTTTCTAATGCAGCCCTTTGTGACTGTTTTTCTTGGACGGTAGAGCTGACGGTTTTCACATGACATACTATAATTTCTCACCTTAGCTCCCTCTGAGAGAAAGGACCTGGAAGGCTCTTTCTCTCTACAGATTGTGCAAGAGTTGTCTTTAAAAAATGCTGTTCTTCCTCAACCAAAGCAAACGGTAGTTATCTTGTTCCATTACTTCATTAAAATACTTGAAGTCCTCAGAAATGTATAGTATTGTATTATATACATGTATATCTCATTATATATTATATTATAGCATGGTATTATACTATAGTACAGTTAACAATTTCTGAAGCTGTTTTGCATAAGTACTTTGATACACACCTTTTGAAGACACATGTTTGTGTGCATGTTTTTTAATGACTGTTTCAGTGCTACAGGTTCCAGTCTGAGCCAGGCAGTGCAGAGAGCAATGCATAATTTAGTGATACATTGGTAAAGCAGTGATTCCCAGCAGCAACCATTGGGGAGTGTGTCTGTCAGGGTTGTGTGAGGTACGGATCTATACTTGACAAAGGACAAAATAAGGACAGACAGAAAGCAGCTGTCCCCAAAATGTTAATGAACTGTCATAGCTATTTTAATTTCAACCATCTGTACTCAAAAGGAAGACAGCCTGTCCAGAAGAACTCTGTCTGTCTAGAAAATCTAGATAAGACTATAACACCTGGGTTCTCATTGAGTTCTGACTGCCAGTGGTTTTATCATGATTATTACTTCCTGGATAGTAATCCAAGATGGTAACTTTACTGTCATGTCTTTGAGAAAACCACAGCCGTTCCTATTGAGCACAGTGTGCTATGCATAATTGTATGTGTAGTCGTAACTTTATCTCAGTACTTATGGCCCTTTTAGTTCTAGAAGAAATTCTTCCATTTCTGGTCCTTCCACTTCTGGAAGCAGACCATGCCCTGCCTCTTTTGCCTTTTTCCAGTGCTGCCACAGGTTGTACCAGGTTACTCCAGAGCCAAAGCTGTACTTCACCAGAGAATGAATTTGCCTGGCTGGGGATTTTGTTCATTTATTTGTTCCCTCTCTACCACTGCCCATCTCAGATTTAGAGATGAAGTTAGGAAAAACACTTCAGATCAGTTTGCAATGATGGAGGTTGTTTTTCTTTCTAGCTACAAAGCAAAAAAGCATTTTACTGACACAACATGCACAATATCCCAAGGCTTTTAAAAATGAAGCAAATTCTTTTCAAAGAATTCCTATTTAATAGAGTAATTTTGACATCAGTAAATCAAACCAGAAACTTGCCCCTACTTTTTTTTTTTTTTTTTAAGCTACAGGATATGTATTATGTATACTTTATGCCATGTAAGTTTTTTACAGAATCTCCTGTATTGCTGCTTTTCTGAACAAGAGCATAGCTTGCAAGACTTCTTTGGACAGTTGCAGAATATATGTCCATGATCATTAACTTTGATCAAGCACTTTCAACGCACTGTATATTTTTATTTCATAAATGCAAATTATTTTGCATCCAGGGGTCCAATACAATGTAACAAATAACATAAATTTCTTGGGTTTTATATGAAGTCACTCTTCCAAGCTTGTAAATGTTTTATGTCAAGATGTGGATGCCTATTTTCCCCTTCTCCTTATTTTGCTTTGTTAAATATAAATTTGTGTCTCAGTGAGACACTATTTCTTATTGTGGTGTTATACCATATCATATTCTTAACTGAAGATAGGATATTTATGGAATTACTGTTCATGTGGTTTTGTGTTACTGCGCTTTGCAAAGGTGTTTCTTTGCAAAGGAAGTCTTCCAATCTTTTGCACCTATAGAACTAGAAATTGTTTGGGGTTTTTTTTGGTCCTGAATGAATGATTAAAGGATCTCCCCACCCAGTCTTTAGTTACTATTTTTCCCTTGATGCTTATTTTTAAGCAGGAACATTTAACATATTTGGCTGCAATGAGAAAGGCAAATACAAAGCACATGCAGGCTGATTTTCTGCATTGTCTATATTTGGAGTCGCCAACCCTGGAATTATTTAAGAAACATGTAGGGCATGCTCTAGTGCCTGAGATTGTTGGGTGTTTTGTTTTGTGGTGGGTTTTTTTTTTTTTTTTGATGTGTGTTTGTTTGTGGTTTTTGTTTGGGTTTTTTTTGTGTGTGTGTGTGTATGGTTGGACTTGATGATCTCAAAGGTCCCTTCCAACTATGAAGATTCTGTGATTCTGTGATTTCCAGCCAATTACAATAGCCAAGATCCATGCCTAAAATAAATACAGTTATTTTTATTGTTCTGGATATCTTTTTCATTATGTGCACTGAATTGTGACAGAATTGTTTACTTTGCTGTGGACATTGATTCATAGCTTCCCAACTCCTCACAGCAGACATGACAGAGCAGGGACAGGCAAGGACATTTTGATTTTCTGGGTTAAAAGCATTTGCCATTTGAGGAACCAACTACATTGGTTCTTACATACAGTTGTTCTTTTCTGAGCACTGAGGTGGGCATCACAGGTTATGTGATTTTTATCTTTCTGAACAGTCTTTAACTAAAAAATATTTCAGAAGGCAAAGACTCCTTGATTTGTGGCCAGTAGTTTTTTCTAGGAAGAATTCTTGTCACTCACTGTGCCGAGCTGAAGAGCTGCACAGTGTGCTGAGGCAACAGGCTCCTATTCATTCATTATCAGATCATGATGACATCTAGATTACTTAGTCTACTTACTTTTCTGTCATGCCTGTTTAAACATATAAAGGTTAAGGGAAAAGTACTTGTTACTGGACTAGAGCAGCAAATTTTTTGACCTTCAAAGAAGTTACAGGTGCTCGTTCTCATAATTTTTTTTTTTTTTTTACATTCTGCTTTGAATTGTGTTTCCATCATCGTACTTCAACATTTGAGGTTGTTGACTTACATTCCATAGTTACAATCTCCACAGTGACTGATTTGAAGTTGTGTATGTGAGCGACAATCAAGGTCATCACTGGGATTTAGTTTAATTAAGTTCTCTTAAGATATCAAAAACATAGCTGACTTGGCAGAAAGCAAAAACTTTGTGGAAAGCTGGATGGTGCTAAGCAAGGTGGGAAGGAGGTATGAGTGGTTGTTTTCTGTTTTTAAGATGGAGTTTGGCCTAATTTAAATTCTTAGAGTATTAAATGTGCCACAATATATTGTGGAAGAATTCTTTAAGAATTCACTGACACTTAATGTTAGAGAATTTAAGTTGGTAGCTCTTCAGTGTCGGAGCTCTGAACTAATTTGGTTTTGTTCTTCAGCTTACAAAGCACTTTCTTAATTAGATTAGCCTACCATGGGCTCTCGGCAATTTCACATGTTAGTGGCAATAAGAACAAATACAATTAATTAATCCATACGTAAAAAGGGAAGGGATAAGTGGTCTAGTTACCCTGGCAGGAAAAACTGCTATAATCTCAGACTCTCACTGCAACTTCTTGCAGTTCGTTTATGCAACCATTGGTTATGCAAATGTGTCTGCTGGAAGGCGTGGAAAACTTACTATGGCATATACTTTGAAATTTACTACTATTTATAAAATTGCAATTCAGTTGTTTATTTTGCACTTACAAGAGGTACAAATTTTCCAATTCAGAAATGTGAAACTGACCTCAGGAGAACCTTATGTCCTTATTACAGATATTTAAAGGTGACATTAATATTTTTTTCAGTAATGTTGCTTCAAAGTATGGTCTGATGCTTTAATTTTGCATGACATTTGAGAAGCAGCATAGTCTAAGTGATTTTCTATAAATACGTTGACTTTATAATATTATAGACTTTATTCTTTGGTGGAAGTTAATAGCACTGTTACCATGGAATACTTATTCCTTTAATTTCATGTAAATTTAAATTTTATGATGTTTGCTTCTCCAAGATTATATAATCCCTTTTTATTGAAAAGAATCACAATTATGCAAATGATGATATCCAAGGCGACAAGCAGCAATTAACTGCAAAAGACAGGCTGTTACCATAAGAGTTTACTCTCAATGAACATAACAGGACCTCCTTTAAAATAAGCCTTTATTTAAAGAAATCAATTTGGCATAGTTTCTAAAAGAAAGCAATTCATTCAGACAGAAGTTTCTCGTTTTAGGATTATGTTCAATAGTATTTTTGGCTTTTTTACTCCAAATGCATTATTTTTGTACATGGAAGATGGAAGGAGGAAAGCTTCAGCATCAGCATGGACCCTGCTGGCTTTGTTTCTGAGAAAGCCCATAAGAGATTTGCCTTTCTACAGGAGGCTATTAATGGAGCAAAATAATCATCTGTAAGCATGGAGTTACGCAGTCTAATAGTCAGCAGGCAGAGCTATGCAAAGGTAAAATAATGCTCAAAAGAGCTGTGTGGATTACTGCTAGCCTCCGTACAGAAGGAATTTATTTGGATCCAGCCATGTGCCATGTATTTCGCTTACACTCAAAATGATGCCATAGTCTCCTGCGTGCTTTGGAATGCACTTTAAAATGTTCACAGATGGCTTGAGAACATACTTAAGAGCTATCTTTCCTTGGATATCTTCCCTGTGCTTGATGAGAGACTTGCACTGGTTCAGATATGGGCAGACTTGCAACTGTAGGCAGTGTATGTGCCGTTATATATTAGAATTAATTTTTCTTTCCTGTTTTCCTGTGTAGTGAACTAAGAAGTGTTGGAGGAGGAGGAAATACCAGCTAGTTTCTTCCTTGGTAACTTTGATACTATGAGGTCCTAAGGAGCCTCAAGGGAAATTGTGAAAGGGAACATGGGAGTTGAAGGTGGAACTTGAGCCAGTTAGAGAGTAAGCAAAATGTTTCACAAATCACAGTGTAGCACACCTATAAGGGCAGGGCTCATGCATGAGTTACCAAAATCTTCTCAGCCACTGCATACTAGGTAAAATATGTAACACCAAACATGTTTTCTCTTGCCCCTTTACAGGCAATAGGTAGATGTGAATAGAATTTGAGACTAGGGCTACTTCCTTCGTAAAGAAAAACAGATGTTCTATTCTTCCTCCACTTTCTCTTCCAGTGAATCAGCATTGGGAGCAGCCTGGGCAGGGGTCCATCTGACTTCAAGGAGGACTGTTGCATTAAACGCAGTTGTTAGTTGTGCACAAGCTCGGGAAATCTGATGGCTGCCAAAAGTCTGAGGAGTGTCAATAGATTCTGTGTGATTCAAATCTCAAGAGCTGTCAGAACGCTTCATAGCTACAGATAATTGTTATTAGCACACTTGGAAAATATTTAATTTGCGTTAGAGGATGGGCCGAGCCCAGTGGTCTGAGGTTCAATAATGCCAAGTGCTGGGTGCTGCACTTAGGTCACAACAACCCCATGCAGTGCTACATGCTTGGGGAAGAGTGGCTGGAGAGATGCCTGGTGGAAAAGGACCTGGGAGTGTTGGTCGACTGCCAGCTGAATATGAGCTTTGTCCCAAAATTGCGAACGCCACACAGCTGGCATTAAAAGCCTTGCAGCTCAGACAGTCTCTGTTAAGTGGGGTGACTGTATTTTGTTCAGTGAATATTAAGTATAAGGAGTGGGCTTGACCATTTATTTAAAAAGTATCACACTTTGGAGATCATGTCTGATAAAGTATAGAAAGGTCAAGGTGAAAGAGTTAACCAGACAGATGTTTCTTGCCCACCGAAGTGTAGTTTGGAATTGGCTTTCTCAAAAAAAGACTTTCATGTGTGTGAACTAAGTAAACCTGTAAGGCAAACAGCCTGAAAAGCTGAGTTTCAACAGGCTGGAACTTGCTCTGTTTATGCTTTATTAATAAAAAATCAAACCCCGGGCAGAAAGTGAGTGTTGATGATGATCACTTTGTAATGCCTGTACAGCAAAATGAGGAAATCGGCTATCAAGATACAATATAGGCTGAGGGAACAAAAGTATCTACTTCTGTTATTGCATTGGCTCAAAGTACGATGTCTCAGCTTCTTTCTTACTTATTTAAGACTGAATACAGAGGACTGAAACCACTTGTAATTAAATAATAAACTTCAGAGAAATTGATATAATGCACAGAAAAGTACTGGGCATTTTAAATATAACTAGGGTTTTTAACAGATATATTCATTTGTGAAGAGTCCTGTGTAAGTTATCTATGGAGATGTATTTTAAATGTTAAAACTTTAATAAAAAACCCTAATTTTGATCTCCTTGCTGATATAAAGGTACTAGGGAACACGAACCTTAAGGTAGAACAAAGATGAGAAGAAAAGGTTAACATTTGTGGAAAGGTTGTTTTGAATTGCGCAAGAAATGTATAATACTTGAAAAAGGCATTTACGTGCATTCCATTTATCTAAATACTGTATCAATTTCTAAGAACTCTGTTGGTACACGTGTGTCTCTTCTCGAATTTCACTATTTCAATTCACAGTGACACAAGCACTCTTCATTTAATACATTCTAGGTAGTACATCAAAAAAAAAAATCCTCAAACCCATAAGCCCCTAAAACTGTAGCTATACTGTTAATATATATGTGTGTGTATATATATATACACAGATATACTGGTGGTCTGGAGAGAAGTTCTTGAAATTAATAATAATATAATTTTTTTGAGGTAGCGGTCAGTGAAATACATCCTATAAGTAGTAGTCACTGCAATAATTAATTTATATAGCTGTTAGCTAATCTGTACTTGCTTTCTGAAATTTCTTCTCCAATATGGAAAAATCTGCTCTCCCAGCTAGTTTGACTATTTTTTCCATCCAGGTTCAGTGATTAGTTTGTTTTTAATTCTTCATAAATAGTTAACAGAATAAAAGGGAAAGTATGTAGTAGGAGCCCCTGTGATTTTGGATGTTTTACAACTGTCATCACAAAAACTGAACTATATTTAATGTTTTTTAACTTCCTTCTGACATCTCTGAGTCTTCGAGATAAAATGATAATGGAATCATCACTGGACTTTTAAGGGTTTTTCTCTGCCCATATCTCCTCTTTCATTTAGCTAATATATTATGAAAAAGGACTGACTTCATTGAGCGTCTGTACCATCAAAACACTCCTAACCAGGAGTTAGCATAAGAAATATCTGAAAGTTGAAGGCTGTTTCTCTAGTTTTTTTCTTGTAGTATTTCTCACTTCAATGGGAACAAAAAGAAGTTATTGCTGGTACTGCAGCTCAGTAGCTGACACCTGATATATTTCTAGGAAAGCTTTAGCAGTGTTACAGTTGATCATGCCACAGCATTTTACTGAGGTTTCTTCTAGATTAGACGTTTCACACACAGGTTTTTTTTCTTCTTTCAGTAGTACATGAAACAACAAGGCTGATTGGTATGACAGAATTATCAAAATTGTTTCAAAGGAAATTTGTCCAAAAAACCCTCCAAAACAAAAACAAAAAAAACCCACAAACAAAACCCCAAACAAAAAAAACCCCACACAAAACCAAACTCAGTTAAATAAAAAGGCCACTCCAATAATCCAATGAAGCGGGTTGGAAAGGCTTTTCAGAAGGGACACTTTATGAGAAAAGCTGAGGAAAAAAATCCATATATGAAGATGCAACATTGAATATATGCACAACTTTTTTATCTTCAGTGTCTTGGCTCCCCTAAAATTTATATATTTCTGAACTCTAAGGAATTTATCTATGCTGAATTCTTTGAAATTTGGAGTTCATCCAGAACTTCGTAGTCTTCTGGATGTAAAACATTTGTTGGCAATACACACTCTTGCTTTGAGACCAGGAATCATTTTTACATTTGTTTACAAAAATCTATAGGAGGTTTTTATGCCAAAATCTTTCTGGAGGTCTTAGTTTAGAAATAGTGAGCTACCCTTGGGTAATAAAGTGCAACAGGTAATATTCATCTAACACAGGCTGTAATGAACAGTCAAGAAAGGAGATACCAAACACACAGATATCCCTCAGGAAGAGGTAAAAAGCAGAGACAGTCTGCTGAACTAACACCACAGTGTTCTCTGTTTCATTTGTGTGACAGGAGGTTGGGGGGGCTTAGTGAGAGAGACTCTGCAGAGGGTTACTGGTGGACTTGCTCCGAAACACCTACAGAGGTTGAAAAGTCCAAAGGTTTGCACCTATGAGCTAAAATGAAGTATCTGTTTTCTAATTCCTCAATTATTCTTTCTTAACATAAAAAGGTATTATTTTCCTTTTAGAACTACTAATGCCAAGTTTTATCCCCTAGACCCAAAACCAGGCACCAAAATCTGCAGGAGTTAAGTGTATCCCTGTATGAGAACATTCTTGGTATTTGCTGTAAAAAATGTTTCAAGGAATGAGTCTGTATAAATAAATAATAATAAAATAAAATCCCCCTCTTATCTGAGTGTGTCCCCCCCTCACCCCAAGTGCTCTTAGAGTTTGGAGCAGTGAAATACTTTTATCCTGTGTAGCAGTTAACTCAAATTTATTTACCATTAGGAGAAACTCTTCCCTTTACAAAACGCTACAAAACTTGTGTTTGTGTTTCATGAAGTGTCTTATCTATATGGAATAGGGTTTTTTTTTTATTTTTGCTTTGAAACAATATTTGTTTCAGATATTGTGACTATGTACTTTTAAAATTGTTCTAAAAAAGGGGTATGAGGTACCAGACATTCTCTGTTCCCTCCATTGAGCTTATTTGACCCTCCTGTTGGTACAGCTGGGAAAGGCGACCAGACGGTTACACGTGGCCAAACCCCAACTGCTCAAGATTTGAGAAATCCTTCCCTAAATTTGTCAGGCTGGGATTTCTTTCTCAAATATTCTATTCTTAGGTGCTTATAGTTAGTTGTTACTAAAATACCCCTAATAAATTTGACCAGGCAAAACCAAGCCCATGGTGAAGGCCATACTGCAGAAAAGTATTCTGGAAAGCTTGAGCAAAAAGCCTGAACTTAAGAATATGTGGTAGATGCAAAGTTGTAAGAAGTTAGGAGGTAGGAATGGGAAAGTCAAAGAGGAGTGTTGAAATAGAAAATAAATCCTGAGTATAACTTGAAAATGTTTCAAAATAATAATAAAAAAGTATAAAAGTAAAAGCTATCTTGTAAAACAAAGATTCAATAAAAGAGAAATTAGGTATAAAAGATCAGAATGTTAGTTAAAATTTAAATAATGTATAAGTTTTTCCAGAGATAGAGGCAAAATATACCATTTCTGATTTTTGTTTCGGTGTCTAAAAGAGAAAATAGGAACTTCTAAAGTCAGTGCATTCCCAGTCATCTCTTCTAGTCTTTTGATCATGGTATAGAAATTTGGCTTGTACTGTCTTTGTAGGATCACTTGTAGATGGCTGGCTGAGTTTCAAGTCCTTTTTCTCTTGGGAAGTCAAGTCTTTTCCAGCTTCCTAGTAATTAAAAAGAAAAAAAAACAGGTGCCCACTGTGAAGGTATGGCATATCAGCAGAATTTTTATAATGGTGGAACAGAATGATTTTATAAGCTTTGGTAGGACAAAAAAATAAATCAAGTTAGTGCTTTGGTTCTTCATTAGATCATATTCTCTAGCTACTGTTTGCATTCTGGTACAGTTGTAATTTTTTTTTTAGTCTTGAGTTTGAGCCTTTGTATGAGAACGTGTGCGTTTATATGTTAGAAGTCCACCTCTTGGAGAACAGCTTGCTTCCTGTACCTCAACTGTATTTTACCTGAAAAGACAAATAAGTTTTTAAGCTTCTCGGTTGCTCTCTAGTTTAGAAGTTCTTTATATTCTTCAGTCTTAAAAATATATAAACTAGTTATTCTGAATTCAGTAATAGAGTACTTGACTTGAGGTGTCACAATTCCATCTTTAGTTTACATAACATAATAAAAAAGGAAGCAAAAGGACTCTCTGGACAGCAGAAAACCACTGATAACTGTGATAATTCAGAGAATACATGCTATGGGTTAATCCTACTGTCACAAATTACTGAAGAGAATTGTGAGCCTGGAAAGAGAATACAGGCAATCTCGTATGTGACTGAACTCTCCAAAGAGAATCTCACTGTAGTGCTTTATGCGTTGTATTAGATTCAAAATGTACAGGTGGTGGTGGATTATAAATGTACGTAGAAAGATGTGCAGCTAAGTCTCCACTGCAATGCCAGTTTAAACTGCTGTCCACAGTAATCACAATTCACAATTCGGACCAGAGGGAAAAAAAGTGTTTTCTAAAGAAGCAATAAGAAATCCCAGAGGAATGAATACTCAATCAGGAGAATATCATGACATGAAGGATTCTATTTATATTTGTATTGAATTCCTGCTGTGAAAGGAATTGCTACAAGTTTACAGCATCATGTAGAACTCCATGTTTCTTCAGCTGTGAAGGTGCTCAGGTGTTTAGGAAGGTTTTTGTTCTCAGTTTGCTGAGAACAGTTTGCTTTGTTTGCATTAGTTAACTTTGTCTAAAAAAGTTGGCAGTGATTTGCCGAGGAGTCTGACTCACAGCTCTCCTAGGTACAGGAGTAATTCAGACTATAGACAATTCATTTAGGAAGCACGAAAACATTTCCCAACCTGTTTGTAATGTTTTTACATCATCTGTATCCTCCTCTCTGAAATGTCTCCATGCCACAATTCTCAGGGTAAGTTGCTGCTTAAAAGAAAGGACTTTTTCCTTCGCTCAGTTTTGACCCTTGAAGTTATGGGTCTTATGGATATCAGGTACTGTATATACTATTTTTGAGACATGGTCTGAAATCAAATAACCTTATTATACAGTGATCTTTTCTGAAGATTGGCTGAGAAACCTTTTTGTCATCTAGTCCAGTATGCTGGACTGGAAATGCTCAAAATGCTCTCTGAATTATCACATGCATATAGAAGTAAGGTAAACTAAACCAAAAGCAAGGGAAACATTTCTGTTCTCTGGAATAAGAAAGCATAAAGAAACAGGCCAGAATGTCATATCCAGTATGGGCAGCTACCTTACATGAAGACCAACAGTGAAGAAATAGATGGGATAAACAGAGCAAAAATGAATGAGTTCTAGTACAGTGATTTATTTAATCTTCTTGGCAGCAGGATTTGGACCTTAATATTTAAAACAACACCTCTAGTAGAACTAATTTAGAAACATAAAATAATAAATAAGCATGTTAACTATTAAGGCAATAGATGTGCTCTGCAGGATAACACATAGAGATAAACACATTCAAAGCCTATGATTGTCTTTTTTGTGTTCATAATTGTGTATGGTGCGTGTGACGTATAAAGAATTACCAAACAAAAATGAAAAAGAAAATGGATAGCCATTGAAGTAGGAAAAATGTGTTTCTTTGGAGATGATGGCAGTGTTACGAGTGAAGAGATTTATAATCTGAGTTGCCTAAGGTGTACTTTTTGCAGGTAAAATATTGCCTTAATTTCCACCTCCTACAGAAATAAAAGCATGTGCTTTCTTTTCTCTCTGTATGTTTCTGTAGAGACAAAAAAGCAAAATTTAGAAATTTCATGATGGCTTCCGTTCTCTCTATTCATGGATGCCTTTTGTAATGCTAGTAAAACTTTTGAGACTTTCCAAGAAAGCTGGGAGAAAGTTAGATTCTCTTTTCTGTTTTGAAAATACACAATTAATTCAATAGTATCCAAAAGGGGGTTGGGGGCTTTTTAGGTTTTTTGGTTGTGGTGGGTTTTTGTTGTTTTGGGGTTTTTTTTGTTGGGTGGTTGGTTTTTTTTTTTTTGAATGACACCAGTATCAAAATGGTTGCCTATGTTCTTTGGGGAGTTTTTTAAGAAAACATTTTCTTCTTTTTATGATCAGAAAATATTTTCCAAACTTTGTGATAAACAAAGCATTTTGAGTTATTTTCAGTTTAATTAAATCACTGTCAATTAGCCTTTGTTAATTGTTTTTTTTTTTTTAGTACTGCTACCATTTTTTCATTTTAGTGAATTTCTAATGTAAGAACATATTGAGTAGAAAGGATCATTGGAAGGTCTAGACTAAAAAAAAATTATAAATGCATAAACCATTACTAAGTTACTGAGGATCTCCTCCTCCTCCTGCTTGGGAACCTTCTGATGTCTTAAAAGACTTATTCATTGCTGGTTTATATCTACTTGTCCTTTTTCCAACATGGTAATTCTTCTGATATTTCATTCTCTGGTGTATATCGCCCTTCTGAACTTGTAGGAACCCTACCTTTGGATAACCTTTATTTTTCTGAGATGAAGAAGCCAACAATTTCTAATCCTTGCTCATTTAGCGGATTCTGTTTTCCTGACCCTGCTGTTCCAGAAGTACTTAATTTTATCATGTTTTCCTGTGGTATTAATACTTCCCTATTTGTAATTCAGATGCCTCTTTGAGGTGTCTGTATCTTACAACAGTATTTTAAATTTCCCCAGCTGCATCCCCCTGTTCTTTTTGGTTTCAGTTACAGAAGTTTCTGTTTCAGTTACAGCTGAAATTCTTTTTGTTATCCCTTAAGAGACTATCTTGAAATTCTTTCTTTATCCCTTGTAGTCATTTGGTGATTTGTGGTAATTGTCTCTTGCATTTATAGGTACAGAATGTGAAGATATTTAAATTATTTCATGTGGTCATAAAATATTTCCTTGTGGCATGAAGATCTGTAGCGTACATGAAGATGCCATACAGAAGGTTTTACTAGCACTCATTTAGGTCGCTCACCAGAGCTGACTCATAAGTTTTGCTGTTTGTGAGTAATGCTCCAATCTCAGACACCTGCTACTGTAGCTTTTGTGCTGTTCCACATCATTGTGCATGCTTTATGGCAGCAGTCTGGGCACGGGATTATGTGCTAGAAACCCCAGAATCCTGAGGCATGTAATAGACTTACCCCTGACTGGTTTGGATACAAATCCACATACTCAGAGCCTTTCTAATGAAAGACCAGCACATACATTTTTTAAAATAAGGAACAGACTTATTAGTTAATAAGCATTCAAAAACATATGCTAGCTATTATAAATGATAGCAAGAATTCAGTGTCAGAATCTGCAATGACAAACTCAATATGATGATCAAATTATGAAAGATGTACACTGCCATCCATTCAATCTTTGTTCAAAGAGCTGAGCCAGGAGAGGTCCGAAGATGGTTGGAGGTCAAATGAAAAGTGTGACTTTAATAAAATCATGATATGAAAAACAAATGCTTGCTTGCTGAATAAAACATCTGCCTTTTATTTTGTGTCTGTATGGCCATAGAACACTGCTGTCTGAAGATATTTAGTACTTTTCAAAATTATAAATCCTTTCATTTTTCCAGGACTTGAGAACTCGGTTTTCCTAGGGAATGCTTGTAGATCACTTAAGATTTTTGAGATGTTACTCAGTGGCTGTGATTAGATTTGCTTTTATCTGTTTAAATCAACTTATTTTTTTTTAAACCCTAACACAAAAGGTTTCAGAGTTCAAATATGAACAGTTGCATGCTGTCAACATTATATGCTCTTGATACATTAATTCTGGAGCAAATAACAGTTAAATAAATACAGTGACTTCATCCACCTCCAAGTAATCCATGTTTAAAAGTTTTAGTGAGGCCAGGTATCCTTATGCTCTCCCAGCTGCAAAAGTCTTGTGAATTAAATGTGAATGACTTAATTTTGGTTTTGCTCAGTATCCTTGGGATCATGCAAGTCATCCTTCAACAGCAGTCTAAAGGTTGTTCAAAAAGTCTTATACTGACAGAAATGGCAGGTTTTTATAGGACTACCTGATTTTACCAAAACATTTTAGGTTGACTGTAACCATCTGAGGAGCTTCACTGCAATGTCAAGCTAAATAACCATAAAGCTTTTTCCTTTGCTTATGTCTCCAGGTTTTCAGTCATTAAGAGTGGAAGTAGGAGGAGGATATGATGATGTTGATTGACATATATAGGAGAAAATGGATTAATTTAATGTGGAGGAGAAAGAGACTTAAAGTAGATTAATGACAGAGGAAAAGTATAAGCTTCATAAAAGTCATTGGAAAGTCTTGGAAATACAACTACCTGTTCTTTTGGTGTTGGTGTTTTTTTTTTTTTTTTTTTTTAGAAATAATCTGTACAACTTCAAATGACAGAGATGAAATGTCAAAATCTGGTAATTCATGAAAGGAGGATGGTGAAGGAAAACAAAGCAATCGGAATAATAGAAAGTAAGAGAAAGATGTGGGTTTTCTTTCCTCTGTTTTCGACAAATTCTCTTTTACTGTCATACTACATTTGCCTTCTAATAAAACAAGATACTTAAATTCACAAAACCTGCTATTTTACAGTGTTAGGAAAAGAATTGGCAGTTTTTACGTCCCTGGTGAGAGAAACCAGAGGGAGAGAGGCAGTCACCTCCTTCCTCTTAAGAGACTCTCCTCTCCCTGTCTTTCTGCCCCTCCCTCTCCCTTTCTATCTCCCCCATCTTTTCTGTAAAGCTTTTGACATCTAATCCAATTACTTTGCAGTTTGTCCTCACCATGCCTTAATTTTCCTTAGAGAATGTTTGAAAGTGTTGGGTTGCGTATTCTCTTTTCATGGACTGCCTAAAGAGTGTCTGTGCTCTCCCTCTTGAGGACAGTTTTGTGTCAGACGCTCACAATGAATAGCAAAAGTCTGTCTTTGACAGGAATACATATACTGACCTTCAATTAAGCTGCAGGTTAAGACAATACTGGAAAATCAATAGCTCATTTTCTGCCTTTTGTGCTCAGATTTTGATGTTTACTAAGATAAAGGATGACAATGCTAAAGGCAGAACTCTTTGCGGAACATCCATTGATGTTGCCACAGGCTCAAGGGCCAGGTATGGCCTAATCTTTGCAAAGCTTCCAAACACCAATATGTCAATAGATGTCAACTGTAGCATTATATGACATCCACTAGCTTTGAATTTTCATCAAGTAGCATTTTCTGTTCTTCACTCTTCTGACCCAGAGATTCGCAGGAAGGGTCATGAGTAATCAAAACTCAGTTCATTGGAGATTAGAGTTACAGTGAGGAAAATCTGTAGCATGAAGGCTTAAACTGTTTGCATCTAAGTTTTAGGTTCAAGCCCTAACTTGAAGGTTCTGGTGCTTGCAAGTTTGATTTTTATTTTTTTTTATTTTACGTGTCTGTGAGAAGGGCAAGTTTTGTTTATCTATGCAATCTGTGCTATATAAATCTACCCTGACAGCTGCTTCCTTATCTCAGTTCTTCCAGAATCTGTATGGACACACAGAATGGAGAGTAGACATTGAACCCCATTTTTTGGCACATACCTATCTGGCAAAGTAACTGCTACCTCCAACTAGTATTTGCCTAATTGTACACACAACAGCAATGGACTAAGTAACCTGTGAGGCCAAACTTAATGGATGAAGGAAGGAACTTTCTTACAATGGCAAAAGAGAAATAATTAGCCAAAAGATAGGTAATTTTGTATACAGTAGGTGTAAATATATCTTAATGGACTACTTTTCTTCTTCATTTTGACAAATTTTGAAATAAGAAAACCTTACTTTTAAGTCAAATACCTTTTTTTTCCAAAGGAAATATATGAAAACTTTTTATATTTACAAGAAAACTTATTTAAATATTATGAGCATCTGTTAAAAATGCTTGTAAGAGGGAAAAGGGAAGGACATGACCCTGATGTGAACACATTCAGTCCTGGAAGCTTCTCCCTATGCCATGTCAGGAGAGCTCACGTGGTGAGGCTGTCTGCCAGGGAGAGACGCAGGGGGCCAGATCCAAGGAAGAAAAAGATGCAAATTGGAAGGACAAAATAGGAGGGGGAAAGGATAATTACATGTCTCCCTCCAACTCCCTTTCCCCATCTACTCCTGTAATGACAAACTGTTTGACCTTTACTGTAGCTGGAAGTTATTGTAAGTAATACACTGGATTTATCATAGATTAATTCATGTAGACAGTAAGTCAGATTTCAATCATAAGAAATTAAGGATTTGCAAAGTAGCAAAATGAAAATACTCCTTGTCCTAAATATATTTAAATTTTGACCTGGAAGCTATGGTCATCAGTTCTTACTAAACCTTTACAAATTGGTAACTATTAATAAATACTATTCAAATACAAAAGTTAGATATAAAATTTGAACTTGGGACAATAGTTTACTATGTTATGCCGTGTTGTATTGGAAACAGTGTTTGGCTTTGCCCTGATATCTGTGTTATGCCTGCAAGTTAAACATTTGTTAGTATTCCATGTTGACATGTCTGGCTGGAGTGGTGTTAACTAGCTCTGACTGGCAGCCTCCAGTCTTTGACTAAAGATCTGGTAATTGTGACGTGAGACCCTGAAGCAGAGAAGTGTAAAGGTCAGAAAACTTATAATGTCCCTTACAAGCTCCTGGAGGGAGGATTCCCAGGAGACTGTCTGCCTCTTAAGTAGGAGTACAGAGAGAAGTGGAATAGTTGTGTGTGAAGGAAGTGAAATGTAGCCATGTTCGTGTCTATGAATAAGAAATCTTCTGCTCATTTGGTGTTTTGTGCTGGGTCCCAGAGCACCTTTTATTTTCTTTCACATTTTCGCAGGTTAGCATCTCTTCTTTCTTCAGGTCTATTTTTTGTGAGCCCTGCACATCACTTTCTAAAAAGAATAAAAAAGGGTACAATTCTCCCCAGGCGAGGTTTCTGCCTACCCAATAATCCCACTGACATGCTGCTTTCTGAGGCACTTGCTGTGTGTGAGTGTGAGATTTTACAGAGGCAGAGCGGCACAGGAGTGCTGGAGGCATTCTTCTAACGAGCTGTCCAGGTTACTTTCAGATTTGCTATTTTATATGCCTCCTTGATTCAGGAGAAGCCAAATACTGGGATCTCCCTACCACTTCTTTCCATGCAGATTTAAAGACAGAAGAGCCTAATTCTTTCCTGAACTTTTTCAGTCTTTCATTTTCAGTAGTGAAAGCGATAGCCACATGCCCTCATACATGAGCAATGATTTTTCATATCTTTAATATTTGGTTTGATGATTCTGTTCCCAACAATGCACCCAAGTTCATTTTTTATGTTACTATCTATTATCTTTTTAAAAATTGAAAATAAACTCAGCTTTTCCATTGATCACAGAAAAGCAAGCAGAACTAAATATATTGTTTTCTTCTTTTCCTACAAATCCTGCAGAGATAAGTAGTAGAAGCATCATCATGTAGGAATACGAAGCCTGGCTAAAACTTTGAGCCCTCTAACTCAAACTTTTAATTTTTACTTTGCATGTTCCTGACACTATCTCCACAGTTGGTAGATTCCAAATATATTCCTGAAGTGGAAATGTAAGCAAGTATCTGTTTCCAATGTAGTTTAGCAACTGCAACTCGGAAAATAATGGTAAAGTCCTATAAGGACAACTACTGAGGCTCTACTCCTTTCTCGGCTTGATGTGATTTTATGAGAGGTTCTTCAAAATGCATTATACAATGAAGTTGGTATGAAACTATCGCTACTTCACTTAGAAAATGATTGCATAGTTTAATGCTTTAATTGATCCTTTATATTGAAAGTAGATGAGCGACACAACTGGAATGTGTACTTGAAAATGGAGAAAAATGTGTATGAATTTGAATTTTCTTACTGAGAAGTTTAATGAACCAGGGAAGCAATGATTCACTCAATAAATGGAATAAACCTCTGGCTTCTGTAGCTATCACCTGTTACTTCACTCTTCCAGTGGAGAAAAATTAACCTGGTCTTAAGGGGGCTGATATAGAAGGAAAGGAAGGATAAAGTGAATGCAAAGTTGACATTGGAACTAACATTGAATTTATATTGTTCTCATGCAAAAAATAAATGAGAAAAACCCTGTCTAGTAGACTTCTCCATATATGATTCTCCATTAAAACTGTATCTACTAAAATTATAATTGAAGTTTGATGGAGCTGAGTAGTTAATATGGTCACTATAAAATCTTAAGTCTCTTTTTCTAGTTGCTGTTTATGAGCAGGTGGGGTTTTTTACTAATGTTAGTAGTGTAAAAAATCAAGTTTTTGAAATAATTTTGAACTCCAGAGATCACAAGTAGTTCAGTAGGCATTTACTGCTGGAGGTTGGGATTTTGTGGTAAATCAGATAAGTCCCACAGCAGTAAGACCTTCCAGCACAAATACTTTTGTGTGTGGATTTTACTTTCCTTTTGCAAATAGTGGTGCATAGTACTTTTAAATTAACTTTGCACAAATGTGCATGCCAATAAGTTAGTCACTGAAATGTGCATGAAAATCAAACACCCCAAAGGATCTCAGCATGGCCTAGGAGTACTGATTTAATAAAATAAGCTGAATATTCAGTTTTACTGTTGTCCTCAAGAAAATTGTTAGGCCATGGACAGAACCTTATACTGACAATTTTTATAAGTACCTCTGTAACTCTGAAGTGATGTCTCTGCCTGGGGGGCCTCCTGCGTTCAATCATAGCCAGCTTATGGAGAGTTTTGGTTTGTTGTTTTGTTTTTTTTTTTGAAGTAATCATTTACATGTAAAAATATTTCAGCTTGAGTGAATGCAATTGCACTCACTTCTGTGTCATTTCAAAGCCTTTGGAGTCTATCAAATGCAGGTTTCTCTGTGGTGTAAGTAGCAGTGGTACAACTGCAGTACTCTCCAGCCCAGGCTCTGCACTGGATGAGTCTGTGAGCGTTTTTACTTGGTTTCGATCATATCCACTTGGCAGAACTTATTTTGGCACAGTAACCACTTGTGAAGTCCTCTTACTTTGCATCTATCCTGAGGAAGCAAATGGCTGCCTTAGCTAAATTTGTGATAATGTGTTCGTGTGCTTATGCCTTTACTCCAGCTGTGTTTTGCAATCTGTGTATCTCATACATCTTTCAGCTGTGAGGCCTCCCAGAAAAGTCTCACTGAAGTACTTTTCGCTAAGGATGAAAAGAGCTCATCACTGAAGCATACATATTTTATTCCAGATTCTTCTGCTATTTCTCTATATGTAAGGCATTTATAAAAAATAATTGAGAATTCAATTTTTGAAAGTTTTCCTTAAAAATGATGGGGTTTGTAGTGGTGAAATCTCAGAGTTAGCTCTGCAAATGGTATTCAACAACAGCTTTGTATTTAAGGTCCGGATTTTAAATCAGTTGTCCACTGAAAGTAACCATAAGAGCTCTAAATTATACTGGTATAATATTTCACTGGAGTCTCCTTTGTGATCCAACATCTGGAAACTCCTTCCAAACCATTGCCATGTTTCCTGTATAGACCTGAAATAAATGGCAAAAGTCTGGAAGTGTTTATTCATACCCATTTCCTGTATCACCTTCTGTTTGTCCAAAGTGGTTGTGTGGGATTTTAAATAAGGACAAAAGTATGATCTGTCTATGCTGAATTTGGCAGTTATTTTTTTAAGGCTTCTATGAGTTTTTAAATAGAAAGCTTGTAGAGAGCTTCTGTTGTTCAGCCCACATGCAACTGCTTTTTAACATTGCTTTGAAATAGCAGTTGCACAGATGAAGGAAAACTGGGTTAAAACTAAATCAAAGACATTGTGGATAAAATTTGTTCAAAAAATTTGTAAGTGATACTCAAGATCATATCCTTTAATAGGAAAATTGTTTTTCAGTGTTTGTCATGCAAACTCACACTTAACACTTTCAGGAGTGACCAACCAATTTGTTCTGGTACAGGAGTTTTTATCCATGGTTTTAGTTCGTGTGTTGCTATCTAAACTGAGATCAAATTAATACTGATGTTCTCTGACCTCTTCAGTTGCAGTGCTTAACTATATGCTACTCCCGTTAGAATGCAACTGCCTCCCACATCTGGAGCAATGAGACTGTAAACGGCTTGGAGTAATCTGGGCAGGGCATGATGTGCCACCATGAAAAGACACTTTAACTGTGGATTACACAAGACCATGCTCTCTCTTATTGAATGCTCAAAAAAGACAAAAAATGAAATTAGTGATTTTGTCAAAGAAGCTTCTAAATTCTGTATGGCAGTCTAATCTGGAATTGAGAACTGGTGGGTTTGCATTTTGTTATTTGTTGTCTGATACATGCATGGTGTAATAAGGTCACACATGCGCAGAAATTTACTACCTTTTTAAACAGCAGTTGTGGTGTTACTGGAGGCCTTATGGATTACAATTCATAGTCCTGTATCCATCTGGAATAGGTGATAGTTGTAGATCTCTTCCAACTGAAATGTTGCATTCTGTTCCATTCTATTCTATTCTAATACTGTAGATGGCTGGCCTGAATAATGAAAACAGATTCTTGCCACAAGTAAATCTCTTTAAAAAAGAATCAAACAACAGCGACTGCAAATGTGGTATTTGCATTTTAACACAGTAAGTGAGAAGTTGCTGTTGATGGAGATATATCTCAGAATAAATGGCAAATGTGTAAATCATCTTTGAACAAGCACCGATGGCTCCCTTCTTTCACTTGTACTAAGTCACCCATTTAGATTTGATGGGTTTGTTGTGTTGGAGGCATGTTAGCCAGTATGGTAACTGTTGCTATACTCTTTTTAAACTATAGGCATGTACTTTTGGGAATCCTGCCAAAGTAGATTATTAATTCAATTCAGATTGTTTGGGCTTAGTGATTTTTTTTTTTTTTTCTTTTAATGTCAACTATTGAGGTGCCAATAAGGCATGAAAAAATGGTAGCTCATACGTGTTCATGGCTAGAAAGTTTTATTGCTGAGCTATTAAAACATACCATCCAAAGACATAGATGAAATAAGAGTAAATACAATCTGTTTATCAGCCAGAGTCCAGACATGGAGGCACAAACAGTTATGATTATGGGAGGACCTCTGAAGAGAGACTAAAAAGAATAGGCCATAACAAATACAGTAGCAAAAGGAAGTAAACAGCATAGATGACTTGATTTTGTCTGAATTTTACAATGAATGAATGTTTATGAATTAGTAGACTTCTATTCTTTAATTTCTACTGATGTGGTTGAAACTATCCTCAATTCTCCTAGAATAGCTGAGCATTAGAGACCAGCCACACATCAAAGGTACAAAGGAACAAAACGAATGCTAGAAATAAAGCATTCATCAGCTGTCCTTTAAGATATTTTTGTACATTTTCTGTCATATTTGGATAGTAAATTTAGACTGTTTCTGTGAGATGAAAGAGTCATTTTCCTTAGCATGTTCTGTAGGAAAAAGGAGTGCCATAATCCCGTAGAGCAGACAGGAAAGTATTGAAGCAATAGTGACCACTAATCTGCCTGCAGTGCTTGAAATTTGATAGAATGTCAGTTAAATGTAGTGCAGAAAGTCCTTCATGCCTGTAAGAAAATGAAAGTATCATGGTATGACTTTTCATTGCATACTGCATTTACCAGATGTTTTCCATTGTTTTAACTGTAATAAGGTGACCTTGATTTCCGAGATTTAAGACATCGGTAGTTCATTTTGCCGAATTGTGGTGATCACAGCAAACAGTATTTGCACACTGAATCCTGCTGACCTGCAAGCACATGGCCACCCGACCCAGAACACAGAAACGTAGAAGTTCAATACAAAAAATTTGAGTCTGAACAATATTCTCCTGTACAAGGAGAAAAAGATCTGTACACAGTCCTTTCTTGAGCAGAATTTTTGCCAGGTGGAAAGCGTATCTGGTTAAATTCTCACCTGTTAGAAACACTTCTGACAGCTAGAGAAGTGTCTTCAAAACTGTACTTGTTGCTCTGCAATAAATTGCTTGATTTTTCTTTATTAAAGCTATTCTGATTTATTTTTTCATTTATCCTTTATTGAGCTATCCTTATATGCTATTAGATGCTTTAGTGTTTGGATGTTGGGTTACTTTCTAATTTCTTTGGACAAACTCTCATACTAGATCCATGAACGGCATCTTTTGAGAAATGCAAGTGTATTCGACCAGTCCCGTTTATGTATTAGTTCATAGTTCATTAGTTCACATTAGTTCAAGGTTGTCCTTCTAGCCTTTGGGGTTTTTTAGTTTCCCTGGAACACGGTGTACTTTCTGAGTACAATCTCACCACATTGAGCTTATCCTCTCCATTTTAGCTTCCTGTTTGCTGTCTTCCTGAAAAGAGGAATAAAATAATTGTTAATAAATTCAGCCTGCAAGATAGGGTCTATTAATTGGTTAATGACAGCGGTATTTTTATGAACATTTCACCTATATGGATATGTTTGGCATGTACATATGCATCTTATTTTTTAACTATATGACTAATGAATTTAATCTCCTACTACTTTGAATAAGCAAACAAAAAAAATCAAAATAAAGAACAGCTTTACAAAAATAGTGGAAAGCAGTTATCAAGATGTAAGATGTACTTGAAAAAGATGATGATGATTAAATTTTCCATTTTTTTCATCTCCAGAAAATGTGCTTTAGGAAAAAAATATAGCATAATTGCTGGTTTTTATGTCAGTACTGTCTGTTGCCTTACCTTATTTTCCTTAAATATACAATAACGTGTGTGTGTTTGGAAATCAATGGTATGCCTCCAGAAGACAAAGCTGTCTCCTAGAGGTACTTTATATCAGTGGGTAGGGTATCTATCACATATTTACCGAAAACCGGCATGTAGTGGGAAACTACAGTCATGATATTTGGATAATTAGAAAACTTTCTACAACTAAAACAGGATTTTTTTTTTTTTTGTATTCTCAGCAGAGGTAAATCACTGCTAATTGTAGACAATATTGGTTTCGTTTAAGATAAGCCACTCTCAAGATGCCAATCATTATCTTTTTCAGAAAAGGAATTTTACCACTTTAAAAATTACTATCATATTTTAAACCATTATGTCTCTAGAACTGCTTAGACTTGATGAATTATTCTTGTCACCCCAGTAACCTTTAAGCCACTGATTCCCAAATTCTTTGGATTATAGCCCATTATCTACCATCAACACTTCTCAGACTATCGTGGATCCTTATCATAAAACTTTTGATTGAAAATGTTCCAACAGGGATAAGGTTTGGAGGCCACTTGTGGAATACTTGTTAAGGTATTGAAAGCATAATTTGGTAACTATAGCCCCAAACTAAGAATTTTACAAATAAGCTGTTTGGCTAACAATGGGTTTACTTGTAGCTTTGAGGCATTTCTGAAGTGATATGCTAAACTGACTCTCTAAAGCAATTAAATTCGCTTCTACAAAAAATTAAGACTCACTCTCCAGCTGTCACAGCATAACCAGAAGGAAATTACTATCATGGGAAAACTACACTCTTACCCCTCCTGGGATTTTCTTCAATTATATTCTGGCATGTCACAGGGAAGACACATTGAAATTTATGACGTTTTATTCAAATTTACCTTGTTTTCTAATAATGCTTTGAAAAAATTACAATTTATTTGTGGAATTGGATTGCAAGCCACACTGTAAATCACGTACCTCATCTATTTTTTGTACATCTCTGGATTTGTCAAGTTGCAGTGTGACAGACATTTGGTCAAGTTTTGTTCTAAATTTGCATCTTATTTCTTTTATAAAGGAGTGATCAGGCAAGGTAACACTGTCTGGAGAGAGGGGAGACATTGCCTTTCCTGAGCAAACACTGAGCTTTGGGGAGATGATGCCAGGCAGAAGAGACAGGGTCATAACAGCAAGCTGGGCGCTCACAAAGGATCTGTAGACTAAGCAGTGCAGGGAACAGATTTCCAGGCCTCGACAACCTTCTAAATATCCTTCCTTGATCAGCAGGGATTATTAAGTTTTTGCCACTATTCAGAAAGGTGCAGAATAGACTGAAATCCATCTCTGGGCACTTGTTTTTAATTTGCTTTTATATTGCTGCCTTTTTATATTTCTGGTTTACTTAGCTATTTCGAATTTTCAATTTTCTCTATAAAAATAAATAATCTGATTTATTTTCTGATAAAACCTAACTTTTGAGTTAGGTGCTTTTTAGTCTTTAAGAAGAACAACATGAAGATGAAACTACCTTAAAGGACTGATTAATTTATAGTTAAGTTGCTGCTGTTTTTTTCCTCCTGAGTAAATATCTGCTGATAAAAATATATCAAAAAGTGAGGAAAACTAATTCAAAATAGATTTAAGAATTTGTGATATAGTATTTTATGAAGTCATTAATGTAGAAAAATGTGTAGAACTGAAAATTTTCGTTGTGTCTGTTTTGACAACACATTCAGGGTTTTGGTTGGTTTGTTGATTTTGTTTGTTTAAGCAGCGGTAGCCTTCACAATAGTTCATTGAAAAGCATGGTAGTTCTTTTATTTTGATTCTGTTTAACTGGATCAGTAGAAATAATCAGGTTTCAAAATTTCCATTCAGTGATACACAGAAGCAGAGCTGAATTTTTTGATGTGTGGAGTATGGTTGATCTACACTATCAGTCTCGCCTCTTCTGAAATTGGGCTCAAAAGCTCAGATTTAGTAATTTTTCGGTTTAGCTGCCTGTAGTTTGATTGGTGCTTCTGGATCTTATTTTGCTAAATTTTCTTTCAATCATTTCCCCTTGCTACCGTGGTACTGTCATACAAGAACAGCCTTTTTACAATAGAATTATAGCTTTCCGCAAAGATATTAGCCAGAGGTTATATATATGTATACATCTCAACAATGAGCTGCTTTTATATGAGACGGTAGAAAAAAAATTCAGTCTGATGAGTGTTTGCTCACCCATGTTCAGCAAAGAGCATATCATTTCATTGTGTTCCTCAGCTTAGAGATAGACAGGCTGTTAGCTTGGCCATGCTTTGTTCTTTGGAAGACTCTTGAATTGCCATGGGTCAAGAGAAAGATGCTCATTCACTACATCAGAAGTCTTTAATACACCTGGTTTGCTTGTTCTAATCTGTTTTGCTGTGTTGTGTTTGTAGCTAAACCTGCGTGTGAAGAATGAGGAGCTCATGAAGCTCATTATGCTTCATTCAATTTGAAAATTAAATTTTGCAATTTGAGAGTTGTAAATACTTTTGAGAAGCGTTGCTTCCTGTAATGGAAAACAACAGGTTCCCACAGAGTTGTTAGGAAATAAATTTGTATCGTGAATCTTTAATAAGTCATTCAATATGTTGTGCCCTTGGGCTATTGATATATGAGAATCGTACCCATGTTCTGGAAAAAATGTGCAATTTGGAAATATTTTCTTCTTTTCAAGACATGTAACAATTTGAATCTTATTAAGTTTGCTTGTAATAAGCCACAGCTCTTTCAGCCTTTTCTTCTTACAATAAAGCTTCTTGAAAGACAGATAGCTTTCTGTCATATTTTCCACCACTAAAACTGCACGTTTCTTTCAGCAGTACTGAAAAGAGAGCACAATTTCCTTTAAGTATCACGCTTTCCAGTATATATCGCATATATTTTCAGTATCCTTTAGGGTCATTGGTTGAGTTAGTAATTATCAAATCAGACTTTCAAGAGATTAGACACTGGATAGTCTCTTGCCCATGCACCTTCAAGCTATACATGAAGTATTTATTAGACGAAAGCTGAAAAGAGAAGACAACATGCCTTTTACAGAAGTCTAATGTAGAACTTATTGTTATCCACAGATAATGCATTACAATTTGTGCGTAACAATACAGTGTACTCTTGCAGCAACTCTTTGAAAGATGCCTTTTTCTTTGTAAAAACAGCTGTATTTTTTGTGTTCACATGCAGTCACATTCAAATATTTTATTTAGTAAATGA
The DNA here is from genome assembly GCF_964106895.1 of Numenius arquata. Classification (NCBI taxonomy): domain Eukaryota; kingdom Metazoa; phylum Chordata; class Aves; order Charadriiformes; family Scolopacidae; genus Numenius; species Numenius arquata. The sequence goes on along the minus strand of NC_133580.1, from coordinate 17,893,923 downwards.
AATTAATAGATTTAAGAAAGTCCGAGTTAAGTACTAATTCTTTCAATACCTTGTATATCAAATGAGAGCTGCTTTTGTTCCAGGTGTTTTTAGAATGCTTAGACTTGGAAATTAGATCACTAAATTTTAGAAATTGTTTACCTGGAGTTAGAAGAAGAAAGTAGGTCTTACTTAAATAGCCTCTGCGTAAGTTTTCAGAATCCTAGATTCTTTTCGTCCACTTCAGGAAGTCATTTCACCAGCCTGTTCCTAATTTTTTTTAATTTGAAAAATACCAATAGCAGCAATATTCTTTCGTCTTTTATGAGATTAAAATTCTTCAGGTAGAAGTTACTCTTAAAATAACTTCCATATTTTTATTTATTCCATGGACATTGTTCTTTTCAGAATACTCTAATAAAAAAAAAACCAAAACACACAAACCAAGGAAGGCACTCTCAGCAAAAAGAGCAAAGGTATGACAAGCAGAAATATAGGTATCAGTTGATTCTAAATCTTGCAATAATTGTATGTTGTGTAATTGCTGAAGAAGGTGCAGGTGATCAGCAGTATTTCCTAGTTGTGCAACTGGATCATGTTTTGACTTTTTTTTTTTTTGTATTGATACTGGCATTATGGAATTCCTCAAACAGTTGCTCATACTCAGTATATTGTCCTAGGGCCACTATCTTAATCTTTCTGAACTCAGAGATAAAAAGCATTATTTATATCTCAAATTTCACACTTTTAACAAATGTTGAACATGGTTACTTTTCTTAATAAGTGGATTCAGAGGGGAATTTGTGACCATCAAGGAATCCAGGATCACTTTAGAATGAAATTTGAGAAGTAAAGTAAAAAAAAATCATTTCAGGTAAAGGAGAATTTCCTTTGGAAGTAACTGATTGGAGTGACTTTGCAGATCTTCAGCCAGAGCAATAAGAATATTACCCAGTTAGAACCTTCCCTTACCTCAGAAGCAAAAAAAAACATAACTTTTTTCTAACTTACACATTTTAACTTCAGCATTGTGTTTGACTTCAGTTCATGCTGAACAACTTCCATTCTGTTGTAGGATCCTATCCTATCAGCTTGCTTCTGCTGATCCCCAAAAATTTTTTTGTAAAGCCCAATGTAAGAGCAGCAGAAGACAAAGCTAAACTGCTATAATTATCATTATTATGATTAATACTTGCAGTTTGAAAAGCTGTGTTGTAGGAAAGACCAGAGCAACTCTTTACCTGAATAATGAATGAAAGAGTTCGGGTGAAGAGTACGCTTAGTCACTATTGTGTGGTTGACCAACAAATTATCTTTGAATGGCAATAAATTAATACAGTCAATATCATATAATTCAATATAAATTTGAGATGATCCAAAATAATATGGAAGAGGAAATTCAAATACTTATTTGTGCTGTATGGGACAAATTACCTCAAGGAAATGCAAACTTTTTCTTTGGACTCTTGCTTCTCCCCTCCCTACATAAGGAATATTAAGGTCTGTGTGGTACGATGAGGTTAAAGTTATTTATGACTGTTCTGATGCTTTCTTAAGTTAAAAAAATAACAATAATAAGCCTACTGGGAGAAAAATCTTTATTTTTCTTATCAGTACTATATTAATTTCCAGTGTACAAAATATTATGTGCTACATGTGAGACAATTTAAACGGGACTATCCTGTTGACTATACTCTGTTGTTGTAGGTAAAAATTTATCTAATTCCTTAAGATCTCCAGTGGTGGAGACCCTGTGGTCTGGTTATAGAAAACCCTCTGGTTTTCTGTAGTCTAGAGCTTTGTCATTACTGCGAGGAAGGTTTTCCCTTCTCTCTCACGTCTAACCCTAGTTTTTCTCACTGCAATTTAAATGCATAAACATGAAAAACCAGATTATTTCCTTTCTTTTTACAAGAGCCCGTTAATTCATAGAGAACTCGAGTCTTTCAGATAAATAATACCTAACACTCTCCTCTTGTACGTGTTTCTCTTGACCTCTCATCCATCTCATTGCTCTCCTCCATGCATCTCTTGGAACACATCATCTGAAACTCCTCTTTCAACTGAAATTCTATCCATGCTGTGTAAATAGCGATCACTTCATATGTCTTGAAAGTATTAACTCCTGTTTGTAGATCTCAGTATGATATTTGCCTTCAACAGTATCATGACATTGACTCATGCTTGGGTCGCAATCTAAAACAACGCCCAGATTTTGTTCTGAAGGAACTTCCACCTAATCTTTGATTCTCTATTGTGTATTTGCAAAACTGATTAGCCCTGCTTCAGTAGCTTCTTCATACACTGAAATTTGCTTTTAGAAGTGCGTGTGTAGATGTATGTGAGATTACAGAAGTATGTAAGTGGAATCCCACTTAATCAGTAGTGGCTCTTGATTAAGACTAGGCACAATGCTATTAAAAATGTAGGGAGTTGCTGAGTTTCAGTGTCTTGTCCTTAGTCCAGCAAAATGTTTAAAATGCTTTTAGAAGTAAGACTCTGAAGTTGCATTGTCAGACTGAATTAAATAATTGAGGATAGAAGCAGATCCAAGGCTCCTGCACAAGAAACTGACTTCTGGTTTCAAACTCCATGCAAGAAATTGTTGGGGTTTTTGGGTTGCGTTTTGGTTGGTTTTGTTGTTTGGTTTTGGTTGGTTTTTTTTGAACACAGCATGGGAGGAAAATACTGGTTTAGTTTGTATTTCATTGTACAGGTTAAGTTTACATTAAAAAGGTTTATTTAATTTGTGCAAACTGAGTTTTAAGCTAGCAGTTGACTATTGTGAGCAGGAGTATGCGTAAGGTATAAACTGCAGAGAAAGAACCTTTGTGTAAGGAGGATGGGCTGGAGTCATCTCAATGGCTGTGCCTTGGCATCTCAGCTTCTGACTTGTACACGGGAGTTCTGTTTGTCTTACACTAACAAGCTGAAATCTTCAACTGGGAGCGAATGCTTCTATGGAGTCACATTAACTTATGCAGCTATTCACTATGTAAATTGGGGGCAAGTTGCTATGGTAACCTGCTGCATAAACCAGCTATCCCTGCAAGCCGGCAGGCCTGTTGGATGTTGAACCCTGTGGTGTTTGGGATCTGCTTTAATCCCAAGGAGCCAGTGTCAGGAATGTGGAGAAGAGAACAATACTGCATAACCGTCCTCTTCTGTGTGTAATCAGTGAGCATTTTTCCTTTGTGCATTTTTCCTTTCCTGCTCTTCCTCTACAGGAAAAACACCACCCACGTGTTTATTTTTAATGATTTTTTTCTCTTACATGGAAAATAAGGCACGTGATAATCTGTGACAATTAACTGTGACCTTCAGTGCTTTGTAATCAGATAAATCTTTATAGTTTTTTTCTAGCGAAGAATTGTTTTTGGATTTGCCTTAGTCTTTCACTGCAATAACAGAAGTCAGTTTTCCTAAATTTCTCTGGAAAATACATTTTTGACAGATTTGAGGCAGAGTGAGCAGACTGCGTTAGTAGTCAAATATTACATAAAAGGCTCTGGAATGGTTAAAAACACAGCAATGCTGTTAAAGCACAAATGCTACATCATTCACATCTTGCTGTTTAAGAGGAGCAGTGTTTATAGAAAGGCTTAAGGCTTAGAGCTAGAGTAGTACAAAATATAAAACAAAGCAAGCAACCAAACCACCTGATGAATTGGTACAGGGATTACCTTCATGATACTCATTTTTCTTTCCGGTCTGTATGCGAACAGCCTTTACTGCGCATACAGAGCGTTCTTGTTGTTTTCATTGAATTTCTAGTACAACCTGGGGGTTGTTTCATTTTCAACCAAACTGCTAAGTTTTCTTGTTAACTCATATATAAACTAACCTATCCTCATTTGCAGAGTCCTCCCAACAATCGTGTGCCTTTTCTGAAGTGTGCTCATCCCTTTAAGTTCTCACTGGACAGCCCCTCAGTAGGCTTGAAGTGATTTCAACAATCCCTTTAATCTTACTGGGAATACAGGTTTAGAAAGGCCTTCCTCTGCTGAGCCTTGTTCTTTAAATTTATCAAGCTTAATTTTAAAATGAATGTGTTCTTTGCTTTGTTGTGTTTTGCTCCTCTCCTCCTTCCCTTACCCCATGAGAAGGCTGCTTCAGAATCTCATTCTTCTGGGAGTTATAAACCAGTTTCTTGTTTGTAGTCTAAATTTCTTATTTGTTTTAATGCTGATGTGACAACACTATCAGGAGCTTTAACAGCTTCCACCCCACCCACACCCGCAGTGGTTGCTATTGCTAATATATTTGTAAATAACAATTGCTCAGTCAATAAATAAGCTTTATTGTGTGTTTAAACTGATGCTTAAAGTAATTCTGGAACCCAGAATGCCAAGTAATTTTAGCTTGATTTCCCAGCAACAATTTAGCTTAAGTCCTGCAGCTCTGGTGAAAGTGAGAATGTGCTTGGAGACTTATGTGCAGGCCCATTCCTTTAAGACAGTAGGAGATTAACTGCTCATTAGAGGTCCTGAACGTAGCACCGCCATTTCATCTTCATTCCTGCTTCTCCATCCCAGGTGTATTGGCAGCCTTTAGAAACAATCCAAGACTCCAAACGGAGTCAAGGCAGAGCACTAAAATATATATGAGAAAGATCACAAGAAGATGCCTATGAAGAACTGTGGCTCCTATGGTTTGAACAAGACAAGGGTGACCATCAGGGTTGACTGTAGATCTCAGTATAGGTGCATGATTATGCTTTTCTTATTACGTGTGTATAGTTATCATTCAAAAACAAAGATGTAGCACTGGACAAGAGTTGAGAACCTGGTATATGTTATAATGTATTCTCAATACAGAAATTTTGGGAGAAAACTCAAAGCACATGATCAAAAGGTACTATTTTTCTGTTGATTTGATGCAAACAAGTGTTTAAAAAGAATTTACTCATTTAATTCATAACAACATGCTGAACCCAAAAGTTAATAGATTGAGGCAAAATAACTTCTAGTTTGTAAATGTCTTCACTGACTTGAAGACAATTTTACAGACTATTATACATGTTTCTGGTCTTAAAAGGATATCTGAAAAACAGTTCAGTGTAACCTTCAGTAGAAAGTGACTGTTGCCTTAGTTGTCATTGTATGTACTGTGTCTCCGATTTCTGGAAAGGATTGGAATATTATGATTTGTGGCATTCAGCTGAATGTGGTTAAAGGCCAAATGAGTGAGAAATGCCTCTGGAAATATTTAAAGTGCGCTTTTTCACAAGGACACTTGAAAGAAAACAGCTTTGAAAAGAAAAATAGATAAACTTTGGAACATTCACCTTTTTTATCAGAAGAAATGGACTATATTTAATGAATAAAAATTGTCACCTAGTGAAAGAAACAAACAACAATATCTAATTGTTCCAGGACATTGTGCTAGTAAGTAGTTTCATTTCACTGTATATAACAATTCATTTATACACCCTCATGTGGCTTTTTCTTTAGAGTTAATACATTTGATGTTCAAAGAGATGTATTTCTTGTTCAGCAAGGCAGGGTCTTTTAGATTCATCTAGAAAAAGTGAATTTTAAAAAAAATTCCCTAAATTCAAAACTAGCCTGATTTCATTTTTTTTTTCAATGAGATGTAATCTTCTATAGCCATAACTCAAAGCTAGTTACCATCTCTCAGGACCTGGTATTTAAATGATAACTGAGAATATGAGTCTTCAAGGGCCTAGATCCATAGATACATGTAGAGATAACTGTAGCTATACAGTTACATCATCAGGTAAAAGTTTGGAGTTTAAATACATTTAAAAATACCTGATCCTTTGAAAATTAATTATTTTCCAGAATGATTTGTGTATGATGTGAGGCACACAGAGGTATGTGTGAGTTTGTTGTTTTGCTGCTGATTAATTATTTTCCTTTGAAAAGAACTTACCTTAAGTCTTAACTCAAGGAAAGTGGAGAAGACCTGGTACGGTACTGAGGGGTTACAGTGTCTTGGAAACCTGGTCAAAGAGTTTTCTGTATGATTTATTTTCTAACTATAAATCATCTTTATATTTTAGTAGTGAATAACAATACTCTTTAGTTGGATATACTCAGAAGACAAAAACAAAAATTAAAACTTATTTTCACCTTTCAGTTGAAGTTCAGTAACTAGTTTGCTTTTGGAAAAATCTTTCTATCGTTATAGTTATTGGTAATTAATACTTTACTCAATAAGATGTTTGGCACTGTTGACATGAAAAGCAAAAGGATGCCTTCCTTAACTCAGGAATCCAGTCGTCTTCTGCACATTAGAAGTTGTTAGAAGGAATATTTCTATAGAGCCTCATAAATATTCAACTTCTGTTTTTTCAGCTATATGTACAACAATAGTTTTCTGAACTGCTACATTCTTTAAGCAAGAATATTTTTAAATTAAAGCCAAATTATGTTAGACACAGATCTTCCGGCTTTAGGTAGACATCATTCACGTTATGATAGTTACAACTTAATTGTTCTCTTGGCACAGCAGGGAAGAAACGGGAGAGGCCAGCATTTCACCCTTATGGGGTTGTCTTCAGCAAGGACAGCAGAGAGAAGAAAGCACATTAATATATTTGCATTAAAATTACATTTAACAAACTGTAGGAAAGAAGCAGGTAAAGAATATTTGAATACTTTCACAACCTGATATTCATTATTTCCAACTTAAATCTCCAGCATCTGATTAAATAGCACCACTTATTCCATTAAATACGTGTGTGGAATGAACACACATTTTTAACATTATGTTCCAGAAATAATTTTCATTAGAAAGAAGGCAAACTTTTGTGTAGTGTATGAACTTTTATTTTTCTTTCTTTTGTTCTGAATTTTAATTGGATATCGTTTCTATGAAAGTTATTGGCTGTCATGATATGTGCACTTCTGGACAAGGAAAATGTGTCTTCCTACCATTGCTGTCTAAAAGCACAAGGCTTATTGAAACACTTGAATGCACTTCATGAGAAAGATCCTCATAGGGATCTGCTTTCTCCTTTGTAAAAAGTATTGTTTATCATATTATTAATAACTTATCTTTATTATTGTTTTTTTCACAATAGTAGAAAGTAGCACTTAAATGTTGTTGTTTGACATCAAATGCCACCTCACTCTAAGTTGATATTTTCATATTCGTTACTTGTACGTCTGATTTTGTTTTATAACAAAATAGACATCTGAGACTATATATTTTTCAATAAGAAAAAAAACCATAAAATATAGATATAAAAAACTGTGTATAACAAACTTTACCCAAAACTTGAGTGCAGCTTAAGGGGCTAGATTGTACAAAAATGGAAGGATTCTTTTGTCAGCTTACTTCCCCACTGGAGTTTGTAGTTAAGGGTTGGAGTATAAGGAGCGAAGCAGGGAGGCATAAGAGTTCAGGGAGGAAAACTAAAAGAGAAAAACCAAAATAGATAAAAGAGGTAAATGCTGATATGTGTATTCTTTCCTTCCGTCTATGCTTAATTATATTAACAGTAAGGTTTTAACTTTTTCTCTCAAAAAAATAATGGACTTTATTCTGTAGTCTGCTATATTAGTTTTATGTGAGGGTGACTTTAATACAGCTTTTGAAATCAGAAACCTCAATTCAATATGGATATCACAAAGCACAGTCTGCATCTGCTTTGCTTGAAATCCTGACCCAGTGAAATCGATGGCAAAATTCCCATTGACTTCAAAGGGGGTTGGATTTCACACCCAATCTCCTGTTTCTTTTTTCTTCAGCCTCTCTGCTTTTGCTAAATGGGATCTCTTTTCCCAGATGGACCTCTTAATGCTATGCACAATGATCATTTTAACTTTCTTTTATAAAATGGTGAAAGTCTTCTAAGGAAAATTCTGTCTTTTCTTCTTTGGTTTCTTTTTAGTACAGTACTGACTTCCTCCATAGTAAGGCCAGAGTGCTTTTCCCTGATCTGTTGTCTTAACAGTATTTTGTCTCTCTTTTTTTTTTTTTTAACTCCCGATTTAGCAAGGCATGGTTTTCAGAAGTTCACGTGTTAAATATCATTTGGCTGTATATGTAGGGAGCACAAGTTTTAGATAAGAACTGTGTTCCACAATGAATGTTTATATCCACATACAGTCAATTACACAAACAGCTAAACTGTAAATATATTTTATAACAAATTCTCACCTTACTCATAACCTCAATTCTGCTATGTTTTAATTATGTCATGTTACTTTCTTTATACTTCTTTGAGAAATAAACCAAAATTCTTTGTTTACGTACTCTTAAGCATTTGACCACTAGTGTTATTTTTGGTATTCCATTTATAAGCTGAATTTGCCATTCTTGATTAATTTTAAGTTTTTTGCACAAAGACCACCACCATATTTGCAAGCATCATGATTCCTTAATCGACAGATAGAAAGATCTATTAACTGCATATCTAATGTTTAATCTTCACTGGACTGCCACAACTCAAATACGATGGATAGAGGCTTAGCAACTTCATCCACCGGTTCCTCAGGACCCCTGGATGCATTTCATCAGGCCCCATGGTTTTGTGCACCTTCAGGTTCCTTTAGACAGTCTTGAACCTGACCTTCTCCTACAGTGGGTAGTTCTTCATTCTCCCAGTCCCTGCCTTTGCCTTCTGCAACTTAGGTGGTGTGTCTGGAGCACTTAATGGTGAAGACTGAGACAAAAAAGTCATTGAGTAGCTCAGCCTTCTCTATATCCTGGGTGACCAGGTCTCCCATTTCCTTCTGGAGAGGGCTCACATTTTCCCTAGTCTTCCTTTTATCACTGACATAGCTGTAGAAGCTTCTCCTGTTGCCTTTGACGTCCCCAGACTGAATTAATTCTATCAGGGTTTTAGCTTTTCTGACCTGATCCCTGGATGCTCAGACAACTTCTCTGTATTCCTCCTAGGCTACCTGTCCTTGTGTCCACCCTCTGTAGGCTTCTGTTTTGTATTTGAGTTTGTCCAGGAGCTCATTCTTCATCCATGCACCAGCACCTCTTGGTGTTTTTGCCCAACTTCCTCTTTGTTGGGATGCATCGCTCCTGAGCTTGGAGGAGCTTCCCTGGGCCCCTCTTCCTTCTAGGGCTTTATCCCATGGGACTCTGCCAAGCAGATACCTGCAGAGGCCAAAGTCTGCTCTTCTGAAGTCCAGGGTAGGTAGTGAGCTTGCTGTGCGCCCTCCTTGCTGCCCTAAGGATCTTGAACTCTGCCAGTGCATGGTCACTGCAGCCAAGGCTGCCCTTGAGCCTTCACATCTCTACTTCCTGTTGTTTATTCCCCATGCTATGTGTCTCTGCATAGAGTCATTAAAGTTGGGCCCTCGATGAAGCTGATTTACTGGCTGGAGTGGCTGGTATTCCTTTGTGCTGCACTCCAGGTGCTCTCCTGCTGACCTATGATCCTTATGCAGGCTCTGGGAATCTATTGCTGGCACTGGCATCAAACTGGTTAGGAGTGGGATGGATCGAGGTTCCCCTCCCTTGGCAAATCTAGTATGAAGCCCTCTTCATGAGCTTGGCAAGCCTCTGACCGAAGATGCTCTTCCCCTTCTCTGATGGATGGACTCCAGTAGACCTGGTTTCTCAAAGCCAGTCTTACCGTCTAAGTAGCCAAACCCCTGGCTATGGCACCAGTCCTGTAGCCATTTGTTGATTTGCCAGATTTAACTGGCCCTTTCAAACCCATTCCCTTTGACCAGGAGGAGTGATGATGTGATACCTGTGCTCCAGATTCCCTTAGCACCGCTCCCAGGGTTCTGTAATCCTTCTGGGTACTCCTCAGACTGTTCCTGGTGGTATCACTGGTGCCCATGTGAAACAACAGCTGTACGAGGGTTGGTAGTCTCTTGGTGCCATCCTTGATACGAGCCCCTGGCAAGCAGCACACCTTGAGAGAGTGTGTCAGAACTCTGTCTTTGCCTGTTTATTCAAAGCCAGTAAGTCTAAACCTTTCCCTTTTGTACCAAGCTTTTTTGCATCAGAAGTGCACTTACTAAATAGCTTAAGAAAATATGTGGATAACTCGGATAGTAATTTGAATGCATTTATGGAAGACTGACTTTAACTATAATGGGAGTAGATGCTGAACCCTATTATGTAAAACATGCTGGTGACTGTATGGACATGAAGCTCTTAATCACGCAGCTGACAACAGTCCCAAGCTCATCTTTCTGAAATGTTTCCATTCTGCTAGCTATTAAACTTCCTTGACTTACAGAAAAAAATCTTCTTTAATACACCTCTAAATAGTAGCATCTTGGTTTGTCTTTTGGCTCTGCTTGACCCCAATTTGTGGGGGAATTTCCTCATTAATTTGTAGTTTTTTGTTTTTTTTTTTTGTTTCATTTACTAGCTGTATATGAAGATTATCTCATTTACTGTTATTTTCTCCATTTCTTTTTGTGCTCCCTTCACTTACTTTCAGGCATCTGTATGTCCTTTCCTCCTCATTTATAATTCCTTTCCTACTAATACAATGAAAGCAGTCTGCTAAATGTTTTTTAACGTCAATCCCCACAAATGTTAACAATCACAATTTATAACCTTTGCAGCTATCCAATACAAAAATCTGCTACAGGCCTGATTGTAAAAAATTCAGATACTCTGATGAAATCAAGAATGTAATGAGACTGTATATAAACCAGTAATGTTCTTAAAATGCCACAGATAAAACAGTATGTTTTTTTAAAGTTATAGTGTACTTTTATAAGGTATATATATGTTCCTGCAGTTAAATATTATAACTAATTTGCAGTGGGGCTTACAAACAAAAATGTTTTAGAAGAATAGTCTTAATATTGCCTGTGACAGATAAACGGAGTTTGAAGAATGCTTGAATTAGTACAAACTACCTATACCTTCTATTTTTATTTTCTTTCTATCTTTGAAACCATATACTCTTCTAAAATTGTCACAGACACATGCAGAACCATAGCTAGAGGCTAGGTAAGACTTTCTGATAGCATTAGCCTTATTTTTTTCTTTTTCCTTTTTTACAGTTCTCTTGGATTAAAAATATGATATCTTTTGGTAAGGTACTGGTTAAGTGCTATGTATTCCTTCAGCAGGATTTTCAATTTTTTTCTCAATTTGGTTTTAAAAGCTACCTAGTTTATGGGATAGGAGCTATATACCTACCACAGTTTGGGTAGTAATTATGATAACACTGTAATAATTTACTAAGTAATGAATGGAATAGCTTACAAGTTTTTGCCGTGGCATTTTTCAGTTCTGTATCAAAATTGCATTCTAGGGAATGAAAGGGATTTGTGAGTATTTCATCCTACTGCTTTTGGTTTTCTACCAATATAAGTAGTTGAACATATTGATCCATTTCTATTCTTCTTGAAATACCTGATCATGTGCAAAGGAGGTTTTTTTTTTAGTAGTCAAAAGTGGGACTCAAAGGCCGAATGGGCCTGTTCAGAATGACTAATGAACTCTAGTCAGTAATAACAATAGAAAAGAAGTCTGAAATATCTTAAATATATTTTGACCGTCCTTGGAAGCAAAGTAAACAGAGATAATACTACTGTGATTTACTTATTTACCATACCTATCTTTGTATGATTTTTATTTTGTTTTAGATATTTTGGGCTTATTAGTGCAAAATTATTAGTAAGTTTGTTAGAAGTATAAGACTTATAAATACCTTCATAATAAATTCTATCAAAGGTTGGTTTCTAAAATAGTTACGTATGCAGTTTGATGGCACAGTAATCGCTGCTGTCTCTAAAACAATTACTTTCCTCAGCTGTAAGAAGTCACACACTCTAGAAAAATTCTTAGATAAGAACAAAAATTTACAGATTTATGATCTCACAAGGAACGCCTCTGAAGTGTATCTGGCCCGATGATTCTATACTTCATAAAATATAAATATTAGACAATAAAAGATTCTAAAATTAGTTACAAGAGTTTGTAGGAATTCAGACTAGCTGGATTTAACTAGAACGCTATCTATTTCTACTATGCTTGTAGGGAAATGTTAAAGAAGTTGACCTTTCGCTATCTGGCATGAAAGCATTTACAACTCCATTAAATTGAGGATGTATGTTTCAACTAGTCTCTGTCTTTCTCCGAGACATTTAATTTTACCAGCATTTACTTTAGTTGGAAATAAAAATAATTTTATCAGTAAACTGGAAACATGAGTTAATGTGTCCAGATTATGAAACATCATGTTTTCTGTTTTTTGAATTTTTAATGGATGAGACTCTGCTGCAGCTCTGAAGCATGGCACAGAGCAAGGATTGCAGACATAAAGTATCCTTAACAAAACTGGCTTACTCACTGGCCCTATAGATTTGTGCTTGCGTTTTGAAAATTCTCATGTTTTTCTTTTTGAAGATTTACTAGTAATAAATGGAAGTTGGCCACTATTTTATCAGTTTACCAGTGTTCTGAGTATTTAATTCCTTGCTTCCAAAATACATAAAATACGCTGTTATGAAACATCTACCCTTCGGGTTTATTGTTAGTTTTTAAGTAATAAAAAGAAAAAAAGAGGTTGCAATTTACATGTATTGTGATGTAACAATACTGGAATGAACTGAATGAAAGACACTAGTTCCATGGCAATGGTTTTCTTCTTTCTGCAAGCATAATAAAACATTGGGACAAATTAAGAATTAAGGCGCATAATTAAATTCAGATTGGCTTCAGATATTGGTGGACTGCTGTTCAGTGAGAAAATAGTTTTCCTAGTTGTCTAAAGGATAGGATGATACAAATTAAATCAAAGTACTGTCAATCACATTTGCTTACAGTTTGGTAGGGAAATTGCAGTTGCCACAGTATCTGTCAGAAACTCTTTGATGTTTTATAGAAAACTATTCTGATATTAAAAGTTTGTATTGATTTCTCCAGTTCATATTAGTATTTCAATTTAAAGTCTGTCATGGTGTGAAAATTATGCATAAAACCAACAATGACTGGAAGGATTAACAGAGTCAAGTGGAGAGAGTCTTTTCATGTGCTACATGGACAGGCTTGATAGTCTTCCACAACATTTCCCTCTTGACCAAGTCTATAATCTTCTTCCAGAGTTTGACTCAAGTGAAATGTAAGGAGCTTCATGTCTTCATCTGCTGTCCTCAGGGAAGGTTTTTTTTTCTGTTTCATTATTTCCCTCAAAAAAGAAAGATGAAAAGGAAGTGAGGAATGAGGAAAAAAAGGAGGCCAAATGATTTCAAAGGTCAAACAAAAGCAGAATGTTAAGGATCCTCCTGTGAAACTTTTTGAAGTTAATCAGAAAGCTGGTTTGACATCTGAAACAGTTTCTCTGACATTTAGATGAGCTTTTCACTTATATGTTAAGTGAGTAACTTCTGGTTTATTTTATAACATTCCATATGTTTGTAGTCTGAACACATTTTGAATAGTGTCATTAATGACTATTTTTCTCTAAGTCTTTCAGCGGTTAGTCAAATCATGTTTTTTTAAAAAGTGTTAAAAGTGATTTTTCAAATACTTAAATATAGCATCTACGTAACAGGCTGTATTAGATAGTTTAAAATTCTTTGATAAAATAACATAGGTTATAGGCTTTTATGCCAAATCAAGTAGCTACATTTTTCATAGCTAAATAACATCAGTCAGATGTGCTGTAGGCTATAGTGTGTATAGAGTACAACAGAAGCTAGATAAAATTTATCTGTGTTATTTTGATGTCTTTTTGAAAGACAACCTGACTTAAGGCTTTTACTAATGTAAATTACTGACTCCTGTGGTGTTGTATTCTGATACCATTTTGTGTAGTTTAAGTGAAATATAGTTACAGAACTTCCAGTTTTAGAGTCCTATAAACTGTAAAGGAGTATTCTGTATGGAATTCTGCTGTGTAAGAATGGATTGATCTTACACAAAATGTGTGTCTGCTAATGGAACCTTCTTGATTTCTAGGTGAAAAATGTGTATTGATTTATCCATTGACCTAGGTTTGAAACTGGAATTTGCTAGGAAGGCTTAAAATAAAGATGATGACACAGAAATCACCGTTATGCAGGAAAAAAGGAAGTCAGTGATCTCAAGTGGGAAACACTGGAGTGAAATGTGAACTTCCACAAAGCAAAGTAGACTGTTTTTATGATTACCTTTGATTTTTCTGATTTTTGGTATCAGTTTCTTTATAAGTTTCCAGAAACCTTGGATTTCTGAAAAGATGCATGTTTTCTAGTGTTTGTTTAGTCATCTTTACCTTCCAAGAGCTGATTATTAAATTTCCCAGAAGTTTTGTTTTGGAAAAGAAAAATGTATCCCGAATTGTCTGGTGACAACCTGGTGAAGATAACACATTATTCTTACATAAATTGACCTTTAGGTATTTCCTAATGTGCTTAGTCTTTTGAAAAAATGTTATTTTACTAAAGCTGTTGATGTTTATTCTTTTAAATGGAGTTTAATTACCATATAAATTTTTCAGTTAACAGAGGAAACTGTTTCCATTTATCTCTATACGTTACTCTCTGTAGCCAATTAACATCCTGACTTAGGGGCTCTAGTTAAGCAAGGGCATTCTACAGGGTCATCCCCTCACATAACACCAAGGTCTTCTGTCCACATACAACTTCAACAAAATCACGCAACAATGTTGTTAAACAAAAGCTAATTATAAAGGTGAACAATGAGTTGCCTACAGCACACCATGTGCTGAAGTAGTCGTTTAACAAAACAAAATTATGCACATTTCCAGTGATTATGAAAATATAATTTAACCAGCATTACATGCTCTCAGAATCCCCCAAAATCTGATGCCAATGCAAATACATGAGTGAAAAAAATTAGGAAACTTTCTGAGAGTGGATCCTGTAGACCTCATATATACATTTCAGTTGATAAAATCTGTGCATGATTGAATAATACAGTTACAAATTAGGAAAAAGCAAATGAATTTGCATTTATGTTTTTTCCTTTCCCTGTCTTTTTTTGGCATGGGAGTGCCAAAATTCTTTATTCTATTCTTTGCTCCACTCAAACTTCTTCTCAGCAGTATTTCCTTTGGAAGACAAAACAGCATTTAAATCAACCCTTCTAAGTGCACGATTCTGCAGATGCTTTTGAACTAAACTTAATACAGCTATATGTCTCTAATTTTGGAGGTCATTTATCCCTCAAAGAAGTATTTGTTCAAGCTACGTACTGTTTCCATCTCACAACATGCAAGCTACCACAAAAATCAGCAGTGGCTAAATCAGAGACTTTTCCATGGGTCCCATGTGACTAAATCATTAAAGCTCCTTCTGTCTGTAAAAACTGAGGAGTGAGTATAGTTGCCTGTAATATCTGGATACAAGAAAAGAGATAATAGTCTTTTGTTGTCTTTTGTCCCTTTCAAACGTCTAACCAGGAGGTGGTGGGGGTTTTTTAACATAACTTCACAGCGTAAAGCATTTCATTTTCAGCACTATCCTGAAGGATAGATTTGTGACAGAGCAGAGACACATATTTTTATTAGTTAGTGATGTGTATGCGTAGCAGGGGATACTGGGAGTCTCCAAGGTTGAAATTCTTCATGTATCCAGTTATGTGAAGGCAGAATTTGGTTTACTCTGTTGCAAGTTTCCAGCCTTGAAAAAATAAAATAACTGTTGCAAATGAGGACACGACTTGCCTTCCTTTAAAAAGCACAATCCTATGTAAATCTCATAAGCTAATTTTTAAAAAGTTATGTTACTTGATACTGCAATTAGAAATAGCTTTTTAAAACTGGCTTGAAGGAAATTGTAGTTTTTAATCATTTGAACACAGAAGGAAGTCTACTGCAGTCACCTGGGGCACCAGGAGAAAAATCTCTACTACAAAGTTCTCTCTTTCTTTTTGGTATTGTATATCTAATTGTCTATCTAAATTGCAATAAGGACCTCAAAGCGTAGGTTACACTTATTTCCAGTTAATAACATTTGAAGATAAGAGAACATTTTCCCCTTACTGCACCACAAAAACAAAACTCAGACTGAAATTGTTCTTTTAAAATTAATGCAGTTAAATGAGATTTTGCAAAGGGTAAAGCAACGTATTTATGATAATGCATGCAAAACAAATCACTTGCCTGTGATTTAATTGGTACATTCATGAGACAGTTTGCTTCAAACCATTTGTTACACAGTTATTTTAGCCTTGTGTCCTAGGGAAGCAATATTCGTGTGATAGTACTCTCTGTCTGGTCTCACTTGTTCTCTTCAGTAAATGTTGAATCTCTTGGCCAATTTCAACTAGATTTGACAAAGGGACAGAAGTCCCAAAGGTAATTAAGTTCCTACAAATTTCATGACAAATAGCGTGTGGGGGATGGGGTACAACTCAGATTAATACTTTGCTGAAAAACACCACAAGGCAATTTCTGGTTTTATACACTCAGTGCTTCCAGCAGGCAGGCTGGTACAGGAAGATGATGTGAGATGCTGCAAATGAAATGGGGGGCTCTGTGGGGTATACACAGAGCTGGATCAAAACAGAAGGGCCATAGAAAATATTAACGATGAAAAGATGGACAACTGTTTTACAGTGGGCATGAAGAGCAATTTAGGTTGTGTGAAGTAGGAGAAAAAATAATCTACCAAACAGGCTACTTTAATTCTTGCAATGATTTAACATTTGTTAACAACTTTCAGATTATTGGAGTTGGTGGGTAAAAGAAAATGGAAGACTTCATATTTTCAGAAGGCAGGACTTGGTAGCAGACTGAATGTAATTTCACAGTGATGATGATAAAGTTGTATATTGGAGATGGAAAATACCAGGAGGCAAAAAATCCTCAAATGTTTGTTTCAGTTTAATAGGTTATTTCACCAGTGAGTGTCCTTATTATGCTCAATTAAGAAAAGGAATTATTTTCTTAACATTCTGTAACCTAAACATTAAATGTAAGTAGAATTCCCTTCCCTGTGTTTATAAATTAAATACCTTTCTTGCAACAATTTGTATGAAAATCTTCATAGCCTGAAGTAATCACAACATTTTTAATAGAAGTGCTATTTGTGACAAAAGGTAATTTTGGAGAGTTCACAGGTTTTTGTGAGAATGTGGCCATTTTGATGAAAGAGAAGTATGGAAATGATAGATATGTGTAAATATATGTATATATTTTTGTGGGATAGGCAAGTAAAACTATACAAAGTTGCATCATCCACTCAAAAAAAAGCCACCAAACAAAGCTTTCCTTAAAGCATAACTAGCTTCTGTGAAGTATTCATCAAAATGTGTACATGGAAAATAATTTTTTTTAATGCAGTTTAAAGTTATATGAACCCTTAAAATAACTACCAAGCTGTACAAGTAGAAATCCCCAAGTTGGTTTTTTTTTTCATAGTTTTTTTTGTTTAATTAAAATTCATACTCTTTGGCCTTGTCTTGGCAGAATATTAATTATGCAGCAGCTTACTTATCTGCAATAGGTTTTGCAGATTAATACATTCTTTCCTTGTATTTCCCTTATTCCTTCCTTTCAATTGTGAGTATTCAGTGCAGGAAGTGTAACAGAAAGTTGTATTTGAAGTTAAAACCGAAGCAAAACAAAACGAAAAAACCCAAGCCTCTGGCTAACTATAAAGAACCAACTGGGATCAAGATTAAAGATAGAAGTGGCAAAAAATACACAAAACTATCCTAAACCTCTAGGCGTTTTGAGGGATAGAACACAAAATTTTCATATAGATAAGGGAGTCTTAATGAAAGGACAGAAATTTGATCACTCCTGAATTTTATCATGACGTTGTCTGGAGTAAGAACTGAGGATCAAGAAATAGGACAGCCTTCAGCAGAGGTAGTCTGGCAGGGCCATCTGCTTTGTTCATCAGCAAACAATACACTGGAAAAAGGCAAAAAGGAGTTGTGTCATAAGTAGTTGAATCTCATACCGTAAATTGGATAGACATTTGGGAATGTCTTTAGAGTGATTCAACTAGGGAAAAAGCAAGCAAATTCAGTAAATACACTTCAGTAGGTAAAGTCATAAAAATACTTCAACATTGCAGACTTCTTGAACTAATACTAATTGGGCAGAAAGGTGATGTTTGTTCTTTAAATGTACAAGAAAGCTAGCAGTGAATACTGAGTGTTTGATGTAAATCAATTTCATTAGAATAAAGAAATAATAAAAGCCATGATAATAGGCTGTAAACATTTGAGAAGCCATAAGTTTCTAACTTCAATTCATGCATTATATCTCTTGAATAGGAATTTCTTCATGTTGTGGTTAAGTTTAGTTTTCCACTAACTCACTGAGAGCTAAAAATAATATATTTTTTTGTGACCTATGTTAAATTCTGGAATCTGTTGTTTGGATTCAACAATCTACAGAAAATTGCCTAAGATGTCAGTAGAATACATATGTATGCTTTATAGGGCTAAGTCCTACAGTTCAACAACTTTTATAAAAACAGAGTTTGTTGCAAGCTGTTTAGTGAAGGAGACTTCTTTGTAATTGAAGCCACAGTAACTGGATTGTTTAAAGATCACAGTTATGTAGCTGAAGAAATATTTCTATTTTAGACTAATGATGAAATGCAAAAATATGTGGGAGGTCATGGACTGTACAGTAATGACAAAAGTTTTGACTGGGTCATCTAATTGGTTAAAGAAAGAATGGAAATTACATGTTTTCTTGTATCAGTATAAAATTATCTACTCTGGTATGTTATAGTCTACCTGGATCAAGAAAAGTGGATCTACCATGTAGTATATTACTCTGGAAATATATTGATAAAAATATTTTAAATGTTTGAGGGAAAACATTTAAATCCATATTATAGTTTCAAAATAATTATTAGAATTGCAGGTATCCTCACAATGTTCCAATTAAAAGTTTCTATACCAGATATTACTCTAAGCATGTAACCTTTTTTAATGATCTCTAACTGAAAGGGCAGCAGTTCTTATAAGACTTCTTGCTTTAGAATGCTACATTTGCTTTCCTTTGTCTGCATATTGGACAGACAACTAAAGAATTTTTTTTTCCTTAATAAAGCGAATTGAGCTCCTCTAAGCTTTGAATTGCAAGAAAAAATATTCTGAAGTGTAATCTTATCTGTATCCATGGAAACCAGTTGCCTCACTGGAGAATATTCTGTATTCCATTCAGTAGACTTGTATACCATAAAAGAAAAAAAGAAAACTGGTTTGGCTGGAATCATTATCCTCAAGAAAACAGTCTGAGGTTACTGTAAAGATGTTTGTTGTTAAAAAGTATTCAGCCTAATAGTCCTTCATGAGTTTGCTGTGGATACCTAATCAAGGTGGTTCTGGCCCATCTAGACTGAACAGTTTTACTATGGATCTAAACCAACTTCTGATAAATAGTAGAGACCGTGGGATTCTACCATTCACTCGTGTGTAGGATTGAGGAAGTTTTCTCTGAGACTTCATCAGCATGTCTGTTGGAAACTGCTGGATGAAAGCTCTAATCCTAAATCGATAATATTAAGAATTTTTCTTGTTGTTTGGGTGGGTGTTGATTTAAAAGGGTATGATTCAGCAAACGAATTCACACATTTCTGTAGAGCTTTAGTATATGTCCCTCGTCTGTATTTGGAACAGTAAGGGAAGTGAAAACTATTTTCCATAAATTATTTCCCACTCTGAAAAACTGAAATGCCTTGTTAAAAACTGTCTAATATTGTTGTCCTCCTTTTTCTGTCTATATAAGAAAGCACTTGCAAAGTATATTGAGAACTTTCTGAAAGCGTGAAGTATATTTCTGTCAAGGGAATGGAAAAGAGGTGGTCTCTGAAGAAGCTAAAACAAAGTTTGAGAAGGACTTGCTGGGAAGGGCAGCAGTCGGTGCAGCAGCAGTGGCAGGAGGAGAGAAGTGCCTGAACTTCTGGAAGGGATGGTTAACAACTGGAAACCAAAATTGGCAAGCTCAGAATAGGAGTTGAAAAAAATCACTCTGAAATTCCTTAGGAATCTGTGGAATCATTCAGCTTTGCCTGATTTTCCCTGGTATCTTTATAAAATGAAAAGCAAAAAAAAAAAGGAAGAAAAAAACTATTCTCCATACAACTGGAACAATTTTATTTAATGGTTCTTCTTTATGTCTTTGTGAAAGAGGTAGCATTGAAGAAAAGCAATTATAATACTGAATAGTTTATAATATAAAAACACAAGGCATAGAACAAGTAGGAGGACATCATAGGACAATTTCCCTAAGTACTCTGCTAAGAATGTCATGCCCTTCTTTAATTAGATAATGGTCCTGGCATAAATTGCAAATGGGTCCAAGGGTTTTGAGTAGGATGAGGTAAATTGGAAAATTAGAAGTTAAAAGATCGAGGTTAGGGTGGGTTTTATTTGGTTGTTGTTTTTTTTTTTTAAGTGTCAGGAAAAACCTGATCCAGTATCATTCCTGCTGATGAAGTGTTAACTAATTGACACAACCTGACTCAGATTAGTAGTGACTAAAAATGGATGAAATTCAATCCTGTACTATTTCATACCCTCAAAATATACTGCTATCAAGTTAATACCTCATTTATACATAGTTATAATAGCAAACTACATTTCTATAATTTTTCTCCTCTGAATGTATCATTGAAATGTAAACCTCCATCTTTGTAAAGCTGTACAGGGCTCTACTGCTTTGAGTTTCTGGAACAGTCTCTGCGAAGAGCTCTCCAAGGAGCTGATAACTTTTTAAAGCATGGCTTCTTGTTGCATGAGATCAGAAAGACCCGACTATACTGTGAAACGGGATTTCACAACTCCTTGACCAAGTCTGTTAGTGAATGTTAGTAAAACTCTTAGGATTCATCTTCAGAGGCTGAATGGTGAATAAGCTTGACTAGAGAAACTTTTTAGTTTTCAAAATTTTGAAAAACAAAGGTTATACAACCTGTCTCATACTGAGCATCTTACAATCCACAGTCACTTCAGAAACAAAATCTTCACTATGTCTCAATTTTGGTTAATGTAGGTTGTTGCTACCATCTAGAATAAGGACTTACAGACCTCATGATACTCCTATAGCAGAATTCCAGTGTTTAGAGAATTGAAATTTTTTAGAACCTTATAATTAAAAAGGATTTCCAAATAATTTTTCAGAGAATATTCTCATTCCATTAATCGACTGTCTGTTTCAAAAAGGAAGTAATATTGGCATGATTTTCTTTTGATACTTAGTATACATTCAGCTTCAACAGATCGGTGCCTCTATTTCAGGCCAGTATTAATGTTCTCACTCTGATGTAGTTTAACGTCTTGAGGTTTCTGATGTGGCCACATGTGATGTCTATAAAGGATTCCTTTTGAACATTTTTGTGTCCATTCATTTCAAAGAGAAACAGCAGTAGCATTTATTTCATCAATTAGAGATTAATATTGACTGAAATCAAGAAAGGTGTTTTTTAAAAAATACATCAAACATTTGACTTCTTTTAAAATAGTTTTACAATTTTCGCAGAACTCTTTAACCATGTTATCATTCCAGTGGCTTTTGTCTTCTCTTTTATTATTAACTAAATACTTTTGATTAGTGCCTCTGTGATTTTTATACTGAAATAGAATAATTGTTTGATCAGTGTATGAATTAAGTAACTAAAAAGGTCTATTTTTTAATCGGAAATGTTCAAAGCACTTAAATTTACGGTCTGCTTTTAATACAGTAGTCAAACAATTTAGGCAGAATTCAAAGATCTGTATCCTGATTAGTATCTGCAGTCAAATAAGTCAATCTATTAGCTGTGTTATTCAGTATATTTCAGTATCTGGAGATTTTAATAGTAAAAACTAGTTGACAGCATCTTCTTTCTAAGTATTAATGGACAGATTTGCAGACATAGTATACCTAAAATAGGGAACAAAATGAAATCAAATCTTGATTGTATTTCTTATGTTTCTGAAGGAATGGAATGCACTGTCTCATGGTTTGTTCCATTTCATCTCAAGTAATTTATAGTGCTGACATAAACATAGATTGTCAAAGCTGCATTATACAGTTTTATAATTACGCAAATTTCACTCTGCAATTCATGTCAGATAATGACCCCTGAGGTTGGTAAGATTGTATAAAGCAACACTACAGGTTTTCTGTAACTACTAAAATGCAGCTTTGAGTGTTAAAAAATGTTATTTCAGTACATTTTCCAGTTAGGCATCTGTTTACCCCCAGCCAACCAGGCCTTTCTCCGAGTGTGTGGTAGCAATGCTGCTGTTATGTTTCTGCTCCACAGAATCGAAGCAATCGTCCTGCTCTTGCCACGCGATCTGTGACAACACTTGCTCCTTGCTCCAGCACCACCTTTTGTGGTGCTGAGCTGGCACAGTATTGGTAAGGGAGAAAATCACAAAAGGCAACTGTGAAATACTATAAAGGGGCAAGTTAGGCTTTATTACCTTACACCTGACTCCAGGAGCGATGTGGTCTCTCTTTATAGAAAGACGTGTAGAATGCTTACAGAAATAAAAAGAAGAATTGTGTATAGATTGAGAAATGCAGAAGCAGGAGCTCTGTTGGTTCAGCCAGATACTTGCTAGCACTACAGAACTGAGAGCTAAGCTGCAGGTGGCATTGCTTGCTGGATCTTCAGCCAAAGTCATGATGCTTTAAACATGAAAGTTAAGAATAACTGCAAAGTACTGTTTGGGATAACTCCCTATGTTCAATTCACATGCTTCTAACAATGTATTTTGGACCAATAATGACTGTAGTTGGACCAGTGTAGTCTAGAGACACTTGTTGATTTTAAGAACTAAAATGACAAATGGTTCCAAGTTTGAGTTTAGTTGCTGCAATATGTTATCATGGAAATTTCTTTTCTTGCTGTATGCTCGTTTTATAAAATCTGTGTAGTTTACATGAAGAAACAAGACCCAATACCAAGGCTGAATGTACCATTCAGACTCTGTTCCTGAGGTTGCCTAGGGTTGTGCTCAGGACAGAAGGACAAACAGAAGAGGTAACCTCCAGTGGTGCTTCTGTCAGTCCCCACCTTTGTGTGGTTTGTGCTGTCATTGTCAATTTTTCCCACAGTACAGGAGGGCATGTGACCTTAAGAGAAATTCTCTTCAGCACATTACAGGGGACAGTGGCTTTTGGTAGTAGAGTGATGGAGTGACCTCTGCAACTTTTTGCACTGATTGATTTTCATTCTCACTGCTCCAGCACTTTACCTGAATGTACCAATTGATCTGTGACTATACAGTGCTGAAGAGCATTTCATTTTCAAAGTTAATAAACTTGGCATTTAAAAGGAAAAAGGAATGAGAAAAAATCAAGCTTAAAATATTTCTGAAACAGACATTAGTGATGATAGAAAGAAAATTGTTACTACTGTTTGGCTGACATTAAATTAATGTGTATTGATTTCAGTGTATTTTTTTCTGTTGAGGTATCTCAAATAGTTTTGCCTAAGATTTTCCCTTCTAAATCATGACAGAGGCTTAATAAAAGCACTAGACTCTCTAAATCTTGGAAATACATATTCTCAAGGCTGCAAGTAAAAAATAAGGTACTTGATACAGTAGTTTGTGAAAGCAGAAGTTTTTATTACTTCATTTAGCTGAGTATCATAAAAGAGTATATCTCACCGTAAAACAGAACATGTCATCCTCAAACACTCAGGAAGAATAACTTAACTGTGCAGCTTTCAGCCAAGTAGGGTTTGGGATTCTTTTGTCTTTGTTTTTGGGGGTGTTTGGTTGGGTGTTTTCTGGAGAAAAGTGGATGTCTCTTCATTGCCACTTGTCTTGTCCAAGGCAAGCTGACGTCTGACAATTGGTCCTCTCTGTTACATTCTTTGTAATTTTAATTTATTTTTTTTATTTGGTAAATTATCTGAAAGAACTTGCACAGGTTGAAGCCAATAAAAATGTATTTGTTATGGAGGTAAATGGACATTTATAACAAGGAAAGACTGACACAGTTAATCTGTAAATTAAACTCACTTTCTAAAAGCTAAAATATCCTTCATGTCACTTAAATTGACTTACTCAAAGGCAATTTGAGAAAGAGAAACATACCTTTCTTTATGCTACCTTGCTTCTGTATTCAGAAATGTTCATTTTTACTTCAAGTTTCCTTCATAACTTTATGCATGAACGTGAAAGTTACCATTAAAGTCCTGAATTCCCACTCCCAAGGAAGAATTATTGAAAGCAATGAAGAATATGTTCTTAAATTATACCCTGAAATATTGAAGGAGTCTGAGAGAGAAGTTAAATTTATTTTTTAATGCCATTTCAAAAAACGCACTCTGTTTATCATGAGTCATTTTCTGGTAAGCCCTAAAGTATGGATATTATACTTTAATATCATTTTCCGTAACATTAAATTTGCAATGGAGAAAGGCACTAGGTCTGATTCATCATTTCATTACACTTCTCAGATTTCCTTGACTTCAACAGAGTAAATTGGAATAAGATAAAGAACAATCTGGTTTCTCTTCTCTTACATTTTTTCTGGTTAGCTTTTTTTTTTCCCCATTCCAGAATTTCTTATGTTCTAATTTGAGTGAAATCATCAATGTATCAGTTTTAAATGTTAGGTTTTTTTCCATTAAAAACACCCACCCCAAATCATCTGGATTCAATGGAAGTGAACTGCCAGTTGAAAAGCTTCTGATACAGCTTTAGAAAAGATTTTAGAGCAATGTGATTTTGTGATAACTTAATTGTGATTCAAGAAGCACTTAACGCTTAGTTGAATGAAAGAAAGCTAAAAGAGGCATAAACACAAAGAATAAAACAACGTTTACCTATTTCTGTCCAATGATTTTCTCAGACTGCTAGTTAAGTTTCCCTTACTGGGCATTCATCTGATTTCTTTGGATCTCTGTGCTTTTAATGTAAAGGGGGCTGGAGAGAGTCTAACTCTGGTTTTTAAGCGTGTTTTGGGTAATGATTAACAGCCTATCCAAATGCTAAACGCCTTTTTTTTCCTGTCCTATTTATAATTCACTTCTTCAGCAATAGCTGACGGCTGAAAAAAGTATATAGACTAAAGTTTCAAAGTAACTATTTCATATCACATAAGAAATGTGCTGATTTAAAACAAAAAAAACCCACAACCCAATAATTCTTTGCTATCTGCTGTCTTCCTTGTTGTCCTTCAACTCTGGATGGGAAACCTTATAATATATCCAGACTTTTATTCTTGAAGCTTATTGAGATCAACAAGAGTCTTGGGTTGCTGCCAGACTTGTAGCTCCTCAATTTTTATTGCTTGGTTTCCAGAGTGGAATCCAAACCCAGTTCAGCTTCTGTCAATGTGTGGAAAGACTACAAAACTCAGAGCAGCAATTTCTACATAGGAAATAGGGAGCTGCCTTATCCCAAGGATGTGCTCTTAAATCTTGCCCTTGGAAACTTAAGCATGGTAGTTTCACTGTCCTCTCCAGCCTGAAGCTCTTCCTATCAACAAAGTATGCTGAGTAGGATCATTCCTATTCTTTCCCTTCCAGAAAAGGGTAGAAGATTCAGAGATTATCATACAACAAAAAACCAACAAACCACCAAAAAAAAAAAGTCCCCACCAAAAAAAACCCCACACAAGAGAAGTCTTAATAAGGATTCCCTGCTTTAGAGTTATTTCTGTTCTCTGGTAAAAGCAATTGTGCTCTCACTCTGGCTGGCTGACTAATAAATGTTGAGAGACTGCTGTCTTCCAGTCCATCCCAGAGTCACTTGTATAAGCAGCGTACTGTAACAGTGCAGGAAAGAAATAATGCTGTAGACGGTTATTAAATCTGGAGTTTGTATTAAAGCTGGAGCTCATAAATTATGTATAAACTCCCCAGATTATCACAGCTCAGTCCTCAGAATATAACATGAACCAGCGTCATGATACTTCATACCTTCCTGTTACTTGGAATCCAAATTACTCTCCGAGTAAAACATAAACAAAATTACTAGAAATACAACCTAAATTCTTATAATAGCAGTCCCTCACTAGGAATCAAGACTTTCCAAAACCGCTTTTTTTCTTCCTACCTAAAAATATGAATAAACAGAAAGTAAATACCGTCATAAGAACAGCAGTCCAAACTCAAGTGTTCTCAGAAAAGAGCTCAAAACTTAGCACTAAGTGCTAAGAAGCGTTCTTGGTTTCCTTCTTGGCCCAGCGAAGTGATGACTATATGAGCAATTCCCACTGTTCTCACCCACTTGGCTTCTTTTTGACCGAAACAGCGACAGATGGGAACATCGTGCTGAGAGAGGGCACTGGCAATACCTGTCATTTTTATTATATACAGTGCATTTGCACAAAGAGTACCACGATATTATCTATGCTATCTTAGGTGCAGCATTGAAAAGACCTGGATATATATTCCACTCATTACTCTCAGTGTAGCTTCTACTAAAAACTAACAGCCTACAGGTTGTTTAGTGAGGATACCAAGACAAAAGGGAGATGGTATTCGCAATGGAGAGATCTCTGGACAGGGAAGTGTGACAGTGGAAGTGTTTTCTATATTGATAGTCAAGAACATCAGAGAATATGCTGTAGGTCCAACATAAGTGCGTGGCCTTCGAGGCATTGTAGTCCGTGGTGTTTCCCTGTGGTTTGCTGGGTAGTATGTTTGGCTGATAGTGTCAGAATTTTTTCTAAATTTATGACCTTGTACAGGTTGTTGTTATTTTGGCTAATTACTCTTTGTT
The DNA here is from genome assembly GCF_964106895.1 of Numenius arquata. Lineage (NCBI taxonomy): Eukaryota > Metazoa > Chordata > Aves > Charadriiformes > Scolopacidae > Numenius > Numenius arquata. The sequence continues at coordinate 17,867,391 of NC_133580.1, read as the reverse complement.
AAGCTTCTGGGACTATTTCTTTGTATGAAATTCTTTTCATTAGGGATTGTGCTTTCCTTTATAAATAGCTGCACTTGAATGTATTCAGAGCAGTGCCTTGAAGTTGTTCTGTATCTTTCTCATGAAGTAATAGTGGAGATGTTTAGTTATATAGAATAAATAGGAGGTCTGTAAGATTCAAGGCTGGCATTGATGTGGTGTTAGTGGTTGGTCAAAACTTTTAAACCAGCCTTGATACTAGTATAGAAGGAGTCATGACACTACCGGTAGCTAACCCTTTTTCCTTGGAGGGACTTATTTTATATATATAATTTAGACTCTAAAGCTGCAATCTTTGAGGTTCCATGTATAAAAAATGCTATACAATAATAGCTACCATCATTTCTGTGTAAAGATCACATTATTTTTTTTATACTTACTGAAACTACTGTAGTTCTTTTTAGGCATCTAAAGGCAGAAACTATTTCCTAAGACAACCTAATGGAGTCATGCTGCTGTTCATGGACTGTGTTCTTGTCTCCTGGGAATGATTTGCTGTTTTGAAGCAGAAATGGTTATTGTAGGACAGTAGCTGCAAAGTACTGCATGCCACAACATACATTTTTAACAGCTGGTCAGCTTATGCATCCCCCATTCCATTTTCTCCCTTTTCTCTTGTAATAGAAGTTTTAAGCAGTTAAAACTTTTTATGGGAGCAGCTGAGATCATAAACTGTGCCTGATGAATAGGCTGGTAATAGCCCTCATCTTAGAGGGAAAATTAATGCACCAAGGTCAAATGACGTGGATAAAAATATAAAGAAAAATCAGAATAGATGGAACATAAAGGTTTCTTGATCCGATTTCTCCTCTTTGTCTGATGGATTAAGGATCTCTTTGTTTCACCTACTTGGCGCAGGAGAAGGTTGCCTTGTGCGTTATGGTACTGACTATGGGCTATGTTAAGAGCTGCGTTCCAAAGCTGTTAATGGACTGCTCTATATCGGATGCAGTTCTCTAGGTACCGTTTGGATAGGATAATATTTTATGCCAAACAGTCACTCAACAAGTAAAGTAAACATTCATTGGATGCATGTGCAAAATTATTCAAGCACTTGAATAACAGAACGGGTTAAGAGTTGATTGGGAGCTCAAATATACATTCTAAGCATTTAATAATATGAATGTATGACATTGTTGACATCACCCAACACAGCGAATAGTCAAAAGGTTGCTGTAAGTACAGCCTTATTATAATGTTCTGAGGCTTGCTCATTACTCAACAGTGATTGTGATTTTATGTGAAGAGCAAAGTATTGAATTAAATTAAGCTTAAGTACCTAATTTTAATGCAATCTTCATGTATTTTTATTATGACTGAATTCAGCCCAATAATCAATCCTACAACAAAGCACGTGTGCCTTCTGTTCAAAAAGTGAACCAAAGGGAAAAAAATAAATAAATCTGTATCTTATGCTTTACCAGCAGAATTCTCCATAAGCAAAAGCTTTTTGAAAAACTTCTATGAGGCATCAGTAGAATATGTAATTGCATGTTAATGCACCTATTCAGTAGACCTAGTATAGACCAGCCACCTGGTTTCCATAACCAGCCACATTCTTTTCTTTTCTTCTTTCTCCCCATATGGTTTTTGGTTTTTCTACTGTTGCTGTTATTTTGGATCACAAATTCTCTCTCTTATTATTTTGGTAAATAAAGACCTTTCTATGCGATACCCTTTCTGTAACATGCTGCTTAGAGAAACTGTTTTAAAAAAACTACGTAGGTAGGAAAACATGACTAATGATGTAGTTTGAAGGAGGGTGATAGGAATATTTTTGCTCTTCTGTATGAGTAGGAGATGAAATTTCAATAGGCACTTCATATTTTTAAAACACAGATCCTAACTGTTTTAAAGCTTATCTAAAATCTATCGGTAACCTAAGTATGCCTGGTAGGCACACATTTTCATTAGATGCATGCTAATTTTCAATATTAATTTTTCATGTTACTAATTACAATGCTAGTCAAAAATAGGCATCTGGTTCACCATAACTAATAATGTAAAATTTGTAATTTATTATTGTGTATTGGAGGAACGTAAAACTGGAATTTTTTCTTCTTATTTCAGTAGTGTTAGGTCAGGCTCTACCTGAAAACTTGCCTTTGATTTTTAGGCCAAACTTCCATATCTCATTTGGAGGTCAGCAAATCCTGGAACTCTTTACGCAGGCTTCCTTGATTCAGTATGTGCTCGCTACTTGCTATTCAAGCTCATCCTGCTGCGCTGATGAATTAACAAACCATAGGGGTTAATGGTTATCCTAATTTTCTTCTCTTAGAAATTTAATTTCCTGCCAATTAATATGTGCTGATACTCCCACTATTTTTCCAAAGTTGGGGATAACAGCCAACCACTCTTAATGTATTATTTAATGACCATGCTTTTCAACATTTAGGAATTGTATCTTGTTCTTTAATAATTTCACACATACAATTTTTACTGAAAATTTCTGACCAGTGACAAATTCAACAAATTACTATTGCTGGTATTCTTGCAGTCCTGGAATCTAACTTATCTGAGTGCAGGCAACATGACAGCGTGTGGACATTCACCGTTGGAAGAACACACATTTTTCCCCCCAGTCACGTTACCTGAGCTCTGACAAGTGAAATAAGTATATCAATAACTTTCTAAGCAGTTAAACTGTCTTTAAATTATTTTAAACATGTTTTTTATTTCCTTTTCTATCTACAGAGTAATTATGTGTTATTTTCTGTCAGAGTGAAAAAGTAGGTATTAAACATAGCTTCTTTTTAAATGCATTTAAAAGTGGAATAGTCTTATGTGTTTGGATTTCAGTTATGGTTTACAAGTCTTAGGTGATTATGGATAGCCTCCCTTCCAAACTCGAAGGAAGGAAGCATGAGGCCCTTCTCCTCCTAGAAAGCTACATAAGCCCTACAGATGCTGTTGGCGTGCTGTAAGGCAGAGGGAAAAGGGATCCTCCTGCGATAGTCTTCAATAAGTGCTGAATGTCTGCACCTTTTATACGAGTTCTTTGGGGCTTTGGGTACTAAGAGACAGCTTTAAAATGAAGCTGTTAATCTCTCATTCTACACCTAGTTTTTCCCAGACACAGAGCTACTCTGCTTACGAGAAATTAGAAGAGTAACTTCACAAACGTTTTCACGGCATTCCGATGAGACAGATGAGAATTGTTAAGTTTTTACTGTTCAAATTAGGAGTCCTAAGTATAAGTATACTTCTATGATGAATGCATGGACTGAACAGTGACAGCTTAACCGCCTCCTGGCATCTTTGTGTTTGGATATTTTGGGATTTTTAATAAAGATTTTTGGGGCATTAGTCGGAGAAGTTGATGGTTTAAATATCTCAAAAAATAATTTTTTGAAAAAATGGAACTGGGCTCTGATGCAGGATCAGCTAACAAGAGTCTTACACTCAGAAATTATGTTAGTCTGGATACATTTTCAACAACTTAAGTCTATCTTACAAATTTGGTTTTTGAGTTCTGTTGTCATGAGGATAGATCTTCTCATTCTGAGTTCTTTCCTGATGAGAACTTTAAAGTAGAAGAGTGAAAATTGTGAGAAAAAAATTATGATGCTCTTGTACTTGTCTTTTAAATGGTCTAGAGACGAAAACTTAAATTTTTTCTTTACTCTATCAGAACACATTCACCTGCTCAATAGAAAATAGAATGTATCACACTTACATCCACCTTACAAAACATACTCATCAATACTTCTACTAGCAACATAATCTGAAATGTAATTCACTTATTGGCACATATAGCACTCTCTATTTTATGCATCACTCTGTCAAACCTGATGGGAATCAAACCTGGCAAACAGTCAAATTTGCTAATTCTAACAAGCAATAGTCTCTGGTTACTCAGTTATCAGAACAGTGCCCTCCCTGAGCCCACTGCAAGGTGGATCAATGCAATTATCATCCACTGACATATGGCGAGGAGCTATGAGTATTTTCCCATGAACTAAATTGAATGGGACACAAATCATTGACTTATGTCAAGGAAACCAGAGACAGCACCTGAAATGCAGCAAATTTCAGAGGGGGCTGACAGGCGGTGAGAGAGGAAAACAGAACTGCGTGTTGGTGATACTATTCTGGACAGAAATCACTCAACCCCAGTGCAGCTTAATATTTGCTCTGTCACCCAGAACAAGTTCAGTAGTGCAGTTTGATCTGCTTCCTGTGTGTCTGCTTTATTTATGCAAGTGTTTGCTTGCCCGTTTTCATTTCCTTTCCAGAGGGTAAGTGCCCTTATTCTGTTTAACAAGTATGTTTGGTTAAACATAATCAGGAATGCTATAACTGCTGCTGGCAATCTATATCGAAAAATAGCAAGAGTTTAAATAGTCAAAATGCTGTCCATGCTCTTGCTAGCCTCAGCAGTGAAGATAACAGTTTAAAAGGACTGGAAATGCCACTTTTTCAGTTTTGGTTTTTTTTTTTTCTCGTCCCTCTTCCCTCCACACACACACACACACACACACACACCCCCGACTGTCATTTTATGAAAAATTAATAATGACTTAATTTGAATACTGGAAATTTTATTTCAGCTCGTTAAGCCCGTATTTGTAGATGAAGAGAAAGTGTGGTTCAATGTGTTTAGATCAGCCTGATTGGTACATAAAGAGATAGTAGCACCATCTAACTTCAAGAGCTTTTGGTGCCTAAACCAGAAACTAATCTCCTTAAGCCTCCAATGAAATTCATGACGAGAGAGACAGATTTCTCCAGAGGGCAATTCAGAGTAAGAATTGAACTTAGGTGCTTTGAATTGGACTCCTCCAGAGAACATCCTCCTTCTACTTTTAGGTGTATAGTGTGTGACCAGCTTTCTAACTTAGGCACTTTAGTTAGGTGGATGAAAGACCATGTAGCTCCTATAGCTCCACGATGATTTGGAATAGGACAGACTTTTTCTTGCTAAATAGTGAATTCTTTGTAAAATATAATTTACCTGTCTTGAAACAGTTCATGGATATGAGTAAAAATCACAAAATAAATGTAATTCTGCAGCTAGGTTGAGTGTAGGAAAGTACAATTTCCTGGTGAGGGGTGGTTGTGCTTTTATAATTAGTATATTTGAGTGTTACTTAGTTTTTATCACACTTTTAGAAATACAAATTGAATAGGCTATGAATGTGCAAAGGTTAAGTATTCACACAAAAGAAATGCAACAATGATAGAGATATATTTGTATGCTGTTAAATGTTTGTCACCTTGTTTAAGCAAATGTTTGAAATAGGTTTGCAAGTTGCCTTGAGTGTTACAGGTTTGTTCAGATGCACAGTTACTGAATTTCATGTGATGTATTATTTAATTTTTATAAGACTTCATTTCAGTAGCTAGTTTAATAAAGTTTAATCCTGCAAGCCATTTTGTTTGACCAATATGCTTTTAATGTAAACCATTGACTGTCTTGAGATAGGCACCGCAGTAGGGAAGTTACAATATGCAGAGCATACAGGGAAAGAAATTTCAGCTTGACAAAGGGTTCAAATAAACTTCATCCAGATTTTGAGCAGTTGGAATCGGTGAACTGGGAAGGGGAGAGAGAAGAAACTCCCAGTAAAACTCAGAGGTTCCTTTCTTAACTTCTAGCCTAGCAGGACCCCCCGACTTCTTTCTGCCAGTCCAGTTCTTCAGGAAGAATGGAAAACAACAAAAAGCAGCTGCCTAAGGATTCACTTCAGCGCTTTTTGAGTTTCCTCCCTTTTTCGCTTCCCTTGCAGTTGTCAAAACTACCTTACTCTTTCTGTTACCCCAGGCCTGGGCACTCTCTTTCCATAGACCATTTCCTTCTAAATGCCTTTTGGCTTTTACTCAAGTCTCCATCCATTACGGCTTCATTCTGAAAAGCTTGAAAGAGAGCAGCTCTGGTGGAAACTCTGGAGAAACAAGACAGCTTTCAGGCCTTTCATGGTCAGACTGGACAAGCGGAGAATGGAGAAATGGACTTAGGAGAGTACACAACGAGTTTATATTCAGTAGAAAACAACAAATACTCAACAGCTATTCTCATCCAGTCTGTCCTTCAGCTGACAGGAAAAAGATGGCTCATAACCATCTTTTGCTTCCATTTTTGCTGTGTTTCAGAGGCTGTTGTGGCCTGTGGTAAGAAAGCACCCTCAAAGACTGCAGCCTCTGAGTTAAGCTCTAACTAGCCGGTGTGGTAACTCCCACCATGTTCCTGTAAGCTAGTTTGGGGAATAGGGTTGCCGTGGTGTTTATCTAACAGTTCTATTCTAATCTGAAGAAGAATTTTTCTCAGAGGCCATACTGAATGTGTATTCATTAGCTATATAAAAAAAGCTCTAGTGAAATGGAGATTATAGTAACAGAAAATTCGGGCAGCAAATACTTTCAAGAGTTACTAAGAATTACTGAATTCCAACTCCGCCCCTATGCATTTTGCCTCTTATTCCTCTACCTAGATTTGGTTTTGTTGATAATGTTTCAGTTGCATTTTTTTCCTAAATGTGTTTTCAGAAACTTATATCACAAAAAGTGTCTTATCCTATAGCGTATAAGAGATGCTTATTCTGTTTAGATAAAAAATGGGAGTGTCTATGGATAGGTTTAACCATATCCATCTCTTATCAAGTCCTAACCTTGTTAGTGATAGCTAATACCTTAGGCAAGAGTTTTCTTTAATGATTGTCAATTTCTTTTTAGTTACCCATGGTTTTGTTTCTAATAAGTTTACAGTATTATAGTGGTCTTTTGCTGAATATACCTGTTTTTTGTTTCTCTAGATAATAGGTTCTACCTTCTGTTTTTCTGCACCTTGCTTGTCTTCTCTCATCAGAAAAAAATTACAGTTTGTCTATTGAAAAGCTTGTGTATTTTTGTGCTCTCAGGTATAGAACAGATTACTGAATTTAGTAAATTGTAAAATTTCTTGGCCACCCACTTTGAGCTCAGAATGGATATCTTTCAATTTCACATTAACATGTAATTAATCAAATTAAAATTCATTAGACCTCTGCAGATAACTTTTTAAGGATGAAGCTTAAAAATAACGTTATTGGGAATATTTTTGTGATTTGTAAATCTGTCCACACATACACACAAATTAGATCCAGGTTACAACACTTGTCATTTCTCAGACTGGAAGAGCCTTTTGTGAGTTTAAGCCTGCTATACATATTTTTACCAGTAAGTAGTAGGGTTAAAATGAATTTGGATACTGTTGCATTGCACAGCAGTCGCTGGAGCACAATTAACTCTCAGCAAGCTAATCTTTAAGGAGCAGATTCTTTTTGCCATCTTATATATAAGAAGCTGTTACCTAAGCATTACTGTATGATTAATATATTTCAAGACTTAGACTTAAATGGCTTCTAAAGTAACAAGGCAAAGAGAGTATCAAGTAGCATCGTATTCATATTCAGTATTCATACATTGTATCAGATAATTATTAAGAGACTGTGTTCACATTCAAATACTTTCAAAACTGACTTTAATAAAGCTTATACAAAATTAAGTTTGGAAGGACAGAAAAGGTATTCAGGTCAAATCCAAACAAGAATTAGAAATGACTGATACTCTGATTTCTAAAGAACTCAATTTCAGAGTACTTTTACCGTATGGGAATCCCTAGCTAGAGAATCCATTAATAAGGACTTCCTTACTGCATCTTTTCTACTCTGTTCCCAAGAAAAACCAATTGTAGAGCTTGTGAAAATAATCTTTTTTAAACTGAGTAAAAGGAGAATAAGGATGTGTGCAAACTTAATATTGTCATAAACAATTTATCTTCCTTTAGATCGAGGGTCATCATTTTGGCTGAGTATGGATAAAGATGTCTTAATGTGGGGTACAAAGCTTTGCAGTGAAATATGAATGAAACTATGATGCTTGCATTAAAGAAACGGAAGCCTATTTATATATACATACTTCTCTTTTTTCTTTTTGCCAGTTCAATGGAGGAATTTGTCAGTACCATGCAGAACATGTAAACCTGGTAAGTTACCTGTAATTGTATGTAATTGGACTTTAGATTTAGTGGTCGGTGCACCATAAAGCTCATGGTAACCACATACAAAACAGTGAAGGTTAAATTCTGTCCTCAAATAATATTTTTTAGCTTCCCCGAAGCCATTCATCTCTTAAGTGGCAGAAAGTTGTCTGTCTTCAAAGCTGTGTAAAGGTATTGTAAGGACATTTGAGAGGAAAAACAATTGGTCCAGAGAGCATTCAGATAAAACCAAGTCTTATCTCTTCTGTTGTACAGAGAAAAACAATTTAACAATTGAGAAGCTTCTCTTCCCTCAAGGATCTTGCAGCCTGCTCACTCCAATCCTGCCCTCAGCTGCTGTTCTGCTATCCATTAATTCTCTCTAGCACCATTTAAAAATAGGTGAACATGGACCAGGAAGCAGCATGCACTGAGAACATGAACCTTTGCTAGAAACTGCAGCTGAAAAAGAAGGGAGGAAAGGGAGTTCAGGAGCTCAGAGGGCTGAAATGCTCCTGCAGCCTTTCCATCCACTCATACATAGCTATGTCTTGCACAGATGGGAATAGAAAGCAGATTAATGGACAGATCCTACCCTAGTGATTTTTCTTTTTAACAGACTGGTTCACCACGGGCAAAATATCCTTTTTTTCCCCGTAGCATTTTTATCTTCAGTCTTATTTATTTTTGCAGCACACAGACTTGTCACTTAAATAGGACTAATTTATTTTTTCCATAAAAATCATTCTTTCCAATATGTTTAAATTCTGTTACTTCATTAAGCCATTTTTTAAGAATTAAATTAAAAACTGAAGTCAGGTATTCTTTGCAGACCCATACTTGAGCAAGTAGCTACAGCAAGATTAAGCAAATCCACAGATACTACAAAGCAAGTCCTGCAGCTATGAAGCCATGTGTGGTATAATATCATTTCACTTGTATGGAAGAGCCTGCGTCTGGTTAGCCCCGAACTGGGCATTGGGAGCAAAGTTGTATTGATTGTGTGCCAGCCAAGTCACTGAGGGCTGCATTATCTCAATCAACAGAAGTATCAGTAATCCCGATTTTTGAAAGTAGTAGGAATATTTGCTCCAATCGATATTAGGATATATGATGGTAACTATATTGTAAACCACGTAGATTGGAAATTAGATTTAGCATGCATACATTTTATTCCCTACATTGTTCTCTAAATAAAACTACAGTGTGCAAGGCAGTCATCTAGGCCAAAAAGGAGGCAGGAATGCAGGAATAAAACAGGATGAGGGATAACACAAGTTACTATATAAAAGGTTTGTGCAAATGCTTAGGAGGAGAAGAAATAGCACAGGGATATCAATAGTGAATAGAGTAAGTAAAAAGGAAGGTTTTTCAAAAAAAAGTAGTGTTTGGGTTAAAAATAGCATTGTAAAACCTGTATAAGGAATAACAGCTATGCCAGGATTTGAAATAAAGAAGCTGTTTCCAGCCCTTGTGAAACAAAGGTTGCCAGCTACAAATGGGAAGGATGAGAAGAAATATTTACTAAAAGTATACCACGTGTAGTCACCTAGCCTAGCTGACATGAATCCTGGAGTCATAGGAGAACTAACTGGGTAGTCCTGGACCACAGTTAATATCAGCGTTAACAAGAAGGCAGGGTTGCATGAGACTGACGTTATAAAATTGCCCCAGTAGTGGATAAGGTGAAAATCACAACCTGGGAATTGTATATCAACTAGATTGGTATTGATTCCAAATAAAATAAAGGAACAATTGAGTTAGGACTTTAAAGACAACTAATTATTACAATGCTGATTCTTACAATACTTGTCTGGTTTTGTGGAATTTGCCTTTTCAAACTTCTTTTTCTGTATTTGTCTGTTCTGACAGGCTTGCAGACCCGGTCAATACAGTCAGTATTATAATATCTGGATTTCTCCAGCTTCTTTGTGATTGAAAGCTCTCGTTACATGGAATAACAGGGTATGTTGCATATTAAATTTAAAAGTGGCTGCTGCATAGAAGACAGATTTAAGTTGCTAATGGGTAGAAAAGAAAGTACTGGGCTGTTACTGAGCAATTAATATTTGCTGGAGACATATAGAGGATATGTGGAGTCATGTATGTGACGTTTGCAGATGATACAGTAAGAAATGGATGAAGTAGGAAAAGGATGGGATACTAATGCAGAGCAAGGAGTGGATCCAGTTGATGACCTGATTGAAGAAGCTGCTCAATAGCAGCCATGCAAGTGGAGTGTATTCAGTGCATCAACCCATCCTCCCTCAGGGCAGAAGTTACAACTCCATTAATCTCTTCCTCCTTTCTTCTAGTGCATCTAGTCTTAAGAATGACCTGGAGCACTTAATTAAATGGTCACAATTGAATACTGATATGCATAATGATAGGCATTTCAAAATGAAGACCACACGCAGTGCTTACAAAGTTGGAGTTCTTGTGTAGAAATACAGTAAGTTAAAAAGGTTTTTAATGGTCATTGTGAGTAGGTATACTATTGAAATTCATTTCAGACTTGAGAAATACACCCTAAAAATGAACAAGTTAAAAAAGAAAAAAATTTAGGTAATGAAAAGATTTTTTTTTTTCTGTCTGTGCTAAAACTACGACAGTTCAAAAGGAATATTAAAATGATCAAGTGGGATTAAAGGAAACTAGCAAAACGTATCCAGAATTTGGAATATCAAGCCTATTGGCACAAAGGGCGGCCATATCCAAGAGGAAGTTGAGAGAAGACTTGTTCTCTCTTTATAAGTGCTTTTGCATGGATGCATTAAAATGGTGAGGCATGAAGATCCCCCTATGCAAAGGCTAACTGAAGATAGAGAAATCCATTGCTGAATTAGGATGTGATTTCCTAGCAGTCTGAAAGATGATGCAAAGGTGCAATTTCTTATCATTCAGAATCTTTTATGTGAGTTGGAGCAGTTTTCTAAGATGTGTATGATTTAATTCAGCTTTTCAGAAGAAATCTTCAGCCTGTTTGTTCTGAGGAATCACCCTAAATCTTGCATATGGTCTACTGCATGTGACACATTGGTTTTGCTCTGCATAACTCTAAAGACACTTAGTTTTACAAAAACATAACGTTTATTAGTCTCATGCTTCAGAGCCATTTAGTTATCTGACCAATCAGAAATTAATTTCTGTTTCCCCTTCCATAGAAATATCACTTTACCATGACTTGCTAGATATTCTCCTTTCTGAAACATTAGGGGATTTTTTTCAAGTGAAGATAGGATGATAAACTGCACGTGCTACAGGGAGGTATTAGGTAGAACTGCTGCTCAGCTTGGCTGATACACTTGTCCCTCCTGCTCAGGGTAGAGCAAGCCTTTCTTCAGCCTTCTCTTTGGTAAGATAAATATATAAAGCTCCTTAAGATCTGCAACACAGGCTGATTTTCCAATTTTGGGATTATTCCTTTCTTCTTCAGTGTGTGGTAGAGCTCACCAGCTCGATCATCTGTGTATCTCAACAAATTTCCTGCTATTGGAGAGGTATTGGGTGTCAATAGTTTGCTGGCCTTTTTTTCTGTTCTCGCTGTCAGTGTGTTTCGGAGGGATTTCTGAGTAATTGAAATTGCTGTTTATGAGTGTGAAGTCAAATTATACAGAAGGATATATGATGTACATGTAGTTGACTTCAAAAGTCTAAAAGCCTGTTTGAGAATATTTAGCTAATACCTGTGTTCCAGTTAGGTACCTAGTCTACAAAACTTGTCTGGAAGGGATCTGTAGTCAGTAAATGTGCTCTCTGGAGGAGAATTTAAGAATTAATTATTTTAAGGATTTTTTATTTTAAGAATTAATTATCTTTGGATAACTGATGGTGCAATAAATTGATATTTTAGAATTAGACTATATTCCTTACTTTCTGGTCGCTAAAATTAGGTGAACCGGATGCTACATACTGTGATATAAAAGCCTAATACTGTATTTTTTTCTAATGAAATATTGCTGACTTAACATTTGGCTACAGACAAGTGATACACAATGTTTTTGGTTTAGACTATCAGATTAACTTTTCAGGAACTGCAGAGTTACTGTAGCTCTATCATTATATTAGCAGTTGCCACATAATTTTGGCCACACACATAACCTAAGTGTTACAGTAGCTCTGTAGTTACTAAATGGGAAAATGAAAATGGGTTTGTTCAGCAACATCATTACTCGTAAATGCTTCCTTTGTTATGTAGTATTATCTACTGTATTTTTCTCTTAGAATGAATAATATTTAAGATCAAAACAATTATGCCAAATGTAGAAAGTAATTGTACAATATACTCGGGCACAAGATTTATAGTAGATGGTAAGAACATGATCAAAATACAATTACACATCAAATTTATTTTGATGTATATGCTTTTGTGCGATAAAGATGCTTTAATTCAAGCCTTCTTTTTCTGTTGTTTTGGGTTTGGTCGGCTTTTTTTTTAATGTCCATTACTATAAGGATAGGCTAAATTAAAGAAATGGCAGGTATGAACTGCAGTCCACAGACTGGTCAGAATTATTTCATCCCCATAATAAGTGAAGCACAAAGTGCTATGTGTCTGCTGCTATAAGTTGGAAGACCTAAGCCTCAGATTTGGCTAATACTTTTGCTTATTTGGGATTTTATTATAAGATATTCATGCTGTGGAATTGAACCATCATGAATAGGGAAGTCCCCTGCCAGAACTGTGGTGAGAAATTGTAGTAAAGAGACAGTCCAAGCCACGAAGTGTTAAGATTAAGGACTTGAGTACTGGTTTCCTATGTTGTTGTTATATATGGAACAATCTGCAAATGAACATTTAAAAGCACCGTGATTCTGGGAGTTCACTATGAGATAAAAATCATGTAGCATATGCAACATTCACTCCTCTGGCATATTGTCCTGTTACAGCTTTCATGTGGAGTTCTTTGGCATAGATTTCCAAGTGGCATTAGAGGGAGGGTGGTAGAAGTTTAATGTTCAGATCGTATGGTTAGAGTCATCTATAGAAAGAAACAAATGTCTTGGAAGGAAAAGATGTCTAATATTCCTAAGAATAAGTTTCTCTTCTGCTGCATAAAGCTATGTATGTTTGGGGGTGGAGAGGAGGAAGGGTTACCCATTAACTGGTCTTATCGCAATTTCTGTTTCTAGCATGTACAACTAGATTTCTCATTAAAAAATGGAGAATTTTCTCATATTTTACTTCAAAATATTAATAAAAAGTTTTAATTAGGTAATCTGATCTAGGGGTGCATGTAAAAATCTATATTACAAATTGAATTAACGTAGCTTTTACTATCATGGCTTGCTTCTTGATAGTGGTGTAGTTTCTGTGAGCTGCTGGAATATGATGCAAGACCAAGAAGCAGTTAACCTCATCATCACATTATATGACAAGTTTCTGTGCATTCCAAAACATATTCTGATTTTTTGTACTACCCATTTACTGCTTCATTTTCACTGGGATATCATAAACAAGGGATAAACTGTGAGTGTGTAACTGTCAGCTTGTTTTCATGCACAGCAGAGGTACAGGTTGAGTATGCACTTGAGCTTTTCCTTTTTTTTCATCTCCTGCTATCAGAGTTAAAATAGCTGTACTCCAATTCTGAGCTCGAACTTCCTGTTAAAAAAGTAAAAGTAACTGCCAGGAAGAAGAACTAACTTACTGGATGTCAGAGGTCCCTTGATGGTGCTAAACTTTAATGGAGGATGAGCTACCTCTATTTTTCCATGCTGAGATGCCTACCTATTTTGTCTGCTCAGACTGACAGGTCTGAAAATGAATGATTTTTCCTCAGTCATGATGGATACCATTTCTAGACATATTGTAGCATAATGGACAAATAACTTCTCTTAAAGACTTGTCATATAATTTGAAGGAAAAAAAATTGTACCCCCGAGACAGACATTTCTATCTATATCCTCTGGGAATAATGAGACCTTAGAGCAGAGTCTAAGGCTAAGAGTTGGTTCAAAATACTATGATGTGATGTGCCCTTATCTTCTTTTACAGATAGGACAGGCAGACTGTTTCTTGCACAGAAAATCAAAGAGGAGGCTGTAAAATCATAGGAAATAAAAAATGACAACTGAAATCTCTCCTTTCCTTTAAAAAAATATTTCTTCCAGAAAATCTTGTTTTTTTTTTTTCCTTTCCCTATTCCTTGGTGACACCCACTTACCTAAACTGTAGTGACCATAGCTGAATCCCAAATGATTCATCTGAATATGGAAAATACAAACTTCCATATTTAATTCCAAATATTTGTGGTGTTAGAAAGACCCCTTGAAAAAAATCCCAGCCACTTGCTGGTTAACAATAAGAACACAGAACTGGAAACCACTAAGTCCCCCATGCTCCCAAGCGTAGCGGAGAGATATTGAGGACAAACACAGCCCTGCAGTTTGGTATACTGATCTACTCCCTCCCCTCAAGCCCTTATAAGCCCCTTGAGGTTGTCTTGGAAGTAGCTAGTACAGATGTTGGGAGCTTTACTTAGCATGAAGAGCTTGTGAAGAAGAAGGTGGTGGGAGGTCTGGGACTACTGCAGGACATGGTCAGACAGTGATTTACTTGTATGATTTTTCATAGATGGTGAAAGCCCTGCCAGGGGAGGATGTCAGGGGCTATTACTGTGGGATGACTGGGATGTGTCCAAAATGCCACAGTCCTTAATATTTTGATGCTTTCCATAGAGAAAAGGACAGCTTAGCAAACAGTTTAGAGAAGGCGAAAAATAGACTCAGGGAAGATGTGACATAATAAGGAAATACAAAAAAAATAAAGATGGGCATCTGTCAAATCTCGTTAAGTACATCAAATATTAATCAGAACAAAGGATGTACTTTATTTTAAATCTGAATAGTAATACGCACGGAAAACTTTATACTATAAAGCACGTAATCGGTATTTGAGTGCATGATACTTGTGCATGACAATCTGTATTTCTACGTGTTTGCTTTACAAAGTGCTATGGGGAACTGATTCATTGTTTTCTGTTCATTAACAAGAGAGTCCTGGATATTTCTTAGTCGCTCAAGGTTTCACAATTGCTTATTAGCAAAGCCTTATCTTTTTAAGAATATAGAAAGATGGCTGTTTGACGTGCTTCATTCGTTGGCAGCGAGTAGCAGTCACCTTCCATGGGCGATGAAACAGAGAGGTGTCTGCAGCTGGGTGAAAGTCTGCAGACACAGAGCGACTTGTGTCTGCAAATGTGTATAGAGTGGCATGAAGTTGTGAGTAGTTTTTTTACTTGGCAAGTACATTGCATTATCCATACCAAAAAAAAGTCAACTAAAATTCCAGAAAGACATTTTACAATTTGAAAAGAAACATACACAAAGTTGTTAGGGATTTTTTAATTTTGAAATAACATTTCATCTAGAAAGATCCCTAAAACTAAATAGCAGATTTTAAGGTTAAAATATATAGCTAAAAACAAAGTTTCATTTGACTCAAAACAACATCTGTTGTTTGTTCTAAGCAAACTAGAAAAAGATTGACCCAGAATTGATTAAAAACTGTAGACTCTCACCATGCCAAAAACTAATTGCATTTTTTTCACAGATCTAGTGAAGTATATCTTAACATTATATATTAAAATATCTAATTTGTATGTGAAAGCATATTAAAAAATCCCTATTGCTGTTCATGAGGAAAAATATGTTTTGCAGCCCCTAACCAGTTCATATATGTCATTTCTCTGGAGGAAATATGATTTTTATTTACTGGAAAAGTGTCTCTGATGAACAGACTGTAATTAATAAAATACATTAGTCTGTTTTAAGTATAGACCAGACGTGCGGGATGGACTTGTTTCTTGTATGGAAGTTGTGAGTGGTCTTATCACAGAATACTGTATTCTCTGTTTGATTCCACTCACAAATTTTATGCCTTTTCTCAGAAAAAAAAAAAAAAAAGGAAAAAAGTGAAAAAATTGTAGGTTTTGCTTCACTCACTATTTGGTCAAAATACCTCTTCATTTCAATGAGCTTCTGGCCTGATAGGAAAAAGGAATTGTGAGTGAATTATGTACAGCATCTTCCAGCCAAGGACCGTGGTTACCCAGGGTGTATAAATACTTGAGTGCCTAAATTTTCCTAGAGTACATTTTCTACTGCATTAACTGGGATGCAGAAAAGGTAAGGCCCGAGTTTTCAAATTTTGCTGCCTAGTTGCAGAAAATTCAACTGTGGCTGGGTACCTGGAGTGTTGCAAGTGCATGGTAATAGTGCAATTCAAGTACTTCATTTAAAGGCGATTTGAAGGCTTATAAAATCTAGTGCTAAGTGTCTTTAGAAAGGGATACGCTGAGAATTAAAGCTCTTAAATTTCAGCTTTTATTGTTACTTCTTAAATTACAGTGGAATTGCAGTCCACAAATTAAATCATTGACCACGACCCTCATTAAAAGTCAATATTTATGGAAATGACTGCATTCTGGGATCTGAGAAACTGAAGCATTTCTCTATACACACTAAGGCAATGACTATTTCTATGGCATACACAGTAATATTTTAATAACACCACTGAGGCAAAGTACCTCAATTATAACTCCAGTATCTTACAATGAACTGTTTGTAAATCTCTTAAAAATATTTTAATTTTATTCCTTTTTCATCATAAAGGAATCATGCTGCAAAAAACATTCTACAACTGTAAACAGAAATATTAAGCTTAAATAAATCTGTTTATACAGTAAATTCTTCTGAGCTCCTAGTAGCTAAAATGAGTTAACAAAAATGCAGACCAATTCTGATGGAGGCCAAAAAACCAACTGACCATGGTTGCTCTGGTAACAAATTACCTTTCTCTGTGAGTGTGTGTAGGCATGCATGAATATGAGTCAGATAGTGGTATATAGCTCGTAGCTAGTTGTGTATTTGTACACGTCCATTTACGTGTGCATCATTCCCTCAGATTCCTTCACATGTTATATTACCCATGGATCTATCTTTTTTTTTTCTTCTAAATTTCATTAATCAGCCTTGTAAATGGAATACTTCCCTTGAGTGACATTTTTATGTTAAAATTATATTATATTTGATTTGAAAAGCAACCTAATTAAGGTAGGCTTCCTGTAAGCTATTTAAGTCTCACCTCCCAGTGGAATCACGGAACATTTACAAAAATAATGAATTACATCTTATATAATCTTTATTGCTACTTTTTAGAATGAATAATATATTCAGTTTGGGTTGAAATAACATATCCCTGAGGTACAATTCGTTTCCACAAATTAGATTGGTCCCTCACATACAAGATTATTAAGCATGAAGAAGAAAGTTACTGGGTTCCGTGTGCCCCCTAGGAATAGTATTTCTTCCTTCACATCTAAGCTTTAAACGTAGCCTGATTCAAGACAAATCTGGTAAATAGTTAAAAGAGCGATGCGGTTGCTTGGGTTTATATATTAACCTTGTTTTTTAAAATTTTCCTCCTTTTTTGTTTTGAATACATGATTGATATGTACAGCTCAAAGCGAAGCACAAAAGAACAGAGATACTACCATGATTCTCCATTTTTGTAGGTTCTGGATGTAGTTTTAGTTCTCTTTGTAGCTTTACCTATCTTTTAGTTGATGAAACAAACTCAGTGTGATTCACTCTGATTGTCAAAGAAGGGTTGTGTTATTATTTCTAGACAAAAATGTAGTTATACCAGTAGTATGAAGTGGGGTGAAACATGTTCAACACAGAATTACCATTAAATAATTGGAGTCTGATAGTTGCTCTGGAAAAGGCTTGAATAACAAGTTATGTGATGAATCATGGAAAATTATTTGCAAATGGTGGAACAAAAAGATTTCTAAAAATCATTGCCTAAGACAGTCATGTGGCTCTCAGTGTGTTCTCTTCATAATTGCATTAAATAATCATTTGGCTTTTTGCATGAAGGTAGAGGTATATATTTGTTCCAAGTTACGTTTTAAAAGCACCGCTGCATTTACTGTTTATACTAAATAAGGAAACTAGTAAAATCAAAATTAGATCTTAGATCATGCAGTATTTCCTGTCATATCTGTTGATTCTGTTAAAGCATATTAGTTCATGTAGCGAAAAGACAATACGGTTATTTTTGAAGTGGGCTGGTAACTATATCTAAAAGCCCTGTTGAATGGAACCTTAAAATTAAGTGTTTTTGAAAGGAAAATTAATATGAAAATAGTGCTTCTTTAACTTTTTTTTTCCTGAGAATTTTCCACCTTTATTATTTTTAAATGTCTATTTAGACTAGTTTCCCCAACTTAATATAAGTTTGTATTCTGCTAGTACCTAGCTGAATTCAGATACCGAGTTGAGTATCTATTCATCCAATCTGTTCAGTGCTGTAAGTAGGTTTTCCTGGTCTGTTTTTCACCAAGGTCAAAAATGTATGTATTTTAGCTCTTAGATTTCTACTCATATAGTTAAGATTATCCAAAGGAGCGTTTCATACAATATCATAATGATCAGAATATTCAGACATCCCAGAAAGTTCCAACTGTTAACACAGTAACATTTGGAAAAACCTGACGCAGAGGATGGCTAGAATTTTAAACTGCATTTTCATCTAGCCATACTTACACCTAGCTTAAATGATACAACTTTTAAGAGCTGGGAAGATGTATCCTATGTAAAATCTTACATTCTTGCTGCCATCCAAGCTAGGAAGAGGAGATCTTAAGAGGTAAATGAGGTAAAGCTACTGCTATCAGCTCATTAGAAATTTTAGCATTTTTATAGATCAGTAGTAATAGATGCTCGTTGCTTGCTCCTTTATCTGCACTGTAGACTTAGGAGAGTTGGCTGGAAGGTGGAGGTAGGGATTTCTCTCACAAAGGTGAAGATACAAGAAGGTCAGTCTCCCAAAGCTACCCAGGGAAAGAGATGGACTTCTCTAGTTGGTGTCTTGGAGAAGAACACTTACAGTAGTATCACAGTTCTTCAACTGAAAAATAGTAGAAATGGAAAAGGGAGATTAAAAAAGGGAGAAATACGCTTTTGAGGAAAAGTGTCTCACGTTGTCCTGTAATGTGATTTGTATATCAAGGAATCCTGTATCCATTCCTTGATAAACAAAAGTCTTTTAACTCAGTGGTCAGACCCTAGGTATTTGCCTATTTAATGCAGTAATATATTAAACTTGGCCTGTAGTATGCGGGCACACATATAGAACAACAGGATGAATTACACCTCTCCTCTTTCGATGCTTGAACACAGATTTGCTTCTCCTTTGCTTTTTCTTTAAGGAGAAAAGTTGATAGCTTCTTACCATAACTGAGGGGCTGTTTTATTTAATGATGAACAGCAGATTTTGATTTAAGAAAAGGCTGGTTGGTTTTTAGAAAAACTCAATGTGTTGAAACAGTGAATCACCCCCAGGAAATTGCTGCCATTCAACTCAGCCACAGCTGGAACTAATTTCAGGTACCTCAGATGTGCAAGGGAAGATGAGCATGGGGGGGATCACTGGTGCGGGGAAGAGATGAGGTTGGCTGTAGTGGCCTAGGGCTCCAAGGAAACCTCTCCAGGTGCAGTCAAACTGCAGTATCATAAAGCCATGTGTTTCTGCATGAAGCATGTTCTGAACTCTACACATTCTGACTCAGTGAGAAGCAGAAAGTACTTCAGTGACAGGATATATGTATTCATTGCTGTATTTCCAGCCAGATGTTTTTTCATGTGCTGCAGGTGCGTAAAATGTGAAAACTGTGCATTGCTAACATAAATTTGTCCTTTTAAGAGATAGCATCAGGTCATGGTGCCTCTCCTCTAGATTCTTCTGTGTCTAAAAGTAGTTTGCTACAGCACACCAGTCCTAATGCTACTGGAAATTGCTCTGCCCCACATGAGACGGGTGAAGTGCTCTGCCATGTGGACCAGCTGGGGGATAGGTCCAGAACTCAATGTCCAGAGCAGGGATCCCGAATGTTTGGTACTTGTTGGTTAACATGCATGAGTTTACCTCTCTTTCTGTTTGCTTGGATTGCTTAAGAAGGCTGTTGGTATAATCTTACTGGCTTGTTTGGATTTTCATGATTTGGACTTTACAAAGTCATCTTGTTTGGAATTGTCCTGGTTTAGGTTATGGGCTATGAGTGTTAGGCAATGAGTCCTTTTCCTAAACTTCTTGTGATAGTAATTTGCAATTTGTTGTTTAATTCCTTGGTCTCATAAAGTTTTCCTTGTCCAGGATGATTCATCTATGGCAGGTGCCTATTCCTCATTATCACCAACTATGAATTCAACATCTGTGCTGCTTGTGTCATGCCAAAATCTCTTTGTGATTTAAAATTGCCAGTGGTGTCCCCACAGGTCTGGGAAAGTGAGATGTGCAAAGACCACAGTCTGGGCACTGTTGAAGAAACACTAATTTGTGTTGAACATAAATATCATTTATTTGTCAAAGATTTAGAAAAAGAGAAGGAGTGAGGAAATGGAGAACAGAGAGAGAGAGAATATTTTTTAAAAGGTGATTGATGTTTTGGTCCCTGGATCCTAACTCTTTGAAAATACAAAAAAAAACCCCAAAATGGGATCCGCAATGCTGATTCTGCATACCAGCTCACTCTGATTCCTCTGCCTGAGTTCTGGTTGGCATTTGAATTGAAGACTAGCAGTTATTATTTACAGTATCAGATTTTCTCACCATTCAGGAAATGCCAATAAGATCATAGGACACTTAAGAGAATTGAACAAGAGGGTTACCTGGAATGATGTTTATTCAAATAGATACTATATGTATTAAAGCTTTCTGAAGTTTCTCTTTTGGTTTGTATAATTATTTAATCTAATGCTGCTGCTATTTCAGTCATGGTCTCCTTTGAACAGATGTTAATGGTTGTGCTTTTCGATATAAACCTAAAGCGCCAGGGAGACTCTGAATTTCATCTTCTGTCTGAAACAGTTTCTGAATTTTTCCCAGTAAATCTTGTTTCCACTGAGGCCAGTGGAACTTTTCTGTTGACTTCAATGGCATTACATTTTTCACTCTTAATCTGTGCAGGTGACATAGACCACAGTTTATACATCATATGACACTATTCCAAAGTCATCAGAATGCCTCTGAATCATCATAACCAGAATTTCATGCACTCTACTGTACCTTGGCCTGCTAGGAACTTGAGTTAATGCTCACAAAGACTCAGCAGTGAAAAAAAAATGGTAACCTGCTGTAACAAATACTTGTTATCTGGCCCCTTTTCTGCACTTAATTTATAGAAATTCCAGGGTCCTGTTCCACTGCACGTCATTTACAAATCCAAGGCCTGCTTTTTCTTTCCTTAATGAGATCCACAGATAACAAAGCTACCTGATTGTTTTAAGTCAGTGTTCTAGAGGGGGAAAAATATCATTCAGAAAATGTTTTTTGTTAATAAAATCGTCTTTAGTTGTCTTAACAGACTTAACAGAGTACTTAGGAAAAACAGTAGCTTTTATTTGAAAAAAACTTGGAATTTTTATATTTTGAAGGAGTCATATTTAGTCCTGCTTCCACAACTTAGTAATTACAAAATGGGGAAAGAATTCTCTTTTTTTTTTTTCAGCTCTCAAATTTTTGAGATATTCCAGAGCAAGAACAAAAATTAAGTGCAATATATACGTACTACAGGAAAGTAGATCGAGGGTCTGGTTCTTTCTGTTGTATTCTGGGCATGTGCCAACTATACTGAAATAACTTGTGTTGCTTTCCTGATGTATTCAAGACACATTCATTATGTTTATTCTGTCTTTGAGTCATTCAGTTTTAAAGGTTGAATGCCATTATGGCTCGGTTTGGGGTGTTAGGAGTTTTATTTTGTTGGGGGTTTTAAACTTTTTTTTCCTCTCTTTTTTCTTTTAATTGCATTCACTACTATGCAATAATAATTTCTGAGGAAAGAGGAATGGGCTCTAACCTACTCAAGGGGAGAGGTGATAGAACAGTAGTAAAAACCAAAGTCCTAAGTAAGGATGTATTTAGAAATCTGAGAAACCCTTTCAAATGAAATCATACATGTTAAGAAGGAAAACTTTATCTAAGAGAAAATCCTCTGCCTCACACTTCACCATGTAATACTATAAAAAGCCTGGTTATTAAAAAGGATGCATCACATAAACTCAGTGTTGTTAGAGTGAGGGCACTTGAGCCCATTTTCTGCCACTTAAAGGGACTCACTGTACTTGACTTTAGTAAAGTTTTATATGTCACCCTTCCTCGCGGCTTTTCTTTCCATTCCTGTCCCTAATGATTTCTTCAAGGAACCTGATAGATCAATGTGAAGGCTTCTCCCTGTTATTTTTATTCATATGTCTCCCACACTCCTTTCTCCCACATTGTGCGAGCTTGTCCTGCTCGCTGTCATAGAAGCCCAATAGCCCTTTATACTTAAGGGGTGTCTCTGGCCCTAAAAACTCATTCTGCCCATTCAGTCCAGGTTATTCATAATACGCAGAACAGTTCATGTAGCACAGTAACTTCCTAGAAAGTAACCCAAATCTGTTCCAATTCCAGCATCTAGGTAATGTTTCCTGGCTTTATCGCTAGCGCAATATTCAAAATTCAGCCAAGCCGTATGTTGTTGCTGCACATAGTATTTTGCATGAAATGTAATGTGTGAACCTACTCAATGTCTCACTAAGATGAATAAATGCCAAAGGCTGGCTTTTATTGCAGTCAGTGTGATGGCTGAGGTGATAGGTTGTTTTTCTTCCCTTCTATCTGATGTCCATGATTCCAGTAGCTTTGCCTTTTAATGACAGTGCCTAATGGCCTAATGCTTTTCTTTTAGTCAGTAAATATACTGAACAAATTGCATAGAGCAACAAGGGATATATTGGTTAAAACATGGGATCACCTCCAGAAATGACTCGGAGTTAAATGGCAAAATATCTATGACTGTCTGAAGCCCTACAAAAGGATTCATTTTGGGTTCTTTTTTTTTGTGTGGAAAGAAGTATGCTATTGATGGAGTTATGTGCTTACTAGTCTTTTTGCTTATTTGCCCATTTTATATTTAAAAGTGAGTGATAATGTTCAAATCGGTTTGTAAAGCAAAAGCTTTCTATCAGAAGTGCACAGTAGGAAAGTGTATGCTTTGCAAGGCAGTTTGTATTTGCTTTGTTGTCAAGCAGCAGGAAAACTGCAAAGCCAACACAGAGTGAGCAATGCTAACCCAGAAAGAGTTCTCTTGTTTATTATAAGGACAGTCATTGGACCAACAGTTGTGCGGTAATTTCCTCGTCTGGCAATAAGCAGCCTCATTTATCATTAGCGTAACAGTTTAAAAATTATGCTGAAAAAAATCAAAATACGCAAATCGATGTCATAGCTAAATAAAGTTTGGCAAAAATCAGTTAGTGCTGCATGTTCATGTGATTTCTACAATTGTCACATGAATTATCACTCTGATGTGCGTTACTGTAACCATATAAATGAGTTCACCAAGATTTATAGCAAACCTAATCTGTGTTCGCTTGTAATTCATAAAGAGGAACAATCACATTCGCTCTGAGAACGAGAAATCTGCATGTGCGAATTTTCACTCACTCTGCCTTTTAAAGTTTATTACTCCCTTTTGTATATTCTTTGTGACTGTAATATTAAGCTGTAGGAGGATAAAATTTCACAAAAAGAATATTTAAAATAGAGCTGTGCTATCTGTTTTGTTTGAAGGGTGTTTCTGAGTCAAAGAAAATTAAGAAAGAACATCCAGGCTTGGAATTTAATGGTTATACTTACTATGCTGGAAATCAGTATAGATTCCAAGCCCAAATCTGTGTAATGCCTATAGTTCCTACATGGCATATTATATAAAGACATAAAAGGCAGTCTGTGGTCCTCTTCTATTTTAGAAGCAAATTGTACCATATAAATTGCATAATAAGCTGCCTAGATGAATGTTCCAGGCTCTCTTAAGTCTGTAAATAAATGGTGTGTTTCTAGAAGATATGCAAGGTGCTGCTCTGAGTGCTGCAAGGGAATTTGTTCCTAACAAAGTGCTTGAATACCTGAAGCACAGTCAGTGCTTGAAAACTATGTTACGTTCTATAAGGTTATTTCAAATACTATCACTTGTAGTCTAAATGAATCTAAATCAAGTTATACTTAATGTATATTCAGATTCTATTTAATTGATGTCTTCTCCACTGGGTAAAGGTCTTGCAAGACCTTGAATATTTTCTACCACCTTGTGGAGAGACAATAATGTCACTTTCTGTCAATTTTAGAAGCAAATAAATTGGTCGTAAACTGTTGGATAATTTCACAAGAATTGAACACCAATTATAATCGGACCTATTTGCAAAAACCTCTACTCTTGTTGTGCTTTTTAAAAAGTGTGGTTTGAAATCTGCAACTTCACAGAATCCTGTCAGAATTTCAGAATTCTCCTGCAAGCTGTTCCCACATCAGAAATTCAACAGCTAAACCTCTCACTGACACCACTAAGACCAAGATCTAGACTGGCCGTGGGTATTTTTGCCATGAAGTTCACCTATTCATCATTACTGTTTTTCATTAATGACAGCCTTATGATGTTTCCAGAATTCCAGTTTCATATGCACAGCTGTCAGATGTGAACTTCATCAACAGCTTGTCTGAATGGCACAGGCAGTAAACCAGAAGTAGACAGGCCCAGCCATACTTCCACTACCAAGCCATCGGAGATGTCAGAGTAGGGCTTTCAGGTGCACATACAAAGATTTACGTCACATCAGGACTTTTCAGACAGGCTTTAGACACAGTTGTGCCTTTTGCTTCAGCTTTCCTTTTGGGTATTTTCCTATTTATGCAATGGTGACTGAAAAGAAATTGTTCTTTTTGTTAGAGCAGATGATTCAAATGTGTCATTCTGTAGGGTGTAAACATCTATAGCTGGAAAGGTACCAATTTTACAGTCTTTTACAACATATTTGAGCATTGAAACAGTATGAATTGGTTATAAGTAGTCTTCTGTGAAAAATTTTGGTAATTTAAAGGGCAAAACCCATGAAAACATTAGAAAAAAAAATCAAAACGTAGGGATATAAAAATGGGAAACAAATTCCAACATCGCTAGAAAAATAAGAGATAGCTGCAAAGCCTCATTTTTTTCTAAAATCACTCTAGACATATATAAGGAGTCTCACATTCAGCATCGTCAAACCTCCAGCACCCACAGAAGAAGTAGTAACTTAGGATGTACCGGTGACCCGTATGACTTCATGTCATACTGCCCTTCCTCCCCATCCAGCTGATTCATTCCAAAATAGTAATCAGAACTGACTACTACAACCCCGCCAAGCTCTAATGTAGGGCCAACTACTTGATATAACAGAGAGATGAATAAACACTGGTTGTGTCTTCCAAAACAATTCCCTTTCCTGTCATGGTTCCCAACAAACTGTTTGATGATGAAAATTTAATCATTGTGTAATATAGCGTTCCAAACTTTAAGATTCTTAGATTTCCACAGAAAAAAAATTAAGGCTGTAGTTTCTTGCCTACATCTTCCTTTCTCATATATATATATTTCATTGTATTCGTATTGTAGTACAGGTAATTAGAATCCCACTGAATTTTTGTAATAAATTAAAACACTTCCTAGAGCATGCAGGGACATTTTAGCACAAGAGATTTGTTTGGCAAAACAGGTTAGAGGTGGTCAATGGCTTTTTGACATCATTAGTCCTAAATTGTCATCAGCACTTAGACAGTTGGGCTGCTTTCACCAGTTCTTTGTGGTCTAACAACTCTGGTGCTTTGAACCAGTTGGTAACCATATTACACAATAACCTCCAGAGAGACCTGGGATTGTCACTGTAACACAGTGACATGTTTTTTTCTGTTAAGATGTGCAACTTAATAGTTAATGGAAAACTTCTAGAAAATGGGAGTTATGCATACATGATCCACAAATTACAACTTGGGCTGTTCTGTCTGGAGACTCGGGAAGAATGCACTTCTCTCTTTCTTTGCATTCAGGAGTAAAACCATCATACATGAATAATCCACAGATAGTACAAACGCCAGCTGATGAAAGTCCAAAAGATTCCTTATTTCATTAAATAGTGAAACTTAAAATAAACACAATGGGCAATTGCACTTTTTTTCTTTTTGAAGTTCAGATGTGAAAGGGAAACTGCAAGATGCAAATTAGCTTTCTTTTTTTTTAGAGCCACATATCTGAGACTGAACTACTGAAATTAGCATATGATTAACTTTGTGCAGAACCTGACTTCTTGCTGCATCCTGTCCCAAGTACATCTCTACAAGGCAACTTCCTAACATAATACGGCCACGCTCAGATAGTTTCCACCTCCTTTCTGTGTTTTAAGTTCATTGAACGTTTCTTTCTACCTCTTTGAAGTAAATGTTCAAAAGCTATGCACTGAGTCTAGAGCGCAGGGACTTAGCTTGGATAAAGGTGCAGAGCACTACTGAGCTGTTAATTGTGTCTGAGTATGCCTGAGTGCTGCTCCGTACAATACAAAGTGGTGGAAATTCCACAAAGTGGAATCCATTTTCATAGGTAATACCACATAGTAGGTTACAGGAACTGCGTAACAGCAGTCAGTCAACTATGTGCTGGGGAATGAAATAATCCTAGCATATAGAAACGTGGAGTTTTGTGATTAGCACTTTTTTCAACTAGCTGTGTCAATTATCGTGACCACTTAATATTTTTTTTTAATCATTTCAAATTTAAGAATAATTTTTGGGTTTAACTTCTATTCTCTACAACATTTGATACTTACTGTGTGGTTGTTCAGCTTGCTTTTTGAAAAACTGAATGTCTTGGCAGTGGCCTCATATATTCAGGTGATTCAACATCATGGTAGTTAACCCTATATAAAATGAGGTTGTGTGTATATGAATGAATCTCTTTGGCATCCATATGAACAGCTGTCGCATAACGCTAGCCCTTTGTAGACCTTGCTGGGCAGAGTACAAAGATGAGGGGTGTGCGTAGCCATGAGGAACCATGGAGACTTGATGCAGCCATCCATGTATTTTAGGCTGTTGACTGCAGATATGGAAAGTCTGATTTTCAGAGGATGTCCATGAAGTAACACTTAAGTTGTCATGAACGTAGTTTCAGACTCAGATGCAAACCTGTTCACATGTTATACAGAGGGAGATAAGAGGTACCCATTGATAGCCCAGGGGAACTTGCTTTATGCCTTTGTAATGACACAAATAAGCTCTGCATCATCTAGCATGGCGTATCATTCATCGAGGGAAGCGTTGGAAGTGATCTGTGACTGCCTTCTGTCAAGCAAAAATGTGTGATCCTGATCTCTTCTTCCTATGCTTACTAGCAATGAAAGCTGTATATTGATCCTTATTGATCCTTATTAATCCTGATTGCGTGGTACAATCTTGCAGTATTGTAATGGCATTATATCTGCTATTCTGCTGTGCATTCCCCCTGTCTTTGATCAAGTATTTTAGGAAGATGGCATTCAGGTATTGTTGACATACTCACATATCTGGAAACACCAATATTTTTCTTACTGCAGCTCCTGCTTCAACTCACCATATTCATATGGTGAAATGACTGTAGCTTGATGAACAGACACAAGCAGGGAACAGACATAAGAGGGGAAAGGTGACATAATAAAAAACATCATTAAGAGCAGTTACTCTTGACTTTCTTAAGAAAACAAAACAAAAACTACCGCAGCATTATTGTGATGGTAAATTATTAAGATAATACATTATCTTCATTCATTACAGCCTAAAAGTACTGCAGTGGAAGCAGCAAAATCCAAACAACTTCAAATGAAAATCAAAATGTTATTGCAAATCATGAGACTGTGAAGGGAAAAAAATACTACAGAGGCAATGAACTTTGTTATTGTTTGTGCTGTAAGAGCTTTCTCTAATTTCTTGGGCTAACAAACAATCCTATCTAATTACAGACACATTTTTCTTGATTAGGCTTGGCTACTCCTTGCTTGCATCTTACCGTGTTTCATGAACAGATGAACTATGAGTTCTTGATTGTGTGACAGTCTTGGACAACTGTTGATACAAGTTTGCATTTTTAAAAAAATAAATCTGAATGCAGTTCAGTAACCTCTGTTAGTACCCTTCCAGGGCATCAGATATCCTGTTGCATCCCTTTGGGGAAAGCCTTGCATAGAGTGGTGTTTCCCATGCAGGGTCTTATTCCTCTCATACCTTCACCAGCAGCCGTCAGTGGGTCCTCAAAGCCTGAAGCGTTGCTTTGCTGTGCTGGGTGACCCAAATAGTGATGGCTGCTATTCTCCAGAGAAAATCAGTCTGAACCAAGAGGGGCCCTCTGCTTTACCACTGTGGGTTTTTTTTACCTCTCTAAAAATTTCCCCTTAAAAAAAAAAAAACCACAAAAACAAAACCAAACCTGATTGTATTGAAATCTGAAATTCAAACTATTGGAATATGCCAGTTTTAACAAGTAGTATGTCAATGACTCTTTTGTTTTCCTTTAAAAGTACAACAAAAGCATCTCCTCTTTAACTGAAAATGACTCAGAGGAAAAGTCTCAAAACAAGCTTTACATTAACATGGAAGGAACGAGAGTTCATTACATTAAAACTTTTTTTTCCTCACACCTAGAATATCTAGTTTAACAGTTGCTGAGATCTGAACTGTACTATAGTGTTAACTTAAATATTATATTTTCCACAGTAACATGATAGTTGAACTGAATAGGAAAAATACACTATTAAAGGAATCTTGTATAACTTACCTTGATTTCAGTCTCATCTAGATGGAGTTTTGCCATTAATTACACACAAAAGTCTACAATTCAATTATACAGAATGCTCCAAAAATGATCTGTTTCATTCAATAAACTTTTTTTTTTCCCTTCTTGCCAGGAATTGGAAACCTGTTTTAAGTCTGATCATGTTTAAAGAGTAAGAATTTTTCAGTTGATCAATGATGCTATATTGTATAGAAAGACAAAAGTTTTGCTAAAGCTAGCACTGTTTTAGTGGCACTCATTAGAAACTTCCTAGCTAAAAGTATTTTTTCTTTGGGAAAGTCAATGTATCTGAGTGAAACTAATCAGTTATGTTGTACTTTGGTAGTAACAGACTGCTCAGGCCCAGCATATGCTCAAGGATCTAAACAGATGAAGAAATTGGGGATTTCAGCTTTGCCACCTGAATGAGGTGAAGTTGAGTCATTGAACATTGGCTCATAGTGAGACTACAAATCACTTGGATCTCTAAAGCAGATCCTATCAGTGCTGAGCAGTGCATGCCTGTCAGTAGGGTGTCACATCACCATGAAAATAACAGTAGCTAACACAAAAAAAAAATTATTTTTTCCTAAATAAATTTCTCTTTTTCAAATTCAATACAATCCATGTATATCCCCTTCAGAAAAGTGTGGTAATAAAATTTTCTGTACTTTAAATAAAAAGAAAAATATAACACATCAAAAGATTGTTTTCTGGTTTCAGAGAACACATTCCTCTCAAAAAAAAAAAAAAAAAAAGAAAGAAAACAGGCAAGAGTGCTGAAGAAGCATTCCATAAAGCAGGTGAACATTTCACCTGCAAATCCCAATTGTAGTGATAATAGCGAGCTATGATTACAGACAAAGGCAGTAAATGTCATTTAATAGTATTTCAGTTTTCTAGCTGTGTTTATCAGGATTATCTTGAGTTAAATTAATCCACCATTTATTAATAACTTTTCCCCTTTTTTCTAATTTAAAAAAAATATATATCTTATGCAAATACTTGGACTATTTTTTGTAATATGTGTGGCAGTCTAGGCTCTATGCTTTATCACAGTGACACCTAAAAACACTTTTAAATGAAGCTTCTATCAGTGTATTTAATTCTAAATTCCATTTTTAAGTCAAAGTGATTCATTTATTTTTCCTCTATTGTCCTTTCTGAACTGTGATGCAGTATGTCAAGCTATAGACCATGGGAACTTGTGCAGCACAGAAAATAGCATGCCTGCACCTGAAAGGACAAATTAATGCCAAAATTATAAATTGCTTCCCAAGCATGAAGATAATATGGATATCAGCTCTGGATGAAACAAACTCTGATCTTGCTCATGTTCCTTATGCTGCCTGCCATGTAAGAGCAATCACCTAATTGAAAAAGCACAGCATTAATAGCTGGGTTATTTGACCTCAATTTTCAGTTCAGCTAACAACTTCTAGTATGGGTTAAGGCAAGTAGCTGTGTGTCAGTTTTCCCAGGATAAAAATGGGTATTCCTCCTCTCATTGGAAATACTGTGAAGACAGTACATTTGAATTCTGAGTCAAGATGACAGATAACATTTTGTGTTCAACTTAGAAATGTAG
The DNA here is from genome assembly GCF_964106895.1 of Numenius arquata. Classification (NCBI taxonomy): domain Eukaryota; kingdom Metazoa; phylum Chordata; class Aves; order Charadriiformes; family Scolopacidae; genus Numenius; species Numenius arquata. The sequence continues at coordinate 17,837,141 of NC_133580.1, read as the reverse complement.
CTGTCAATAAAGGATAGGTAAAAATCTTTTGTGCTACTGAAATGTGCCATTTGCAGCATACTGCTCTTCTGCTAGCGCAGAATTTTATAGTTGTCAATAAGTTTTATTCAATGTAAGTACATGTACCTGGTATTAGATTTGTATTCCTATATGGACACATATGCAGCATTTATTCTAATTTTTATACACTGTATTTTTACAAAGGCAGGTTATGTACATACATGATTTTTTAGTACCAGTCTAATAGTTTCTGTATGGCTAGATGAAACTACATCTGTTACATGATTGTAGTTAGTGTCAGTTTAGTAGTCAGCGTAAGCAACAGTAATACTTACATAGTAAACAGTGTACTGAGGGGAAGTGCTTTAGTGTGCAGCTGCCTCTGAACTCTGTTGAGAAATAAATAATCATCAGTACTTGACTTTGCCACAGCCTTCCCTCAAGAGACGGTACAATTCATTTAAATGGTTTATCCCGGCACCATGTTTAAACTTCCTAGACTTAGACCAGCTTCCAAAACTTCCCACACAGTCAGTGGGAAGACATTAATACAAAAAAAATGTAAAACATGCACAAAATTCAGAAACACACAAAAAAACCCCTCACAACAAGCATGATCCAACATGTCTGTTTAGGAGCAGCTGGATTCCTTTTAATGTCGCTATGCAGTTTCCCTGTGGAAGCACTCGCCCTCTATGCAGCATTTCAGGAGCCTTCATTGCTAACATTGCCAAGTTAGGTATTTTCCAGATACCACTAAGATTAAGAGTATCTTTTCCATTTCATAAAACATCTTCTCAATGATGTGATCATTTCTGTAGTTTCCTGTTTGTAACAAGCAGGTAATATTTACTGCAAAGGAGGATTTTGAGGCTAAGTACCTTGGTGCATAGAAAATTATGAAGCTTTGAAGCCAACATGAATGTCCAGCTTGGAGGGAAATTTTTCTCCCTTCCTCTCTTTCTAGTCAATAAGAGGCACCTGTAAGTACTTACAAACAGGTGAGATATCTAAAGTATGATGAGATAATGATGAGAAGTAGGGATCACCTGGCAAGCTAGTCCAAACTGCTGGTTTGGTTATTTCAAGGTACTTAATTTTCCAATAATGAGTAAGAGATGAGAGGCGTTCTCCCTGCCTATGAGTGGGGCAGGACAGAATCCATCAGGATCCATGGCAGGATAGATGCGTACTTCAGGTAATGTTCTATGGCAATGGCTTCTTTTAGAAGGGAAAATGGGTGCTAGTATGCAGAAAGAATTAACAAGATAAAGCCTGAATAAATAGGATCAATGTCAAATTTGCTCCCTGTGTTATGACCATGCATTGTAGGCAAGAAGCTGATGGGCTGTCTGGTGGTCTGAAATGAAGTTCTGGCAAAGGATTAAGAGCTCTGTTTAAAACAAGCTGAGATGCAGCTCAAAGCTAGGTGCATGTGATTAAATTATCAAACAGGCAAAATAGAAGAAAATCAGTCTAGAGTAGAGAAAGCAGCTAATAAGGATAATTAAATTTAAAAATGAAAATGGTTGCAGACAAAGCAGAGAGGAGAACGGGAACCAAAGACAGAGTCTTCTGGAAGCCCATAGGGAAATATGGAGACATAATGAATGATGAAAAAGAGAAAATGGAAATGGGGTGGGGGCAGGGCAGAGAGAGAAGAAAGATAATCACAGAAAGACAAAAAAAAACTTAAGAAAAAAGAGACAATGAAGATACTGAAGACATCTTGCAGGTTGTGACGAGATACTGTGAGTCAGCCTGTGTCCTGAAGAGGAGCTGTCAGCAACAGTTTTAAACTGGGAAAACAAAAAGGTTTTAAATCTCCATTCAATTATACCTTAGGATACTAGTTACAATACAGTAGAGAACTTTACACTGAGAATGCAGATTTGCTACATGAAAAATAATGCAATCTGAGTCAGACTGCTTCTCCCTGTTGGATTGTATTTCCTGAAAATAGACAGTAAAGAAATTCTTCTTAATATTAAAAGACTCGGTGATATACTAAATTAAATTAAAGGAATCCTCTTGATTCCATGGTTTGGACATTGAGCAGAGGGGGTTTTCCGCATTTGGCTCAGAATGCAAAAATCTTAAAATGTAAACACCTTGGTGAAAACCTGGAAATTGCTGTGGGAGCCTTTTTAATTATTTTTTTCCAACTAATAATTCGCAGAAAAATAAAACAAGCAGGTTTCAGTTAGTTCCTTGCTTTACCTCTTTGTTGTTTTTTTAACGTTCTCAGAGTTTCCTCCATGGACTAGCTATGGAGAATTTTACTTTTCTTGACATAATTAATTATGAGTAACTCAGTTTATAAAATATATGTAAAAGCCATCAGCAATCTGTCATTTTGCATCTGTAGCGAAGTCCCTCATGCTCCTTGAAGAATAAGGGTCCAAATTCATCCTAACGTAATTCTATTGGTGTATACTTCACTGAGGTTTGATGCACTAGACAACAGGACTGATTTAGCCCCAGTCACTTTTTATGATGTTCCTGTACAACATTCAGTAACTTCACTGAAGGCAATGATGCAAAACCAAAAATATGTTGTCTAGGAGAGAAAAAACAAAATCAGGCAATTGAACTTAAATCTCAGTGAAAAACATGTTAGTGGATCCCTCCTCTTTCCAAATGCCCATCTTTTGCTGGCACTGAAATACTCAACAGATGTTCATCGTACAGCTCCTCGTGAATCAGGATCATGATGTCACTTCTTTCCTTTGGAAACATTTGTTCCAATTTTACACATCTGAGAGTAGCGTAAGTTGACAGTAGTGATATCACACAGAAGTTGAGCAATGTAAGCCAAGAGCTAAACAGGTCAGTGAACTTCAGATCCTGCTGGGAAGAGCGTGGCAGGTATCAATGGAGATGGTATTACTGCCTCGTAACCTTGGCAAATTAGCCTCTGGATTTTGAATAGGTCGGCGCCTCTATTAGTACAACAGGGATTTACACCCTTCAGATTTTTTGCTTAACTTTTTATATGGCTCTTCTTAAGATCAAAATGCACACCAAGAAGCGTATTGTAACAAGAATGAACAGACTGTGTATTAACTTACTGCTCTTATTTCTAGACTTGAACAGAAAAGGAAATGGTTCTTGAGGCCATGGGGATTTGAGTCGGGTGGAATGCTAGTGTTGAGAGAAAGTAAAATATTATGTTCCCTCAGCCATTTGAAAAAAAAAATCTAAAGAAAGTGCCTGCAGGCTAAAACATCTTCTGTTTGGTCTCCAACAAGGGAAAAACGGGAAATAGCAGGTAGCCAAGAGTAAGTTAGAATATAAATAGTCCACCAAGCTCTTATTTTAATTACAGATGTATATTCTACATGAAAGCTATAGCAAAACCACACAGCACAGAGATTCAAAAATGATACAGATGGGCTTTGTCATTATCTGTACCATGGCTGGATCATACCATGTCTAGTACAAAGATGCTTTTACAGTATTTTCTTTTAAATTGCACTTATCCGCCTCTGCCATCATCTGAGAGTTTCCAGGATACTGCAGTAGGGCAGGCTCTTAACTGGCTAAAAGTGCACTAGTTTTTTTTATGGTCTACTGTTTAGCACTTGCTAAATACAGTAGGCTTTATATATTATTTATAAAATTATTACATAGTATAATAGCCTTCTTTATCAGTGATGCCAGTGAGTTTTTGAGAACTTTAATGAGCTTCTTAAGCAGGTGTAAAGTTGGGATGTTAATCGTACAATTTCATGTTGGCAAAGCAGGTTAGATCTCAGAATAGCAAGTAAAACTAATACTTCAATAACATACAAAGCAATAAGCAGAGACATGAACATTTTTCATAATAAACCTTGTGGATTAAGGAAAGAAATAATTTTTTATTCCTTCATCTCCCAAGCAACTTGAACCATGCAGCTAAAAATTACTCATTTATCTCAACTATTCCCAAAGTTGAATTATTTTGGTGCTTTTGGTCATTTTCTTGAGGCTTTTGATCTGAATCTGACTTCTGTCTCTGAGCTTAAAATTCCACCTCAATGTGGTTATATAATTGCCTTTTTTTTTTTTCTTACATTTACAATGTCTAAAACATTATTGTCTCTTTTCACTTTTTTTTGTGCTACTGGTCTTACGTAAGTACACAAATTCACTTACAAGTTAAAGATAGAATCATAGAATGGTTTGGGTTGGAAGGGACCTTAAAGATCATCTAGTTTCAACCCCCCTGCCATGGGCAGGGACACCTCCACTAGAGCAGGTTGCTCAAAGCCCCATCCAGCCTGGCCTTGAACACTTCCAGGGATGGGGCAGCCACAGCTTCTCTGGGCAACCCGGGCCAGTGCTTCACCACCCTCACAGGAAAGAATTTCCTCTTAATATCTAATCTAAATCTCCCCTCTTCCAATTTAAAACCATTACCCCTTGTCCTGTCACTACATTTCCTGATTATAATATGTATTAAACTGATAGATCTCTTATTACATTTTACTGCTTCTTCAGCTGTACAGCTGCAGTTGTTAAGGGGATCATGTAATCAGGGATGAGATCTCTGAAGAGAGACAGTAATTCATTAGACTAGATGATTTTAATGTAAAGACCCCAAACACTGATGATTTCTTTTAAAGCAAAGAAGCATAGCAATGCCAAACTACTATAAAAATCCCCAGTACTTTTGAGTAGTCTCTTTTTACATTTATTTTTGGTGAAGATTCCTGGTCCTATTTCATTCTTCTCTTTCATTTTCTTCTGAATGAAGTTGGTACTTCACTTGTTTTCAGTCCGCCCGCTAACTATTGCTTTTGCACAACTTCTTTCTGAATATTTTCAATATAAATCTGTCTTGAACAGACCTTTGAAATGAAAATGTTTATTTTATCCCAGGATAGAAATTTTTCTCTGGTGGATGCTTTCATTTGACTTACAGCCCCCTGAAGTTTTAACACATTTTGACAATTGTTCTAATTCCAATCTCTAAAAAAAAAAATCGCTGTGATTGACAGTGGAAACTTTGCAGTTCATTTCAGAGCTGCAGGTAATTAGTCAGTCATTACAGTTTGCTTCAGTTAGATGGCAGAACTTAGTACTATTTCGTGAGCTACCCAGTCGTAAGGGCATGACAACAATGTGTCATTTGCCAAGGACTGCAAAATGAAAGTTTCTGTTTAGAATGGTATAAGAAAAAGCTCTTACAATAAGCTCTGTGTTTAATACTGGATCACCTCTGAAACTGCTACCAGACTGTGCTTTGACCACAGCAGGGGAGCATTTGATTAACTACCAACAAGGAAGAATCCAGTGAACAATGAGACATCAAAGACGACAGCTTTCTGACAGCATTTATTGAGCAGTGATTAATGAACGACATAAATGAAGAATGTATAAGAGGGCTAATCAAGTATCATGAGGTGAAGTTCAAACGAGTCATTAACTGGTAAAAATAAAGAGCAGCAAATAAAAAATATGATCAAAATTTCACATTTCCTCTAGTTTAAAAAAGATCAACTGTATAGGGTAACATAACTAATATTCATATTGCAACTTTCTGTTGTAAGAAGAAAGATCTTAGATTAGTTTAATTTGGGGGGAAGATTTATGTTGATTTCAATAAACATTGCAGTAACTCTTAAAATACTGCCCATGCTTTAATAAAAAAAAGTCCTTATTTACTGTCCTTATTTTTTTTTGTAGCTAGTCACTGTTGAATTTTCAGTGGCAAAACTGAAGAGTTCAAGGAAGAGCAGAAATATTAGAAACATCAGTGATCCATAATAAAGGAAGAGGTAATTGAATATTATTACCACTTAAGCAGGTTTTTTTGTGCCCTTGGTTTATGTCACCTATAACTAATGACCCAAATGTGTACGTAGCATATTTCATTGCAATCAGATGGAACGTTCAGACCACTGCTAATCCTCTAGTTGGATTATACTTCTCTCATGCACTGCAAAATCCTATTTGTACTAGTGTCAAAGTGTGATGATGTGGTCAGAAGCTCAAAACAGTGAGAAAAGTAAAACTTTTGCCAGTTTTTGTTGCTTTCCTCCTGGCAGCTGCTTGATGCTGGCTCTCCCCTTACAGCGTGTGTTCCTCACCACTCAACAAGGTGCTCTGCTATAAATGAACATGTGCTCCCTGTGTGGCTCCTTCCTTTCGTATTTCATATTGCATAAACTCCATCCAGCTGAAGGGAGCCAGGGCCAGCATTAAAGATCCTTACACACAGACAGGTACCTAGTGGAATTCACAGTTCTGAATTAGGTACATAAGTTTCTTTTTCCACGGAGGAAGAGCTGGAAACAGGCTGGGATCGAAGCCAGTGTGTTAAATGGTAGGCTGTGCAATCTGCATAAACAATAGCACGTGCTGGGCACCGAGGTATGTCTCAGTTTTAACCAATTTCTAAAACTGAACAAGGCACCCATCCACAGTTGGAGCAAGGCACAAGCAGTACTTTTCTCACAAAAGGTGTCCACTAGAAGCCCTCTGCTCCCTTTTGCAGTAGCACAAAAATGAGGACAGTCGTTGGGATTAGAAGAGATCAGATTCAGCTCCCTTCTCTGCCTACAGGGATTGTTAAATCTCTCAGAAGAGTCCTAATTAGTGTGCTATGAAGTATTCTGTGGAAGAATGCTCTTGGTCGCTCCTGATGTTATTGCACTTGGCATTAAATAATTAAATCTTTGCTGGAGAAAAGATGCAAGGGAGAGGCGGGGGACAGAAGGGGGAGAGCGAGCGAGTGCACCAACATGACTTTTAAGCATAATGTCTGAGAAATTCAGACTTGTAGTCTCATTCCTGTAAATACACCAACATTTCACACGTAGTCACTGAAGGACGAAACAGGCACTTACCCATCCCAAGTAGCTCCCTATCTAGTAGACACGTCAAATTTTCTTTTAATTGAATGTTAAGAGATTTTTAGGAGACTCACAGAAAGTCTGTTGTTGCAGATGCTCGTAGCACTTCTTTCCTGCAGGGAGGGTCAGACACCGTCACTGAGCAGAAAGGCGTTAGTGTCCCTGAGAAGCTGGACGTGGAGATAAATCCTTTCAGCTAGGATGCTGAAGAGTGCAAGGCATCTAGGAGAGAGAGATTTATATATGCGATCTTGATGCTTCTGCAGTGAAAGTTTAGCATGTGATAAGGCAGATGTATGGCTGAAGTATTTAGTTTGATTAGAAAGCTGTAAGACAGGCTTGCATGAGTGCTCCTGAGTGTTGTTTTTCTTACTTGGGTCATGACAACAGATGGAAAAGTGCTGCTGTATTTGATGTCAATCATGTTTGTGACTGAACGCCCTATATAGTTCTACTGATACAGCTACTTAAAACCGTACAATTGTACTGTTTGGGGGGGTGGTGTGTTCTGCTGTGAATCAGATTTTCTTTCTGACTTCAGTGCTGGGTAGTAACATTTTTTGTGCGTTCTTCTACATATAAAACACACTAGAAAGATGTGCTTGGGATATGACCTCTTTGGTGACAATTGTGTAATTCTGTCTGCGGTCTGTGTAGGTAGTAGCCTAAGCATATATAGTTTTCAGAAACTGCATATTGAGGCAGTGATGAACACGTTCAATAATTGAATTGTTATTTCTGGGCTTTTTGTAACGCTTTAATAATACAAAGCGATATCTGAAGTTAATATTTTTCTGTGTGAGATGTAATATGTAACAGTAATAAGAAGTTATCTTGTATTATTCCAAGATAGTAAGCTTCCTGCATTTATCAGAAGTTTGGGGGCTTGAGAAAAGAAAGATCTTTACTCGAGAACTCTAGCATTGCCTCAGTCAGGCTAAAAGCAAAGTTTCACTGCTTTTAAACCCAGGAAAAGGCAGTTATAATTAGTAATGTTAACTGAAGGCTTTCAAAGACTGTTACAGTCTGAGAAGCCTTGAAGGGTTAGGAAGGGCAAGGTCAGACTTTCCAGTGTTATGATCCTATTAGTACAGAGCACTTAAGCTAATCTGCACTGTGTTAAGACTAAGTTAACACCAGCGCTCAGAAACGGTGTTGCAAGTTCAATAGGCAGCACTGAAGAGTTGATGCAACCTCAGAGCTTCTGCATGGCCCGAAAAGCCTCCCTGGCATTGACTGATACACGTGCCTTATTAAGTGCTCTGGCTGCAGGTGCACATCATGGTTTTGAAAAGAACTTGCTTTACAGCAGCTTTAATTGTGCTGTTTGTGGCTAGATATTCAAAATACCAAATACGCACTCTCCTACTGGCCTGAGTGTGTCTGGAAATCAAAGTCCATGCATCTTGCTGGACTCATACATACAGATTTATATTTGAAAATAATAATGTTCTCGATTTGGTGTACAGTCTTCAGTCCCTCATTATCCCAAAGGAGGATTCATGACGACGGAAATTATCTCTGTATATAATTGGTTTTTTCTGGTATTCCTGTGACTCAAAGGCACATCGTAAGTGCAAAATAGAAAATTAATATTTTGATCTAAAGTGACAAATACAAAGGAAAGTTATTAAGCTCATATTCATCTGAATCCTGGCAAAACCTCTGGTGTCTACGGCAATATTCTCTGTCTTCAGCCATGTTGTAGAAACCAGATGGCACTGCAAAGATTTACATTTTGCACAGTCTTTATCTGTGCTGCTGCATGAAATTCAACTGTAGTTACATTATGAAGGCACATTCTTCCACACTCATAGGGAGTAGAAGAATACGAAGCTTCCGAACTTGAAGGAAAAATGAGTTTAAATGCTGTAGCTCCAGAGGGTGACGATGATCCCTTCCAGCCTCAATACTGCAACATCTCTTTACTTTCAGAAGTTCATATTGTGGTAAAGACGTTATCTTTAACTGAAATTAGCATTTGTTACTCAGTGTGGTCCTTGTGTAATTTACTGTCTTTGGGTTTTACTAGCTGTGACTCTCTTTCATGTCAAGATGTGCATAGAGATACTAATGAGCAGCCTCGTTGCTGTCTGCTTGTCAGACCAGGATCACCACCCTTCTGCCTGTCTTAAAGGAGGTGCTCTTTGACTCAGCCATTTCACCAGGCCCTCACATGTGTTACAGGTTTGTTCTGTGTGGACTGTCTAAGGAAAACCCTGTCACAGCAAACAGCTGCATCATCTTAAGACTCAGTTATGACAATAGCTTTTCAACATACCCTGTCTTGAGAACCGCCATGTGCGTGTTTCTCGGATATCTCTGGGAAGCTGGTCTTCCGTGCATCCTAATGCCTGTAGCAGCTAAGTCTTGGCATTGTTTTAGTGTTGCCTCCTGGCTGTCAGGTGAGCAAGAAACTGCATCTCATGCTCATCAGAATTGTGCTTTCCTGTCTACCTCCTTCTAATTATTCATTGGCCTTTTTTCATTGAACTGCAGGATGTTTACATCAATGATTATTCCTATTCCATCATACCTTGACTATGATAGAAGAAAAAAAAAACTATGGAAAAACAACTTATAGGTGAATTTTGAAAACAAAGTGATAACGAAAATATTTCTTGCTGTTTACCCCATCTTAAATAAAAAAGTACGAATTAAACCACTAAATTTGCTTAGTTAATAAGCTAGCCACATATGTAAAGTTCAGCTATGCTGATGTTTGTTATAATCAGGAGATTATTAGAATACAGCAGATTTTAAATGCAATGTCAGCGACTCACTGAGCCATAAAATGGAGTATGTCAAGCCCTGGACATGCTCTCTACTTCCACTGCTCACCTCTCTAGTGTGCATGAATCCAAACACTGGACTCTTGGGCTGGTGGGTTGCTGAGTGGGAGCAGGATGTTAGGTATAAATCTGCAATTTATACCAGTCCATAGCCTGGCTGCTCAGGCCTCTTGGCTCTATATATTTTTTTGATTCTGCAGTAATCTAAGTACCTTTTTTTTTTTTTCTCCGGGATCTCCAATTTTACTGCACTAGTTTTTCTTCTGGATTGCAAGAGTATATTACTCTTTGACAGATGTTTCTTCTATTACTTCACTTGTTCTACTGCTGCTTATTTCTGGAAACTAAGTGTAGAGATTTAACGTCAGCTAAGAACTTTCCCTAAAAGTGCCAGGGGCTTGATAAAGGTCTATCTCTTTTCTCCCCTAAATTGGATGGCACAATCTAGGTCTATAAAGCCACCACATGAGAGAGAAATTAAGCTTGACATTGCATAAAAAAATATAGCAGTTTGTCTTCATTTTATCTTTTATCTTGCATTAGTAGTTTCATGGCATCTTTCAAGAAGGACCATTTATCTCGGCAAAAGCGACAGGTGTTTGCTAGAGAAGTAATGACACATAACTCACTTTTCCTCTCCTGAAACTACTTCTTTTCCACTGAAAGGTCAAGGTGCTGCTTTTTCTACTTGTGTAAGGAGTTACACCAGCAGAAGTGTCCCTGCCCATTGCAGAGGGGTTGGAACTAGGTGATCTTTAGGTCCCTTCAAACCTAAACAGTTTTCTGATTCTATGATCTATAGGATTGCAGTGTATTTTCCTGGTGGGCTGACTGGAAGTGGAGCAGGCTACATGGGATGCTGTAACCTTGATGCTCTTGCCCTGCTTGCAGAATGCCAGGTCTTCTGCCAACACAGAGTCTGTGGCCGTGGTCATACCAAAGCACAGGATTCCTGGTTTTGACAAAAGCAGCACATTCCTCATTATGTTGCTGGCGCTACTGCAACAGTTGCCTCTGTTACCAGTGTAGGATGTTCTTTCCAAGTTTTGTTCTGCTGCTTTACCTGGTCCCGACCTCTATTCAAACCTCATTCCTACCAGTCTTCATACTTCTATTACAAGTCTTTCCAAGGACACTTAGGCAATGTGCTGAACTGAGCAAATTAAATTGCATTAACATATTACCATTGTTAAATGGATTATACACCAGCCCTGATATACCACCAGTTTTATAGAACTTACCCTCCAGAATACAGTAACAACAAACTGCTAAATGTGCAACTCTCCCTACCCAGATTGTTGCTTATAGCAGGTATGCTTGTCTTTTCCTTCTGCAGTTGCCATTTTCCCTCTAAACATTGAAGTCCTAGCTACCTTTTTCTTTTATTTTTGTCATGATTTTGTGCTGAAGACATGAAGACTTCTGGAGAACACAGTTACTCAAATGGTAGTAAAAGGCAATGCATGAGTCCTGCCTTCTGCATGGCTACTTCATTTACCTATGACATTCTCAAGTCATGCACACTTTGCGCAAGTATCTTCTTCCATGAACTTGAATTGTCACCTTAATTCAGCTTTCTCCTAAAGGGCTTTGAGAGTCATAATCTGATTTTCTCATCTAGTTTCACATGTTACAGAGAAACAGAGATGACGAACTACTGGCCTGGAGCACAGAATCCTTCAAATGCTAATAGTATTTTAGGAGTCTTAAAATATAGTGAGCTCAGTGTTTTCTTTTTAAAAATATATTCAAAATGTATACCTGAAAAATATGCTGCATAATGAAAAGAGATAAGAACTGATGGCACTGAGAATAACTTATAAGGATGACTTTTGCCCTTCAGCTCATGCTCTATACTGAACATTTCTCTCACACATTAGTTTCCAGGTAGATTTTGGTGCCAGTGAATAATGAGTCTTTGAAATGGCCAGAAGTAAAGAAAGTTCTGCTCCTAGGAACGAAGAACACTTTTTTACAGAATCCTTTCCGCCCTCCAGACTTATTCTGGAAGCAGTCTTCAACTACAGTGAATAACCCACTCAAATTCGAATGGGCAATCAGTCGTAAGCTTGTCTGAATGCCCAAGGGGGCTGATATGCTCCTTAGTTATATGAAGAAGAGAGTATTAAATAGAAAAATTCAAGAAGCTTTTCATTTAACATGGCTGTGATAGTAACAGCAGTAAAGTGTCTGGGTATGTTAGCTGTATACTTGATAAGGTGCACGTGCAAAGTGCAGAAATTTGTGCAACACACTGAAGCGTGTTTTCTGTCACCCGCCTCAGTCACCTCTCAGCCTGGGAAGGCACAGGAACTTGGGGTAAGGTCAGAGCCCGAGAGAAGCAGATCTGAATGCTTCCTGGGAAGATCCTAAGAACGTGAGCATTGATGGCTCTGCACACTTGATGCAGAGCAACTGAGAAGTGGCAAAGTCCGTGTAAGGAGGAGTTTTCCTGTCAAACCAGATTCTGTTCCAGAGGTGCTTCCCCATTTTGGAGCAACCCATTGCTGTAGCAACACCCTTGAAACTCAGTAAAGCCACTGTATGGCCAGCAAGGCTTACAAATTCAGTCTGAGCATCAGCTCTACTAGAGAAAAAGCTGGATCTTGTACAGCATGTGCGTCATGGTTTGGGCCAGCTTGGCCAATGGCAAGACAACAGATGCTCTTCCCCAGCTCCTCCTCCAAGGAGAAGAAAAAGAGAGATAAAGAGATCTACGAGTTTAGAAAAAACTAATCTACTGTAATGAAATAATAAAATAGGGAAAAAAAAAATAGATACACATAGTATATATGTATAAAAATATACAAAACCGTATCAAGTTCCCAGGAAGACATACCAGCAGGCACTGGGAAAGTTCCAGACTGGTCTCAGTGATGAATGGGAACTGGATTCCAGAACTCAGTGATGGGGATCAAAGGCAGACAAACTCACAGGATCCTCCTCATTGAAGAGGAGCCAAAACAGAGGAGCCAAGCTAGTGCCCTTTGATCCCTCAGCTCTTACACTGAGCATGGGAGATGGGATGGAACAGCCTATTGGTCCGTTTGGGTCACCTGACCTGTCCACTCCTCCCCACAGGTGCAACCTCTCCATGGGGTAAACAAGCCAGTCAGCTGACCCTGGTTGCCACAGCAACAAGGATAAGCAAGAGCCTCTCTCACCGAACAGAAAGTTGGCTCTGCTCCACCCCAGACCAGGACAGCCAAGATGCTGAACAAGCCACCACTGGAAGAATTTTATTAAAATTCTGGTAGATTCTCCATCAGCAACTTAAAAAGCAAAAAGGTAAGATTTTGGTTTTCTTTGAAATGCCCTAGTGAAGCAGGAATTAAGACAATATGTTGGTTTAAGCAGAGCAGGAGGCTCTTAGACATCATAATCATCACCCTGTCTGCATTTAAGAACTTTGAACCTTGACTCTTAAGCATTTTTGAACATGTTGCCCTTCCATGTCAGCTGCCGTACAGCTGCTGGTCGGATTACAAGTTGAAAGGGACTGAACTGTCTTCTTGCCAGAGCCATGTGCTAGGAAAATAACGAAAAGGTAGCTTGTATTTTATCACATGAAGGAAGTCCTCTGTTTCTGGCCTCCTGGACAATAAACTAAAGTAGTTCCCTGCTAACTGTTGTATTGAGAGAGATTTCCTTTCCTGGAGTTTTAATGTGGTTCTAGTAACAGGTGGGGTAGTTGTACAGGTTTCCTCTTCTTTTGTGTTAAGGAATGCATTTCTTTGTTAATGGTGGAGGGACGCGATTCTCTAAGTTTCTGTGGGTCAACTTTATTTTGATGTTTAAACAAGAGTGTCATTTATATGCCAGAATTATTCTTACCAATGCCAAAATCTCTGCCTATAAACTCAGTATCTATTTTCAGATATGCATATTTGAGATGCCATGCTCTTAACACTAGTGGAGTTTATGTTGCTTTAAAGAAAAAAAAATTAAGTCTTCTGTCCTTGTATCTGTCTCTCTTACAGCCTTTTCTTGGTAGTAGAGAATACTATAAATGATAGCTGAAACTGGTAATTAGACAAACTTCCCTTTTCTGTCCTGCTTTTTTTGCTGTAATGCATTTTGTCTGTTTACTGGCTTGAGGTCCTTCCCCCCTGTGAGACTTATCTTTTTAATGGCAGTCATTTTTAACATGCACAATTTTTCTGTAAGCATGACATTCACTATCTCTATAATAACAATCATTTGGCTTATGATTTAAACCATTACAGCAGGGTACCATGCTGTGAGACTCAAACGCTGGCTTCACTTTTACATTGTTTACTTTCCTATCAGCATGTTGATAGTTCGTAACTCTTGGCTACTTCCACACTGACTGCAATTTCTCTATAGCTCTAGTGGAAATAAAGACAATTGCTTTTTTTGGATTACTTGCCTAAGTATGCGGTAAAGACTTGGTAGAAGGTACTGAACTAGGTAGCCATTCTAACATGGCATGAATTTGCTAGTGAAGTGTGAAATAGGTGTAGCCTCATTTTTTAAAACGTAACAGGCGTTGGAACTTGATGATCTTTACGGTTTCTTCCAACCCAAATTGTTCTATGATTCTGTATCTTAAGCGTAATAGACAAAGATCAACAAAAACCTTTTAACAACGTGAGATGGGATATATATTAACTACTAAACTAATATACTGACTGTTGCCTGACCCATTTTCTTTTCCCTTGCTCCACCCCTCCTCTCTCCGCCCATGAAGAATACCGCTCCATTTAAGGGATGCTTCTTTACTTGCACATTTAGCCATGGTGCTCTTTGAGAGTGAAGAAAACAGAAGGGTCTGTTTTAGAGGAGATGGTTTCATTTGGATCAGTGGAATTTATTTTGATTATCTAATGGGTCTAAGGAGGCCTTTGCTCCCTGCAGTCATTTTACCGATTTGCCCACTCTTCAGTTTTCCAACTAAATCTCTGTAGCCAGCCCAGCCAGGGGGAGCATGAGAGTGCACTGCTACGAAAACTCATCTTAGTGCAAATGAACTCGGGAAACCTAGCATGAAGAACTCTTCAATATGAGTAAATGACTAGTGGTTTGGTTTCTAAGAGGTTTATAACTTGGATAAATTGAGTGTGAGTTTTTCACAGCTGTTTCTCAGGTCATATCTCTGCCATAAGATTCTCAGCCACATTTTGAGTCCTGTCCTATTTCAAAGAAAAGATCTAAAGAATTTTTTACATGGAAAGGAATTACTTTTCAAAGATATCCAACCTGAGCTGTACATACGTTTAACTTAGGCAATGTTTTATGAGGCAGACAGTTTCCGGTCTGCATATTTTAATCTTAATGAGCCTTTCTTTAGATACACACTAGTATTCTGGTCTTCAATACATGCAAGTGTTAAGTGTTAGTGCAGATCAACAATATATATTAAAGCTGAAAATTTTTGTTAAACTCATACTTACTTTACAATGTACACATTTCTTTTCGTAATTAAGAGTTTGTTTCTTTTGTGGCAACTGTTATGAAAATGGAAAACAGAATGAGGGAGAACTTTTTGTGTTAAAGATGGCTGAATCTGCTTGTCATAAGCAGTGCAGGGTCAGAATTTGTTTTATGGAAAGTTACATTTATTTAATAAAATCTCATTTTCTAGGCTTTAATACTAATGAGCTGGGGAGTTTATACTTTCGGATACTGTTAATGACTTACGAGTATGTTATGCCGTACACGGGTACGGTGTTACCTAGTTGCATAATTATACCACAAGTTTGCCTTGCTTATATTTAAGCTTCAGGAATTGTGTGATGGTATCTTCTTAAGAATACATTTCCAGTGTATTTAATTGTAGGTAAAAAGCTTGAAATCAAATTTGAGTATTTATTTTAAAGGCTTAAAACCTAGAGAAGTTAGAAATACTTCAAAATGATTTTTAATAAACCTGTGTTGAGAAACTGAAAATTTCTGAGTGGCTAGAGTTGTAGTGTATTTTTTGCATATGGCAAGTATTCTTCCTAATGAATGGGCATGTAACCTTTATCTTTTTTAGGTAGGCTTGCAGGGGCCAGGGTGTGGATTTCATTTGCGTCTGCTTTTTGCTAGATGACCTCCTGTGTACCTTGAGGGTACCATGCCCATTCTTGATGTCTGGTGGTGAAAGTGTTTGGGGCTTGGTCTTTTCCCCAGTTTCTTAACTTCCTTATTAGCGTTTCAGTGAAGCTGTATGGTATAAAGTAATGACATCTTTTAAAGAATATAACATTTTAAATTTTGGATCATGCTACTACAGAAATATTTCTGAACTCTGCTTTTCATTTTCTTGCATTCTAGCATCTGAATTCATAATCTTGTAAAAGTAAGTGGGTAGGAGGAGGGTAGGGGAGAAACTATTCTTGAAACATTCTTCTTCCATTTGGAGTTTGCCTTTGGTTTTCATCTTGAAATTAAAATTGATGGACAGAGAATAATTTGTGTTAATGCAGCTGTTATTCAATTTGAAAGATGACTAACAGGAAGATAGTGCTCTTAGCTGGAGAACAAAGGGTGACAAATGTTATTCTGCACATCAAGTTTTTCCAACACTGCCTCTGAAGTACACAGTGCATTCGCTTACAAAAAAAAAAAAAAAAAAAGGGAAAAAAGAGCATTTCAACCAGTACAGTGTCAATATGCTAGAACAGTCTCCTAAACCTCTTGTCATCTGTGATAAGGACATCAATAATAGTCATTGTCAACCTTCATTAAGTTCAGATCTTCCATTTTTATGTCCCTCAGGATGTTTTTCATTGATATTTTCCCTGGAAAGAGAAAAGGACCTACATCAAGCTAGTGTATAAAGCTTGATTCCTTTCCTCAGGGCTCTTATTACAAAAGAAAACAAATTATTTTAATTACTCTTTTTATTATTATTATTATTGTTTGTTGGTTGGTTGGTTTTTTTGAGTGCCTCTAGGGTGATTAACCTATTTCTAGATGCAGACGAGCCCTTGCTTGTTAATCCATGCAATAAAGTCTAAGAAAGTGGGCACGTTCCACTTCCAAACAAATAAAAAGGAAGATGTCAAGAAAATTAGATCCTTGCTTCCCCTTCTCCAGGGATTTGTCTAAACATCATTGCTGATATTCCTTAGTTTACACATGTCTAGAGTTAGTTTCTTAGATTTTCCTTAGCTCTTGCAGGTTGAGCCACCAGAGACCAGCACCACTTGAGTTCTTCAAGTTTTTTTCAGAAAAGACAACCAGGAAGATAAAATTCCTGGCTCTGGATTGAGTTTGAAGCCTTTTCAAGCATGGGAGGAAGGTGGTTTGGAGAACACACGTTGATATGTTCAAAAACAAGTGACTTTGCTCAATATTTGACTTTTACTGAAAGAAGAGAAGCAAATTATTTCTAAATTCATTCAGTGTTACATTCTTTTCAGTGCTCTCAGCAGTTCTTTCCAATGTGAGGAAAAAATATACCGTGTCAGAGGAGGAGGGCTCACACATTCAATATTGCTACAATTAACAAGCAATTGTATGTATTGTACCTGAAGTTTTAGGAGTGCATGACTTGAATTGTTGCTCCTTTTGAAATTATTTTCCATAATATAATATTCCCATATAATATTTTCTCAGACCTTGTTAGCGATTTTTGGCTAGAAATAGAGAAATATTCTCACACAAAAAAGAAAAAACTTGTCCCAAAAATACTTGGAAGAGCAAGCAGACTTTCCTGAGGCTGCAAAGAATTGAAACCAGATTATTAGGCCCAAAGACACTTCTCATATTTTATGTTAATATCTAATTTTTTATCTAAAATTCAGAATATCAAGCCATTTTATGGAGCTGTTTTCTCATCCCTTTTGCGTACAAATGAAACTGTACAATCTAACACTCAGCTCTGCAAAGTCACTCTGAGAACAGAGGAATTCTCATAACTGGCAATTTTACAATCCAGAAAGCACTTAAGCATTTTGGTGCCAGTCCTGCAGACCTCTGTGTGTGGAATTGCACAAGTTCTAGCTTGTAAATTATGGTTTAGATGTTCTGTAACTTCTACTAAAGATTTGGTGGTGTTACACTGACAGTATTGTCTCTATCTACCCAAAAGTTGAGAACATTTAGTAAAAAACAAATTACAGCACCAAATAGAAATAGGTCTATTACAAAATCCCTTTCACTGGATGTCATTTTCTGCTTTCAACTAGATCTACCAAAAAATCATCCTTTTTTCCCTATAACTTGTCTAGCTGAGTTCAACTGCATGTTCAGTTAACAATCCAGCTGATAGTAAAGCTTGTTAAAGAACTGAATATACTTCCAGCCTGGTTATAAATAAGTCTACTCACAATTCTCATGAATCTGAAATGAGTTTCCAACAAATCTAGACTGACCAATTTCAAATGTGAAAAGCTGTAAAGTCTACGTAATCTTCATTATGATTGGGAGGTATCTGAGATCCTGTAATCGTATTTTTGATATGGCAAAGAATTTGGTGAGTAGAAAGACATCTCTACTCAATGTAGGAGCTGGGGTATGTGAAACAGTAAGTCTTTCAAAATATTCATCAGCGGAGGTCCATATATTAGTTAATTTCTTTGCTTCTTTGTGAGGTTTTTCTGATTCTTTTTTTCTTGTATTGAATTTTGATCAGCCAGTCCCACCTGAAGTTTCATTAGTGCAGTGTTTGCAGAGCTCAGGAAATTTCTTTCTCCGGTGTCACTTCTAAGAGACTCTTCAGGTGGCGAATGTACTCATCATCCCTCCTTTGTCAGTGTTACGGGACTTCATTACAGTGTGCAAGCACTTAAAAGGCCAGTACCTACTGCGTGAAAGACCTGTGCAGCTTATGAAAGAAGATATCCTATAGTGTCATTATGAGTTGTCAATGCAATTGTAGCTCAGGCCATTCCCACAACATATTTAATTCTGTTTCCCTCTGACCTCTTTCATGGCAGAAAATGGTAGAATTGTGCAGTTGCGTCTTTGAAAAGTGTCATAGAGCCTGGCACAATAGATTCCTTGTAATACCATACAGCATATTGAGCTAGACCTACAGAGATTTTGAAAGAGATGAAATTATGCTGATCATCATATGGGAGAGTTAAGACATCCTCAGTCTTAAACATAAAACATGGGTGTGTTCTTTCCCCATTGAAAGCCACTCTATAAAATGACATGTGAAATGATCATGAAAGTCAGTGCTAGCCTGAAAATGCACCATATTTTTTAAAGTAGTTCAAATCCTAGGCTTCTGCGTGAGCCTTGGTAACACTACAGTACTGTCTGACACAAATCCACCAAAGGGACCGTGCTCCGTGAAGCAACTTAAATGTCTCTGGCATCCAAAGTAGTGTAATGCTCCAAGTTTCTTGCATGTGTGAGAAAATTGGAAAGACAGTGTTTTTCTCTAACATGGGTTACGACTGACAGACAACTTAGGTTTTTCTCTTAAAGTGGACTGGAACTGGTGTATGTGACACAGCCCTTTCTTATCCCCAGCACAGACGCACAAGCTACGTTAGCTATTTGACCCACATGTCGGTGGGAAGGTGGTCACATCTTCCAGCTATTGCAGAGAAGGGATGGAGCCAAAGGTGTGTGAGAGGTGGGAAGAGCTGCAGGATCCTGCTAGGTGTAGTGCAGGGATGACAGACATGCATGTGCATCTTGAATTTATATGTAGGTAAGCACTTTCCTTCCTCACCTCACTTTTACACTTCGCTAAATCCAGATTTAGTGCCTGATTTTCTTCTTGTTACATAGTTGTGAGGGCACATAGTCTAGAAAATCTTGAATTGATTTACTCTTTTTTCCTCTACCTTCCCCAGTTTAAAGCTATAGTTCCTGGGAGAAGGCACAGGAATCTGAAAGCAAAATTACGTTCACCTCTTGGCTTTCTGTTGTAAGCATAATACTCGGAGTGTTTTCGCCATATTAATGTGTAGCTCATAATTGTTAATATTGCCAGTGATTTACTGATGAGCCTCTTAACTTTAAGCAATGCTGTGACTCAATCCCTTTCCCTGTAGCATTAAGAACTAATTTGACAGTTGCTACAGGCAAAGCTGCAAGATGACTCAGATTGTCAAATGTCCTTTGTCCTCACAAACGCAAAATCCTCCAGCCAAGTTTCAAACGCAATTCCATTTTATTCTAATTTATTGTTCATTTCTCTTCTTGACATAGCAGCTCCCTAACAAGTCCGTACATCATTACTTAAATGCTTGCTCACAAAGGACTGTTGTCAATCACTGGCACAGAACATCAAGCAGAAAGAATGTCTGATCAAACACATTTTGAAAGGTCTGCCACAACAATAGAGAAAAGCTGAATCAAACTGGGGGGAAGGGAAGGGCTAAACAAGACTTAATTTTTATCAAGCAGATGAGATTATTTTAAATAGGCCTAAGACTCTGAAAATTGTGTGGAATTCATTCATTTCTAGATACTTCTTAGAGTGCATATATTTTTAAGCATTGATGATAATGGAAGTGGTGGATAAAATACTAATACCAATGAGCGTAGCAAAAATGAACCATCAGACCATTCAGACCTTCCTGGGGCTGCAAAGAACCTTGGAGTCAGCCTGAAAATTACTAAAAATAAAATGAGAAATGATTGCTCTGAGGGTAAATCACTCCTGGGTCATCTGTATTAACAGTAGTAAGAGCATTTAAATAATCATAATTTTTTCATGCATCATCTTGAGTCAAAATCTTGATTTATTTTAAAACGCCCACAATAAGAGAACATCTGTGGTTCTGTTTTACAAACGATATGTTTGCTTTTAATTTATTCTAAGATATAATTGTTCTTTACGTATTGGATCATAACCTCCATCAGTTCAAGAGGTAAACTACACAAAGGAATTGATCAATTTTAAATACAAAATACTAAAATAGATTTTTCATTTTGTGTACCTCAATGAAAGTAATTAGATTTTTTTTTTTCCTAATCTGAGAGGAATTTAACAACAGTGTATAGCCTTGAACTTCCCCTGATCTCCGCACTGTAGCTGCATACAAATCAATAACACTTTTCACTTACAAGAGTTTATGTCCTTGTCAGCTCAGAATTCTGGTCACTCAGGGCTGTCACGCTGAAGATGAGCTTTGCGCATCTCTCTGGATTTGTTTATTGCTCCTGATGGGGCAGGGAATGGAAGTGGGAGGAAAATAGCAACGGTTATGATTCTCTGGCAATCCTACTTCACCCCAAGTCTTAAAAAGAACCAAGTCTTTCTCACAAATGGTAAAATGCTGCAATCCCTGAGGAATTTCTAGTATGACATTCCTCTGAGAACGTCTCGCTGGGCTGGGCAGCAGGAACAGCTGCCTGTGGGTTTCAGTTGTACTGAACAGGATTCTCGCTCTGGGCACTGAGGCAGGAGACTAAAAGGAAAAGCCGTCTAGGGTAATTTAATACAGCAATAACTCACATGCATAAAGAGATAATGATACATGGATAGTGTTATTGTATCTCTCAGTTTCATATGCCTCGCTATGAAATTGCCTTTTAAGTTGCTTTAATGGAATTCCCTATGTTGGGGTTTTTTTTTTAAGTAAACTAAAAAAAAACACCCCCTCCATTGTGTGAAACTGCAATATTCCCATGATCCACTATTTGGCTTTATACACACATTTTTTTGATGAATTGAAAAGTTGAAATAAAATCATTATGTATGGCTAAACAAAAGGACATAAAGCATGTGAATATTCTTGACGTAAGGTTACAGGAAAGCTGGCCAGGAAGCACCATTAGTCTCGGAAGAGCTGAGCAGTTTGAGACCAGCACGTTGTGAGTGTGTGTCCTAAACTACAGTTCAGAGGAGATCCACTGTTCGGAACAGGTCCTCTGTTCTCCCTTCCTTGAGTATTTGTTGGGGCTGCTTGGGGTTGTTTGTGTCCATCTGGTGATGTGGAGCATCACATTCTCTGGTAAGAAAGTGGACATAGTGTACAATCCCAGCCATGACAATAATAAATGACAATAAATTCTTGTAATTATTAAAAATAATCTTATTCTGAGAACCAGCCACTAGAAGTGAAGAGACTATTGCTGAAAGTGAATTCTTACTGAGCATGAAGAAAGCCAGGACCTCAAGTCCTGGACTCAGTGGCAGGGTCTGGAGATAGTGCTGTGACCGCAGCCCGGACCAATGCTGTAACATGGGTCATCATGGAGTAAATTACGATATAAAGATGCTATAACCTTTTTAGAAAACTCCGTGGAACCTTTGGAATAGCTTCATCTAGAAACTGGTACTATAGTTAACAGCAAAGAGATTTGTAGCTTTAGTGGCATTGGAATTCATCCATGACACGAGTTTGGTATCTGGAAAGGTAATGGAGAAATAAGCTACCTTTACGCAAGGGCTGAACTCAAGAAACTGAACCCATTCCACGGGGGGGGAAAGTTACCATAGCATCCTCTCTTTATAATTTTGTTAAGCAGATTATGTCTTGTCTTTTCTTGTAGTATGGAATAAAATAGTTATTCAAAGATACCATCAAAGAAATTAATGATATCCGGAATCAATGGAAGATCTTTGGTGAGCCTACAACACAATTGTATCCTTGTCGCATCAATTGAATTTCTGAACAACCTAATCTCATAATCTCAAAGCTGGAACACATTTCATTAATTTACCTATTAAAAATTAAAAAAAAAAAAATCTAGGAAAATATCAATAAAATTAGTGTAAGTGTAAAACCTCTTCAGAGATAGCTTCAAATTTACAATTCTAGGAAGAGAAAAAAATAATTTACTTACAGTGGGTTTCTTGTTGATTTTGTTGATTGCTGTTGGTTAACTTAATTCCATGGAATACTGTAGATCTAATGGTATCAGGTCTAAAACCTTCTACATAAGTTGCATAATTTAACCTGTGCTTGTGCTCTACCCACAGAGTATGTTGATTTAATAGCTGGGGTTGTTGGTAGCTTACGTTCTGTTTGAAGTGCTTTTTTTCCCATCTTGAATTGGAGGCTCTGAATTGAGTCCTGGCTTCAGTTCAGGGATCGGAACTTAGAGGAACAATAATAAGTACTATTTGGATTGAATAGAAAATATAAGATATATTAACAGTGGGTAAAATTGAGCAGCATCAGCTGAAAAGGAAGCTAAGGAAGTGCCAGTGTAAGTGATGTATAGGTTTGATTTATATTGGATGAGAAAATTGCTGGTAGGTTTACTTTATTGAAAAATTAAGTAACAATCGGTAGACTTTTTATAAAAGTACAGATTGCTTTTGAGTTAACAAACCATAAAACTGATTCAGTGCTACAAAAGTAGATAACCATTGTTTTATTCTTTTCTCAGTTTTCTTTTGGTGATTGCATGAATCACTACTGTGTCATAAACTAAGGTCTTAAAAATGAGCTTGAGACAATAAAAAGAAAAGCCTTAAAATATTTTCCTGGGATTAAAAGATTGTTTGATTTACTTTTAGTTAATCTGAACTTGGTTGTATTGACAAGGTCAATATTTAAGTCATTTTTTCATACCGTTATAGTAAGTGGCTGGGGAAAAGATAACAATTTCTTTCGTTATACCTCGAGCGTAGAATGGATTGAGTTGTAAAAGGGAACCTTTTTGTAAAGTGATTATCTCTAAACAGCCAGAGTTAGGTTCCAGGTTGGGGAAATGAATATGAAGGAACAATTAACGATTTGTAATACCACCAAACACATATTTATTGCTGGGGTATTTATGTTCTATTTTTTGAGTGGAAATCAAGGAGTCCATAAAACTCTCCATAAACAAACAAACTGTTCAAATTGTGATTAAAAAAGCTTCTGGACTAGATAAGGTTGTTGAATGGTCTTACAAACTACATATTCATATTCTGTAAGTCCATAATGTCTAGAAAGCATCAGAAATACTGTATGTCTGCAGAAGGCTTTTGCCTGCAAAGTGTAGCACTTGCTCACTTAGTAGCTTACTGCAATGAACACCTATTTGTACAGGAAATCCTGTGAAAGCTTAAATACAGAAAAAGTATCCAGTATCATTGGCATTACCCAAGCTGCTTTTCCTCCCATTTACCATTTCTAACCCCTTTGATATTCTTCCTTCTATAGTATGAAAACTAAAAATTCTTTCAGTCGGGAACCTGCGGGCTGCTCTGTGTGTTACCCAGAAACGGCATTCATCAAGAACTCCAATAATTTCAACAGAAAAGATCTGGCAAAATGGTTAATTCTGTTAAGAAACAAGAGTCTCAGCAAATGGTCAGACTAAAATGTAGCTGTTGGCATCAAACACTACATGAACTGTTTGCAGAATAAATGGGTTTACTTAGCACATATTCCTCACCTCTTAGAAACTAAGAAGAAAAAGCAGCAATTCTGTTAAAACCCAACTCTCCCCGTCTTGATTCCAGGTACTCTAAAAAAAAAATAAAAATTCCCTAAACCGATTGACTTTCATCAAGAGCTCTTTCAATGTCACAGAAATAGATTTCATTGGTTTTGACAGCCTGGCTTGATGCTACGCTTGTATCAAAAACCTACCAACAGGAAAAAGACTGCTGAGTTGAACATAATGGTCATATTTGGGGCTTCTGCTGTGCGTGTCTCTGTGGTGGATGTGATTTCCTCTATTTTGACCCCAAGAAGCTTGTATAGCAGCTCATTTAAAGTTCATGTCTCCAAAAGGAAAATAGTGGAAATACGAAAAGCAAAATGATCAACTGCACTTTTATTTTGAGTAGCCTTCCCACAGTCTGTGAGCTCTGCGGGGGAGCAGGAGATGGGAAATCAGTGTTGCCCTTAAAACAGAAGAAACGTTTTTCTAACATAATATACATGAAGCACTTCAGCATTCCCACTCTCTGTAAATGGCTGAAAGACAGTAAGTGCAAAATCTAACCATGTGGCCAGCTCTTCTAAATCTGACCTCTTCAAGCTTCTCCTTTCCTATACACTTAGCATTATATGGCTTCCTAAGGGTCTGTGAAAAATACATCTATCAGCAACTTTCACATCTTCTCAGAATCCTCCTGTTTTGTAAAGGAGTTTGGATCAAAGGTGTAATCGAAACAATACACTGAATTAGTATTTTTATACTGGCCACTCGGAAAGCCCAGTCCTGGACTGAATGAGCCATTACATGTTTCTGCATCATTTTCTTTTCCTATACAGTTATTGAAAAGCCCCATAGAACCAGTTTAACACCTCATGTGAAGCCCTCATCGTTCCCCACACTCATATTTTCCTCTTTGGAGTCAGTCAGCAGTATCTGGTAGTGCAGACTTGGGGAAGGAAATACGCTGATTGCTTCCTGTACCTGGACTGAGTATTTCCTATAGAAAGCTAAAGAAGGGCTATAGTCCTTCATTCTTTTTCTTCTTCCCCAAAGTCTGGTCAATGCTAAGTTCACAGCTATAGTAAAGAAATCTTGTATCTGTACCCAGCCTTTCTGTGCACGCAGTTCGTTTGGTGGTGACATCCCCTGAGTGTGTGATACCGAAAGGTGTCTCCACGGTGGAGAGGGAGCACTGGGAACAGAACAACGAACGGGCAAAATCCACTTTTTCCTCCCACTCTTCCCACCCTCATTAAACAGAAAGAACAAACCCGAAGCTATAACCTCTATGAAACTGCAGCAACATCTTAAAACTTCACCATTTATTCATGTCTGCTGGGTAAAGTTTATACTAAAGTTTGCTCAAATTTTTGCCAAAGAAGCAGAACTAAGTTATACTTTTATCCTTAGCTATGTCTTTTTGAGAGCATGACTCAGGCGTGGAAGGGAACTTGTGTTTAAGATTCCACTTTGGTGATGATGTGTGCAAATCTGTTCCCTGAACACCTTTTTGAATTATTTTTTTATTTTTTTTTTTTCAGTTCATACAGATGTAAAACTTTTCATGTGGGATGTGGTTCAATTAGTGTAGAGAGATACAGTTAATTGTTTAAAAATAATTTTAAATGCTGTTATTTGTTACAAATAACTTGAATTATAAAGAGCAAAATTAAGCTTGTTACTAATTTCTCTTGTGTTCCTCCCAGTTGGCAAAAATAGAAAATGGCTAGTCAGCTTTCCCATTGTTTACATAGTTTTGAGTTTTTAATTAACATAATCTGCTTATTGCAATGTAGCTGCTAATTGCAGCCCGTTGAAGAAGAGGGGTACAAATTGCTGTGTTTATGTGGTAGAAAAAGGAGCCAAATAATTAGGGAAACTGTTTCCCATATAGAAAATGATAATATTTTCTTTCTTTACATGGAAACATAAATAAATCTGTGACCAACTGTTTAGACACCATTTAAAAAGCACTGTAGCAAAGCAAAGAACTTCAATATGTTCAAATTGGTTCATTTCTCCATCAACTTGATGGAACACGTTTTTCTGTTGTCTTAAAAAGAACTCTGTGCTCAGTTCCTGAGGACTTTGGGGGATGTCGCTGCTTTTTCCCAACACAACTCTGCAGCAGAGCTCTAGAGGTGCAGCAATACCACCTCTGGACTTGTGATATCCGAGACTTGCTGGAATTTCTCTGAGTCTTTACAAGGATGAGTGTAAGTAAACGTGAGCATTCCAGGGCTATCATTCTAATTTGCAATTAAAATGATGCTGTTCAGGCACTGAGTATTTCTATTCATTTTCCTCCAAACTGGAATGTTTTTAGCAAGGAAAAAAAATAAATGATTTTGGCAAATATTCAGATAATAGACCTGGCTCTAACCATGATTTACTATTATATATAACTCTGCAGGGGTATCTTAGGCAAAAAGAACCATTAATTTTGACTTTTTCTGCAAACCTAAGCAACAGAACCAAACCTAATTACAGAACTGAGTTTTGTCCCAGCCATATAATCCACTGTGCAGATTTTACTCTTCTTCACACTTCCACTGCAGCCAAATATGGTAAAGGTTATTAAGTATTCTAATCTCGTAAAATAAAAAGGAACAAAACCGGATGCCGTTAAGATGACTAGGTTCTCTTCAAACACAGCAAGATTTACTTTATGCTAGAATGAACAATGATTAAGAAGGTTTGACTGTATTATTAGGAAACTTTAATTGCAAAAGGAGAAGCAGCTATGTATTTTGTAAAATATAATCAAAATCATTTGCAGTAGCAAATTAAATATATTCATGAGTAAAAGTTCCAAATATTTTATCTGTTGACCTTTACCATACACTATAAAATACTAGTATTGGTGCTATTGTATAACTTTAGAAACAACAGTGCTGAAATGTGTGGGTATGATTCTGATTTCACATGTATCTGATGTAATTCTTTTGAACTCTGGAGTCAACTTGATTGGCAACGCTGATGGCTAACTGGAATCATGCCTTACGGCTCAAAGATTGCCCCTATGCCCCAAATAATACTAATCCCTGAAATTAATAAAAAGGACAATGGTTATTGATCTATTTCAAATTACACACTCTGTGTGCTTTTCTGGGCTTGGCATCTGAGTCAGGGAAATGGATGATGAATTGATGATAGATTAAATGGCTCCCTGTAAGATCGATCTTTTTTTCTTTGAGTCTTCCAAATCATGGTTACTAATGAAATCTCTATTTATTTTAATTTTCTCTAAAATAGTGCCAGATATGTTTATAAAGTTTCCGTAGCAGGTACAGTAGACAGCATGTTTATTGTCCTAAGACACATCTAAACACGTTTTTTCTAAAGAAAAAATTTGGACGTGTGCCACAAAGGGAATATTTAATCAGGACATAAACTTTTATACCCTGATAATTTGTTCTTTAAATTAAACTCTGGGATGGAAGCAATCTCAATTGAATCTAAGATGCTGTAGATCTGTCTTATTAGCAAGCCAAAATCTGAACATTTATAAATTTTTAATGTTAGGTATTTCCTCAATATTTTCCACCTTTTCTTTCTACAGTTTATTATACCAAGCTCCTTAGCCCATCACACTGAAGTAAGCTTATCGCTTCCTTTTTCTTTTTGTGCTCATTTAGCAGCAGTACTAAGAAAAGAGCGTAAGGTGTCATCTGGGTTCTCCCACTGCGCTTTCAGAGCTGGCCAAGGCCCGGCCTTGCAGCAGCAGCAGAGTGGTGACACCACGCGCAGGATGCAAATGGCTTCTAGTCCAGCAAATGACTTTTAGTCTGCTGAAAAAAAGTTGTTACTGCAGACTTTGGAGTTTCTGGTTCTGCCATGCTGAGGCCAAGTGAGGTCTACTTTCAGAAAACTTTGCTGCTGCTGTTGGCTACACAGCACTTAGCACAGTGCTGTTAATAAAGCAGCTGTCATCTGTGACAGAACATTGGTGTTTATAGTAAGATTTAACTCAGTCTGATGCTACAGAAGAATGTCCTGATGAATTGTGTTCAGTAGTTTAGCAGAAGATAACAGATCTGGAAAAAAATCCTAAAATGACCACTAATGCTGTTTTTGGGGAGAGGCAGTTCTCCTATTTACAGGATATGAAGAGGGGTGATAAGAGTGCTTTTAGACAGACAATGAAACAACTCTTAAAACATCCTAATGACCTCAGAATACTTTCTAGCCCCCCTCTTTCTGGTTCTTTATGATTCCAATCTCTTTTGAGTGAAAATGCTGCAATGAAATATATTATCCCTTTTATAGAAATGACAGAGATAGAACACTTACCAAGCAATTTTAAGAGACATAACTGAACCTAATCACTCCTGAAATCAAAAGAAGTAAAGGGAAAATTCTTTTTTCTCTCCTTTTCCCTTGTAATGAATGTGAATACTTAGTTTTGGACTCCTTTCACCATTCTGCCTCAGTAAGTGAGAACAGGCAGGGAATAGATCTTCACAATGCTGCACTGCTCACAGCTCAGTGCTGCTGCTCCTTTATCCTCTGCTCCATTTCTCTAGTGTGTCACCAACGTTTTAAAGTGGGTTTGCAACAGTGGTTATCAGTTGGTTCAGTTTTCAGAATGGTTTTTCTGTAACTATGCTGATGAAAAATTAAGTGTGAGGAGGAAAAAGAGTTTGTATTTCATGTGAGTTGATATTCTGATATACAACAGTCCCTTAAATTTTGTTTCATTTTTTCCTGTTTGCATAAATGGGTTTAAACATCCTGGTTTTGTCATTCAGCTTTTTGCACAACAAATTCTTGAGACCATCACTGCTGTTCTTCCCAAAGGTTACTTAGTAGCCTATCAACTAGTTAGATACAGGATAATTTAAGCAGATCAAAATTACTTGTAAATCTATGTCAACATGGTGGAATGGCTTGCGTAAGTGGAGATAAGGATGGCATAGGCTTTGTTAGTACTGTTAGTGCTAGAACCCTCCCGTCTGGTGCCCATAAGCAGGAAGTGAAAGCAAAGACAGCGCAAAAGTATGACGGTGCGATACCTGCTTCTGTTAAACCTTCTTCCTGCAGAAGGGCTGTTGTTTCTGCTGGCCTTGTGGTGAGCAGGACACAGCCAGCAGCTCTGGCAGCACCAGAAGGCAGGTGGTAAGAAGACAACATGATGCTGCATTGATCAGTTCACGGTATTTTGTGTACTTCAGTAACCTGTGGAAATTGGCACAAAGCACAATACTGACATTTTAGAGCAGATTAAGCAACACTTGTATAATAGACAATGAGACAACCCTTTAGCAGCTGGCTGATGGGAAGGAAGCTATTTGGAGGGGTCATGTGCACAATACACTGTATTTGATTAATTGAAATTGCAAAGGAATCAGCAAATGGAACATTTTCAGTTGTTAGTTTTGGTTTTTTTAACATCTGAAATCAAGGGAACCATTCAGATGCTGCCATAAGATTTTCTCAAAAGCCCAAGGGAGAAAGGAAATGGTTGCTGGATATAGTGGTATCTTTGCAATTCAGATGGATTCTAATGATGAATAGGAATATCCAGAAACGCTTATTTTATTTTCACTTTTAACACGTCTTTGTAATAAACAAGCTCTATGAATAAATATACCTGATGAAACAGTGAAATAGATTGTGTGCTATTGAGAATGCTCCTTCCCCTGCAGTACAGTAGCTGGAAAATTATTATACAACCACAGTGACATAGTTCCCCCCCATGGAGCATTTCTGCAGCAAGACAAGTTACAAGTAAGAATAAGATAAAATGTTATTATAGGGCCATTGATCTTCTGTTACCTAAAAGGAGTGAATATAGGTGTCACAGCTGACAAAGTGCTAAGCTCTCCCAGCCTATGCAAAGCTCAGTACACACAATGAAAAACAGCCTTATCAGATCTTTTCCCAACTTAAGGGGGAAGGGAGAGAAGGTGTCCTTTAGAACCAATAGGACTATAAAAGCTGTCAGGTTCCAAAACAAAACAAAGCTTGGATGACAGTTGCAAGTGCATACTCCATGAAAATATAAATTCTACTTTAAAAAAAAATTGCTTTCCAGCATCAAATCTACTTGCCAAGTAATATCATGGAGTCAGATTTTATTACCTAGTTATAAAGTCCTAATACAAAGCTTCTGGAATGGAAGTGTTCTCACAAAATGATCTATAGAGATGCCAGCAGCGCTGCTGGAATGGTGGGATTCAGAGCTGAGAGAAAGGCTGTCGTGGGAGCTTCCTACAGCCCAATGGTACCAGTGTGCACTGGCGACACCAGACTATGCTACTCATCCCACTGTCTTGTCAGAGACTGGTGTGCATGAGCATAAAATCCTGATGCTGCTGTCTCATAACGTAATGCCATTTGCAGTGCAATTTTGTTTCTATACTACCCAATGATAATAATAATTGATTCTTGCCTCATGCAGTTTGTGTCGATCGTTTCTTTGCCCTCTTTGTTTTCCTTCCCCTCCTCGTCCTTTATAGTGTGAAGATCTGTCTACCACGTGTCTTTTACTGCAGAGATACAGCAGGTCAGGACAATGTGTACCTCAGGGCTGGATTTCCTTCCTTGACTACTGAATCACAGGGTAAGTCTCTTTGAATCAGTGCTCTTTCTGTTTTGAATAAAGTTTTAAAACATTTAGTCTGAAGCTTACATACAACACTTGTGCCACATTCAGTGTTGACAGTCTTACCAGGGTTAGAAGTAGAGCAATCCACTGACGTCAATAACTCAGAAGTAAACTGACAAATTCTATATATTTTGACTTCACTTGTTTGCCTACCCATGAGTCATTCAGGATCTGACTGAGTATTTTCAGAACATGCCTTATTTTCTCTCAGACAGGACTTGTTTGCAAACTCTTCATTCTGCCACCTGGTTGGATGACTGGGTATCACTCGGTGTGATTTTAATGAAAAAGTGGAAACTACTGGCTCAAATAACTCTCCTCTTCTTCCCTCTAAACCTGTGCTTGCAAAGGGGATTCTTCTTGAAGGAAAATGCCGTAAGGGTGCCCAGGCGTACTCTCTGTTGAAGGAATTCTGCTTTAGGAAGAAGTATTGCAGTGTAATATCATAGAGCACAAAATAAGTCCTGAGAAATGAAGAGCTTGTTTAGTCCTCCCACGCTGCCCATCGGAGGCAGGATTAGCCTCCTGCATCACTCTGACACCTTTGTCCAACCCAGGCATCCTCACTGTCAGCGCTTGGCAGCCTCTTGTGTCGTGAGAGCACAGACGTGTGCTGTGCGAGGGTGATAAACCCAAGTGCCCTGGCCAGGCCACGTGGCCGGTGGGCGCCAGGGTATGAGCTGGGTCCTGTGAAAGGCTCAGCAAGCAGCCGTAGGACTGCTGCCCAGGGTGAGGGCATCTGGGGAGAACGGCAGTGACTGCCAGTGATTTTCATTCAGTTATCAAGAGACTGGTCTAATCTCATCTTAAAACTCTCCAGTGAGAGGGATTTTCTACCGCTGCGCCAGGCAATCTATCACAGTGCTAAGTCCTCTTTTGTGACAGAGGTTTTGCCACTGCCCCTCGGTGTAGGAGCCCTTGCAGAGGAATGGGCCCAGCTGCCAGGATTTAGCTGCAGTCCAAGGAACGTGGACCTCATCTGAAGGACCATCAAGTATGTTGCTACCTTTAGACTCTGGCATCAGTATTACTAGAATTTACCATTCTGTTTTGCTTTTAAAAAGCATAGAATATGAGGAAAACATACCTAAGTATTTCTTGTGAGCACAAAATCCGTGTATTTCTATTTAGCGTGTGTGATCAAATTGTGGGTAAAGGAAAGATAAGTAAGCTAGCACCCAGCATGCAGAAACACTCTACCCTCTATTTATTAATCTATATGCCAACTGAAATAAATAGCACTGGCATGTGAAGAGCATGGGAAAGAAATGTGAGGGCAGAGGTGGTGGCGAGCCCAGCAAAGGCTTTCTACCAGCGTCCTTCTAGCACCTGCTGCGTGGGCCACGCCACCCACCAGTTCGTGTTGCTTTTCATTGAGGAAATTCCCAGAAAAATAAACAGCTGGTATGTTCTGACAACTAACCAAACATCTTTCTCACTGATTTCATATTGCTGTTGTGTGTTTATATAGCAGTTGTTGGTTCTTGCCTTCAGAAAAAAAGCTCAAGGTAATATAGGCAAGTTTTCTTACAGTCTGCGAGAAAGGACATGTATCTTTATTATTCCATCTAGGTTGTGACTTACCTGATGTGTAGAAGCACAATGGTCAGGTTTTCCTTTGCAGCAGTATTACTGAAGAACAGAAGCTAACCTTGGGTTCTTTAGACAGCATCTGTTAGAAGGTTGCATCTGAAAGAGAAATATCTGATTAAGCTTCTAAAGCTAAATAGCCATAAATGAGGACCTAATAAGCACGTTTGAACTTCTCAGCTGCGCACAATAGCTTAAATAGCAGGGGTTATCAAAACTTATCATATGTTTACAGATTATTTTTTTTATTTTACTTATACTTATCCTAGCAGAAAACCAATCCTATTGTTAATTACTCAGCATAGTGTCTTTCTTTGGCAGCAATATTACCAAAATTCTAGAGGAACTGTTATTTGTGGGCATGACTCTAAGTGGGAAGAACTGATACTCAAAATCCATATTGGCTTCTTTTATTTATGTCTCTATGGCAGCTCATCTGAGGAAACCTGTTTGGATGTAATTTTCTAAGCCATTTTAGGATCCAAAATTTTGTTTCTATAGAAGCCTTTAGACAAAGGAAAATGCCTTTTTGTTGGGTGATGAACATTTCCCTCTCATGGGAAAATAAGCTTTCCTTTCTTGTGCCTGTCCCTGGTATTAAATGCCAGATATGAAATAGAGAAGGTACCAGCCAAAGACTGTGCTGAAGTGAAATTCAGTGCGAGACCACTCCCATAACTATAAAGTATTCAAGATAACTCAAGCCCATCTATTGCAATGGAGCCTGAGAGAAAGATGAGTTCATAGACTTTTATATTCACTCCAGCAATCTGAGTTTTGCATTTCTGTCCTCTATGTGCAAATTGAGCAGCAAGCAAAATAAAAACTAATTAAATCATGCGATTATGTATTGTTTATCCTTAGAGAATAGATTATAAAAAATGAAAATAAATTACGTGAGCATGCAATCTGAATAATAATAAAGTAGTGTAGCTTTTGGCTGCCAGTAGCCAGCTACCAGCTGAGTCAAGATGCACCCTCGTCTCCTGCTTGCTGCCTTTGAACAGCAGTTACGGATTAAGTCTGACAGTGTGAAAATAAATGGTAGAGTGTAACTGAAGCCAAGCATTTATCAAGCCTAGTTGTATTCTATGCAAGGCAAGGCTGATACAATTTAATAAGATAACAGAAAACTTAACGCTGTCTTCAGGATGTCAAAATATGGATTTATGCCCTGTGCCAATGCGACTACTGTTAACTTGATGAATTTTAAGCTATTTCAGGTTTTGGGTTTAGCATCCGTAAGTCAGTGGTGCAACAGGAATAATTTTCAGATACTGAAGTCAGAACTGACTACTTGTGTATATGTATGGCAGGAGTGTTCAAAACTGTAAGTTATCGTAAAATGGAGGGAAGAACTGGAGTAAGCATTGGGGTAACAGGTCTTCTGTCTCATTATATGTTATACTGCACTTTTCATTCTCCAAATGCTTCATTGCAAAAAGTTTAGGAACTAAACCTGTGAATGCAGAGAGAGACGAACAATAAACTAAAAGAATGTTTCCTTATCTTTTTTTGTTGCCCTTTTGAAATTGGAGACATCTGCCATAGACCTTTATTTTCTGTTTTTCATTAACTTTAAACTGAGCAAACTTGGGATGCTTTAATCAACAGTAAGGTTATTTTTCTATCCCACATTTAATATCCTCAGGGGTTACCAAACCTGCAACTAAAATAACATCCTGCCTTGTGAGTTTGGTGACTTTTTGTTGAAGAACGTGGTGAACCTTCCCCGCAAAGTACATATGGGCCTGGCTGCTGCCAGGAGCATTTCTCTCCAATGAGAGAAAACTAAACACTTGCAGGTGGGTTTTTGTCCCTTCTGTGTACTAAATACTATCAAGACATCAAGTCATGAGTTAAGGTAACCTTTTGGACTACATAGAGAGAATCCCCATAGTCCCTCAATGTCTATTTATCATTCTTTTCAAGAGTGATTTTGACCCAAATGGATTGTTTTCTTGTGCTACTCTATGCCCTAGTCAGTCTTTAAAATACACTACAGCACTATCTGTTCTGGAGAGTGCAAGGACTTTGATAAATGTACTCAGTCATCACTGCTTTTTCATACTAGGCATCTATTGATTCTTATAATATCAACTTTCTTGACTTGCATCATTTGTTAGAATTCCTCTGTTTAGTTTTAAAGGCCGTCTACCTTGATACACAAACAATTGAGGTTTTTCTCACTAGCTTCTTTCAGCATTCTTTACGGCTGCTCTTATCGATTTTATCTGCCTCAGTTCAGGAAGGACATGCCCCAGTTACTCAGGCTGTTCACTGAAGTACCACAGGCCTGGGTCCAAAGCTTCTCCAGGGTCAGGCCTGTTCACTGAGCAGAGGGAAATGGAGTAAGTAGGTGATATTCCTGAACCCAATTTTCAGATACCCTGTGGAATAGGCGGCTATGTTTAATATAGAGAAGTCAGTAAGTACTTTTTGTCAGAGAGGAAAGGAATGGCTTTACCTTGATCTATTTCAGAGGTGATCAAAGAACAGATTAAAAGGCCTGAAAGCTCTGTTCAGCCATCATTCATCTGTGTGCTGTGTAACAGCGCTGCCATGCTTCCCTCCTGCCTCACTGTCAAAGAGGTAGATGGGTAGCTCAACTTAAGACTGGCTTTTTTCCCCTGTGATGATACCGCTTCCCCCACCCTTCACATGTTTTCATAACTCCATGCATAAAAGCTAATTGAATTTATCTGTAAAAGAAATAGGTGTCAACTAATAGGTGTACAACTTTCATCAAATGTAAGAACTGCTTTCTTGATGGGGTGAAGGCTCTTCACGCATATACTGGGATGGATGTAAGGCAGATAAGGAACAAGGAAGATTTTCAGTGAAATAAAATGGATGCAGTGTTGCTACATAGCTTTTCCTGCAGCCAAACAATAGCAGTTCAAGTCTTAAGCAGCAATGAGCAGCCTACTGTTTGGAGACCATCGGAGAAATATTTGGAAGCCAGCATTATAAAGAGTAACATTCAGTCGAGGGCTACACAGCAGTCACACCTTTATCTGTTTAAGAATAGGGCAGTTGAGCAGCTATTCTACATGCAGCCACCGTGCCTTCCATTTAGGTAATCTGTTCGTTGGTTGACTTATTGGCTTAAAGACCTGCTAGCCCCTGATTAAAATTAATAGAAGATGATTTTCCAGTACTAGTTCATATAATAAATTGCCCATAATAAAATGGTGTTTTTTACCATCAACTATTGTGCTGATTGCTTCTCTGGAGTTTGATGTATAAGGCATGAGGCTATTGCTAAGATCTATTTTAATCAAACAAAATGAAAATTTTACTACTGTTAAATGCAATTTTTTACTAATGTACAGAAATATTCCTAATTATTAAGAACTTAGGTCAGGTCTTTCACTTTAGTAATAAAGTACCAATGCCTGTTGCTGACAATCCTCTTTTCTTTGTTACATTTATGCAGATTCCAGATGCGTTTATCGTTTCATCAAAATACTGGTTTTCCAAAACAAGTTAAAAAAAGGAACGTCATAGATACTAATTCGGTTGCGTTGCAGTGAGAGAAAGACAATAAAAACCAATGAGACTTACAATAGAAACTTTTTCATAAGTTCAACACTGTCTCCCTGTGCATTCATTATCCCGTGGGTTGGAAAAGCACTTCTCCAAAACAGAGAGTTTTCACTTTTGGTGAAGAAATTTCTCCAAAAGGAATCTGTAAAAGCTGTGAGGAGACCAAAGCTGAGGGCAGCAAGTGGTGAATAGTGGCACTGCATTTCTCCAGAAGAGAAGTGAAGCACAGACAAACCAAGATGCTCATCTTGATCAGTGCACTGTGATACTTTGGCACTAAAGAACAAGCTGAATGAGGTCTTTTTTCCCTGAATGGAGCTAGCTATGGTCAGTAGGATAAAAAACAAAATACTTTCTATTAACAGGGCTTTCTTTTCTCTTTGTAACCATATTAAAGGAGCCAAATCCTTCTAATTCGGTTTGGGCTAATCGTTATGTACTTCATTTTAGTTTAAAGGAGCCCCAAGTTTGGTTCACTGGGATCACAGGCTAAACACAAAGCCGAGTATAGGCACTCCACAGTTTTAAAGAAAAATGACTTAACTGTATGTTGTTCTGTCTCAAATTATTATTTTAAAAGCGTATTTCTCTATTGTGTGAGAGTAATATCTATCCTGCCTGAAATTTTTTTTCTTTCTATGCAAGAGTACAAATGGCAAAGGTGGCTGGGGTCTAATATCTCACCTGATTTCTTCATAAAAAATGGTCAAAATATAGTCAAAGTTATACCTCTCCTGGTAAAACTAAGACAAAAGCTTTTGACAGGGAACAGGTAAGTTAAGAAGCAGGAAGGCTCAGGGGAGAAGCAGGAGTTGGTGGGGCTCCAGTGATGATGTCATGGAGCAGGTTCACTTGTTAACTTGTTAAAATACTCTCTATTTTCAGGTCACAGATCAGAAACCTGTAACCACCTTAGAAAACCAGGAAAGGTCTTAGAAGAAACAAAGAATTTGATGAAGGATGTTGTACTGACAACCCAGTCCTGTGTGCTGTACCCAAGCCAGCGAAGGAATACAGTATGATGCGTAATTCAGGGTAAGAGTCAACATTACAGAAGCTGAATGACAAACTGGAGCTGCACAGGATGGAACAGTAGCCAACACCGAACATGGTGAAGGGCTCAAATATTGTATGAGATAATTATCTGAACAGTTTTCAGGTGCATATAATGCACTGTTCAACTTACTGAGAAGTCAGATAATTTAAAGAGCACATACCAGAAAAGCGCTAGTAACAATAGACTGGCAGTTAGACTTTTGTATTATATACTGTTCAGTATTAGGCTGAACTAGCACCTCACCGTTTTACTGAGCACTAGCCTATTGTAAGTCACAGATAACAGTTCAGAGAAGGAAAGAAATACAAACAGTAGGATTTATAGAAAGCAAATAGTCGTTTTGTCTATTAAAGGAGAGTCAAACTCTGTGCAATGGAAGAGTGAAATCAATATGCTATGACTCGTAAAGGCAATATAAAGGAAATACGGGATAAGATGAAGGTGAACTCACTACAATGATGGCTTTATTTTGAACACAGTAAGCAGTCTGGTGGTTTCAGCAGCAATGATGAGAAGTTTGTAAAATGTAATAAAACTCTCAAAACCCAGAGCTTTTTGTTGGATCACAACAGAAAATTTTTGGAAAGAGAAAGCGTCAGCTATGTATTGCATCCTTCTCTGTTTGGGATTCCAGTACTCTTCCCTATCTTGGATCTGTGTCTTCTTTCAGGAAGAACTGGACTATTAGTATTTCCTTCCTGGATTAATTAATCATAAAAAGAGTGATTGTGATTTCTATTTTCCTCTTCACAGGAATCCATGCAAATGAAGGTAGGTAACCTTCCTTCTCATGAGTAGCGATTTCAAAGGGATATTCTGTCTGATGTTTGGGATTTTTTTTCCTACCCTGAATGCAAACCCAACAAGCACGTTATTCACAGTTCAGAGAATTTTACTTCACATTGACTTTAATCTGGTCCCTGGCACTAAAATCCCATTAAAAGCTGGTGCTCCACCACACGAAGCAAAGCACAGTAAGTGGGGAAACTAAGTTCATATATATAGGTTTCTTAAGATTGAAATACTTAAATTAATAAAGATCTTTAGATAAAGGAAACCAAGTAATGAAGTAAAGATCTTGAGATCCTGAGCTACTCAGAATCATTGAATTCCATACTTATTCAAAAAGGTTATCTTATCTTCTGTTTATTCCTTTACGAAGCTGTCTGAATAATCTGGTTTTAAAGGTAGCATTCTAAATTATAGGACCAATTTTATATTTATTTAAAATTATTCCAAAATAGGTTTAAACTGTAATTCCTTGGTCTTGCTTTTGAATGTGTTAGTAAGAATGTTGTTATTATTATTTGTTTGTATTACAGCATACACGCGTCAGGGAATCTATTGTGCTAGTCACTGCAATAACCAGAAAGAAAAAAACATCCAAAGTTGCATACCAAATACAAACCAGTTCTTGGTATGTGCAGAATTTGAAGGAATACCTTAATTCCTAGAATGGGTACACTCTGTACAACCAGTCTTACTTTCGCTGATTTTGTTGTGGTAACGAAGTAGTTTTGTTGTGGTAACAGAAGTCTCTTAAGGTGGGACTAACAGGAAAATAACCAAAGATGCATCTGTTTGGGGTTTGTTCTTTTGGAGGAGATAAAATCCCCTTGTGTGTGTTTTTCAGCCAAGTGGAAGCCATGAAGAGGGAGCGAGCAGCACATAAGGAAAAGGTACTTATTTTTCCCTGAAAAAGACTGTGGGTAAAACCCTGAAATGGCCTTGTATGTGTTTTTGTAGAAAGGACCTCTAGAGTGTGAAGAACAGCACAAGACAAAGAACAAATGTGTTTGTCCCTAACTCCAGTAAACAGCTGAACAAGCGGAGATCAGAAGCTAATCAGTGGTGGCACCTGATGTATCAGTAGCTCATGTGAAATGACGAGTAGGAGGAAAAGGCCATAAAAGCATGTGACAGTCAGGTTATCTGTGAAGTGACAGAAATGGGAAAAAAAGAAAAAGGAAAGGATACAAAGAGAGGAAAAGAGAAATGCTCCCTGCAGAAGCATTTCAGATGGCTGTCAGTAAGGCAAATTTGCAGTTGTAAAATCTGCAGAAAGATGTTGCAGGTTGAAGATGAAAGCTGGGCAAAACTGTGTGGATGAAATACGGCCCACACGATCAGAGAGCTTAGACATCCAAGCCCAGCTGCTGTCCAGGTGAGGGACCTCAGCAAGGAGAATGCAGGAATGCTTCTCCTGGGTCCACTTAGCTCATGGCCCTGTTTCTGAGAAAGACAAGTTACAGATTCTCCTGGAAGAGAAGCAATATATAAGCAGGAAAGGCAAGGATGGCAATACTGACCACGGAAATACCGTGGGGACAGGGAGGGCTGAGCCAAGCTAAGCTGGACTCCCCTTGGATAGCTTTTGCCACCTTCAGTTTCAAGTAAAACTGCAGCCTGAATAGAAAGTCAGTAGCTCTTTCTCTCCTGTCCCTTTACCACATAATCTCAGAGGAAACTGTGACTCTGTGGTTCCCTAAAGAATTCCCCAACAAAATCAAGAAATACTAAACTTAGCAAAGATAATGTTTCTGAAAGCTAATAGAGGGAGGGAAAAAAAACCCCAACCCAAGAACAGCAAGCCAGCGTTTTTACACATGCGCTGTAAAGAAGAAGAAAGAAAGGGATACCCATTTCCTATCATTGTAGGTCACTCTCCAGTGCTTCATCTTGGTATGAACAGATCCCTCAATAGTTAACTAACTTACTTAGCCAAGGGAGGATTCAGATCAATCCTCCTCACTCCAGCCATGACTTCTTCTAAATCAATAATGGCTGATGAATACCTCTGCCAAGCTCGCAACAGACACAATGGAAATCCTGCTCTTTTAGAAAGCGCCTTTGCAAGCCCTTTGGATAAGGGGTGCTTTACTGCTTCTCTGCTAAGTCTCAGCAATGAAGCTGAATTCCTGATGCCATTCTGCAGCAGCAGCACTGCACTGGTAACCCACACCTTTCTGCTCTTTGAGGATTTAGCAAGAGCCATTTGAATTCATCTGGAAACAAATTCAAACACACATTCTATACAGCCTTCATCTTTAATAAAGACTGTTTTTTTGAGTTAGACTGCTTTCACAACACACGCAACTTTTTTTTGGTTAAAATATCTTCCCGATAATTGGGTTTAGAGTTCTGTAAGCAATGCGAGCTATCCAAAGTAAAACTGAGCGAGGGGGCCCATCTCCTGCAAAACTGGGAAAAATTACAAAGCTGGCAAGATCAGGTGGATCTTGCAGTTCACATTTGTAAATCAAATCCCTTAATTGCACTAAAGTTCTAAAAGGAGAATCACTTTTGTTAACTTGAAAGATTATATGATACGCTTTTTTTGAGAATTCAATCCTTTTTGATTTAGCTATCCCCAGTAAAAACTATGCCTGATTATAATCTACAGCAGCATTGTCCATAATTAAAAATACTTTACAGCATGCTTTTTCAAAAATCCCCAGGAATTAATAGTAAGTATTTCTTTTCAACAGCACATGAATCTACCATAATAAAACTGACGTTACAAGCATAGCTCTCTAGACTACGCAGACAGACTTGGCAGTTATAAGTAGAGATTTATGGCTGGAAGGATGCAGTCTCCTTGAAGCTGTTTGTGCAACCTACTTATCAGAAGAAAGAGATTTCATGGAGATTTCCTTTAATTAGCTGGAACAAGCCATTAGTAAAACAAGCAACTAAAACCATAAGTATATAAGCTATTAGTCTTCTAGCATAGTTTATTAAAAAAATAATTAAAACAATATCCTAAAATTCTGTAAGGGAGTGGCCAGGTTCAGTAATAACCACTTGTGCATGGACAACAATGTTTACAGGAGTCTAGGAAAAGTTAGCAGTCTGCCAGTAAAGGTAACGAGAGGAGGGGGAAACACATGAGCCATGTTAATGTGCTTTATGTCCCTCCCTTTTTAAGCTTCTGAAAGGCTCCACTTATTCCTGTGGCAGTTAGGCGTAATCATCACTGCCACTGATGTATTTGTATTGGGTCATCAATACAATACAATGCAATGTCATTTCCAAAATTTTTGAATCAGATGAACTTTAAAGTTTGAACTGTAGCTATTTTTCTTTTGACTGTTTACTGGAGTAGCCACTGCCCCATGTGATTTGCATATGAATTGTGAGGTGCACTTCCAGGGGCTTACATGAGGTAATAGATGTGTTTCTTTCTATTAACTGTAATGAGAATTGCATGACTCATTCCTCTCACACCAGGCTAAAATGTACCCCTGCAGTTCTGTACTATGTATATTGACTTGAATGAAGCTTTGTGTAATAAGATTTAAATTGTAATGAGTCATTATGTCAACCTTTTTTGCTGGTATATTACATAGTAAATCTACTGCATAGTGTGCAGTTGCTACTGCAGAAAATCCCAGCAAGTATGGTAAGTCGGCAGTGGGTAGGTATAAGAACAGAAAAAAAAACCTACTGTGAAAACTTTTCACAAAATCTTAGCATGACCATAGTTTCAAAAGGACGATTTGTGTGTGTGTGTGTGCTTATTACAGCCATTATCATCAGTCCGAGATACACTCCTGAATCCATCACAGTTAGATATATGTCCTCATTTGCTTTTAGTGGGATGAGACA
This sequence comes from Numenius arquata, assembly GCF_964106895.1. Classification (NCBI taxonomy): domain Eukaryota; kingdom Metazoa; phylum Chordata; class Aves; order Charadriiformes; family Scolopacidae; genus Numenius; species Numenius arquata. The sequence continues at coordinate 17,795,855 of NC_133580.1, read as the reverse complement.
GTCTTGTTTATACAGGCTTGAGGTGAATGATGTCAAAGTATTATTTTTCAAGATTGTTTAAACATTCAGACATGCACACATGCACGCACACGCAGAGAGCTGTTTTCTAATAATCCTTTTATCAGCCTAAAGCTGAAATAACTTTCCTTCTTCCAAGGATCTGTTATTGAGAGTTTCTTATTAGTAACTAGATGCTGACATTGATTTCATTAAAAAATAAGCACAGTCCCGAAGAGCTTTTGATTATTTTTTTTAATTGCATAACACGTAGAGTATAAACACAAACTGCTTTGCGCAGAACTGTACCTCTTTAATTGCTAGAATTGGAAGGATTTCTGGATCAGCATTTTCTCTCATTTTTCAGCATACGTTGGTTGCATGTTACCAAGGTACCTCTGAAATCTCTTAAGGCTGACTGGGGCAGAAAGACGTGTGGAAAAATTGTTTAAGTCTTCACTGTAAAGAATCCTAAAAAAACGCTAGCAAACCCTTTAGTTTTACAGTAAAGAAGTAATGGCCATTTTGTGCAAAATCAATGGTAGGTAAGTATCTTTTCTTCATATAACAGTTACTGATACAGGACCTAAAGATTTAACTATGGCTAGAGACACCATTTTGTGTCCAGTGACTTTTAAGAAACAAACCTTGTCAATCTACACCAAATAGCAATCAGATGCTAAGCCTAGACTGTGGCCCTTTGGTGTCAGCTTTTTAAAGACAGAGGTTAACAAAACTCTTCATGAAACAAACACACATGCTCACAAACACCTCTCTCTCTCTGAGTCTGCATTAATCTATAAAGCACTATTCTCCAACTGGTTTCTACGTTCCGGTGTTCCCTATTTAAACATCTACAGCAACCATGAACAAACATGCATCTCTCCTTCTGCTCACTTCCTGTCTGAGAATTTAGAATCAACAATTAAATCTTTTAATACTAAAAGAGAGCAGGATGGGAAAGTGGGAGAAGGACCAGAAGATTGACAAAGAAATGGGAAAGATAACTGAAGCTTAAAGCTTCTTACAGTCCATCACAGCAGCTCACATTACTCTTACGTTCGCACTCTTGCTTCTCTTAAGTACCTAAGTGTTTACAAGGTAGAGACCAGAGGCTGTAATTGAAAGCTACAGAACTGGCAAATAGCAATATCTAATAGCTGGTGGCCTTCCCCTTCCCTCCCGTTACATATTGCCTGTGAAATGGCATCAGTGAACAAAAAAACCACAAAGCTGGCATTTTATTTCCCCAACTCATCCTTAGGTGTACCTTTTCTCACCCTCCCAGCAGACTGTTAGGCATTTTAGGACTGGTGTGCTTGTCTCTTTCACTGGCCGCTCTTCCTGCTCTCGTTAGTACATGAAAGTCTAATTGTGCTGGGCAGCTCCGTCTTGGCAAGCAACTTACAAATTAGATGTGAAATGGGACAGGAATCTTGGAAAAGCCCAGCACTAGATATCATTAATTCTACTCTTAGCAGGTAAGTTTTTCTCAGGTATATGACGTGCTCTGCTTCTTACCTGAAAAGACTCTCCATGTTTTTTCTAAGCCTCCTGCACTGTGATATCAATTAAGGTAATATAGGTGAGAAAATCAGTATGAAATTTAGAGACAGATAAATACAGTAGGGAACTAAAAAATTAATTTATGCTCAATCAAGTGACTCAATATGCAGCTTTTTACTTCTGTTTACTTTTTTATCAGTATCTTAATTGAGGAGCAGACAAGGAATACACCCATGTTTTACTTCTCTTACAGAATTAGCTTAACGAAAAAAACCCCACCCAAACATAGGACTGCAGACTCACCATTTTTTTCCTGAGAGGATCATAAATTATTTAAAGCTTCTTCATCTTCAGAACGCCCAGATGAATGCGCTGAAATATTCAGAGGCTAGAACCTAAGACATTATACAGGTGATTCAATAATTCTTGGTAGTAACTGAAATAAAAATCGTAACTTTTAAAGTATGAAGAATGAATTTTTCTAATTTTCCCTTGTATCAACAAATCATTTAAGGTACATCAGTATTAAATGAAAGGACATAAACATAGCTGAAATACATTTTCAGTCCATTTTTTATTTTCCTTGGAAATACTTTTTCACAGTTTGCTATACTTGAAAAAGAAAGATTGCTTTATGTGTACACTGGTAATTAAGTCTGGCATTCATATTTTTCTATTACTACTTCTCTCAGTGCTTTTTTAAGAACTTTGTTTGCAAAGTTGAATACACAAGGTTCCTTTTCAACACTTGCATTGATTTTCTTTTGTCTTTTAACACAGCAACCTGTACACAACATGGAAAAAATAACAAGCAGCTGGTGCTCTAACAGCAAAATCAACATTCTTATTAGTCTAATGACTACTGTGAGCAAGCCAAGATCCAGCAGTACTCTAATAGAAAAAGAGAGTCTGTTATTTTCCAAGTATCAATGACACAGGGTGAGGGGGCGTCAGGAGGTGGTGTGTCCCTCTTGAACCTAAAAAGGAAGAAATATTCAAGTGGAAGCTCTTCAGCTTTTTTCCTTTCTTTAGTAGGCTTTTCAGCATAGTTACTTGAATTCAGGTGCCTGTCCAAAGATGGGCTGCAAATAGATTAATCCAGCAAGACATGGAAAATTAATTTTGGTAATAAATTAGCATTGTCACTATAGTCCAGATAGTCAAGCTATGGGTATCCAGCTCAGCTTGCTGTGCACACGAATGACAATGTATCACAGCGTTTTGTGTTTGCACATTTGAAAGTTGAGTTGTGTGTCACACCTTTCTGCATGGTTATGTGAAATGGGTCTAGAGGTACCTATGCGTTCGGGCAGAGAGGAAGTTACCAGAAAGTAGCTGAGGAGTAAGTACCTGTTCAGAGACAGTGTGTAAAAGCCCTCCAAGGTCTGATAAGCTCTGGAGACTAATGGGTCTGGCTGAACTTCCAAAAATGGCTAAAACGTCAAAAGTCTGCTGAATTTGTCCAAAGCCAGCAGCAGACACTAGCATCAACAACTAGCCGCACTTGGACCACATCCAAAACAGTGTGGTGGCTGCTGTATTCACACAAAAATGCCAGTATCATACATACATGCCTGAGCACCTTCCGCACCCACCAGCAGCTGTTGGTGTCACCGTGACTCCGTGTGTCTGGCCTCCCAGCTTTGCTCCATCTAAGCCTGACTTACCTCATGGGAGCGTCTATGAGTGAACTGTTTGGGGAGTAAATGGATGTATAGTAACCTGCAATTAATAAAAAAAGGCTGAATTTTACTACTAACATCAGCTTCATTATTTAAAGCTTTTGTTAAATATTAGTAGAGAGCTGTGCCTCCCCCATCTTGATCCCCTACCAGGGAAAAGGGAATGTGTAACACTTGAACATTTTTTCTACTTGGAAAAGACAAGGGATGAGGCATTCAATACAAGGTCTGCTACGTGGTTGCAGAGAAGACCCCTCTCAATGAAGTAACTTCATTTCCTGAACATACCCATCCATTATCGTCTACGGGCAATAAACACCTTACCATTTCTTTTTAGTAAGATCTGTATGAGCCTTCAGTTCATGTTAAGTTTAAGAGGGTCATATTCTTTTGTATTTTGACAGTGCAAAGGATTCTGATTTCGTTTTTCTTCTTTCATTTTTCTTCTAAATCTTAACTGGAATCAAAAGGCTGGATCATCAGTAGATATAATGCATTATCATTAACTTCACGAAGCAATTTCTCGTGTACAACTTCACTAGTGCAGACATTCTAGCTTTTAGTTTAATTGAATTTGTTGAAAAATCTGTCATGATGTGCTTTCTATATATGATCTTTCCACAGAAAAAGTGTTTCTGTAGAATAAAATTCACTCCATGAAAAGGATTAGCACAAGGCTTGTACATAATTTAATCACATATTGAATTGGTTTCTAATAAGCAGTAGGAATGACTTAGACTGGCCTTCTGTTCATTTATGACTTTCCCATTAACATTTGCAAAGTGAGCAATGAGAAAAAAAACACATGTTGAAATCATACATTTTAGCAAATGTTTTCATTAAATACTACCAATGGAATGGAATATTCTCATCTAATCAATGAATCCAGTAAACAAATGCATTATTGTCTGCAGTGCCTTTTGTATTAGAATTCCAGTTTCTACACTTGTCCCCAAGGCCAAGAAAGAGCATGACTTTCTGTTGCCGATGTGCTGTGTTTCATCAGGTTGTGCCTCAGTATATACATGTTACATTAGATCTAAGGAAATGTGACAGAAAATAACAGCCTATGCTGTGGTGCTGCAGTGTCAGCCTGCGCACCGGAAAGATGAGAAAATGCACTGCTGTAAGCACGCTGACTGCAAAGCAGAAAACAAGCATAGGAACATCTAGTTTTCTGACAGGAAGTCAAGTAATTGGAGCGCACATGCTCCTTCATTGCAAAAAACCTGTTACTGCCATGAAAATAATAACGGTTTGCTTTTCCTTTTGGTTTGGCAGCGAGTGATTATCACCTTCAGCAGAACTGAAGCAGACAATGAGTACATTGTATATACAGGAAGAAGTGACTGGGGCTACTGGATTTAACACATTTTATTACTGCATGCAGTTTTATGGATTTAAAAAGTGGAATCAATTTTCCCTTTGTGAAATCTGATTGTGATAATTTTTTATTTTTTATTTTAATGAGAATGTTATTGACTTCCTTTGGCATATTTCTTGCTAATAAGACTGCCTTGGTTATTACAGCGCTACATTTCATATCTCTTTGACCACAATACAAGATGTTCCATTTACTTAAATCTTTCTTGATGTTATCGGACCGAGAAAATTTACTTCAGTAGCCCTAAAAGCCGTTCCAGGAATACGACTTGATCCTTCACTCAATTATCTGTACACATTCCATCAAACAAACATCTGTAAAGAGGTTAAACAAAATGTAAGGACGCCCAGGCCTTAGATTAGCCAGTAAATGTTATCTGGGAATTGACTTTTTTCTTTTCCCCTAACATAACAAAAATTAATGCCAGCAAGTCTCTTGGCTGTATCAAAACCAGGCTCCCCTTCATGATTGCCGAACTGCTTTACAGAATCAACTGTAAGTCATTTTAATTTCACTATATTTCACAAAAAATGCAGAGGAGGACTCACATTTCAGAAGAGGATGCAATACCAGTGTAGTCATGCAGAACAGCGTTGCCCTTAAAAGTCATTAACACCTGGGAGAAAGGAAATAAAATTAAGTCATCTTAATTCAAAGCCCTGTTTTATTTTCATTGTCATTTGGCTTTTGGTATTCATCAGCCACATCCAACTACCATACTTAAACCCTCTCTCTCTTGACAATTATGTTCCTGTAAACAAGCAAAAGTTTACCTTTGGAAGTTTTTAACTGGATGGCTTCTCAAATTTTTCGAGTAGATTTCTTCAATGAAGTGTCTATTTGACACTGAGTAATTTGGAGTAAAATAGAATGAGTTCCCATCCCTTCTTATGGTACTAAATGAAGGACTAGATGCTGAAGCAATTATGAAAGATGGGACATCCACTGATGACTCTGATAGTGGCCACTTCAGGGTGCTGTGCATTTACAACAATTTCTAAGAAACTTTTAGCATAGCCTAAAACAGAATATTATCTTCTGACACTAGTAGTTAGCCAGGTATGCCCACCTGCATTTATAAGCACACTAATGCCTATGACAGCATGAGGCAGGGAGCGAGAGCGTAAGTGGAAATACAGTAAATAACCTTAAGGATTGAAGTGCATCAGATTCTTATAGCGAGTGACACAGGCCTGCTGTCAGTTATGGGAAAAATACCTCCGTGCCTTTCATGAAGTAGCTTTCTGTGAGGTTTCAAGGACAAAATGAAGAGGGTTTGGTTTTTGGGGTTTTTTTTCATCCAGTTTCTAATATACTGGCAGGAAGAAAATCCAGGCTTCAGGGATTTTTTGACCTGCAAGCATCTTGTTGCTGTTTTGGGATATGATGAATTACAACACTCCAATCCCCATTTGGGGTACATATTAATAGGTGCTAGAGCTGAAATAAAGCCACATGTTTGGCAAAAGAGTTCCCAAGTTTGTTCAGTTTGGGGGAAAACAGACTGGAAGATCTAAGCAATATGAACAAATTGTTAGCTAGTACAAGGAAAAGGAATGCAAGAGAACAATTTAAAAGAGCAAATAAGACCGCAATTAACCAATTCTTGATGCTTCCTTCGGTATTTGTGTGATTACTTGTAAATATTACCAAGGAAAGAACCAATTTAACAATGCTATTTGTTCCTAGTAGAAGGAATTTGTGCCTTTGCGCTTTGCCCCATACTCCCCAAACATACATCGCTTCCCTGGCAATGAAGAATAAAACTGTAATATCTGCATTCCAGGATGCATCAAAAAGGAGTGGGTTTCAGTAATATTTTTACCATCTGCCATAGAAAAGTCAATTCTGACTTTGGGACATAAGGCAAATTTTTATCTAAAATCTGGCTCCTATTTAAGTGCAGTATTACCTCTGTGGAGCAGATAACTTCTTTAAATCAGATAGCTCAGGAAATGTCTTTTATAATAAGTAAGTAATAGTAATAATAAAGAATCTTTCACTATCTTAACCTCTACATTGATGCAGAGCTTATTCTAATCTATCTTTACCTCAGGCGTTAAAAGGATCTGCCAGAACATAAAATGAGTTTTTGAGAAGCTGCACCCCCCTCCTCTAACCATGGATACTGGCGTCACTAGATCCGATTGTTTCCGAGTAGGAAAAAAGAGTGTATTTTTGCTTTTTGCCTATAAATCTAGCTTTTTGCTTAATTACAAAAAGACAGCTAGATTCATGCCTACACGACCTCATTCTTCATTGCCATTTACAAACTAAAACCAGAAACGATACAGATTCTGGACACTGAACATACCTGCACATAAAACTAACTTACAAATTTCAGGTGCGTTACAGCACTTCAGCTATCGTCTGGAACTGCTAACCAAGATTTTACAAAAGGCGGCACTTACAGGTCAGACACTTCATTTTGATGGAAGTAGTAAGTGTTTCTTGTATCTAGCACGCTGAAATCCAGCAGATGATTTGCTGGCTCATGCTGTTTCAATTTAGATGCTTGTAGATACCAATCTTGACCAATCTGCATGCTGGACACCCACTGAAATCCCAGCATCTAGATTTGCACACAATCCCAGTTTAAGCAGGCTGATGCAGAGCCAGGCTTTGTGCCTGTGGCCTCAGCACATGGCAGGACAGAGTAATAATGCTCAGCGACTACGAGAAAGTTGAATGCTTATGTCAGACACGATGTCTTGTTCACGTGGGTTTTGTACAGCAGATTACACTGCTGTCAAATGAAAAGCAGCCTTACGTTTCTCAGGAGCGTTAGCAAGTTGGATGGGAGAGGGTAGAAATATGTTGTCTTCTCAATGTTCACAACGTGCCCAAGGAGCTGCCTGAAGAGTAACAGGAGGATGGCTGGGAAATTCTGGTTGACTTCTAGTTTGATGACAAGAGGTCCCTGGGGAGCACTGCTTTCTGTAGTTGGCTTTCTGTGAAGAAACCTTGGTTGAGGATGCAGCTGTACATTCCTGGTGAAGTAAGAAGGACCCGGGAGGAAGGCACATGTCCAGAGACAGCTCCTTAAGAGAAAAGATTCCTTAACCACACCTCTTAAATTTAGTGCAGCTATTGCAATGCCATTATTGCAGATACAAGGAGCAGTCTGCCTTCGTCCGGAAGGGCAGAAGAAATTCCAAGTAATGCAAAGACAATGTAAAGAACACATTAAGATTTTATAGCAAATTAGCCATCTGCCTGTGAATCTCATCCAAACTGTGAATTTAAAGCATATTCCATTAAAACACTTCTTAGCAAATAACCTTTTGAATACCATTCAAAAAAGTATGCTTTCCATCATTTTTGTAAAAAAAAAAAATTACTTGGCTTGCCCTTCCCACACACAAATCACAATGAAACAAGCAAACAGAATACATAAACTGTGCCTGACTCAAAGCTTGCTCTGTGTGCCCAGTAGGCACTGTGACATAGAGGAAATAGGAGCCTAAGACAAAATAACTACAATTTAACACGCGAAGATTCATCCGGTGTCTCCCTCCTCCATTTCTTTCATGGTCTTGGACTATAGCAAGTTATCTTAATCACTTGTTGTACATATGGCCAAAGATAACTGTCATTAGTAGGGCATATTTGTTCCCACGACGCTGAATGACTTCAGCTCCTCTAGATGGATACCCAGACTCTTTCAGAAGGCTACTTTACCTCTTCCACTTAATCATGGAAACTGAAAAAGCAGAACCAGGCTTTTAGTGAGGTTATTTTTCAATTACTCTGCACTGCAACTGTAGTCTCCTCTAGGAGAAGTCTTACACAGTTTTAAACTTTGCAATGATTCTGGGATTTTTATTTTTTAACATATGTGTCCATCCATAGGAGCCTGGTTTGCTTTTCTTCAGCAGCTATACAATGGCTTGGTTTCATTTTTATTTAAAAATATAAGAAATTATCCACGCCTCAAGACAAAAATGCTCAAAGGCAAGTTTTTGATCATTTAAACATCAATACCACTGGCTGCACACATACTATTCAGAATCCTTTCACACGGTTGGCAGAAGGCAAAGAAAAATACTTTTCACGGTACTACTATCAATTAAGCCTCTTGCCTCCCAAAGGCAAGCTCATGCCTTTGGACTCATCCTGTCCCAAACAGATTTGGTCACCGTCAGCCTGAAACAGAAACAAGAATGCCTTCATACATTGATCTCAGTTATTTGGTTGCATAAGTTATAATTAACATTCTTAGTGTAAGCATGTAGGCCATACTGGAGAATGCAGAAGCTTCATGGGGGAGAAATACCTAATTTTTCCTCCTTAGGTGTAAGGACCACTTTGATATTTCTATCCCTTAAACCATTGTAAACAGTTTGCCCAGAACAAAGTTATTAACAGAATTTATTTACTGTCTGGGTAGGCAACAATCAGATCTGGGTATGTGCAAGGCCAATCCCAATTAGCATTTTTCCAGGAATGTTTTTGTTCCATGCAGCATCTCTGCACTTAAAGGAAAAATTCAAGAGCTTCAGCAGGTATGATGGGCACGTCCTAAAGAGATCATGTTCCTTGATTTCACTTAGCAAGGACAGAGGAACAGGAACACCCAGTATTTCTTTCTCTCATGGAAGTGGTTCCACAGAATGTCACTATACATCTATTCTTGTTTCCTCTGTTAATTTAATGATGTCCAAGTCACCTCCAGGGCACCAGGTAGAAGCAGCCTAATGAAAGCTCCTCTGGACGATTTCACTCACTTACTGTCTCCCAACACCTCCAAACAGGCTTACAGCCTAACTGGAGCTCAGGCTCTAACTTTGAAGTTACTAAGCAAGTAATCACTGTCATTTTACTATGTGTGTATATATATGTATGTTTAGTATTTCATATATATGTATGCATGTGTATATATTTTATACAAATACTGGCATTCTTTTTAAAAAATACACACATTAAGTGCCTGAGTGTCACTGTAGTACCAGGAGCATCAGATTTAATTAGGTAGCAAAAATAGAAACTGGAATCTGGTTAATAGCTTCGAAAGCTGATCTTAATTGGCTTATTAGTTGGAGATCAAGAAAAAAATTTTTTTCAGACATCAGTTTAAGGGAATGCTGAATAAGTAATCCAAGTAACTTTGAGAATCAAATAATTAGACAAATAATACACAGTCAATAACGTGTGATCATCAACAAATAGCAAATGTATGAACAATGGAACACTATTATTCTTCTAGTTCTACTTAGCTGCAGAGTTCCTGTGTATACATCAGACTAATTGTTTATTCCAGTTATTACATTCATTCAAATGTATGAGAAAGCAAACCATTGATTTACTGCCGTCAAGGACTACTTAGTGCAGCAGTTTAAACAAAGCATGGCTGTCTCCATATATAATTCATGTTTATTACAAACGTAAAGAAGGAAAATGCTGCAAGAGTATGCGTAGGCTCAGCTAGCTAAATTCCTGTTGTTTCTGAATGTAATAAATACAATGTTTACCTGTAGAAATAATCAAACAGAAATTTCCTGCACTGAATAGGTAATTTCCAGGAGGAGAGACAGTGCTATTAAAAGCATTCTCCAAACACTGATTGCTTCATTCCAAACTAAAGCGCATCGTTTGGTATTTAAAAGCTGTCTGGATTTGCTGCTTTGTTCTTAATATGCTTGACACATACACCTCACAAATCTTCAAATGGATCTACAATGTGTCCTGGATTATTTTTTGCTGGGATAGCACTGATTTAGAGAATGCACAATGGTGTAATCTTTCCCCCCCTCTCTCAGAACCCTGCTCTTCCCTTATTGAGCTTGTTGTAATTCAAATAGTGTTCAGATATAAAAAGGGCATTCAGATCCTGTCACTCTCACAGACCCAACTGCAAGGCTGAGTTGTATTTTGGATTTAGGCTAGTAATATATCAGTGGTTATGTCAAGTCTCCTTCAGAATTTTGAACCTGTAGTTCACTCCATTTCATTAGCTGATGTTTTCCCCTTTCCCAGCTGTGCGCACCACGTAATAGCAATGAATTCTCCCTTTCCAGGAGTCTGAAATGCCCTCACTGGATAGCCCCCACTTCTTTCTTATCTTAATAAAAAGTAGGAAATCACTTGGGCTTTATTCCTCAATTACATATTCACAACGTAACTCTGACATAGGAAAAGTAAAGTTCTAGAATACCTTTCCAATTATTAAGTTGAAATCAGGATCCTACTGTGCAGTGGTTTATTATTAAATGTATCTGAAGAAAGCAACACAGGGCAATGCATAGCCCCTTTTTTTCAGTGACTTCAGCAAAACAATAGGCCCAGAACACCAAGCTATTCAGATACAGCACATCAGAGTGAATGAGTGTGTACAAGTCCCTTGAAGGCACAACAATGACACTGCTTTTTAAGGTCACCATTTTCATTTAAAACTACAGCAACAGCTATTTAAAAAACAAATTTACAACCAAGAAGAATTTGGAATTAGTACAGTATTGCAGTATATTTACAGACATTATGTCATGTCATGTCATGTCTATTTAAAAAAAAAAAAACAACCAACTCCAAACTTCAACTGCAGAAACCCATTTAGACCATAGAGAACTACCAACCAGAAATCATGCGTATTCTGGGTAACAGAAAGGACCAATCACCATCTGACCACCAGCACAGACAGGCTGTACGCTTTTAGAGGCATAGCTGCTGTGTTAATTCTTGTCTATTTCTTTGCCTGCAAGGTCTTCAAAAAATAATAAATCTGATCTTGAAATAAATAAGGTTTGAACTTCTCTTATACTTTATTATAATTCTGAGCAGATTAGACTGTGTAAGACTCTTAGCATTTTAAATCTTAAAATACAGTCTTTAAATAAGCTTGTCTTTGCTGACCTGTCACCTTTAAGTTATTTGCAGAGAACTTTGATTAAGTAGCATTAACTAAGTCTTCTCCTTAAATGATTTGAAAAATGAAACTTTAAATAGGTCATTTTAAAAAAAAAAAAAAAAAAAAAACAAAACTTTCTGCACTACTTTCCTCAAGTCTCTCCCCTACGGATTGTCTTAATAGGTAAAGCACTGTCTGCATTTGCCAGAGGTTGTAGCCTTCACTGGCAACAAAGTCAGCGTGTTCAGTTAGACAGATTCCTACAGAGACCGCGGAGCTTTCATGTGGGACCTCTGTCTCTTGGAAATGATACTGTATTTTATACAGAAAGCACCTTCCTCACTCCCACGCCTGCAATCACTGCAGAATTTTGCTTTCTGCAGAGGGCACTCAAAACTCTGCAATCCTACTTAATCAGCGACCAAGGTACCCTCCTCAGCTATGGATTGTGCTGAGAGATTTCACATTATCGTTCATTCTTGCTGCTAAGAACTTTCTGTTTCATCAAAATACATTTGGGATTCTCTCTTGGAAAATATTTCTTTTTCTGTATCAACAACCCAAAGCTCAATTTTTGTGTTTTCCAGTTATGGTTGGGATGAATAGCTTGTTGCAGTCTAATAATTATGACAACAGTAATGGTATAAAATGGCTTATGTTTCCAAATCTCTTTGACAATCTACAAACACGCGGGATCATTCTTACACCCCCTATGTGAACTTAAATAGCTCTGCAAAACTGGCCTGGTCAGCTTGTGAAGCACATCTCTTCCGAATGCTGTTTTCCAGAATGCCAGAAAAAGCTAAGGAGTAGAGCAGCATCTTAATGTTCTCACATTCTCGTTTTTGGCAGAAGCATTCAAAAAAATTTCTCACTTTTTTTCCCCCAAAAAGCCTGGGCTAAGGACTTGAGCTTCTGTTATTTTTGTCAAGTCACTTTTCAGTAGTGAGTCACCACTGACAGCCTTCAGTCACTACTAAGGAGAGCAAACATTTATGGAAGCTTTTATAGTATCTAAAATCAGGCCCCTGCTCTGACAAACCGGTGACCTAGAATTGAAAGGCTTTTGTGATATTGGTAACTCAGTCCCAGGATCTCCTGAGAACCACCTGTTAGCAAGGCAAGACTGAATGATACACAATTTCATTAGCAAATACGTTTCTCCTACCTTTGAGAACTGCATATACAGCTAAAATTTGCCATTTCAGTTTATGTGGCTGGTATATCACACTTCATTCTGCTAGGTCACGCACTGGGAAGTAACCTACAGCGAAAGCAGAGCAACTAGACATATTTACTAACCAATAAAAACACCCTTCTTCTTGGAATGTTTTCAGCTGACCTTTTTGGTCCTGTTAACTCAAGAAGGGGGTGTTACTGACATTGTTTTAGATGTAATCATTGCTTAAACATGACATTTAGGACTTGCTTAGAGGCGAGATACAGTAAGGCACCTTTTCCCAATCAGTGAGTAGTGTCTTATATTTCTTCCCATGCTCCTTACCCTCAGCTGTTCCTGAACACGTCTCATACACAAGAACCTCTGTAGGGCGTGCAGCAAATTTTCAGCCTGTAGGAAGTTTGAGCATAGCACTAATAAAATCTAAACACTTACAGTCAAATCTTATTCCTGATGCTGCTAAATGGGAACTTACAGCTTAACATAATAGGCAATTTAGCATCTAGATGTGCCCCATAAAAGCAGGATGTTGGCAGTGCAAAACTATAAATGTTAACCTTTAGGGCAAGCTGTTACAAGTGTGCTACAGGCTCTTGCAATTTTAATGAACTTGTTTGCACATATGAGGTTTATTTTGTACTAAACACTAGGATACACACACCCAAAAAGAGGAACACCTTCAGAAATTCAGTCCTGTGGGATTTCATCATGAAGGTCTGGCGTAACAAATTTGTTAGCTAGCATTTAATTTTCATTAAATCGTGCCATTCTGAATCTATGTCCTACTCGCCTGTTACCTGAGGTTTGTACCTGCAGCAAGGATGATGGTCTTTTTACCCTCAGAAATGTGACTGAGAAATAAAATACACAACTCTCCTAGCAGTGTTAGAGAAGCCAGGAAGTATTTTGTAACTACAAGGGTTTGTGGGCAAGACAGATATCCTGGACAAGTACAGATGTTAATGAATGTGATTTTCCAGAGTTGTTATTTCATTATTTTTTGTAAGTTCCTGAAAAGGCAAAGTGTGTTGAAAATGTGAGAAATCTATAGTAATTTCAAATCTAAATCAGGGCTAATAGTTATCTTATGAACTAGCAGGCACCTGTGACCTTTTGTTGAAAGTAATTTGAGTTTGACAAATCAATGTCTAAGCACCCTCAAAATCAGATAATCCTGCAGAGCAACCAAATTAAGTTGCTCCATTTCAGGGAAGCGCTTGCAAAAACACACGTTTTCAGGCAGCTTTGCTGGTTTATCAACATGATGCTCATGATCCAGCCTCAATGGTGAGTATGTTTTCAGTCCAAGTCTCTCATGTTGTTTGGCTTGGGTAGGCCACTTCATTCCAAAGCCAAATTATTCAGAGCTACTCTTTCAAGCTAAACGTGTGAAAAATAAATCATTAAAAAAAGATGATATTTCACTCCTATCTGACTTCACTGCCAAATTTTCTTCACCTTACCCTATGATTGCCTCAGCAAAATAACAAGTTTTCAGTTTGCATTGACACTGTTTAATAACATGATGTCTACTGAAACATGCATAACTAAGACCCTTTTTACTTGCTTATTTCTTCATGTAAAGAAAAGGAACTCAAAGAACTTTCTTTTTATTAGGCTGTGAGATTCTTCTTCCTTGGTTAACAACCTTAGCTGCCAACAAAGCATGGATCTAGTTTGTAAAGAGAATTCATGCAGAGACAGAAAGTACTTACCAGGTATTTCTCCCCTCTCTTAACAACACATTTGATTCCTCATTGTGAATGTATGTATCTGTACACACATAGGTTAACAATCTGGAGACTCATTAAGAAATAGGCAAGAAGGAAATAAGGAGTTTCATAATAACTTACATTATTATAAAGCCTAAAAAATTATATGTATGTATTAAATGGAAAGTTGAAACATGAAAGAGGGAGAGCGAAAACGTAGGGAGTGTAAAGTCACTGGAAGTCTGCATTTTTAGAGGAACAGCCAGTGAGAAACGTTTCTTTGACATTATCCTTCAATATGCAGTATATACTCAATTTGGATACAAAAATATTAAAAAATATTCCACTTCACGTTTACGTACAAACAAGCTCAGAATTTCAGAGTTTCATTACAGGTCCCCATGAGGACAGGACAACCAGTCTTTACACATCTCTTTCCCATTACAACTCTACTGAAAATTTGCTGAAGTTCTCAAAAGATTTATGTTATGTTTTTTGCATTTCACTATAACTAAGATGTATTAGGTCATGCTTCCTAATTCAAGCAAGCAAAGAGTCAGAAGTCGTCTTTCATCCCCACCCATATAAAACTAAAAAGTACCCCTCAGAAAAACAAAACTTTACATTGCTTTAAGAGCATGCACTGACTACCTTACAGTCAGCAAGTACAGTTCTGCTTGTAGAGAAGACACTGTTGTCCTCCAAATGAGAAAGGTTGCTCCTCTTGTAAAAAGAACCCATCGGCTAGGACTCTCGGTTATTCATCTGAGCTTAGCTAACGGGCTAGGAGACCTACACTGCGTGTGGGGGTACAAGTGTCTGATGCAGACATAATTAGTTTTTTTCCTCACTTAAAAACACAAACAGATATTTAGTTATGATGCAGATCCTTCTAATAGTAGAAACGAGCAGTATAATTGTTAGGATTCCCACACTGTAATCCTTGCTTTTTACTGCTGGTGTCAATGATGGCACGCAAAGAAGCTGAAGTCACAAGTGAAAAATACAGCATTTTCAGATTCCTTATGTAGTTATAAAAGAACCTGCTGGCCTATGAGTTAGCTAAGAATTAACTTTCCTGTAAGCCAGATCAAACAGGTTTTAGTGTATCAGATTTGGTTGATTGGTATGCACAGACTATATTGTTTTAGTAAAAAAATATTTTTTCCCTTGGGTGTAAGTGCAGCACAATCAGGAGATAAAAGTGCTCTTCATGTATTCCAAAGGTAGCTTTTGTCTTTCATTCATGTGGCAATAATTTTGTGATCCTGGCAGCAAAAGGTTCACTCTGAGTTGTAAAGGCCTGTAGAGATCCTAACTACATGCTCAGAGTGTCAGTTTTATCACCAGCCTGTGTGTGTGTCTTTGTAACTGACTTACTGTGCTTACTTAGCACATGGGCTATTTCATCTGGGAAGTAGCACAGAAAGTTACTTAAATTGTTAAGTATCCCACCACTTTTAAACAGTTCACTTATTTAAACTAAACATTTTGTATTAAATAAGATTGCAGAAGAAGACGACACAGTATTTGTATTCCCCTTCTTCCACCTGAGTTATTGAAAAGAAATTTAATAATTAAAAACCAAAACAAAACAAATACATGCCTGAGAACTGAAAATTAGAGGTTCGTTCATAGAAAAATTCATCTTCATTTAAAAATTATTTCATACTATTATGATTAAATTGAATTACTGGAATTGATATTATTGTACCCTACTATGTATAAGTAGCACTTAACAAACAGGTCTAAAAGATGAAATAATTCAGATTTGAATTTTAAGACCAGAACTTCACCTGCATGGTTGGTTGATTTTGTTGCTCTGTATTATGCCACCTTACATACTGTTAAATATATCCTTGACATTAATCTTCTGTAGAAAACAACTAGGAAAATTATTTGCATAACACTAAAAACAAAACTCCTTCATGTCATTAGTACTGAAAAATATTCATGTTCATTTAAACTTGGCCTATAGAATATACAGTTCAGTGCTTTCCAGTTGGAATTTCTTAGTTCAACCTAATCAAATCTAATGGTGCAAAGGTGATTATCTGTCTTCTTCCAAGTTCAAGAATGTAATAAAACTGCTTACATTAGGAAGACAATTTATTATCTGTACGATGACAGAAGGCGGCAAAGAAAAAGTAATTTATGGGGGAGCCTTCCATGCTTATTCTATTAGTTACAGCGGAGGTTAAAACTTCCATCTTCTTAAACTTACAGAACTGAGAAATACTGTGAATACATAAGATGGAACATGCACGATAACATAGAAATTACACTTCTTGCCTTTGTGTAGCTATCTTTATGTAGCAGATGCAGATTCTTTTTTTGTGTGTGTTATTGCAGTAATCTTATGTTTTACGGTACGAAGAGTTACCCTGAAGTACAGAAGGAAAATCCTTGGGGTTGCATTCTCTTTTTGAGCTTGTTGCCTATTATGATCCCTTGGGAAGAGCTGCTCAGTTGCATTGTCGCTCCACTTACGGCAAAAGACAGAATCGGGACAGGGGTATGTTTCTTATTGCTCCTATTAGTCTTGTGGAAGATACTCAATGTCAACAGGACTTGAAGATAACACAGAGCACGCAGACCCTTGGATGAATGGCGTAAGAAGTACAGCTTCCTCAAGCGTTATTGCCTCTGCCTTTTCTGAGTATGATTAGTATGTCAAATAAAACAAAAAACCAGGTATTTTTCATACACATTTTCTGAAAACATCCCAGTAATAATGGGAAAAACACTCTCTTTCATTTTCTGGTTTAGGAAACCCAGCACTTTCTTGCCATGTTACATCTGTAGCAATTGCACTACACTTGCCTAAAATGTAAGGAAATTGTGACCCTGAAATACAGCAGCCTATCTTTGGCTCATATTACTGTAATATTTATGCCTTTGTCTATTTTATCTCTATGTGCCAAAGTGTGTTTGTGTTTTTGGCCTCCAGCCTCTCTCATCTTTCTGATCCCTGGAACTCACATGTTAAGATTCACAGGGAGAGCGAGGATGATGTTTGACTGAGCTTGACTGATCTGTCATTCAGATTTTGAAATTTATTTTGTTGATTGTCTGCAAAAATATTTTCTCAAATTTTTTTGCTACCTTAGCAGAACAAATTTGGCAAACCCTTCAAAATCTACGGTGGTTGTCAGCTATGTGAGTTCTCATTTACCCCAAACATCTCCATTCCTTCTCTCACCAAACATAGTCATCTTTGCTATAAAAGCAGATTCTGTGTTTGCACACCCAAACATAGCAGCTCTTTCATGATCTGATTATCCTAATGGTACTTTTATCTCCATTTTTGAAACATATTAATAGTAAAATTCAGACAAAAAATAAAATACTATTAGGTATACACGTGATTTCACACTGAAGTGCAGAAAAACCCCCATGGCCTATACTGTAAATGCATCTTACCCATTCAATTTGTGATGCCAACTCCTGAATCTTACGTAACATTTGGCGAACCAGGCACTTCCACTGCTGCATGAGACGCACTATCCACAGCATCCAGTGTCTCACTTTAATCAAGATGCATCACCTTTCAAACCAGAAATATCACCTGATCGAATCAGATACATTAAGAACTGAATTTAATACATGGTTATGTTATATCACCTGATGAAATTGACTTATGATTATAGAATAATGCAATGACATCCTCATCTGGCTTGCCTGCATCTTTAAGGAATCCTGCTTGTGTGTGGTTTCCTTACTGGAATTTTGCAATTAAGGTGGTCTGTTTTTCAACAAGACCATCAAAACTCTGTGACTTTTCAGAGCTGTAAGATCATATTCATCTAGATACGTTCAGGAATACTGGTTAAAAAAAAAAAAAAAAGTCAATTATTTTTCCCTGTGTAACTATTTTACTGCCATAACTATTTTACTGCCAATCATACCACAGTGACTCCTTTTCTAACAACTGATATTTTTTCCCCAAAGTGCTGATGATCAGTTGCCACGCTTTCCTATCTACTGTTTGGTACCATTCAATCAAGTGCATTCATTTTACTATGCAAAAACCTCCGAGAGATTCTGCTTATCAGAAAAAGGGTTTCTGAATGTGTTTGGCTTCACTTTTATGGTCCTGTTTCAAGACTAGCGTCTGTGTCTAGACATCCCAGAGCAGTGATAAATAGAGCCAAGGGTTGTTTATTACAAACGTTTGCTATCTTGAATGTGCTGCCATCTCATTACAACATGTTCAGCTTCTGCATGGTCAGGTCTCTTATTTACACTCTACTGCAGTCATGTAGGGAACACTGATATTTAACGTGGTGGAAAGCAG
Organism: Numenius arquata; assembly: GCF_964106895.1. Taxonomy (NCBI): domain Eukaryota; kingdom Metazoa; phylum Chordata; class Aves; order Charadriiformes; family Scolopacidae; genus Numenius; species Numenius arquata. The sequence continues at coordinate 17,777,253 of NC_133580.1, read as the reverse complement.
AGTGAAAGGACACAATTTCTAATACTTTTAAATATTATCTTTTCATTATTTTTAATACCTATGTACCAAAAACGTAGAAGTTTCTGATTTTAGGATTCTCAGACAAAGATGGTTATGGTTAAAGCCTAGAATCGAGACAAAATTTATGGTAGTCTGGGTCACCTGAGCTTCTGGGAGCTATCAGCCAACCAATGCATACGGACAGTGAAAAGTACGGATTGCTTTTGCCTCAGACTCCCAAAGAAAGTTTGAGGGCACTACAGTTACCGAAAGATCTGTCGCACTTAGAATCTATTTCAGACAAGAAGGTACAGCATGTCTTTTTCTTTTTTCTGCCCTGGTCTCTATAATGTCATTGTGTCATTTGTATTATAAAGGAACATGAAAAATTTTACCTATATATATAGCTCTATACAGCCTCAATGGAATATTCACAGGTAGATAATCAGGACATACTCTGTATGCAGCACTTATTTTAGCTGTACTCTCAACAAGCTCTGTGAAGAACTAATTTTATTATCATATATAACAAGTAATGAGATGATAGTTAATTTCTGGAATTCCTTAAATAGATGAAGAAATTACTTTAAAAATAAAGCAAGAGCAAAATTCACACCTGAAGTGCATCAGCTGTTTGAAGTCTGCCTAGCAGCTGACTAAAAGTGGCATTACTTAGAGGTAGTTAGCAGGGCCCCTCATGTTTCACATCGCTGGCTCCCTGGATGGTGGGTGGAAGACACCCTGTGCAAGGTTACAGGTGACAATGACCTGAAAGAGTGCACTGGCTCCCTGGCTGCCCTTGCTGCCATTTGGATGGATCCCAAAAGACTGGAAAAAAATGAACCAACAGAAACCTATCATCAAGGTTCAAGAAGGGCAAATGTGAAGACAAGTACTTGGCATATCCCACCCCATGCAACAGTACTGGTAGGGCATCAGCTGACCAGTAAAACATTGGAACAAGGGCCCAAAGAAGCTCTGAAATCTCCATTATTGGAGATACTCAAAAATTAAAAGGAAGAAGTGTTGAGCAACCTCACCAAACTAAGCCTTGTTTTTATAGGGGTAGACCCAGATGACGTTCAAAGGTCCTTTCCAACCTAAAATATTCTGTATTTCTGTGGTTCTAGAACATTGCATCTACAGATAATTTGTTTGCTTGTATCTCCAGACATAATTTTCCTATCAGTTACAGATTTTCTCGGTGTTTGTTTTGTTTTGTTCTTTTCTTCCAGGGAGCTGGGGTGCTGAGTTTTTATGCTGAAACTACGCTTAGCGTCTACTTCTCAAAATAAGAATCTGGTGCCAGAAACATTCTTCAAAAGACATCAACTGACTGAAATGACTCCATATTACAGATTTCCAAGGAGGGTAATTCATGGCAAATATAATGCTTTCCCCATGCTTCCTATAACCTATTTCTTCAAGATCCAAATAAATGCTGTCAGAACAACGAATAAACTGTTCTTCCAGAATGTGAGAAGTGCAATCTTTCCACATTATACTATCTCACTCCCTAAGGAGCAAAAAAGGATTTGCTTCAGTAAAGAAAGCACTCTGTTATATGACTTTCTCTTTTGTAGTCTCATATCTTATGTTTCAATGGGTAAACTTTGCAAGTCAGATTTATATTCAAGTCTGAAGTTATGTTTTGTTGCAGTAAAATCAAAGGAAGCAATGACAGATTGATCTATGGAAGAACAGGTGGGAACTGAACAGACCTTATTAATCTTTTTCTCTACTTGGTGGCACTCATATTCCTTTAATACATGGAGAGAACTTTATCTGTTGCACGTATAGTTAACCTTGAATAGGACTTGGATTTCTAAGCGTCAGGTGCAAATCCTTCTGAGTTAATAACTTGCATTTTTTTTTGATAATTCGGAGACTTTTGTACCATCCCCTTGTCCTCAATGTTCTCTGCCCAGCTGAACAACACCTAATGTGGATCCCCTTCTGAGACATCTCTTCCCATGTTTTACATCTGAGAAAGTGAGATGAGCTCCCTTTGTGGAAGAGAGGCCTCCAGAACTAAATTTTCAGGCATCTCAGTCCACTATCTAAGGCATTTTAGCAATTTTACAGCGCATGATAAAGAATTTCATCTTCCTGTTGAAGTGATTTTATTTCAGTTTAAGGCATAAAAATTAATTGAGCTAAATATAGGCTAGTTTAAGCATGACATTGAAGTCTAATGACTACAAAAGGAATGGGAGGATCCTGTGTTCAAGCACCCACTACTCTGTATTTTCCATGAAATTGTTCTGTGTAAAATACAAGCCGTAGAGCACAGACTGACATGCCTCTGCTGCCTTTCTTTAGTTGCCCATCCAAGAGACCAGAGTATATAGCCAACCTGTAAATTAGGTCACAAACTACAAAGTTGACATTATTAGTACAGCATAAATATTAGTCAATTGGCATTATGCATGTTAGACGTTTTTTACTTATAACTACTTAAATTTAACTGAATTCAGAATGCTACCGAGCAGCATCTTCACTGTATCACTTATTTCCTTCAAATTAGAAGGACACATTGTTATTTGTTTTCTAATTAGGCACTGAAAAACACAAGTGAAACTTTGCTGGATTACACAAAACCCATACAGCCATGTACATCAAGGCAACGTTATCATGATGGTTGGCCAGCCTTCATCCTGAGAGGAAGTGAATCAAGCTGAAAGAGATGCTATGGGGATGTGGGGGCTGGGAGGAGAAATCACCCCCAGACTATAGCACTAGTTTGCTTTTTATACTAGATCTGTTTCTTGAATTGCTTATTCCTGCATGAAAATGCTCACGAGCAGAATAGAAACTGAAGACCTACGTAAGTCACTGATTGTTGTTGTTGTCTTTCAGACAGTTTTGAAAAATGGATGTACTGGCGTTAATGCCATTAAAAGAACTTAACAAGTTAATGCAATAAAATTTAATTATCTTGATTTGAGCATGTCTCTAGTTTTTGCATTTACATGATGAAAGTGCTATAAGGCTCATTATCTTAAATAAACTCCTAATTTTCTACTCACAGTTGCTAAAAGTGTTGTTCCAGAATCAGCAGCACGAAAATGAACATTTCATTCACTTCCGCATGGTTACAAGCCTTCAAGCTTAAAAGCTGTAACCTTCATGCCATGACCGAAAAGAAATCCTATATTTGTAGGAGTACAGAATTGCCATTGTTAATAACAAGCCATGGCTTCCTCCCGAGTTTGCAAGGTGACAGAACTGAGGCAGGTCGGGCTCTGTTCAACTTTTTGTGAACTGCCCAGAGGTTTCTTTATTCTTGATTTTGCCACGATAGCAACTTTTGTAAAGACCTGGTGCCTACGCCTAATTTCTTTTGGTAATCTTTGTATGGTACAGTCTTTCTTTTTACATAGATAATAGTCATGAATAGTTTAGCTATTGTGTACTATGAGATATGTATGACCACAGTGTAATGATTTCATGTAGAGCAATGCAGGCCTGGTATGACAGCAGAGGCACTAAGAAGTGGGGACACATGATGCTGTGTACAAGCGTATGACAACCCATGAGCACTGGTTGGCCCTGGACACTCTATAGCATTGTTATATGCAAGCTTCTAAGTTTCCACCCCTTTTTCTAGTGTGACACTCACCTTCCACTTCCCTTTGGGTGTCCTAATGCTGATGACTTCAGTTTGTTTGAAGGGAGTTGGAGAAGTGAGGCATTCCATTAGCATCCAAAATCCTTTGCCCTGAGGAGTATGACGCTGATGTTGAAGATCTCTTTTTTTCCTTCTCTCCTTGCTATTCACCTGCTGCCGTTTTTAGGTTTCCTAACATGCTTTCACATCTTCCTCTTTTTTCATCAACCTGCAGCTGCAAATTACATCCAAATTTATTAAATACAGTATGTCTAACATGTAACAGCTATTTGTTTGTCTCTTCTACTCCTGAAAACATTTCTGTCCAGCTACAAGTCTGCCTTTCTCTAACCGACCATCTGATTATACGTATGTTTCTTAACTGCAATAACCAAGATGAGATCCTTGAACTACCTAACTGGAGAAAGAGTGGGTTATCCTGAACTCAGAAAAAAAAAAAAACCCAAACAAGCAAGCAATTGATTAGAGATTTTGTTTTGCAAGCCACAGGATGAAGAAATGTAACGAGAAAGAAGAAATCTGTGTATATTGTCCATACAGGTCCTTCAAAGCCAAAGACTGAACAGATGAGAAACCAGATTTTCTGCTTTCAGATTCCATTGGTGAACATCCACATGAGGACGCTGCATTGTTACAATTGTAGTCAATCACTCTACAGGAGGAAATCGGTCTGAATATCTGACAAAACAAACTCACCATTTTCTTGCCACTCCTAATAGCTCAGGAGATGGCTCCGTGGTTTGCATCAATATTGCAGTTCATAAGTCTCTTTCAATAACATGTCTTCTCAAGATGAGGGGTACATATTTGTTTGTCCAAACTACCATCACGCATGAATAGTCCTCTTGTGGGACCTGAATGATGGTAAATATTAGTCAAGTGAGTGTCATTTAGTTTATTTTGTCAGAAGGTGGACGCCTTATTATCTTTTGTGACAGTAGCAAAGTTAAATTTAGTCCATATTACATTTTTCAACTTCTGTGGGAGGGTGGCTAGTCTAAATAAAAATACGTATTTTTAAAAAGAGAATTGGCTTCTTGCCTTTTCTCCGTATTGCTGCTTTTTAGTATGGTTAATTATTTCCTTTTAAAACAAATGTCATAAAAAACCTGTTGCACATATATGTCACACACAAACATCACAGAACATGAAGCAGGTTTCTGATCAAAAAAAAAGAAACACGGAAACAGGTCCATGTGTCTGTCAATCAATAAGCTAAATAGATTTCATTAAACTACTTACAGAGAATAGATTTTTTTACAATAGTCTGAACAACACGTGACCTTGTTCTCCACTCTTTTAGCAGTCATATGTTGTTATAAATTTACTGAACAAAGAAATAGCCTTAAGACCGTAACAATTTAATTTAATATGTTAGACAGTAGCCAAGTATCTTCATGCTGTTATCAAAAACATTAATATGCTACACGAACGACAGAAATTCCTCATTTATTCTCCCTGCATATCAGCAGGATTAATGTCAAATGCTCTCCAGCTTCCTGAACAAAAGGTTTCTTGTTTTTGATGTGAAAAATGAGAAACAAATCTCAGCCTGAAATTTTTCTTGAGCTAATGATTTGATATTGTGATTTGTATTTTTTTGACAGGTCCAAGTTCCAGGTGGACCAGAGGTAACACCGGTCACATACCCACGTTGGCAGAAAGGCAGCAGAAGACTACAAAACTGTAAAAAAATGCTAACTCTCTATATTCTGTCCCCAGCCTTGTGAAATTCAGGCTTTCCTTGCTGTGCTCTAAGTTACAATTGTGACCTGATTCCATTAAGATAAAACTAGAATGTTGTGACACTCTTTAGGATGCCTGGTGCAGAGATCGCTCTTCTTGGGGGTTGTCAAGTACATGAATGCACGTTATGAGGGACTGTGTGATATAGCACCTACATCTTGGAGAACCAAAGAGTAACTTTGCTTTTTCTGTAGAGGATAAAATCAGGTCCTCCCTGTCCGGTCTTCAGAAACATGCAGAGGCATTATTAACATGGTTCTCCCACTTCATTCGGGGGTTTATTAAAAAGTTGTTTTCTTCAACTGTGCCCAGAGTCTAATTTGCCTAGACCTACTATCCTGGTGGACAGAGTTGGTAGAGCCAACTTTCTTGTTCAGTGAGAGAGGCTCTTGCTTATCCTTGTTGCTGTGGCAACCAGGGTCAGCTGACTGGCTTGTTTACCCCATGGAGAGGTTGCACCTGTGGGGAGGAGTGGACAGGTCAGGTGACCCAAACGGACCAATAGGCTGTTCCATCCCATCTCCCATGCTCAGTGTAAGAGCTGAGGGATTCAAAGGGCACTAGCTTGGCTCCTCTGTTTTGGCTCCTCTTCAATGAGGAGGATCCTGTGAGTTTGTCTGCCTTTGATCCCCATCACTGAGTTCTGGAATCCAGTTCCCATTCATCACTGAGACCAGTCTGGAACTTTCCCAGTGCCTGCTGGTATGTCTTCCTGGGAACTTGATATGGTTTTGTATATATTTACATATACTGTACCTTTTTTCCCAAAGTCAGAATTCTCTTTATCTCTTTCCTTCCTCTCCTTAGAGTGAGAGGTGGGGGAGAGCATCTGTTGTCTTATCATTGGCCAACCTGGCCCAAACCACGATACCTAACCATGGCATGAGTTAAAAATGAAATCTGGAAGAAACAACTTGTAATAAAAATTTGTATGATTAGTCCAGTATGAAAACCCTGGTGTTAAAGAACTCCCCTTACCCAGAACTATATAGCATAGCTAGGAAAACCAAAGGAAAGTACTTTATATTAAACAAAAGACCAAATCCTGCATTCTTCCAGCCTTACAAACCGTATTCCACAACATTTTTATGCAGAGAGAATCCACATCTAGAGTAAAGGAAATCAATTATTTATGCAGAGTTTTTTTCAGATCATTCTGCTGTTCTTCAGAGATCAAACTAGAATGGGAAAGAGGAGTAATTTTAAGCTAAGGAATCTTAAGGCTTCTCTGATAGGAATTCCCAACTTAATTCATTTTCTCTCACAAGCAATATAATTTTGCTTTGAAATAAATTCTCCTTTAGTGTCATCTTCCTTCTTTGGGGAGCCTTTAAGGCAGTTCTAAGAGTTGCATTCTGCACATTCACTAGGAGGAAAAGAATTATCTAACTGTGAATTCACTAATGCCAAGAATAATGCCTCTAAAATGAAAAAAAGCTTATTTACTAACTATTGCCAGAGACAAGGCTACAAGTTTCAATTCAGCTAGATGAGATAAAATGCTGTTTATCAATTAGGTACAACCATTTGGAATAATCAGAGCAGTTAAAACAGAAGAAAGAAGACTGCAAGAGAACTGGAAATTTCTTCCTTACTCACCCAATAGCAAATCTCATTCTACCATTACAATTTCCAGTTGACACACGCTAGATTTTTGACGGCTAAATACAGCCATCGTACAGCCCCAAGTTGACTTTAATTTTAAGAAATCTAAAAAGCTACACCTTGTGATAATGAAGTTATCAGCACAGGTGCAACTGATGTAGTGTTCAGGACCTTCAGTAAAAACTTCCAAGAGAAATCTTTCTAGCGAAATCCACAGAACATTTGACATGACCTGTCCCAATGCTTTGCTTAGGATTTTATCTGCCAAACATCAGTGCAGCTACATTAAGCCCAGACCTTCTGAGTAATCTTAGCTGGCTTTTCACCAGCCAACATCCTACACTACAGTCCATGTACCGCATAGGCGACCCTGTGTGATTTTACATTTAGACTATCCATCCTATGTTGCTTTCTATCCTCAAATATATTGGCCTGTCAATTAAATAATGGTCTGCTTAAATTAGTAATTTGAAACAGATCAGTTACATTTGCTAAATACAAGTGTCTCTATGACAACTAACTGGACTGTATACGAAATTTATTGACTTGTAATTACAATATATTGGTTTGTATGTAGCAAAGTGTTTACACTATGTGTGCCGTCTGCTGTGATCAGTAATCATCACATTTAAAACAGATGGGATTGTATATAGAGCACATTGGGTTTTGTGTACATTATAATACATTGTAGCAGTTTACATGCTCAAGTATATATATGAAGTTACAGAACTCTATTAAATAAATGTTCTTTTCATATCCTCCAGCAACAGTTCTTATATACTTCATGAAATAATCAAGCTATTAGAGATGTTTATTTATGATTCTATTTATTCTATTCTCATAGTGTGTCCAAGTGAAGGAACTATATCCTACTAGCTGTTAATGAAATGAAGATTCTCATTAAGTTGTATGAATTTAACATAAGCATATTTTGCCTTTGACATGTACATTTACTCCTATTAGTATATCCAAGACAATCTGATGATGGATTGTCACCTGGAAAAGTTGTGAAGGTGTAAGCAATTATTCAGTATGCAATACAGTGGAGAATCAAGGTTACTTCCTTCAAAACAGCTTTTCAGCTTTCATCACAGTAAATGCAATCCATGAAGTAACAGCAGGCTCATGTGAGGGACTGCAACAGTCCATTGTCCATGGAGGTCCAGCTACTACAAAGATCACACACACTGCCAGCCTGCTTAAGGTCCTCAACCTGAGGAAGGGAATGACACTGAAGGGTCAAAAGCTGGAAATCCAGCTTCAGGGAAACAAGCAGAGGAGCTATTTATGGGAAATTTGAGCCCTGCATGACATAACCCGCTTAGAACTATGCTTAAATATGAACTGGCTTGAAAAAGAAAGGATTACATCATGTTGGATGCATATTGTATACTGTCATATTTTTTATCAAGACTGCAACAACATAAGCAGTTTTATAATAAAACATGAGAAAAAACTAAGCTGAGATTCCCCAAGAACAAAGTATGGTTTTGATATTTTTCTGTATGTTCAGAGCCAGCACAGTAAGCACTGGACCATTTTCACTCTCAAATCTGTTAAAAATTCCTTTGAATGAAGCGGTCCTCAGCATTGACACATCAATTGCTAAAAAGGTATTAATCAATCATTATATAGTATCTACAGGTTCACAATTATTGAAAAATTACTTTTTATTTTATGCTATTCTGTATATACTGATGTGTACAAGGTTCAGTCGATTACTTCTAAAAGCCAGGTATTTGAGTACCCAGGTTATACGTGGCTAATTTCAATTAAGTACTGAGTGCCCTCAAATTTTATGTGAAGCACTTGGTGCCCTGATAAAACAAATTGATTGAACCTATATATATGTACTGTAACAAGCCCTTAATGAGGAAGTGCTTGCTCATCAGTGGTGCTTGGGAATTTGTGTTTTATGGCTTTCTCTGGTCTTTATGGACTTCTCTGTTTCCCCTCTGGTCTTTATTCTGATGATCTGCTATTTAATACCAAAAAACTTGTAAATGCCTTTTCCTCAGATGGGCAAACCTCTTCTCAGTCTCTTATCACAACTATTCTCAGAACTTCTAAAGTAAAAGTAAAAGTAAAGTAAAGTACAGTAAAATCTTCAGAAGTAATTCAGATCTTGACATCCAAAGAATGGCTTTCCCAGAAAGCTAAAGCATAAACTAAATTCTACCCCACTTACGTATATTTATGTGAAGCCTTTCTGAGTCAGATTCATTGTATCCAATACCTCCTCAAATCCTAGTATGAGTCTGGAAGTGATTTTATTTATTTTAATTTATGTAACACTATTATGACAAGAACGCTTATGCACTATACAACATACCTATTACTCCAGCTCTTCAAGGAGTTAATAAATAGGACCCCGTGGGAAACTGCCCTTAGGGACAAGGGAGCAGAACAAAGTTGGCAGATCTTTAAGGATGCTCTCAATAGAGCACAAAAGATCTCAATCCCGACATGCAGGAAATTGGGCAAGGAAGGCAGGAGACCACCAAGGTTGAGCTGGGACCTGCTGGTCAAACTAAGGGGCAAGATGGGGCTACACAGGAAATGGAAGAAGGGACAGGCATTCTGGGAAGAGTATAGGGACGTTGCCCGGCTGTGTAGGGATGAAGTCAGGAAGGCCGAGGCACAGCTAGAATTGAACTTGGCAAGGGACGTAAAGAAAAACAAGAAAGGCTTCTACAGGTACATTAACCAGAAAAGGAAGGTTAAAGAAAACGTACCCCCCCTAATGAGCAGCAGGGGGGAACTTGTATCAACAGAGGAGAAGGCGGAAGTTCTCAATAATTTTTTTGCCTCAGTCTTCACTGGCAACCCCTCTCCTCCTAGCTCTTGTGTTGATGGCCCACAAATTGAGGACTCAGGTGACAAAGTCCATCCCACTATAACTGAAGACATGGTACGTGATCACCTAAGGAATCTGAAAATATACAAGTCCATGGGACCTGATGAAATACATCCCAGAGTCCTGAAGGAACTGGCTGATGAAGTTGCAAAACCACTTTCCATGATATTTGAAAAGTCATGGCAGTCAGGTAAAGTCCCTGCAGACTGGAAGAAAGGAAACATCACACCCATTTAGAAAGGAGGACCCTGGGAACTACCGACCTGTCAGCCTCACCTCTGTGCCTGGGAAGATCATGGAGCAGATCCTTCTGGACACCATGCTTGGGCACATGAAGGACAGGGGGATGATTCAGGACAGCCAACATGGCTTTACTAGGGGCAGGTCCTGCCTGACTAACCTAGTGGCCTTCTATGATAGAGTGACTAGGTCACTAGATAAGGGGCAACCTATGGATGTAATCTACCTGGACTTCAGTAAGGCCTTTGACACGGTCCCTCACAACATCCTGCTCGCCAAATTGGAGAGACACGGATTTGATGGGTGGACAGTTCAGTGGATAAGGAATTGGCTGGATGGTCACATCCAGAGGGTAGTACTCAATGGCTTGAAGTCCAGATGGAGAGCAGTGACTAGTGGTGTCCCTCAAGGGTCTGTGCTGGGACTGGTACTGTTCAACATTTTTATCAACGACATAGACAGAGGGATTGAGAGCACCATCAGCAAGTCTGCAGATGACACCAAGCTGTGTGGTGTTGTCGATAACACCAGAGGGACAGGATGCCATCCAGAGGGACCTGGACAGGCTGGAGAGGTGGGCCCAGATGAACCTCATGAGGTTCAACAAAAGCAAGTGCAGGGTCCTCCACCTCGGCCGGAACTATCCTCGGTATAAATACAGACTAGGGGATGAGGTATTAGAAAGCAGCCCTGAGGAAAGGGACTTGGGGGTGCTGATGGAGGAGAAGCTGGACATGAGCAGGCAGTGTGCACTTGCAGCCCAGAAGGCCAATCGCATCCTGGACTGCATCAAAAGAAGTGTTGCCAGCAGATCCAGAGAAGTGATTCTGCCACTTTACACTGCTCTGGTGAGACCTCACCTGGAGTACTGTGTGCAGGTCTGGAGCCCTCAATATAAAAAGGACATGGACCTGATGGAGTGGGTCCAGAGGAGGGCCACTAAAGTGATCAGGGGGTTGGAGCACCTCTGCTATGAGGACAAGCTGAGGGAGCTGGGGTTGTTCAGCCTGGAGAAGAGGAGGCTGAGGGGAGACCTAATAGCAACCTTCCAGTACCTGAAGGGGGCCTACAGGAAGGCTGGAGACAGTCTGTTTACAAAGGCTGGCAGTGACAGAACAAGGGGTAATGGCTTTAAACTGGAAAAAAGCAGATTTAGATTAGACATTAGGAATAAGTTCTTTACCATGAGGGTGGTGGAACACTGAAATAGGTTGCCAAGGGAGGTGGTTGAGGCCCCTTCCCTGGAGACATTCAAGGTAAGGCTCAACAAGGCCCTGGGCAACCTGGTCTGGATGGGGGTGTCCCCACTGACTGCGGGGGGGGGGGGGGGGGGGGGGGGGGGGGAGGGAGGGGAAGGATGATGTCAGACTACATGACCTTTGAAGGTCCCTTCCGGCCCAGATTTGGATTGGGGATACCCAGCACCTGTGACTGATTGATTTGGATGTTTTTTTCACAGCTTTTGTATGAATTTGAGCCAAAGACCTTATCTTTTTAGAGGTTTCTGATGACTTTGGATAACTTCCAAATTCATACTAATTTCCTGTAGAGGGTAGTATGTTAAAGAACTTTCTGAGGACGAGTTTTAAGCCATACAAATGGATTTCCACATTTCAAAAGGTCATTGAATTCAAGAACAGAAAATTTTAAGGGACCACAGCCCAGCACAGTTTCTAAAGCCAACTGTCTTTATAAGAACTCAAACAAGGTGTACCAGGATGCAGGGTTTGATTTAAATTTTCTTACTAACAACTATTTCTATAGGTTTTTTCACTAATATTAAATATATTTTTCATTTAATAAATTAAAATAATTTCATCCATTTAATTTCAGTCAAACCAAAACTTTAAGATGTAGCACTTCTTTTCCACAATGCATAACCATACTTTAAAATAGGTTTATGAACAGAGTACAGCAGTGGCCAGCAGTGCTGAAAAACAGATGTAACATCCTAGATCTGGCACAAAAGTAGAAAGCTTTTATCTCACCTAAAATGTTAAAAGTGTTAGGAAGAACATTAAAAAAAAAAAACAAACACACCGCCATTCTCAGCACAATTTTGTTACATTTTCCACTGAAGTCCTGTTTAAGTGGAAGTATCTCCATGTTTCCAGAGGCAAGGAGGGGGCAGACATTTGTGTAAATCATCCAGTTTCTCCCTGGGAGAGCAGAGGGGAGATGACAAGTCTTCAAACGACATTTTTTGTTTGTGTACATCCATTTGCAGAGTCCTGGAGCTTTGGAGACTTGACGATTCCAGGTCAGTAGGAAGCATTTGGTTGATACCACAGAGATACTTAGTATGTAACTAGGTAAATCGAACTCAAATGCTTCAGCTGGAGACATTCATTGACAAGCCTACTTGTGAAAATCAAGGGCAACGAAAAGCAAACAGAGGATGTCCTGCAGCAGTAGGTCATTCTCCAGGCTATAGACATGACAGTTCTCTCAAGAAAACAGGAAAATGGAGCAGTGAAGTACATATTCTCTTAAGCAGAGACTTTAAGAGATACTGAAATTAAACAGAACAGAGATGGAAGGGATCAGCTAGTTCATCCTGCTGACAATTCTGTAATGTTCCTGTGAGGATTAGCATATTGTTCAGCATGGTGTTAAATATTCCCTGCTAGGAGCTGCCTTTTTTTTTCCTTGAGACCATTTAAACTAGAACAGGTCTTACTATCAGGAAATAGTCTTGTCTGTAGCCTAAATATTTGTATTTCTTGATTTCATCCTATTATGTCTGCTTAGACCATGACACATACTGCTCTGCCAAATAACATCCCTCTTAACTCCTTCAGATACTGAATACTGCTCTACTGTCTACCATGGATTGCTTAGTCAGAAATCACTCCCATTAAGAGCTCTTTCCACACTTAACCTCTTGTTTCATGACTGAATTATTCTGCTGCTCTTGCCATCTATTAGCATCATATCAAATACTCACATATTCTAAATTAAATAGAACATCTGGAATTTATCATTTACAAAGCAACAGTGGGAGAACAAACTCCAGTATGATTTATTTTATGTCAACTGTCACTTGCTTTCAAAATTCTCATCAGTCTGCCACAATAAAGCATGAAATAGGAGACATACATTCGTCTGAAAACATCCCCAAAGGTTCAAACTTAAAGATTTCTCCTGTGCCACATATCAGGCAGTCTGCCAATAAGCTCAATTTGAGTTTTTGACCAAATTAAGTAGCACAGAATCAAGGCATATGAATGAAAAAAGCATCCTCCAAAAGAATAGCTTTCCTGTAGGTAGGTGTAACAAAATCTTTTCTTCACTGCTCAAAGTCTCAAATTATAGTGATGTTATTTGACTTTAGGAATGCATAGATGTGTTAAGTACTTCATTGGGAATACCGTGTGGTTAGTTGGACAAGCATAAAGCATACATAATTAATTTCGCTCTTGCAGTGCCTATACTCCTTAACATGATATTTGTTACCGTAGAAAAAGCAGCTTACTAGGCACCACGTTTAGCTGACAACATTGAAGGGAATTGTTAAAAAAAAAAAAAAAAATGTTTTCATTCCACTCTCAAATTTGCACCTAGTTTCAGACCGTATGCCTGCATTTAGTGTTTTAAAGCAGGCACAAGAAAAATGGCAGGTTCCTGCAGAGAAATATGTCACTGGTGATAAACAGCCCCAAAGTCAGTAGAGCAGATAATGCATTGCAGGTCAGAAACTATACCCCTGACAATCCTGCACATGCAGGTAATACACCAAATGTCACATCTGAAGGGGGTAATGCTTTCTCTACTGCTACATCCTCGACAAATTGTAGTACATAGCTGAGTTACTTCCTGACATGGAAGCATGAAGGATTTTTAGGAGGCAAAAAATGCAGTAAGAGACGGAACAAGGCAGACCACCAAAATAAAAAAAAAATCCAAAGTTAACAGCCCAACTCTCATCAACAGTATAAGCCAAGTAGTAAATCATCTTAGATTGTAATTGTAACCTATAAAAAAGTAATTGTTCTTTATAGCTCTGTATTAAAAGATTAAGCCCTCTAGACAGAAAGGCATCAGACCTTAATAAGGTTAAAAATTGCTTGCTTGTTTGTTTTTAGTCTTGACACATTTTATCCTTTATGTGCAGGATTTTAACAGCACATTTCCCTTTTTACGGATGCAGCTGAATTTATCCATGTTGTTCATAATTCTTAGATACATACATCTTGACTTGTATCTTTACAGAACTGACATTAACTCATTCATTCTTACCATACACAGATGAGCTGGAAATGTGAGGAGGAGATAGTACTGGAAAACCTGCCTAAAATCATACTGGCATCGCTACTGGCATACAGTGTTCCTGCATTTCATTCACATGCTCATTCTCCAAGCCCATACTTCCTCACCGTCCTCCCAGAGTATCAAGGAAGACCCAGACTGTAGTATTAATTCACTGTTTTTAACACAAAGCTGCAAAAAACACTGATGGGCAGAAGTACCTAATTAAGTTTCTCATCTGGACCAAGCTTTCTCATCTCTTGGGTGATCATATCAGAGGTCAACACCTGAATATAAGCACATATGCACGCACAAGCATGCACACACATATGAAGCTAATGCAGCAGTCTCTAACCCAGAACGAGGTGGGGTGAAAGAAGCACTGCCAATTAAATAGACCCCCTAAAGTCTCAGGGCATCCTAAGGAACGAATTTTAAAGGGTTTTCTTTTGTTGTACACAGCATGCAGCTTCCAGATTAGCTCTACATAAAACTGCTAAATTCAGCAGACCATTTTCAAGCAGGAGTATGTTAAAATATTTTCAGTAGCAGAGGACGGCAGGTCTATTTTCTATAATGAGTCACTTCTAGACAATCTGAGAGTTTTCCTTTCAAGTCTGCAGCCAAGGAGAAACCTGGAATATTTTTGAATCATCACCTGTCTTAGTCAGCAGGTAATTCTACTAGTAGCTTACCGGCCCAGTCTTGTGCTCAGAGTTTTAAAGATCAGAAAATCTGCCTAACAGAGCAACACGGCAAGCAGTCTATCGCTGCACAATAGAGCATGGTTAGCATTTCTCCTTCCTATCCCATAATCAAACAAGCACGAACTCTTTCTCAGCCAAGAAGGGTAAAAATTTACCTAGATTTTGCCAAAAAGAAGTCATGCTATCTTCCACGGATAGTTTGAGAGCTGACGGGGATGGGTCAGATGATAGGAGGTCCCAGAAATTCACTATTTTTGGTGGGTTTTTTCCATTTCTCGAAGTGCTCTTTGCAGCACATTCTAATAAGGTACATGGTGACTCCCAGGGTTTGTGAAGATCGTACCAGGAGCTACAGACATGAAAGTTAGCAGCAAACTGTTAACTTTGGTTCCTTCTATGGTACACAACGTCATACCCAATCCTGCAGCCTTGTGGAATATTCTGTGACACCTTCTTGCCCTACATTTTTAATTTGCAGAATACATAGCAAGGATATGTTTTCTAAAAGGGAGAGCCGCCATGTAAACTGCCTGGAACTACTACAGGTTTTTTTTTTTTTTTGATCTCTTGAGTGGATGTTCACAGCAGTGATACAGCAGTGCAGAGTGTGTATCTCCCAGTCTAGCTGGACGTCAAAGGTAAGAGAACCATCTTCATAACAGTGAGTTAACTGAAAGCTTGTTAAAAGAAATAACATGCTTAATCTTCTAAAGCTACTGAAAGACAAACATTTTTTTGAAACCATATTCATGGGCTAGTAATATTCAGGAACTGCAGGTTTGTCTTTGGTGAGGAACTGATGAAGAACGGAGATACTGCATCATAGATACACAACTTTAACACATACTGGGGGAAGAAACAAACTACATTTCTTACTACACAGATGTACTCTCAGTAGAAAATGAGGATTTATGTGGATAAACAACCTACATTTACCTACAAGACCATAATGAGGTGGCAAATTTGATCTGGTATATGATAGGGCTGAGTCATATGACCAGCAGGTCATTAGTGGAGAGCTGTTGTTTATGCATTCCCCTTTAACTACATTAAGCTGTAGCAGATTTCTTAATAAATATTAATGTCATGAGTTATCATTAAGAAGTTCTTCCACATGGGCAGGATGACTTAATGCAAAATGCTGTTTGTGCTACCACTTTTTACCTTTCAGTGTTCACCCATTTTTCACTACTGAAAGATAAATTCTCATATGCGTGTGCAACTACTTGTTTTAAGTTACAGACAACTTGCAAAGCCTGGCATGTCAAATTCAAATATAAAATATGTGATATGACAATTTCACATCAAAATGGCAAACTGTGTATATGACAGCTGTCTGTAATAATAGTCTTGTCAAGTGCTGAAGTGGTGGTTAAACGTTGATGCAGGGACCAGGTAAGGAATTGTGCTTCCTGACAATGACACTATTTCACCTTGCGAGTCAAATTCTGCCTTAATGTACAGAGGTTCGGTTGATGTCAACTTTCGAGAAACAATCAGAAATCTTTTTTCCTGCTCTTAAAAACAAAAATGAAAAATATAACGTACAATAGTGCAAAATTTTTCAGAGAAAGGAAATCTTCTATACACAAAGCCTGCCCATACTACAGGCATAGAGTAGCCAAGAAACCAAACAGAACTGGCCCATTATAATCCTCCTAATATTGTAATTGTGCAGCTGTTCCTGACAGAGCAACCAAGTGACTAAAACCAGCTAGTTGGGTTTCTCCATACTATTTAGCAGCCACTGCAGTGGACTAATATCCACTGATTCCGAAAATCAAAGAATCTTGAAACCTAATTTATTTCAGAGTTTCCAATGGAATATTTTCAGGCTGGGCAATAGCACTTTCTGTATGTCTGCCAAATCATTAGAATTATGAAAATATGCTGCCAGTCAACACAAACAATGGATTTATTTGCTATGAAGTAACATACAGGAGCCCAACCCCATACTAAACTTGTTCTTCTTTTGTGCTTTGATAGATAGTTTTCCACTACCACCTACTCGGTGACCTGCTTTTCTCTAAACGTCTCACAGAGTCTCCAGGATCCCATTAGGACAGTAAGAATTGCAAACCAGATGACAAAACTAAGCCCATGTCATCTTAAAGGAAGATTTGTGTCCCTTTCAAAGGAAAATTGATCTCTTAGTTTAACACTACTGCATTTCACAAGCCTGGAAGCTGAGAACCACTTGTCACTGACAAAGCTGCCTCACATTGTGATCTGACACCATTCAAATATAGAAGACTTTTCCATTAAAATTATTAATTCATTGAAAAAAACTAACACAGAATACCAGTAATCACTGTCCTGACTAATCAATTCTACCACAATTTCAGAAGAACTAATATGGTTCCAAAACGACTTTGCACCTTACCCTGTCCTATAGTTCCTTTCCAGGTATCAGGAAATTATTTAGACAGAGAAAGTATCCAGCCCTCTGAACCGTGTAGCATGATGTGAAATGCCTTTCTTTGTTCACATACAGATTAGGTGATTGCTTTGATAGCAACAGTTCATAGTGCCACAAAGAAAAACTAAAGCGGATGAGAAAGATTTGAAACATTCCCAAGTGAAGGGTTTTACAGGATAATAACTTCTTTTTCTCACTGAGGGGAGCCTGGTAAGGAAATCTTGCAAGAAAAGATTTGTCATGTATCACGAAAGGGAATGAGACCGCCAGCTTTTTCCTCTAGGAAAAAAAACCCAAAACATTTTCTGTCTATAAACCCTGTTGATGATTTCCCATCAATACAGTGATTTGTATTGTTTTTCGTCTGCACAGCTCAAGATGCAAACTCTCTTCACTGAAACAACCCGCTACTCCGTGTCCGGACCTTATGTTCTGGAACTGCGTCCATTCTGGTTTCCCTCATGCTGACCAGCACTGCCATTTTTAATTTCTGACATGCTTCTTGAGCACAACCTGTGTTTCCCTGTCTCAGAAATGGGATAATCACCATTGCATTGCCCTGAGCTGTGTGAATAGAGCTGACCTTTCCCAGGTTCCTCCACTGGTATGAGTACATCATTTCCCAGAGTCCTAGATTTCCGAAGTCCTACTTCTAGTCTGTCTCTGCACAGACACAGTGGGCTGATGCACACTTTCCACAGACTTTGCAGATTGGCTTGGAAAACAAGTAGTCTTCACTTAAAAATTACAACAAATTTATCACGATAAAATATTTTTCATCTTACTTCTTCACCCTGCTGTGCCATCTTGAAACATTATTTGTATTGAGATAGATGAGCTAGAGGTTAATGAGTTAGTCCTTCTTTCAAGTTTTATGTTCCGTTTCTGCTTTCCTCCACTTTTCTCTAAGTATCTGGAAGAATTCTCCTTTTATAAAAGAAGGTAGAGCGGGACAGACTACACCCTCAGCAAGTTTGCCGATGACACCAAGCTCTGTGGGAAGGGATGCCATCCAGAGGGACCCGGACAGGCTTGAGAGGTGGGCCCATGCAAACCTCATGAAGTTCAACCAAGCCAAGTGCAGGGTCCTACACCTGGGACATAGCCAGGCACAAATACAGGTTGGGCAGAGAATGGACTGAGAGCAGCCTGAGGAGAACTTGGGAGTGCTTGTGGATGAGAAGCTCGCCATGAGTCAACAATGCACACTGGCAGCCCTGAACAACAACCATATACTGGGCTGCATCAAAAGAAGCGCGGCCAGAAGTCAAGGGAGGTGATTCTGCCTCTCTACTCTGCTCTTGTGAGACCCCAGCTGGAGTACTGTGTCCAGCTTTGGAGTCCTCAACACAGGAAGGACATGGCCTGTTGGGACGGGTCCAGCAGAGGACCAAAAATAATGATCAGAGGGCTGGAGCACCTCTCCTATGAAGACAGACTGAGAGAGCTGGGGTTGTTCAGCCTGGAGGAGAGAAGGCTCCGGGGAGACTTTATAACGGCCTTCCAGTACCTGAAGGTGGCTTCAAGAGAGATGGGGAGGGACTCTTTATCAGGGAATGTAGTGATAGGACAACGGGCAATGGTTTTAAACTGGAAGAGGGGAGATTTAGATTAGATACTAGAAAGAAATTCTTTACTGTGAAAATGGTGAGACACTGAAGCAGATTGCCCAGAGGAGCTGTGGATGCCCCATCCCTGGAGGCGTCCCAAAGCCAGGCTGGATGGGGCTTTGAGCAACCTGGTCCAGCGGGAGGTGTACCTGTCCATGGCAGGGGGTTGAAACTTGATGATCTTTAAGGTCTCTTCTAACTCTGCCTGGTAAGATTCATCAGGTGTCCAAAATCAGATGTCCAGAAGGTGTGTAGTTTAGCATGGTTATTAGCCTATGGAATGCTATTCCTAGAAGGGCAGCAGTGCTAAATGCAAGGTGTTCTAAAGTTTCTTAAGCATTTTGACCTAGTACAAAGGTGTACCCAAGAAAAATACAGAACTATTTTACACTAAGATACCATCTCAAAATGTTTCTTCCTTCTTTTTTTTTTTTTTTACTAACGTTTTTAAGGGGAAAGTTAACAAGAAGCCATGATCCGGTAACTCTTAATTTATGGTTCCCGATGCAGTTTAATCTGTTAGTATAAACAGTAATAGGTAGGTGCATATTGGTCATCTAAGTCACTGGTGTGATTGTCACAGATCAAATTTCAACTGAATTTGTCTCTTGCACCTACAGCATGGTTTTACTTTCACTACTACTTACTTGGCACACAAACTAAAATGAGTAAAAGACTGAAGTAAAGGAGAGACACTACTTGGCTGCGTAAGGATTTTATATCACATTTAAAAGATGAGAGACAGATATGAAACCAGTTTCATCTGTTTGGCAAAGAGTATAACTTTCATGCCTATTATCTTGCACAGATGTAAAAGCTCTCCTTCCCCGTCTAGTGAGTTACATGTGATTCAGCTGCAAGTAAACTGCTCTCTAAAAGCAGAATAAAGCTGGATTCAAGGAGAATATTACCACTGTCTAGATTATTTACTTATTGAACTGTCCTGCTGAGGATAAAGTTGTGTCATTGCACTGTTAATATTACCACACCCTCAAAGTTACAGGGGAAACTAGACTGTCTTTTAAAAGTTAGGGAAGTAGGATAGGAATGAACCAGGCAACAGTAAGTCTTGGATAAAGACTTTAACTTGCCTGTAGAGAACTTGTTCTGCTTGCCTTCCTTTTCTTAGGTGGAGAAACACCACGGAGGATGTATTTGGATGGGTCACTGCTCAGTATGCAGTCTGGCAGACTCTTGTTTGTTCCACCTGGCCTTGCAGCACCATCATGTGGTTAGTGGTAAAGAAGATAGCCTATCACCAAATACCACCTGCCTGCCCTAAGTACAGATGGCATTTGTAAGCAGTCTAGTATTAGATAGAGCAAAGCCTACATAGAGGAGAAGTGGGAATAACAAGTACTCAGAATGAGGAACACTGTGCTTTCTCAAGGTCATGTGGTTTATTCTCCTTCATTATTAAGTTAACTAATTTATACTATTTGAGATACAGAGAAAGCAGAAGTATCTCTCTCACGCAAAGAATGAGATTTAAGTCTTTGTTCAGGTTTCCTGAACATAAAACCATGGCTGATATTTGCTCCTACATTCCACCTCACTTTAATGCATTAGAACTTTTCTGCTCAATATTCTGACCACAGAAAAAAGTATAACAGCTGGAATTAATGCAGGCCCTCTTCTGTTTTGTTTGGGGTGGGCTTTTTTTTAGCAGGGATTTGGGGGAAGAGGGGAGTAGGGAAGATCTTCTACTGGGAAGGAAAGATGGGGTTTATACATGTTCATTCTCTGAAAATTCTTTAGGCAAGTGATTTAGAAGCATGTTTCCAACAGTATTGTTCCATATATTTTAGTCCCCAAACTAAAATGCTTTAGGCTAACTACAGTAAGAACACTGAAAAGGGTATGGTTACTGTATGACTTAAAGTATGTAGACATGCTAACTCATGGACCTAGCAAGCCCTTAGGAGCGTTAAATGTGATAGAAAAAAAACCCATGATATTCTAGTCATGTGTCGTGTCCCCCCCCCCCATCAGATCTACAGCATTTACTAAACTATAGCTTCGTTTCTGGCAATGGACAATAAACCTTTAATGAAAGCGAAGTGAAACATATTCTGGCCTTGAACTTAAGAGTTACTTCTGTGGGATTGTTACTCCACCTGGCCTAAATAAGGGAGAATTTCTGCATTTCTAGCAATTTGAATCTAGCCGAGGGAAAGAGTAGTATGCCTGTATCAGGAGAAGCCTTTGGACCTACCACACGGCAATTTCCAATGGCATAGAAGTGATGTAACTCTGACCGCTTCAGTATCTACATTACATCATACATACAGTTATCTTGTATAGGAGGCAGTGAGGGGAAAGCAACTTGATTTTATGCCAAAGTACACTACTTGCCTAGAAGCAGCAGTGAGAAAAAGACAACGTCAGAATCTGTTTGTAAAGCCCTGAAGCACGAAAACTGTTAAGCTTTCTCAAAGGGTTTTCATCTCTAAGTACAGCTCTCAGCAATCCAGCCAATTTTATTATATGTACAGATATTGACAAAACCATGGTTTTATTACACACTCATAATAAAGATTCAGTGGTTAACTTCTGTGGATTCTCTTAATATCTTTAGGTCACAGATGCCACAGAGTCAAATTTTAAGAGTATGTTATCCAAAGTGGCAGTGGCCTATTTTAACTCATAACTTAGGAGGAAGAAAAGACTTGCTTAAGAAATTTGCTGAAGACATGTTCCAGAAGGTATTTCCTCACCCTGCTTCTTTCCAGCTTCTGGGTGCTAAATGGACTTTTTTCTCTATTCATCTTCCCAAGTTACTATAAGAACTCCTATGTGTAGGCTAACAGTTAAATCAAAAATTGGGGGACTGGCAGAGCAGCATGAAAGACATTAATTCAATACAATTACTATACTTTCTCACTCTTAAAAAGTCTTGCTCATCTTTCCCTGTGTTTTTCTTGCATAAAATAAAACTAACCATCCGCTTCCCTGTGGAAATAAAATTCTACTTGCAGCAGAGTGCATTTGTCACCAGCTGCAAAATTCATGGGCTTAAATTTGTTATATCTGATAATACAGTAAAATAAACAGCAAAGTACACTGCTATAGCAGGGTGGTCAACAAATCCTTTGAGAGGATGGCAATGCAACATTATTGTTCCTTGTGCTTCTCAAAGCCTGGCTACGTTACTTTTGGTATTCCTGGGATAGTTAATTTTTTTTAGGCATACAGCTTATCATGCCATACAGACTCTGAAGCTAGCTCCTGAACTGTTTTGGCATTTTACAGACCTTAGAGTTCAGTGAAACTCTTAAACTAGATGGGATTATTGTGTCACCACCATTGTGCTAGGAAAGAAAATTTTTTTCTGTAATACTTAAATGCTTGCTGTCCTTTTCCATACCGCTATTTTATCCAACTACTATTCATTAACAATCTGTATGTCCTAGCCGTGTCTTCATTCACACCCACTGCATAGTTAATTGGTTCCAAAGAGCATCCCTACACCATCATTTTCCACCAGTCTCTCCTCCTCCCGCCCCTCCCCCAAAATGTTGTATCCAGAGCATAACAAAATTAAACTTTGAGGATTTACTGCAGCTCAGGGGTATATTCAGGATATTACACCTACTATGTTATCTGTTAAGAGTTACTACAATATGCCTGGCTTACCCACAGTCTGACCTGCAAATAGATTGTTCTGTGATACATCCACAGGACTACTCAATATTCAACATTACTCCATGAGGAAAATAGCTCCTAAGTTTTCATGCAGAATAAAGCAATTTTATTTGATTAGGGAACATTAACATTCTCAACTTGTCAAGAATTCTGCTACAACAACTAGACTGTGGGAGCTTGTATAGTTCAGCTAGAAGTGCCTTAAGCGTTAAGGATATGAATATTACTTGCTAGGAAGATAACAGGTCTCTGCCCCTGTGAGTCTGAGTACTTGTTCCTTATCTAAGAAGATAGACTGAAGGATTGAGTTGAGCTAAACTCATACCAGTGCAGGTGGTATAAAAGACTATTGCAGAGAGGAAGGTCATGCTTTCCACATTGACAAGAGCACAGTAAACAGCAGCGAATCACTTAAATTGCAGCAAGACTCAAGTCAAACATTACAAAAAGCTTTGTAACAACAGGGACAGGTAAATTTTGAAACATTGCCTAGACAGACAGCTGATAACAGCTTACAGGAAAGGGATGGTCCCAGTGACTTGTCAAGCTCTTTCAGGCAAATTTCTCAGTCATGATGTCACTTTTTCTGAGTATTTTGGCATTTAATGCCAAAATAGCCAAGCTAACAGAGTACTGGAAAATAATTTATACTTATTTCCAGTCTTCATATCTCCTTTTCTTTTAAGCTTTTCACATTTGTCTCCAGACAAAGAATTCAACCATTTAAAATAGATAAGCAAGGGACCTGACTTCAGTTATGTTTTGTGGTTTTGAATTCTACAGATAGTCTTCAGCATAGTCACTGGAATAACATTGCTAAATACTTCAGTGATTTTGACAGCTTCCCAGCTATCACTTGCTGTTGCTTTCACAACTGAAAATCAAAGTTGTTATCCATAAAATATGAATGATAAACACAAATTGTAGCCTTCCACAAGTTCTCAGGCTTTCATGGCTGTCTTAGGCAACACATGGCACAGTGTACCCATGAGGTGATCAAATTGCTAGTTGTCTTCCATGCTGCTTTTACCACTTACCCTTGGACCACAGCAACAAGCCACTGCTGAAGCAGCAGACTGAGAAATCATTATGGCCAAACAGGCAAACACTTCTCTTCAGCTGATCACATTCCCTTTCTTTAGCAAAGTAAGAATGTGTTGGTCATGGTACACACAGGATTTGGCCTGATAACCTAGTAGAACTCAGAATACATGGCAGAACTAATGCAGAAGACCAATGTAATATTTCATGAAGTCAAGTGAAAATTAACCTCACAGGAACATTGCCATATCTTGCTATACTTCATTTAAAGATAAACTCAAAACACAGATTTCCAAATTTTAAATGGAAGGAAGATAGCCACATTTATTTTAATAGGCACCATGCATAATGGATTATAAAACAATCTCCAGCTTAATGCAAGACCTTTACAGACAGAATCACAGAATCTTCTTGGTTGGAAGAGACCTTTGAAATCATCAAATCCAACCAACAACAAAAAAAAACCACACAACCCAAAAAAACCCCAACACCAAACACCAAAACAAAACACCCACAACCACACACCACACCCACCCACAATCTCAGGCACTAGAGCATGCCCTGAAGTGCCACGTCTACATGTTCCTTAAATATCTCCAGGGATGGCGACTCCACCACCTCCTGGGGCAGGCTGGTCCAGTGCCTGACCACTCTCCCAGTAAAGTAATTCTTCCTAATGTCTAATCTAAACCTCCCCTGCCGCAACTTCAGACCATTTCCTCTGGTCCTGTCATTGTTCCCTTGGGAGAAGAGGCCAACACCCACCTCTCTACAACCTCCTTTCAGGCAGTTGTAGAGGGCAATGAGGTCCCCCCTCAGCCTCCTCTTCTCCAAACTAAACATGCCCAGTTCCCTCAGCCTCTCCTCATATTACTTGTTCTCTAGACCCCTCACCAGCTTGGTGGCTCTCCTCTGGACACGCTCCAGCACTTCAGTGTCCTTCCTGTAGTGAGGGGCCCAGAACTGAACACAGTACTCGAGGTGAGGCCTCACCACGGCCCAGTACAGAGGCACCATCACTTCCCTACTCCTGCTGGCCACGCTATTCCTGATACAGGCCAGGATGCCGTTGGCCTTCTTGGCCACCTGGGCACACTGCTGGCTCATGTTAAGCTGGCTGTCCACCAATACCCCCAGGTCCTTTTCTGCTGGGCAGCTTTCCAGCCCCTCTTCCCCAAGCCTGTAGCGTTGCCTGGGGTTGTTGCTACCAAAATGCAGGACCCAGCACTTGGCCTTATTAAACCTCATCCCTTTAAAGGGCAGAAAACTGGAATATAAGACATGCCTAAGACCTTTCCTAAAATTTCTAACAACTTATCAGTATTTTTTGTTTTCAAATTCAAACCACTTCTTGTTTTACTTCTGGTAGTACACAGAATATTTCCCTTTCTTAACCATGTTAATGACATATTAGTCCTGTGGACTTTAAATACATCAGTAGCTTTCTTAAGTAGGAGAGTTGGTGGGGAGGGTGTGGCAGAAACCAAGTTTAGTATTATGAAAATACACATTGTTTATTTAGAATAAATACAGACTTGCAGATGGATTTTGTACCCATTAAGATTTCTGCAAGTACTTACAGTTTTATGTGTACAGGGCTGTAGTTACACAGATCTATGTTAAAGAAAAATTGCAGATACTGTTACTTCTACTGGTAAGAGCAAGTATTTTAAATTCATACTACATACCACTAAACTACTCCAAGATATCCCCGTGAAGGAATGGTATAACATGAGGCAGTATCCTCAAGCATGGAGGCAGTGCTTGCTTGACTGATGATCTTCTGTTAACTTCTGAGAGGGGAAAGGTTTATTAGTTATTTTGATGCTGCTGGAAATCTGTACTCAGATTTTGTGTGTCACCATGAGGACTGAGCTGATAGGTCTATTTCAGGGTACTGTTGCATAAGCTAGATGTTACATTCAATCATGTTTTGGCCACTGCTAACAAGAAAAATCAATAGAAATTCCAAAATACGATTGAAGAATGTCTACCCAGGAAAATGCATTGGTATACTCAAACCGATATAATTAGAGACCTGTACTAACAGAGTGGTATATCTTAAGAATTTAGTAGTTCTCCCCCCTTTTTTTATATTTTTGGTGGTTTTGCTAAAGCTGAACCACTTCCAAGGAGACACAAGTAACACTCTAAATAATGCTATAAAACCTGAAACAATGTTTATACTGATAGTTACATCACTATAGTTATATCACTGAATTTTCCCATTTCAGCATTTCTCATGTTACACTTATTTTAAATACCTTATAGCCTATTGTTTTGTTCATAAGGAAGTAGTACAAAGAACAGGAGAGCTACAAAAACATGTTAGAGATGATTGCAATTGCTGTCACGGTGAAAAACTAGACTCAAGTCACTAAAGACACTGTAATGCAATGCACTGAACTGCATGATTTGTGCAGCACAACATTCATGTATTCCCAACCACATTTATATAACTCTACCCCCCTATCTTATAGGAATCAATAAATTAAAACTTTGCTGGACTATTCTGTCTGTTGTTTAATAATGTTGGATGATAATACAAGAAAGCACCTTTAAACATGCAATCAAACACATTTTAAAAAGCAAATTGTTTAATCTTCCCAGGACTCCAGATGGCACCATCAATTTTTTTTTAGAAGACTGTAGGGAAGTTACTGTACACGTCTGCTAGTTTGCTGCAGTTCTTAACATCTTCTGTAAAACTGTTGGAAGAGCAAAGGCTTTCCTGACAGGAATAAAATACATATGAAGAAAGAGCAGAAATAAAAGTGAAGGGTTCAGGAAGTTCAGATTAATTCTCTAGCTGAGGCTTTCACAGATGGTTCTTAGCACCAGTCACATTTATATGAATTGCATTCAGCTGTCATTGACTTGTCATTGATTTCTTAGCAATTTTTTCCTCTCATTAATTTTATTGCCTTAGATTTTCTTACTCATCATATAGAGAATATCTCTACAAATGAGAGTTACTAACCTACTAGAACTATTAAAGCTTGGAGACATCAAGTAATGCCTTCTATTTCATGGGAAACATTTAATGAAACATCAATACTGACTGGTGGGTGCAAAGAGAAGCTTAAATTAACAAATCTGTCTTATTTTTTTAAAAGGAAAATTAAGAAATTTTCCTTTATTTATCTTTGCCTGCATCTCAAATGACCCTGACTCTGGAGTGAGAAAGTAACTCACAAAAAAACCAGCAGGTAGAGCTAATGCATAGTCTGAATCCAAGATAAAAAGAAATTAAACACATTAGTGAAATGTTTTTAAAACAAAAGTACTCAACTCACCACTGCTTAGAGGACAGGTTAGCATTTTACGGTGTGGGAGACAGTCTGTTCATCTCTGGCAACCCATAGTAAGACTGCTACAGAACAGGGAGCCAAGAGCCACAGCACACTGAATCAATTTATGAGAGGCAGCTCCTCTTGGTTTTTGGCTTCCACCCTTTTCCAGACCCATCAGAGATATAATACTGGCACTCTCTACCTCTACATGAAAGAAGAAATCAGTAGCATCTTGTTTCTTGAGAAGTAAACTCAGCAGGAGTCAGGAGACTATGCAAACACATAACCTCTAATTTGGAAACAAAAATCAAATTTAGCACTTACACGAGGTTGCCAAAGCCTAGACTGCAGGCCAACCTCTCCAACTGTTTTGATCGGTGCTGTATGGGAAATGAACACATAGTCTGGGATGGGGGAAATGAACTGGCAATGGGATGATGCTGAAAATTCTGACAGGCTCAAGGGTATTACATTCGATAAGCAACTAACTGCAATTATTTATTTAGAACAAAGACTGGCACATATATGTTTGTACACACACAAAGAGAGAAGTTCAAGAATGTTGAATGATTCCTACCAAATTGAAGTCAATGCTGGTCCCCCAGGGCCTGTAAGGTCTATCTGTTAAACGAAGCCTGTCTCCCTCTCAATGGAAGAGGTATTAGGAGTGAGACTAAAATTAAGATGAAACCAAGTATCGGAGTTTTGCACAAATAAGCTATGAAGAGATCAAGAATTGATGCTACTAAGAAATACAATTTTCCTCAATAATGAATCATGACCTAGCTTGACCTTGGGTTTAGCTACATCCAAATGATAAGCTAAGGGTTAACATTTAATTTTAGTTTAATTCCAGCAACCAAACCTAAGCCAGCCTTTAGGTCATCTTAGTGACAAAAATGCTGTAACAGAAACACTGGTCTACCTCTACAGTGGCACGAACTCAGACCATGTAGACTCCAATATACTCCACCCATCAGGTCTGCATGTCATACACACTACCAAATCCTTCACCTTGTACAATAAGCTGCACATCCATCAAGCAAGTTTTTGTCATCTCCAGCCCTCACTCTAAACATTAGGACCTCAGCAATGAGCTGTGCCTTCTTTTTCTAAGCCCAAACTTCACTGAGTACCAACCACCTACAACCTGTAGAATTTTAGCACTACATAGTCCATCTGTAATCTTACTTCAGAGTCTCTCTTCCTAAACCCTGGCTTAATCCTTGGTCCTAATCCTTGAATAGTCTTTTTATTTTTTTTAACACATGTATTGAAACCAGACAAACATCACTAACATTTCCTTCACTCGATCTGCTGTTGATCTAGGAGATTCAGTGACACACTATTACTGTAGTCCTCATGCCTTCATAATAATCCCAAAGTTATCTCCAGCATCAAAAAGCATTAGCCATCACTTTATTTACTTTTGATAATATCAGCTACTGGTGTTGACAACAGTAGGCTTCTATCTAGGGTCTCCAGGATTTAAAGCAGACAACAATAGCCAGACATCGCCTAAGGGTTTTTTTTTTTTTTCTTTTATTATAGAAGTAACCCAAGCCACACTGCCAGCCCAGACTACAGATGTGAGATCAGGCCTTTATTTCCCTTTTTAAATCTATTTGCCCTTAAGAAGAATAAGAAGTTAACAGCAATTTCTACAAAGCAGAACAGAAATTGAATTCTTCAGGGTGATGCCAAATTCATTTTTTTGAGGGCCTATACCAGCATATTGCATTGATTATACAGCATTGAAGAAAAATCCAAGATCCTACGTCTGTCTCCGTTCACACATGTATCCTTAGGGACACCTCTTGTTATCAAGAAGGCATTTCTAACTAAAATCGCCCAAACTTGTGCTGTAGCTAGCATGTCTCATGTCAAGGTTGTAAAAATTAAACTATTATTTCCAGCTAGCTAGGAAGGTTTGAGATGCAAAGCTCACCGTTAACCAAAATAATATAACACTATGCCCAAAGAGTTATTTTGGAGATAGCCTGACTGGAGACACTGAATATATGATAAAAAGCATTGGTAAATTATGGTAAGTAGAAAAAACAAGTAAGTACCTGTACAGTAAAGAGTTTATATTCCACATTCATATGATCTTTAAAGAACACAAGCTGAATAAATATAAGAGTTTGGTTTTTCTTCCTACAAAGAATTTCTTTATGAGGAAAGTCCTGAATTCACATTGTTTCAGTTGAAACTTCTAATAGGAAAGCACCTCATGGCTTTAACCGGAAATATTAGGGCTTGAAGTGTGAACAATTATTTACTATTCTACTATCTGATAAAGCTACTGCAAATCTACAACTAGTGATCCAAAATAGAAACGAGAGAGAATTTCAGTTTACCTGATAACACCACTATTCAGATGGAGATTTATAATTAACGAACATTAACAAATAGAAGTAAATGATAACCACTTCAAATTCCTCAATTCCTAACTTACCAAAAATGTAAGGAAAACAGGTTTCAGGGTAATTTTACGTTGTAATATATGCCATGTTGTAATGAAAAAGTATGACTAACTATTAAAGCAAGAAAGGAAAAGGACAAAAAAAAGAAATGAAAGTTGCTAAATTGAGCTTTGATCTCTTTGACTAGCTTTAACTAGAATCTTCAAGGTGTTTGGGGGTAAATTTTACTCTTCATATTTGATACATTAGTATCACTTAGACTGTTAGGAAGTTAGAATTATCAAGCCCAAATTCAGCAGAGTATTTAAGCCTCCAGTTAAATCCTTTCCTATTCAGCAATGTACATACACATTTGTGCCTGACATTATACAGACTATTATACAAAAAAAGAAAAGGAATTTCAAAAAAAAAGATCTTTAAAAGGAATCAGTTTAAATGGCAGAGAGAAAATAAACATATTTTACTATATTAAAACATGTTTCCATTTCCTTAAAAGATCTTAAAAATGTTTTAATACTCCCTACAGCTTTCTGGACACAATAAGGCATCCCATTAAAAGTGAAATGAAAATAAACTTTGGTACATTAAACATACAAACACAGCAAGTCAACCAAAAAAGAATTCAAGAAATAGCAAGCTAAAGGAATCAAAGCTAACAATATTTTATTAATATCAACAGCAGAAAACCCTTTCAAAATGTTTGCAAGGCCAATACATACACTCTAAGAGAAGCATTCACAGCAGCCAACACCATTTCAGAAAAGCCAAATTCTTTGCATATGGTCCCTGTAGCAGAAAGAGGAGATTCTTAGTCCAGAATCCTTCTCTGTGGAGGACTCAAAGGACCTGTCTGAAGCTGAAGTGACTACAGAGGAGATTCCAGGACATTTTACATTGTGAACAATATCAAAACACAAGGACAAAATGGCATTCACCTGAGATTTCTAAGGGAAGCCAAATAGCCAAACTACTCCCAGCAGTGAATAACCATTCACTTAAAGTGACTTTGGCATCTGAGCACTGGGGAGGGAAAAATATGGTACCAAATTTTAGAGGGATGCCAGGATAGATGCGAGAAATAACATGTCTGGAAATCTAACATCTATAGAAACTGTAAAGAAAAAAATTAATGGACATCTTGACAAAAATAATGTACTTTGAGAGAGTCAACCTGCCTTCTGTTAAAGGAAATTGCCCTGCACAAACCCAGAAGAATTCTCCAAAAAGGTCACCTCTGTGCAGTTAAAGTGATCCAGTTGATAAAAGTCTACATATATTTCTAAAAGGCTTTCAACAAATTTCTCCATCAGGGCTTTGAAAGCAACTAAGCAACTTATAGCATAAGAGAGAATGTCATGGATAAATGATGGCTTAAAAGATAGGAAACAAAATGTAGGAATAAATGATCTGCCCTCATGAAGAAGGGAGGTCACTAATGGCATTCTACAGGGATGTGTAACTGTGACTGTTCAACATTCACAAGAGGGAAAAGGGATCAAGCAGTTAGGTAGTTAGGTGATTGAAGTTCAACAATACAAAGTCATTTGAAGGAGTAAGGGCAAAGAGCAGCTGTAAAGAACTGCAGAAGGATTTTAAGTTACAGCAGTTAGGCACTAAAACCAGGCAAAACTCAGTGAAGAAAAACATGAAAGTATGTATGTTGGGTGAGCAGAGCAATCCTAATTTCACATATAAAACAACAGGCTCTGAGGTAACTATAATCATTCAGGAACAAGACACTGGGGGTTACTATAAACAGTCCCATGAAAATACCAGCTCAGTAGCAGCCTGAAAAGCTAAACAGATATTAGTAACAAGAAAACAAAGCACCACAAGCAATCCCTGATTCACTGGTATCTTGCATATTGCATCCAGTTCTGATCCTCTCTCCTCCAAGAACATGCTTTGAAAAGGTTCAGAGGAGGGCAGCAATCAAAGTTTGATGAAAAGGCTTCCTTAAGAGAACAATCAAGGAAGCAAAGACCCCTCTGTATCCGTTAGATACAACAGAGATCTGTCAGTGGTATGGAGGAGGTGGCTCAATCAATTTGGTGATCAATCACCAGCCCTTTACGTGTAAGGACTAGAGGGCATTAAATAAACTACCAGGAGGCAGGTTCCATCCCACATCAGACCACCATTAATGCAACATGTCACTAGGATGTAGCACTCCTTCTCAAATATCATCAATGCCCAAATTTTATGAGAGTTAAGTAAGAGTCTGGATGAGATCATGGAAGAGAAATCCTGTATTAATTACACATTACTAGGTACATAGAAACCACATCTGGTTTAGTAAGTAGCCAACCAAAAACAGTTGAAACCAGGTAAAGTATTAGGTGTCAAACTCAGCCATTAGAGGAACCCATCTTTCTCATCTGCAAGCATCCATTTACAGCCACTCTGGGAAGCGGAATTCTGGGCTATCTGAACTTTTAAAGACAATTCAGAACAATCAGTATTACGTTGCAGCAAAATAGAGTTCGTGAGATGGTCCTGGAATGTATTTGTCCTTAAAGTGGTATCTAGAAACACTTATCTCCATAGATATATACCCAAGGACATCCTGACTGATTTTCAGATTGACTTCTGTGTTCACTGTACACCACATCCTGGTTGCTGCTGGATGGAAATCTACTGCATCCTAGTTATCTAAGGAACTAACCTGGAAGGCTGGGAACCAGCCTGGCAGGGCATACACCTGAAGGCACCTATCCCTCTATTCCTACCTATCCACATTGCCTTTGGGACTAATGTGTAATGGGAATCCTAAATAGGGCCTTATACCCGACACCAACACAAGAAGGTTTAAGCACAAATGAAACAGACGCTCCACGTTACCAGAGATGCTGTCATCTCCTTTTTGTCTAATTACATCATAAAATTCATTATCCTTTTACAACAGTTCCCTATTCTGTTCTTCTATTAATGTAGAGAGGTTTTCTGGGTCTAGCACAAGGTGAAGAAAGAATTTTTGTACATTATACAAACGGATAGCAACGATTAATGAAAAAGACACCTTATAATGGCCACCTCTATTTTCTTCTAGTAACAATCCCTTTCCAGAAAGGCTGGAGAAGAACATTAGCAAAAAAGTAAAACTGCCCTGTATGTTTTTAGCAACACCTACATGGTGAGTTGGTAGCTTCTTCTTTGAGACTACTATTTTCACTATTTCAGAATCTTTTCTCAGACATATTGTATGAAATTCATCTTGGGGAAAATTCTTAATCATTTCAGGTCACGCTTCTAGTACTTCAACAAACTATTTTTTCACTCTCCTGACCTCAAACACCAAAACAATCCCCCTCACTAGCCTCTTCTATTTGCAATGTGAATGTCGAACCTTGAACACTGATCACAAAGATAACAAAAAGTAAATAAAAAAAAATGCCATTGGTAAACTTATTCTAAAATAAGTTTGCTTTGGGGGTTTTGTTTGGTTTTCTCCTGCTAGGAATTTTATCCAGAAATTCTTGCATGGAATTATTTCAAGCTTTCCTCTTCAGTAAGGGAAATCATGATAAGTAAAAACATGTAGAAAGAAATAAGGAAATGCTAAGTAGGATATTCAAATTTCACATACAATATTTCTGCTAATACTTTCATTCAAATCTACTGCACGTGTGGTAATGAAGAGATATATTAAAGGCTTACCAATAGGATTCATAGAATAATTTAGGTTGGAAGGGACCTCCGGAGCTCATCTAGTCCAGTCATCTAGCTAACCTAAGCAGATCAGGTTGCTCAGAGTTGCCCATGAGTTTTGACTGTCCCAAAGCACAGATTCCACAGCCCCTTTGATCCCCTGTTCCAGAGTCTGATCACCCACATGGTGAAAGAAATATTTTTGTATCTAACTAGACTATCCCTGTTTTCAACTTTTGTCCACTATACTTCAGCCTGTCCCCTGTTTATTTCCAGAAAGAGTCCATCTCTGCCTCCTCTGCATCTTTGTATCAAGTAGCTGCAAAGAGCTCACCCCTTTGTCTTCCCTTCCTAATGCTGAACAAACTTACTTCTTTGACTCTCCTGAGGAAAGAAAAAAAGGCCATGATGCCCACAGAAGTCCACAGCCAGTATTGCCAATCTTTCAGGATGATTCTTCTCTTTGTATAGAATTGAGCCCTTAAGGCTTTTAACAGAAGCACAGCTTAGCCCACATTGTAAGGAACAGAAAGAAGTCAAAAGCAAAAAATAAAAATGCCCCCTAAGTTTCATATTGACTACACCATAAGCAAACTTTGTGCCTGGAAAATGCACTCTCACACCAGGCCACAGCATGCTGAAGCGCCCTGAGAGAGTCCCCAGGCCCCGCCTGCCACCCCAAACAAGATGGCGGCTGCCAGCACTGGTAACTGAGCCTGGTGCGGCACCACTGCCGCAGAGCACTCCCGCACCTTCTAGCACTTTCCACCACCCACTTACCACTTCAAAGTTCTTCCACCACACAGAACCGTCAACTGCTACCTTCCCCCCCCCGCCCCGCAGGCCGGTTTTCTTCAAGAACCAGCCAATCAGGAGCCAGCTAGCAACCACGAACCAATCACACCCCACAGAAGCTTAGGGCTGCAGAACCTTCTAGAAGCTCCCATTAACAACTGAAGGCAGCATTGTAGAGCTTAGAGAAACAGAAGCCAGTACCAATACAGAGCCGGAAGCAAATTAAGTAAGTAAATGAACAAGTTCTAATTCGATATAACTGAAAAATAATTCACACGTAGGGTGATCAGGTGCTGGAACAGGGACTAAGCAAGGCAAGCCTGAAGCAACTGCAGAATTTCCCGAGCTGACATTGTTGCTATGCATTGAATAAATAACACAGGATTTCTCTGAGGATTTGCTGTCTCCTCTTGAACTCATTAAGCTTTAGGCAGTGACAGCATCTTGTGACCAGGAACGCCAGA
Source organism: Numenius arquata (assembly GCF_964106895.1). Classification (NCBI taxonomy): domain Eukaryota; kingdom Metazoa; phylum Chordata; class Aves; order Charadriiformes; family Scolopacidae; genus Numenius; species Numenius arquata. The sequence goes on along the minus strand of NC_133580.1, from coordinate 17,742,878 downwards.
CGTGAACTGCAACCACCTGAAGAGCCACCTCTTTTTACGTGCTTTGAACTCTTGCTAGTTTTGTTCTAGTTCTTTGATTGGCAATTAATTCCTCTTCACCTGTCAGATGCCACTCATCATTTTCTAATAGACTTCTAATCACTCCTCCTTTGAGTTTATTGCCACTTTACACATTTGGGAGTGACAGGACCCAATGAAGCCATGACTGCAGGGCAGGTGTAGAATCTCTTGAAGAGGTTCAGGCTTAGCTAGAGAAACCTGTGCTGCAGCATGGCCTGCTCCTGAGGAAAGGTTTTGAGTATTATCTTTTCTGAAGGTCCCAAGACAACTGCTTCTCATGTGTGCATACGCTCCAGTCACTCGAGGATCTGGTCGGTGCTGTATTTGCTCCTGATAGATGAGCTGTATCGTCAGGTGTCATTGGCTTTTTAGTCTGGAACATCTCATGTTACCCGCTGCTGATCTGACAGATGTTGAATGAGATAGAGGACAGTATTAGTTCATGTGGGACCTGGCATACGAAAGCTTTCAGTATTAAAAATAGCTGCCAGTCTCAGACTTGTGAGATATAGCAGAAAAGAAATGAGTGGAGACAGGATAATGTCATCCTAATGATTCATGCCGTGTTGTGCAGCTGGGCCAATTACACTTTATGACTGACTGATAAGTCAGGAAACTGAGATATTTCTCTCCAACACTGTCAATGCTTTGTGTTCTCTGTATTATGCTTAAAAAGAAACCATTTTTTACAAATTATTTCTATTAGGTTTTGAATCCCTCCCAAAACTTTAACATAATCAGGACACACCAAACTCATCCTAGAAGGTGGTCCTCTGCCAGGCAGCCATTCTTTCATCCAGACAGAGCTCCTGCTGTATAGCTCCCAAGTTCAGCCTGTACCTGGATTAGATCAACATTTGCCAAATACTGATCTCAAAATCAGAATATACCAAGATAGCATACCACTTAGTAGACTTGTCATTATTTGCCTATATGTGATCTTGTATAAAAATACACTGCAGATAAAGAATTTGTTTATATTAAAGTTCAGTATAAGGCCTGAATATTCTGAAACGAGAAAGGTGCTGTGTACGATACTAACAGCAGGGCAACAAACATACTAAAAATATTGAAGGCAGGAAGAAAGAGGACTACTCTTCAAAGTAAATATTAATATAAAAATATTTTAGTAACTAATAATAAATGTGTTATCTTTTTGTTAGGTAGTAAGAGATATATCAGGTTTCCCTGAAATAAAAATTAAAAAAAAAAAAAAGATATATTTTTCACTGCTGTAAAAGAAGCCTTATTCATTTAGTACATGATTCAAGGACCAAGAAGAGCTGATGAAAATCTTTTGGTCAACTTCACTGGGTTGTGGTTCTGATATCTCAGCTCCTGGCAATTCCAGCCCCCAGCAAAGCATATGGATACGGACTCAAGATTTAAATGGGAAGATATATATTTCACTCCAAGAGATATTAAAAAAAATAATAATCTGGATAAAGAATGTTCCTAACCTTTTATCTGTAACATTCTACCAACTCAATCATTCATCTTCCTGCCACATTTGAAACAAGGAAGTGTTTTCTCAGATAACTCTCTAAAACTGGAGCAGAAGTTTTATCACAGGTTTGAAATGGAAAGTAATGCTGCTGTTAAAATCTAGTCTCGCTAACACATAAATTCACTGACATTATTGAGGTTGCCCTTTCAGAGCATTTCAGCGTGTTTTACTAGATTTATGATGAATACATGTAGATGGAAAAACAGATGAGATTGAAGAGAAGATGTGACAAATACATTCTCTATGGCTCTGATTTGATCTGTTCACACTATGATGAAAAAGTACTTGTGTGCACATATAGGTAAAAATGTCTAGTATATCACCATTCACTGAAAAGAATTTTTAATGAAATCTATGTATGCATGTAAACATGCTCAAAGTTGAGTAGAAAAATATATTAATACTTAAGTGACTCTTTCTTAAATTGCAGTTAAATCATCTAGAAAGAGCTCAGTATGTACTTCATTTCAGGTTTGCCGGATTAATGTTAGGTTCTGAAGGAAGTTTGCATATTTTTTGCATATTGCAGAAGTTGCTTTTCTTCAAGATTATTGCAGATTTTTCAATGTTTTCAAAACACAACCAGATAAAATATCTTTATTCCAGAGACACAACACGTAGAGCTAATGGGAATATAGGCATTTGGAAACATTTTGTTCCTTCAGGACTAAACAAAAGGAGTTAGTAAATCCCATAGCTCCAGCTTGTGGCTTTCCTCTGGGGAATACACTCTGAGATGAAAAAATTCTCTTCCTCTTTACTCTTTTTGTCACAAAATATAAAGCACATTTGGTTTGAACAGATGGCCCCTGAATTCAGTGGAAACAATCCATTGATTTCAATAGGAATGGGATCAGGTTTGAGGTTGCAAACTTGCTACTTGATTTGAGCATTAATTTGATATCTCTTGTAATAGGATCGTGGGTCAAGGTATGTCTGCCAAATCTCAGATTCCCAAATGGAAGCTGCAATTTCAAATCCTGTTCAGAAGTGCACCACTTCCAGGTTGTTGATTTAATTTAAAAATAGCTGTATGATTTATATTGCAGCACACAGGTTAAATTCATATTAGAATGTATAAAATACGTTCCTTTAGCATTGGCTTTTAGGTTTACATAAACAAAATTCTCATATCATAAAGGCTGTTCAAAACTATTCTAGCAGCTTTTTAACTTAACAGCCCCAGTGACGTGAAGTCAGTCACTCTGAGTGTGTCTGAAGCAACATGTTATTACTTTTCAGATGTTGAGAGATAATATGTATATCTTCTTGAAGATTTCTTCCTTCCCTCCCACCCTGTCTCACCCTCTGAGAAAGTTTCATTGACAGTGAAATACTAGGAAGCCATGCATGTGTGGAGCGGGCAAACTGAAACCAAGACGGAAGAATTGTTTATCTCAAGAATTCAAGACTGGATCACAGAACCACCAAGGAAGAGAATCAGGAACTCCATTCTCCTGGAGCAGTTCGTTGCTTTACTATTTTCTGATGACTGTTGTTACTTTTACAATTTGACATTCATAATAGTTCTTGGGCAGGACTGTTTGAATCCAAGAGAATCTATTAAGTAAAAACATCTAAATAAATCAGCACTTAACATGACGTACTGCTCCACAGGACTTGCAAGGCTTCCATGTGTAAGAATTAGATATTGCAGATGTATGTAGAAATGTGGCACAGCTTCTTTTGTTGTTGGGGTTTTTTTTTTTGGTTTTGGTGGGGGTTTGTTTGTTTGTTTGTTTGTTTTCCCCAAAGAAAACTCTTACTTGGGAATGCAAATATCTTTGGGGGATACAGTATAAATACCACACTGTGAACAACAGGGTGCTGTAGTGAAAAATCCGAAAGCAGTGCCAGAAACTTCATTGACATAAATGGATTGTAATAGGCAGGAAACAAACTCTGGCTGCAGGAGTTGTTTTTAATTAAATGCCTAAGATCTGCTCATTGCTGTCTTGCCCTTGATGCCGTCACTCACTGGTTCAAAATGCCACCAGCTCAGCAATGCTCACTTTCTCACAACAAATGGCAGCATTTTTCACATGTTCTTTGCACAGCTGTTTAATGATCACCAACCTGCAGCTCACCATTAACGGAGACGCAATTCTGTTGCACAGGAATAGAGTTTTACCTGCTTCATTTGAAGCGTGGTTCATTTGAAGGCTGGTTAAAGGTAACAAAGTGCAGAAACCTACCTTGGACCTTTTTGCCCTTGCAAGGAGGGTAAAATAAGTACACTGACTAAAAATAATAATAAAAATCCCATTTCCTGTTATGGAAATGGAGTAGTTAGTATGACTAGAGATTCTTTTTGTTACATTGCAAATATTCTATTCGCAATATTCAATTTGAGTACAAGTTGCACTATTTGAGGTTCTTTGAATAATTCAGATGCATTCATTTACTCTTGATTAGTGGATCAGGTTCTTCAAAAAGTATTTATTTTATTTTATGACATGTGGCATTAATAATTTATTACCTTTAGCACAAGCTGCTTTTTAAAGAAAGCAATAAAAATATGCAGGGATACAAGACTTCTGAATAGATATTAAGGAACCATGGAGCCACTTAAGCTGTCATTTTGAAAATAGTCTATTATAACTGCTATTTCTCAGGGAGGAAAAATACAATCTTGATAATGCAAAGGGGTGAGTAACCTGGGTTGAACAGATGACGCAATGCCAGAGAATTACAGCACTGCTTTCCGCACAATAAATGACAGAGGAGCAGTCCTATTCCATGTCTTCACTGTGATGAGTATGAGTTTGGAGAACGGTTTTGAGTATTTTTATGAAGTAGTACATGGAATTTCTCTCAAATACTGTTTGAAAATTGCAGTGGGAAAAGGCCAAATAAAATTGCTAGGACCAGCAGTAACATTAGTTATGGCAAATGAAAAATAAATCACAGCTGCAAAGTCTGAGAACTTTAAAGCTTGCATTCAAAGAAGAGGAAGAGTTTTTGGAAACATTTGTTTATGTTGAAAGTCTTCTGAAGAGGGGCTATTTCTGCATACATATTAAAGAAGCGGCTCCTGGGAGATGCGATTAATTTCAGTGAGCTGTGAGCACTGTTAATTGTCCAGATGTCCTTGACAGACTGCACAAGCACATGAGAAATGACCTACTCGGTGAGACCAGAAGTGCTTCCAGCTCTGTGTTCTGGCTCTGGTAGGGACAGCTGGACATGCTGCTTGGAAGGAGCAAGTGAACTTAGTCTGTCTTCTGCTGTCCAGGCCATCCACAATCCTCCAGCACTCACACTTTTTGTGTTAGGGATGTTAGAAGCTGTACCCCTGTCCATCCCTTTCAGTAGCTGCTTATAGATCTGTTGTCCGTGAATCTGTCTAATCTCTTATTGACGGTGGTGTTGCTGTCTCCCTGCACAGCCTCCTGTGACAGACATGTAGGTAAGTATGTAGGTAAGTTAATTGCAACTAATTAAAATGTTGCTGTCCCTTGTGAATAAAATCTTAATATGTGCTTAATTCTTTTTAAAATAAGATTTTCATTCTAGCCTAAAATATGAAGATGTGACAAGGACAAGGTTAAAACTAGTAAAATACAATAATAGTTATGTCCCTTTAAGGATAGTTTTTTTAACTAGAGACCCCAAAGGGGAGCATCCAACAGTGTAAGAAGTTGACTGTAAAAGTTACCATGTTAATATAAATTTTAGTGCTAATTTAATTCCCTTATAGAATTCAAATCCGAAAACTTCATGATAGCTTTAGAAACCAGGATGTCCTTTGTTGACAATTTCCATATTGACTGTCTTCCTTGAATGCTCAGTTAGCATAACTGTTTTCTCTTAATTTCACTGGTTGATAATTATATTAAGATTAGGAAGGCTCAATTACTTTTGCTAGCTTCATTTCTATCATCACACTTAAATTACTCTAGAATCCAAGCTCCCTTAAACAGAAATTGGGAGAGAAATTTGTTTTCATTTTTGCTAACATCTTTTTTTTTGTTGCTGAAATTGTGGTAGTTATATGGAAAGACCAGAAAGGAACAAAGCTGCCATACTATCCAAAGAAATTTCCCGAACTTTTCCTTATTCTCCAGCTTTTCTTAACTGTGCTGGTTAAGGACAGAAGTATGTGATGTAATACTGATCTGTACAAATCACTTTTGTCATATTTGCTTCAATACATATAATTTTCCATAGTAATAATGCTACTATAAATTAAAACTTTTCAGGACTAAAAAGTCTATTATAGCACTGTCTACTGTAATAAATACACTTTTTTTTTTTTAATAAACAGTTACAGTAACCTTGATTAATTCAGCTTTTTTATCAAGCTATATAGTTACAATCTACTTATGTGAAACTTCTTAGACTTATGCTGAATGGCTAAAGCCTCTCTAGAGAGCCAGCACTCAATTGATCACTACATTTTAAACCCTTTATGCAAACTATCAATTATAGAATCAGTAATCACAAACTCTGGCTTTTTAAATTACTGTTCATAAACCAAGGAAAAACGGGCACATTCCTCTGCAGAAAAATCTGTAAGGCCTTTAGTTACTACAGCTGCCATAAACTCCCATTTAAGAAAATGGCAAATCAAGTTTATAAAGTCTGTGTGAAATACAATATGAATATGTAACTTCATCATGTGCCTGCAGTTCAAGTTAAGAATTGTAATGTAGCTGTATAAAATAATAATTTTTCTACTCTGGATGTGAACTTTCCGCACTGAAATCAAGCAGAATTTCTTTGAATTTGTTTGTTATTACTATATTTGTAAGTCACATCTGGTCTTTAAAGGTAACTGTGACTAGGCAACTAAGTTGTAAGGATTTGGGAAAAAATTGAGAAAAAAGTGAGTAACTCACAGTAAGAGGAGTATTTTTGAGTAGTTAAAAAGGTTTATGATACAAAGACTACAGTTGAGGAGAAGATGGAGAGGAAAAGATGTAAAAATACAAAAACCCCAACATGGTAGATATTTACATTACTGTGCATATTAATGTCCAGCTGAACTGAGAACCAGGTAAGCATGACTCTTACATTATTAATCATTTCCTTCATACCAGCATCCACACATTTACTACCTGTGCACATTTCTAATGTTAAACTTGTATCTCAGGTCATTTATCATTTAGGAGCTGACTTGGAGAATGCTCCTAAAGCTGCTTTTCAATCGGACTGAGATCCCTATTGCATGTCCTCAAACTTTCTACCAGTGGTGTTACCACAGCTGATGTTACTTTTAAGTTGTTTCTAACTACAGCCAACTATGACCTTACATAGCAGGTGTTTCTGGAAATCTCTTGAGGGCCTTTCTGGAAAGCAGAAAGTTGCCAAACTTGGTGAACAAGTCCTAATTCTAGTGCCACATGCTCTAGCACATGAGGCGGAGGTGATGAGTAAGGCAGCTGGTATTAAGTTACAGGTTTTTGACAGCTCACATGCAATGTTGACAGAGTCCAGTAAGTAATGAATTAATAATTAGTAATAAATTATCAAGACCAGTGGTGCAGGTTGGAGTAAACTTGTGAAAGAGTGAGAAAGAGTTTGAAATGTGCATAGAAGGAGCTGCTAAATATTGAAACATTTTACTGGAAAAATAGATTTTAGTACTTCCCCTGTTGGAAATGGCCCTGTCAGGTGTGTGTGGTTGTACAATGCGGATGATGGCATTCCAAGAGATTTCCAAGCAAAGGACACCTGGGGATATCACGTGGGTCAGTCCAATACGACCTCCTCACTGAAGCACTGTTTCCCTGCATGTGACCTTCCTTCAGGTGATCAGCTCTTAAACCGAAGCTGAGGGAAATCAATTTCATTGACATAATTGTTTCCTTGGCTTGTTGCAACCACAGGTTGTTCAGATGTCAGCGCTTAGCAAACAGGTAAGCTCGTAAAAAGAGCATGTCTTCCCAGTTCAGAAGAATTTTCTTTTTTCATGAAGAGACAAGACTATTTACCAGTTTCTCTGCATGATGGCAATGCTTCTTGCAGAATTTTTTTTGCTCTTGATGTTTCTTCTGCACAAAGAGAAACATTATTTAATGTTTTCATTTGGTTCTTCTATGGTACAGGTGCACCTGCCTCAGCACAGTTGGCTCCCTGTTAGCTCTCCGAAAGACTTGTCACAGAAAAGAAAGTGATATGCCAGTGCAGCATTTATCAAGGGAGTGAAGAAAGGGAAGTGGAAACCCGGCAACTGTACTTACCTTCTTAAATAGATTCTGTTTTACACTATAGGGACACACTTATCTGCACGGCTGGCTCTTGTGCTAGTTAAGGAAAACTTGTCACCGTAAACAAAAATATTTGCCAATTTGGCTTTAATGCAAAACCTGTTCTTTGTTCTTTTACGTACATGAAGTGTCAGCCTCTCTATAGCCCTCTGACAGAAAGCTGGCACAAAAAACAAAACACAACCAGGTGCATCCTGGCAGGCAAACCATTCTGAAGAGGTTAGTAGTCATGCTTGGTGGGAGAAGAGGGTTTGCGGTTGTTTTATTTGATACCACAGATCACATTAATTTTCACACTTAGAATATAGAATATAGTCTTCTATGTAAATATTAGGGTTTGGATTAATTTGATTTTAGCTATCTAAAGGCAGACATGTAATCTTCATTTTCTAGCTTTCCTCTATCATCAGCTGGGCATGTGCAAATTCTGAAATTTTAGAACTGAAGGAGTTACCCCTGCAGGTACATTTTTCCCAATACTCAGCTTAGAGATGCTTTAGACAATTAACTTTGACAAAACACCTCCCCTAAAATTAAGGGTGATATATCTGTCCTTTGCTGTTGTGTCTAAGTAGAAGTACCCAGAAAGATATATTTTTTTGAATATGTAATAGGCAAATGTGTATACATATATTAATATGTTTGTTTCTGTTCAGCCTACTGGCTAGATTTACTTTCATTGTAATTAGATTCAGGTACTCACTTTACCTCAGATGTTATGAGTAGAGAAAACATTAACATTCCTGAATTTTCATTACATTTCATATATCCTATGAGACATTTATGTGCAAATTCACTCAAATTTTAAAGCATAAACCTTCAATATTAGTGTTTTCTTGGTCCTTTCTGCATATTTTAGTAGCATATTTAGAGGGAATTTCAGACAAGCATTTCTAAAAGAGTAATAGGTTTCAACAACTGTCTTTTATAGACTGAAGTGGCAGCTTTTGGGCTGGAAAATCTGATCTTTTCTTTAGTATTCGGTAGTATTACACTGACAAAAATACATTTATGATCCAATAGGCTGAAATCTGATAAAAAGCATTTAAAAATCCAAGGAGATTGATTGTGTGTAATCATTGCAAGAGAGTGAATTCAGCTAACAAAAGGGCTTTCTTACCATGCTTCACTGTGAAAATTTTACTTTTATATGAATATAGCTGTGCAGCACATTGTTTGCAGCACATAAGCTGCAAACATGACCCTTTAGATTATTTTTCTGCATTTAAAATACTTGTTTAGAATTTCAGAGACTTGGGTTTTTTGCCAGTTTCCTCAGCATTGTTTTTATGAGCCATTCAGCTCAGACAGTCTAATCTTTTTGGATGTCAAGGTCTTGTATTATGTTCCCTATATTACCAGGCAGGCACAGTGACTGGTGACTCCACTGCAATTAAAACAAACAGCAACTTGTATCTGCCAGGATGGGCAGCTTTGATTCAATATAATGATTATTTTTATAATGAATATAATTCAATATTCAATATAATGAATATTTTTATATTATATATAGTAATTGGTGTGATGCTCAGTGATGACATTTGTCTCTTGTACATGGATGAAATTTGAAAATAAAATTAAATTGACACTGTGTATATGTCAATTGATTACATATCTTTATTTTCTCATTGAACTTTAGTTTTTAAACCACTATGGTCCATTCTGGTCTCTGTAGTTAGAATTAGTTGAAAGCATTAGCCCTTGCACAGCAACAGCTAGAGTCCCTTTATATTTACTAGAAATTAGCCTGCAGGCCTGCTTGGTACACGGGCCTTTTTAAATAGGCCTAAACATATTCCAGATATGTCTTCTTTGCCATTAGAGATCTTGATCATGTTGGTTCTAACATATTTTTATGCAAAAAAAAATTTATATCTACAAAATGTTAACTAATAAAATTAGCATTGCACTGCAAGTCTGCAGACAACTCAGTGTATCACAGCATATCTGTTAGCTGGACAATTCGCTCATTTTACCTGCTTGCCAGAGTCTTTACAGTATTTTTACTAAAATGTTCACCTTCTTCCCCACTTGATTTTTCAGCCTGATTTTAACTTTCCCCTGTTCAGTTAGTCTCCTGAGAACTGTACGTTGGCTTATTGTAGTTCCATACACCTGTTAATTGAAGCTTGATCTACACAGCAGAGAAGCGAAAAGACATCTTTTATAGAACAGTTGACATTTGGAAAGTTTAAGCAAGCTTTGTGGTACAGTCTTTTATCATCCCTGATAACTAAACAACAACTCAAGCCAAGTACAGGTTAAAAGCAATTTCTGTTAGTTTAATCTCATTATGTTAATCAGCTTTTTTACTACATACACAACAGCTGCAGTAGCAATGAATAACTCGATTTCAGTCTCTTAGAAAATGTCTTTTTCTTTGCACATCCTACTCATCTACTCTAGAACACATCACAGCTGGTAGCTTAAAGCTATGGGTGGAAGTGTAGTCTACTGTGCTTCCAGGCACTTCATTTCTCTGTCTCTTTGATAGGTGTAGTTACTAACTTTCTTTTTTATAAATACAGACTTCTTAATCCTAGTAGAGAAAAACTGTAAGAAGAGGTAGGATCAATTCCATAGTTAAAAGCTATCCAGAAAGCATGGACATACACATTAAAATTCCTGCTTTGAATTGCTTTGCACTAAATATGAAGACAGCTTTTCAGATCATAAATGCATTTACTGTTAGAGCTTTAGGTTTAAGCATGAAATTAGCACCATCAAAAGACCTCTAAATCACTAAAATAATAAAAAATACAAATAGAAATATAGCATTAGTGTCATTGTAGTGATCAGACATGATATATTTTCATACTAGATCATGAATGCAAGGACCAAGCCAGAAAGATTAAATCTTGAAAAAATACTTGTTATTTGCAAGTGGAGCCCATGTGTACCTTCTTAAAACACGACTTTCCGCACCACACAAGGGAGGAGAACTGGTTTCTCTTCGCTGTAGGAAGTACCTTCTTGCTCTTTTCCTTCTTCTGCTTGATACACATTCCAGCACTTCTAAGGAAGAGCGGACTAGCTGCTGTTCAGTCAAACTACAGCTCAGTCCTAAGGCCACACCTGGAAGGAACCTAAAGAAAAGTCAAGAATGCTGAATGATCATACACTGCACCAGTCCTCCCTCAGCACTGTAGTACTCTGGTGAAAATATGGCACTCTGTAGAGCTACACAGCAAATACCTGGGATTCAAGTGTTTCCAGTGTGGACAGAGAAGTGCTCCAGGTATTCCTTGTGTCCACAGGGAGGAAACCAAAAAGATGACTCCCAAGGAAGCACCACTTCTGCAATCCCCTCACAGTTTTGCGTAGTGACACCAATGCTAAAATTATGCACATCTTCAGATACTGGATATTTTTGTCTTGCTCTGTCATACTGGTTTGTCAGATCTCTGTGAGATTCCACAGTTTCATTGCTTCCTGAGGTTGCCTTTCAAAACATCACTTGAGAATTTACCATATAAACCAGAGAAACCCTCCATCTCCAGAAGGTTTTATCCATTTTTACTTTTTTTAATTTTTAGGCTGAATACATTCTTTAGAATAAAAACTAATGTTGCAACAGTTATTGTCAGTGAAGGAATATACTTGAGCACAGTTTTGATGCCAAAATAAATACTATTTTCCTGCTTGAAAAGGTCCCACAGACAAGAACACTATGCTTGCAAAGCTATAACTGCATCAAAGACTAAGATATTACTGCCTTAGTGGCAGGACGACTATCAAAAGAGTTGCTTTTTAAATATGGGCTTAAATATAGAAAAATGCGTAAAATATTGTTTCATTAGTTCCTCGTTTGATGCTTATTTCATTATATCACATTCATGGTGAGAAGATAATCCCTTTAGCTCAATAACAACTTATTAACCATGTTCTCTCAATTAGAAATAGCTTGTTTTCTGATCAAACCCCATAAACGCTCCTGCCTCCAGCTTATAATGATTTTCTGTAAGTAAGTGTATCAGAGGCATAGTATAAGGAGGGAGCTTGGTACGAAGTGACATGGAAATGGAAGATATTTCTGATAATATAAAGCTACATTGCTGTACACATTGTGTGCGAATATTTCTACTGTTTACCAAAAGCCTGCTACTCTGTTGCATGAAGGAACTGCAAATGAAGTTAAATTATCTTGACTTTTCTGACAGTGTGGGACTTCACAAAGAAATGAGTTTTGGAAAGCTGAAAGCGGGAGAGAAGTATAGCTGGAGGAATACTTTTAAACCCCTTGTATTACAGAAACAGAAAGAAGACAGTGCAGAGGAGAAAACTGCTTTTGTGGATCTAGTTTATTAATAAGCATTGTAATTAACAAGACAACATGCTGTACAGAAACCTGAAATAGAACTACCGCAAATTTACTGGACTTTAAATGCTGCTGGACTGTAGTATATGATGTCCAACTGCATGATTTGTAAAGTGTGGTTAGGGCTGTTTCAATACACAGACATACACTGCTCACTCTCAGATCCTGTAGTATGCCACAGAGCAGGGAGATTTCCCAGAAATACAAACTCAAATATTTACAAGAAATTGTCAATCTCTTTCTTCACTAGGGATAACATAAGTTATACACAATTCTCCTACGTATACCAAATAAAATCTTTGCCTTCAACTTTACTTTGTGTCTGCACAAACCAATCCCTTCTTTTTTATTTACCCAGTTAGAAAGTGGTAGTAAACTGCAGTGCAATCATTTAATTGATAATCGTTCAGTAAGGACTGGTATTAAAGCTGCAAAAGCTAAACTTCAGCAAACAAATAAAAGTCAAGTGTAAATTTTCAAGCTTTAAAAACTCAAACTTTATAAGCTTGAATCAACCAACCTTGAGCTAATCAACCCTTACTGAGTAGAAATCATTTAGGTTTGCTGTCTTTGGCTTGAGCAGGCTGGAAGCAGGGTAACAGAGATAGCTGGGGGCTGGTGGGGCTCCACACTGGATCACAGCTTACTCAGAATCCAACAGCAAACTTTCACTTCTCTTACAAAAACCCCAAAGAGGTCTGTACACACCGAGCTCAGAGATGTCTGATACGAAGCGGCTGCTCTCCCTCCTCCAGCCCTACGCCAAGCAAAAAGACCTGGCTGGATTCAGAACCACATAACTAATGTTATGTCAAGCTGGCTGTCATGCTAACATTCATAAGCCCTCAGGTCCTATTAGCACGGGCTCATTGCCATGATAATTAGCTAAATGACCTGCATCCGGCCAGCTCACAGCCCAGAGAGAGCAGGTGCTCCGTAGTCTCTGTCTGGCCAAGCAGACATGCCTAATTTCTCTTTCTTTAGAATTAAGTTACACTTCAGAATACAGCACAGTTTAGGAAAACAAAGAAACAGCACATTTTACTTCAAATTTCTGTTCTTTTTTTTTAAGTTTGGGTGTGGTATTTTTTTTAATAATTGACTGCTTTACAATATGGAAAAAAGTACCTTTCTTTCTGCCACCACTACCCCTAACCTTGATGCAGTACTTAAAAATGCAACAAGCCCGTACTGAGTTGGGGTGTGGGGGGAAATAGTCTAGGCTAGGCTGTGTGACACATTGCTTTGAAGGCAAAGGTTTTCCTTTATTGTTACACTGTATAAAACAAATCTAATCATGTAACTACCATTTTACTGTATATTGTATATAGGATTGTTTTCTCCACAAATTCACACAAGTAAGATAAAATAAGTTAAATGACTAAAAAAAAATACACAAAAATATACAGTCTATGTACTAGATAAATTATTTATATATATGGCAAGATGTGTAAAGAGTCTCTAGTAACGTTATTCCTCTGGATACTGACATGCCACTCAGAAAGATGTTGCCTCAAATGCATAGTTCTATGTATCAGATATGTAATATATAAGAATGAGGGAACCATTTAACTCCTGACACATGTATTTATAATCAATTGTTCTGTATCTTCTTGACAGAATTTTAGACTATCACAACACAATTTAATTGATATAACATTTAATACTTTCTATAATCAGATTCATCTTTACAATGCTTTTTGTTTAAGCAATTTTTTGTTGTTTGGTTTTGGTGTTTTGTAAGGGTTTTGTTTGATTTCAAGAGAAAGGGGGATGGTTAATTGCTTCAGTACTTTAGGGAAAAAAAACTAAAAAAAACTGATAAACATTCAAATGTTAAGTTTGTTGGGTTTTTTTTCCCCCAACCTATGAAAAAACACTAATTTTCATTCCTTTTTCCTATAAAAATCCTAAAATTGTAGAAATGAATTCTTTGCCAGGAAATTTCAGTTAGAATTTTTAGCCAGAAAGGAAATATTGCAGGCAAAAAAAGAGAGTTTTCCAATGCAGCTGCCAATTCTGTAAACATTTGGTATGGCAGCTCTCTGTAATAAAAACAAAGTCCTCTGCTTACAATAGGAAACATTAGCTGTCAGCATTATTCTAAATTTGACCAATTAATATGTTTGGTAAATCTGTGTAAACTACAGATAAGCTTTTTTTGTGAATCGCTGAAAAGGACTGGCGAATTTTCTCATTGTGATGTCTCCAAAGCAAACAGCAAAGGGCTTTGTACGTATTAGGTATGAATTAATTTCTCAAATTTTAATTGTTCTGGAATTGGAAATGAGTTGTGTCAGCTATTGTGTGTCAGTACCCAAAGGATTATTTTTTTTTTCCATGATTTACATGCAACTGGAAGCCAGTGTGCCACATCTTTTCTAAACATTATTGAAAACTACATTAAAAAAAAAAAAAGAAAACATAATTAGATAACCTGATGTTCATTAATTAAACCCTATCAGTAGGTTAAAAGTGAAGCTTCTTTTATTTTGCACATAAAATTTAAATGTGATTTGAATAGATTTACAGTGGGGACAGCGATATATAAAGCTACTTATACCTGCTGGGCACATAAGAGAAGCTCTTTTAGCATTCATTGGAAACCCTCAACAACTTGAACTTCTGTAAATTTTACAAGCAGATAATATTACAGCATTTTTACAAACAGTTTTGTTTATAAATTACAGATTTAAGTTACAATATGAAGCCTACATAGAATTCTATCCATAGGAAATATTCACACTGTCTCTTTTCCCCTCCATACAACTTCGATTGTCTCAATGTAACAATAAAACAAAAGTTATGCAGTTTTTTAAAGAAAAAAATTCTTGGTATGTACATACTATAAACGATGAAATGGATAAACAGCAATAAAATACTAGAAGGAAAATGGTTTTTTCCATCTAATAAAGGAACCTCCTTTTCTCCCACTATAGAGTTCACCAGCTTTTTTCTGCCACTATTAAGACTATATCCTCCAGTATACAGAAGTCTGAAAAAAAATCCCTCATCTTTAAAGAGAGTCATCTTGAGACTTTATCAAATAATGTAATTGGGGTGTGTTTATAATTACATTTATCCAGCTTTCACTACCTAGATTCTTCTTTCTTTGCTGAGAACTGTCAGTCATTCTCTAATTAACTAAGCCACAATGATAAGTACTCCTTCATCTAATAGGTTTACAGTGAAGTAACTAATATTATAGCTAATCTTTTACTGAATACTTACAATAGGTCAATATAGCTGTAAAAAAAAAGCCATATACATCACTATAACATTCTTTTAAACACCAGTAGCTTGCAGCCACAACATCACATCAGCCAAAAAACCTACCCCATTTTCCTACTGTTTTCTGCAGTGCCCATGTAATTTTCTACTAACAGGAACAGTAGCCAAAGCAAGCTCTGCAAGATGAAAAAAAAAAAAATTAGAAATAGACGTATGGCTTGGAAAGCATAATATGTATCATATTGTCGCTTGCATTATTATAGAAAGGAAAATCTTGGAAATGATAAAAAGTTATTTATGATTTTTTTTTCCAATTGTGATCTTGCATATCCTATCATTGTCATGTTGTTTATTTCACACAGAAAAGCCTAGTTGAGAGCTTTCTATTTCATCTATTGAATTATTTCAAAGAAGAAGTACTTGTAGATTGAGCCAATAAAAATTAAAATCAAAAGCAGATGTCATGTCCTTAAGTACATTTTCCTTCATTACATAAAAGATAAATTTTGATGGAAAGATCCTTCTTAAGAATTAGATTTTAGGATCTTATTCATTCTATTATGTAAGGTAATCAAATGAGAAATTGCCCACTTGATCTCTATTGCTAAGCAAATGGAAGATGAAATCTATGAATATGCTATAAATAACAACAACAAAGAAAAATTTGAGTAAGCTATATTTAGACTAATATTCTCCAAACCGTACTAAGAAATTGCTTTCAACAGGGAGGAAGAACTGCTGGCAGATATTTGCACTATATGGCCCATATAAGAAAAAGAACAGGATTTTGTGTTTTTCTTTTGATTGTTTCTGGGTTTTGGGTTTTCTTCCCCATTTTGTGGATTTTACCAAGAGTTGTAGTAAATTTCTTTTAACTAAGTCCTAAGGATTTAGCTTTTCAATTTCAAATTTAGGATTCTATATACATAAACATTCACAGGCCTAACAAGTTTGTATACGCACTAAGAACAGTGTTAGGCTGTGACTATATACAGTCACACTTAAAGCCTGAAACAGCGGATTTGTCAGATATGCATTTATAGCTGGTGCTCGTGTATAAACGTCGTGCTACTCCCAGACACTGGTGCCTGGTGGGACGGGGCGAAGTTTGCCAGAGGAATGACTTTGACGGGATCTTCGCTGGCGCAATGTCTTTCGCAGGTGTTGTAGAACTGGGGCCGGGGCCCACCCTGGCCTTTGTCAGTGTCGTCCTTTGGAAGGGGCCTCCCAAGAGTGTGTCGTCCCTCAGGCCTGACTCCTCGGCCCCAGCCTTGCTGGAAGCCAAATGATGGCAAAGGGGTGTTGGACTGCTGATACTGTGTCAAAGAAGGTGGCATCCAGCAGTTGTCAGAATGGCCTAGGATGAGACACTCCTGTGTGCAGGTTTCGGAGGCTTCAGCCAGGGCTTTCTGGAGATTGACTTCGATAGCTGGGAGGGTGGAAAAAGACATTATCAGAGGTCGGAAGACTGATGTGCACAGGGAATCAAGGCTAACGATGCAAACCCCACTTCTACAATAATGGCCACAGTTTCGAAAGAAGATACCTCCAGGTGTACAACTTAAGGTTTCGGTTTTGCAAGTTTGGGGCCCACGGTGTTGTCATCAGCTATCGCCAGGAAAAACTTAATGTTTAATGAACAGATGATACCATCAATACAGCTATGTAACTAAAGCCCTTATACAATCTACTTACAATGACCTTTTCACTTTTTCAAATTGGCATTTGTGTAACAAAGCTATAAGCTTTATCATTATCTAATACCATAATTGTACATATTTGCATATAACTACTTGAAAAAATATTACAATTAGGATTTTTTAAATGTTCTCCTGAAACTGGATTTTTGGATTGTTTTGCTTTGCTTGAGGCAAAACGAAATTAATTTGGACACAATAACCAAAGATGGTACATTGGCTTCAAAGATGCACTCCAGAGCTTTAAGAATGAAAGACAGCGTAACAGCTATTTTAAAGAGAATTGATTTCTCCATGCATTCCATACTGGAAACCTTGAAAAATCAAAGGGTAATAGCAAAAGAAGCTGTAACCTCTGTAGTTTACTAGTAATCGAACCAGCAGATGCAGGGTTTGTGTCCTTGAAAAAGGATGATAGAAATTATAATTTGTTCAAAGGCAAAGTAAACTGCTAAATCTGAAAAGACCTAATTTGCAATACATAAACAATCTTGATCATTTTCATTTAAACTGTGGATTTACCATGTTATGTAAATTCAAAATAACAGAATTAAACTTCTACAAATCATTCCTTCAAATAGTTTTCATATTGTATGTGTTAATTTTATATTCTCTTGCTGTGTGCAGGGTTGAAATACATGAAAAGTGAAGAAGAGTATCCGATTGGATACTTTGCTGTGTTTTCTTCACAAAGCTTTCCAATGAAAGATACATGCGTATTTTTAATATCTGTCTTCATGAAAATAACACTTAAAATTGGATTCTGGCTCATAACCACTGGAGAAGGTATGCCGCTAGGAATCACTTACAGCAATACCAGTTCTAAGTAGGAGCCTCTCACCCTCTGAGCTTTATGTTGCATTTCTGTTTTAATAAATACTTTGCATGTTGAAATCTGTGTAAAGCTACAAAGCACAAATACATATTTCCATGTTACATCTCAATACAAATGAATTAAGTTTTTCCTTCAGGCACTGAAATATATAACGCTGATGTCCAAAATACAGGATACATCTTTTTTAAATCTACCAAGTTTTAGTAGACAACTGGTTGCTCATTGTATCATGAATGCTATATTCTTGATTATTTCTTCTTAAGTACATTGTACAAGCATGTGCCAGTTAGAGAAATGATTGTTTATAAACGCTGTTTTGCCCTATTACTGGCATTTAACATGTCTTCAGTCATTTTGTCTCAGTATTTTTCAATGTAATCCTGACAAAGCTTTGGCACCTTGCTGTTGAAATACTAATCCAGTTTTGATGGGCAGTAGGAGACATAAATATGGAAATAATTCAGCAGAGGCAATAGTTCCTGCAAAAAAAAGTTACTACCAGTAGATTAGTCTAATCTTTCTGTGTCCTACTATCTGCTCTTAAAGACATAAATCGAAGTATATACAAGTCTTGTTAAGCTCTTTAATTATCCAGGTTTGCTTCTCTTCTGACCAAGGCAATTCACTGAAATCAGGTACAACCTTGACAGTGTTGAGTTATCCCTGTTTTATACAGAAACTGATCTTTTTTGTGTTTATTAAAAATACATTTTTGATACCCAGTACCTCAGTGTTTCTTTTTATCTCGAGGCTTTCTAATCACTCTTAAAATGCTTTTAATTCAGTTAAACTGAAAAATACACACTTGCTTATTTGGAAATAATACTTATGCATTTCTAGCTCTTCACAGCAAGTGGTTACAATACTTATATTTTACTATCTGTCTCAAACTTCACTAAGAGAGTAAACAAAGCTAAAAAAGCTTTGTAAACAAAAGCTAAATTTGGCAATAAAAACTTAACATTTAAGCATTAGACAAGGCAACCGCAGAACTGAAAGGTCACTCATAAAACATTCTGTACAGCATCTCAACAGATCAGTAGGACAGCAATTTTGTGCCATGTGTTGCCAGACTGCCTGTAGACTTGGAACGTTACCACGCTAAGAATAACAACATTGTCAGAATGACAGTCTTGTTTATTCTGTTAATAAAGAGATATTTTTATCCAAGTTTTAGTTTTAGCAAATAAATTAACAAAAAAAACCAAACCAAAACTTTACAACAATCCTGGGCATATTCATAAATTATGCATACAAATTATTTTGACTTTGAGTTGGGGTTTCGTTACACAGCAGTCGGCCAATGCAGGCTTGCTTAGAAGATACACCCTTTGTAGCAGTCATAATCTTTCAGTGCTGATACGTGGTACATGTAATCTTGATTGTCAGAGTACGTTTTTCATCACTATTTATGATTAATAACATGTAAAAGATACAGTTCTCATTAACTTTGAAGAGTTAAGACCCTTTTCCACTGAGCACCTCTGCAGTGTTGCAGAAGAACAGGAAATAAAAAAGTATTTAGCAAGTACAAGTACTTTTCTGTACCTTCTCTCTCATTGGAAAGTAGGCGATTGTTCTCCATACTCCTGTAAGTACTCAGTGGTAGGAAACATCTGTGACATCTGCCTCTACCAATCAAATAAAAGAAGGCTCCTGCTCTTTCTAAATATTTTCAGAAGAAATGATGGTTTTCTCCACTGAAATGCAGTGTCTAGTAACACCATCTCACCTAAGATATGCCAGGTTTATAAATGGGAACAGAAGTTTACATATCCACCATGTATTATGAATAAACAATACATTCCATCTAACTCTTACAGTCTACCTCATTTCTTACTTCATTCAGTAATAAACCCTTAATTTTGTATATTTTTTTCATACAACATGGAGACTCTTCAACTATGACATACAAGTAGTATGAAAGAGAATTTTTAGTTCATAGAATAGATAACACTCATGCACATGTGAGCTTACCACTTTGATTTGAACTCCAGATTGTTTTAGGAATGAAACCGTTTTTTAAACTGTCTGCCTAAGAACTAAGAACATTTTTAAAGAACGTGTCTGTCAGCTTTTATGAAATGTTTAGATCAGAACTGTCAAATATAACTAAAAGCACAATAGTTAAAAGACTCTCTTCATTGTTCCACAGTCTTTACCATTTATAGGTCAAAGCAGTTTTCAGTAAGAATATTTACTTTCACTTCAGAAAACGCCAAATTCCAACCTTGCCAGGTAGCTATCCTGCAGTCAAAACAATTATAAAAAATACCATTTGGTAAATTTTTTCCTGTTTGTTTTGGTTAGATACTTTCTGTGGATATAAAGCCTGTGTAGGGTTTTATAAGTAGTAAATAAAAATGTTGGTTATTATTATCTTTACTTTTGAGGAATGAAAGCTGAAGGACTCTACAATACTACTCTCCCTCTCAGTCTACAAAATATGTGGCACAATATTGCATGTGTTGGCATTTCCAGCTTAATATTACATTCCAGTTTTAAGAATATTTCTCGTAGAGAATTCTCAAATGAAGACAGGCTGTTAGTACAGCTGTGTTACCACCAGTCTCATAATGTTGACTGGAAGCATATACTTGGTGTATAAATGATACACTTTCTTTTCTACCTCTATGCCCTCCCCTGCACCTCCAAAAGGGAGACACAGACAACATTAAGAGGGCTGGTTTCTTTCTCAGTCTGCCACAGAAGTCATCACTTACATCACAAAACGACAAGAAAACAGGCTGGAAGGGACTTTTGAAGATGTCTAACCTTCTGCTCAAAGCAGGATATCTTGGTCAAAATAGAAGAGAATAGTTTTTCCAAAAGTTTAGGCCAAACTTTCAGAATTGCAGATATGCCTTTAAAAAAATCTGCATGTATATGTTAAAAAGGAAATGTGCATTTGTAAGAGTTGAACAATCAAGAACATGAGCTTCCGGAGAAGCCTTGAAACATCTCCACCTTTATCCATACGTGTAATAATGATCAAAAGACATTTGTAAATGTATTCATTAGCAAAGTACTCAGATTCATTACAAGTTCAAAATCTGCCAGACTGCACTGTACTGATGCAGGCTTAGGGGCTTATAAATTGGGCAAAGAAAATTTCAAAAACAATTTAAAAAAAAAAACAACACAACAAAAAAACCCCCCACAACTTACAACAGAGAATACAGAATGCTTGAATTTTAAAGCCACGTAGCTGAAGTCTTAATGAAAAGCCAGTACTGAATTTGACACATTTTGGATGCAAACCATCCAGTGTTACATTTAGAGCACTCTTGTTTCATAATAAAGCAAGCAACAATTAGCAAGCAATTAAGCAAATTGCCCATAATTATGCCATTGCTGAGCTATTTTTCATATTTTCACAACACAGCACATATATGAATACATGGCTTGCAGTGCCAATGCTACTCTGTCAGCATCCAGAAGTGCCTCTCATTTACTGAAGCGTTTCGTATTAAACAGCTCCCATCGCACATTCAGTGCTCACTGCTCAGCAGGAACCCACCAGAGTGATGAAGATGACAACCTTATACTACTCATCTCAGCCAATAGCTCCTAAGGAATGGGTCATGTTCCCCCCCATTTTTTGCCCATGTGTATTTACTAAATGCGGTACTAAATCTAAGCAGGAATTCAGGCATAATACAGGGAAATTATAGCCTAGAATTACCCTGGTGACCAAAAGTGGCCACTTGGGTAACATCATTTAGCGGTCTCCACTATATGAAGAGAGCTAGAAATGACATTAACAATAAAAAAGGCAGAGGAGAATAGTTGTTAGTGTAAACTGGGTTACTTTAATAAGGTCAGGAGGAAGAAGCTTGAATGTAGAAACCCTAAATAACTGCTGCTATAATATACTCTACTTTTTTTTGCTTTAGTAATAAAATGCCTTTGGGAGAAGTTTCCTATGAATATTTTATTTCCTGTATATGTCTCAATAAATTAAAAACCTAAAAGAGTTACTTAAGTTCTAGGCCTTTGACCCTTTTCATTCCAAGAACAAGTAGGACACACCGCTTACCTCAACCAGAGCCTGTGAGAAATCACACTCGGAGGAAGATTGATCCTCCAGATGTTCTAACTGAGGAAGCAACAGGCATGCAGGAAATCACACATTTCGATGTGCTACTTAGGCTTGACAGATTTTACTGGGTATCTTGCAAGAATAAGCTCTCTTTCCATGCCAGCGAACACAGTTTATATCCTAACATCCATGGTTTTAATTTGAATGTAATCCTAAAAACTGCCACAAGTTAGGCTTATTATAAAATCCCAGTGGTATGAGGTGTGAGTATTTTGCACCTGGCTTCAATTAGTCAAGCAAACTTTATCAAAGATGACTGGGGAGAGTTGGTGAGGAAGAAGACAGGGAATGGAGGAAGTATCGGGGCAAAAGAGACAGCATATGGTAATTCTGTACAATTAACTATGCTTGTGAAATGAAGTGAATCTTTCCTTCACAAATAATAGTCATATAAATAAAGCACATTAATCTTTCATTAAGTCATCTCTTATTGTTATTCTGACTAGAATTTCAATCTTGTATTAATCAAAACCAAGAAACGGCCTAAAAGCAATGCTCCCGAAAAATGTTCAATTTCAATAATTGCTGTTTTCCACAGGAAGAGATTTCATCAAAAAACCCCTCAGGCCCCCACCCCCCCTGCAACCCCTTCTGTTTCAGCCTAATGAACATGGGCACAACAGTGTTGTAGAATACGCAGCACTGTCCCTTAGTGCTTCAGCAGTCGGGTTGTATTCATCTTTAATGTCCATGCTTTGTTGCTAATTATGGCAAAACAAATATGGTAATTTGCAATGGATGCATGTTTCTTAGCCTATGAAGTGTATATTGAGTTATCAATGAGAATTTTAACCATAACTTGTAAAGTATAATGACCATCTAAAATGAATAGCCTAAAATCTAGTATATTGATTACAATACTGGGTAATACAATGTGCTGTATTAAATATTTAATTAACTGCTTCACATTTGTACTGAAGCTTCTTAATTATTAATACATGGTTCATTATTTAACACCGAATATAAATTTAAATTCAAATCAATTAAACAAGGTGAAACTACACAGTGAAAAATGGTTTATCCTCCAGCAATAACCTTCGACCTGGAAGCCTAGTAAAGAGTGAAATTTGCATTTCTTTCCCCATACCTGAGAAGCCTATGCATTTTATGTGATATATATTAAGCTCTTCTACTGATGTAAAGTTTCTGTAATAAACCCAGCTTCCTACAAAAATATGCTGGATGAGAAAGGGCTTCAGCTGTCACTTTTCAGCTGGTGCCTGGAAGAAGAAACACTTTCAATATGAGTTTTCAGTAGGACACTGGTAACACAGCAAACTTTCTCTCTTGATGTGTAAAACTTCATTTTATTTGTAGTAAGGGAAAGGAGAGTCTGTAGAAAGTTGTAGGTACCCAGCAACTATCACTCTGGAATGACTGCTTCTTCAAGCAATGCCTTCAAGCCAGCAGCTAAGAACCATGCAGCCCCTTGCTCACTCCCTCAGTGGTCCTGAGGTCACGGAAAGCCTTTTACGTTCTCTGGAAATGAGCTTATCAATGCTATCTCTTACCGTGCCCAGGAAAACAAAAAGTGCAGTAAAGTTAGTGTATCTGCAAGCATTATTAGAGAGTCTGAAGTACAACACTAATGTCACTAAATAATATGAGGATGTTTCTAAAGACTTACTCCTCCTACATGTGTATACATATAGAAAAAACAGATCGACGCTTTCTTAAATATCCTTAAACATTACTTGAAATATGAGGAGCAGGAGACCCATAAAGAATAGTATATGTCATATGAACTTCTAGAGATTAAATTTAAAATGCTCAGTAAAAGTTGCTCTTAAACATACAAGTGAAAGTCATTCCTTAACGTGAGACAAGCTCTGCTCTGCTGTGCCTTTTGCTTCTTTGGGAATTAACACCCTTTGCCTATTTCCAACTAAAAGGTCACTTTTACTATTTAACTGTCTATGCTAAATGGTATTAGAAAAAAGTTTAAAAATACCACAAAATACAATCAACAAGATAAAAACTGGCATAGAAAAAACCAATTATATATTTTCTCATTATCATAATGCAGGCATATTTTTTAACTTAAAAAGTGCTAGTCAAATATGTTAAAACAGAATGGGGGCTAATTAACAGAAAAAGCACTTAACCAATACAAGATAACTCTGTACACTCTAAAATACCATTTATATCTACTTTTAGTGATCAAATAATTATTCAAATACCTCATTAAGAATGTATATGAGGATCTATTACCATCAATTAAACAGATGTGTATTTGCTTAAATACATTTACTTATTTAATCCAGAGTCAGTTCAGCACAGTATGCTCTTCCATTTAATTCAACATTGAAGAGAATATTTTGCATGTTGGTTTGCTGGGGAATTTAGGGGCACATCAATACTATTTTAAGAGGCAACAAATGTGTTAAAAAGATAAAGCAAAGTGAGAAAATATATTATATGATGGAAATAATGGCCATTACTATACTTTCCCCATAAAAGCAGGAAAAAAATACATTAAAACAACACAAAGAGCTTGATGTTTTGTCTGTACAGAAAGGTTTGTGTGAAACTACGAAATGAGCAGTCTTCACGAGGCAGCTTTGTATAGGTAATCCTTAGAAAAAGAAATTAACTTAGCAGTAATTTCTACTGATAATCCTTAACATCTGTTCTCTCTCTTCTTGAAACCTCGCTAGAGAGGTTGCTAAGTTTCATTCACGCTTGCATTCAAATACATACATATTAAGTTCTAAAAAGAAGAAAATTCCTGCTTACAGTATCTACAGTGTAAGTATACAGAATATAATACTACACTCAGTTTTTAAGGCTTAAGTTTTAAATGAAATTCTCTGTGTGTGTGTGAAGGAGTGGTCGTTTACTGATTTTACTATAAATCATTAAATACCTTGAAAGGGTGAAGATTCCTAAAGAGAACGAAAAATCATTGAATCTCCATAAACTCATTTGGTGTGGAAACAGCAGAAAATATATTTCTTAAGCTTAGGATGTGGATGCTGTAATCAAAAAATCAATTACCTGTTGTGATTCTTTGGCTAGAGAACAAAGGTCTGGGCTTGGAGATAGTTCATCTTGATGAACTTCAAAAAGATAAGAAGGGAACAGAATTTCTATGTGGAATAAGGTTAGTAGGACTTACTCTTGATAACAGACCTATATGAAAATATTAGTATACTCTCATACTACTCCAAGAATGAATTCTAACACTTGTGACAATAAGCAGATCAGGTGAGTCACCCTCAGCAGAATGCAGAATACTGGCAGGGTGATGAAGAAAGGGACAAGCAGAAGTTCATTTTCAGTTATGTTTGAGACACCTCACGTACGGCAACTCCTTCAAGGGAGAGGTATGGTATAAAAGACCTACAGTTCTGCCTCAAATATCTGTATTTACACCCTTTATCCACTTCAGCAAGAGTTTCTTGATGTATCTACAGGACAAGTGGAGCTCTGCTTTCTTTTTATTGACTTTACAGTAAAAAAATAAACAAAAGTTTGATCTAAAGTAGAATACTAAGAAATTCTTTTAATTTGAGAAATGGAACAGCTCTGGGCAATTGCTCATGGTTCAGACACTTTAATGAAACATTTATTTTTGAAAGGAAACCATAAAATCCCAAATGTTAAGTAAGCTAGTAAACATATCCTTCCTGTGATAATTTAGGAGGTAGACAATGAAAGATATTTTGAAATTGTGTTTTCATCAGATATACAAAACCAGAAATTTAAAGTCAAAGGCCACTAGAGCAGCAAACAAAATAAACCTACAACATTCTAAAAATATTCTATGGCTTTTATGCTGTGACTGCAGTTGCATTTCAAGAAAAAAAAAGGCATTTTTCTTTATTAGACTATAAACAAAAAATTATATTTTCACTAAATAAATAAATTCAGGGTATTCATAATAAATCTTTCTAATTTTTACAATATTCACCTATGATGATATCTAAGAAACAAACTATGCTTATTTGAGTGCTGATAGATATTACATTTGATTGGACCATCACCAATATTAAATCTCTTTATTTCAGTTGAATATACAAGTAAAGCTCACTTGAGTTTTTTTTGACAAAACAACATTCCTTCAAAAATGTAGTTTCAAAGTTCAACTGTTTTGTGATAGTGTTGATTCAAATGACATTCTGAGGTATAAAGTACAGAAGCTAATAGTTTCCATTTTCTCTATTAATTTCATTTTAATTTAGATTTTTTAAATATAAGAATCCTTAATATTTCAACATTATGCAGAAATGACATCATTGAAAGGAAATGTTCTAATTTCTCCAAAGCTTTTCCTCTGATTTTCCATTTCACAATAAATTTCAAGTTCAGATTATGAAGAGCAATGCTGCTTACATTTCACAGCACCTGCAACATGGGCTAGCACCATCCGCAACCAGTCCCCTTTTCTATATTCCCTGTGACTCCCTTACCATTACTACAGAAGAACAAGCCTTGTGCTCCACCTGAAAACTTGAAAATCCAGAATTATGAGTAATTAGGATACCTACTGCAAGGCCAAGAGGGCACACTTTTTAATTCCCCTAAAGTATCCAGTAGCATGTCAGTTCTGTTGTGCTTGTTGGATTCCTTAGTGACAATCTACAACCCTGTGGAAGGACGGACTGGAGGAGTAAAACTTTAACATTTCATGTCTCCACAGGACAAAAGGATTCCCCTCCTGCAGCTTTTGTCCTCCCCAAGACACTCTCCTCCATATGGCTGCAGCTCAGGTGGGTTTTTCTCTTGGAAAACCCTGTGAACCACAGACTCCTTGATGATTAGACAACATTTTCTAAGCAATTTTTCACAGCAGTTTTCTGTCACTACCACTTTGTCAATCTGCCACAGACTACCCTCAGCGGAACCACGTAGCTACTCATCCCTTTGACAAAGACCCCAAAAAGTGTGAATACATGGAAAGCGCCATGTCTGATTAACAACTTTGTGATTGCTGTAAAAACGGAATTTGAAAGGTAATAATTACATTTGTAATTACTTAGGTCTAAACCTCTTACGTTTCCTACTCCCTCTATTTCTGGGCAGCTGGAGCAATGACTCATTAATAATAATAAAGTCATTTAACCCTGCAGGCACATTACAAGGAGAAAGATGTCATTTGTCACCAACACAAATAGAACAATCACTGAAGGATACAGAAAGACCACTATTTCATATTTATTGCAAATGATAAAAGGGACATTTTGCACTCATTCTTACCATGACATCCCAATCTGCTTTTTAATTATCAGCAAACATAAGGGGACAGCATACAACATATGAGGGACTACTAATAATATATTGTCCTGCGGTGACATTTCCATAATCACTTTAAATCTATCCTATACATATGTACTAGTTAAAGCTTTCAGCTCATGAAATCATACCCCCCAGTAAGGAATGAATTATCCTATGCAGATTTAGCACACAATGCAGCTTCTTCCCAGAGTTTGAGGGTCTGATAGATGGTGTATGTATTGCTATTACATTAAGTGATAGGCTTTGGCATTCTGTTGCATTTATGGTTGAATACAGTATAACTTAAATAAAAGTACATTTGCATATTGGTATTTTTAGGCCAGGAACTTTACAGTTGTAATTCTCAGTGGTACTACTTTAGCCATGGACTTCTGCAAGTCACTTACTTTTCCAGTGCTTTTCAGTACTGTTCTGTACTTTGCTACTACAAGAAGTCTGTAAGAAACACTCTATATTAGATGAAACAAATAACCCTTAACCCTACTGAGTTCCATAGGGAACTCAAGTAACTCGGAATTTACTGGATTTAAAAAAAAACAAACTGATGTAGCAGCCTGTCCATGAAATAAACTTCTGAGGAATAGAAAAGACTATTCTTTCTCTAAATGATTTCTTCAGGAGTCATGAAACCTTGTGGAAAAAATATGGAGAGAAATTTCAACTATGGTATTACTATGAAAACAAACGAAAGGAAGTTTCATGTAAATAAAAGTCACCATCATCTGAGTTTCAACTCTATCGAACTAGAACTTCAAATTCTTCTTTGCTTTATCAGCAGCACTTATCTAACCATCAGGCCTGCAGAAAGACCAGAGAACAAATTGAACAGTATGAAGTTATAAACTGTTACTGTGTGGGGTAGAAAGGAGGTAAGCAAACCTCCTGAATCTGTTTATATTTTCCCCAGGTACCACAATAGACTATATAAAGACACGCTTTATAAATGTTAAATAAGTAGTGTTAAGAAATAAGACACATCAGGAAAGAATAAAACGCACAGAGTAAAATGCATACTTTCACTCTTAAGATAGTGACAACACAGAAAAGCATATACATGGAGTGAAATGTTTTGTCAAATTGAAAAATGGAAATAATATGAACACTACAATTTTCACATCAATTTGAGGTAAAATGTTTTGAATTACAGTCATTTTAATCTTGTTTTATAAAGAAAATTACTTCAAATGGGTGATAATTTAAAACAGCATAATCCAAACTTCATTGTGCTCCAGTCAGGCATAGAAGTGTGGCTCTGGGTGATTTGGAGCAATCTTTGCACAGTGGCTCAGAGCCTCATTCAGAATAGACATTTGAAAGAAGAAAAAGGATGCCTGACTTGAGTTTCCATCATTTACCTGTGAGTTCAAAACTACTTACTGTGATGGCTACAACTTCCTAATTGGGCCTTTATAGGCATTGCTAGCACCTTCCAAAATTTTGGCATCGTTCTGATGAAGCAATACTTCCACAGTTATCATCTCTTTAAACATTCATTTGTGACCAGTTTCTGCACTGAAGTTTTGCTGTTTGATTGGAAGTTTCTTGTATCAATTCCAATAAGCTTTTTGCAACTATATAGAAGGTTTTGGCAAGAAAGAGTTTTGCTGACAGGATAGGAATACATACATATTACGAACTTTCCTGTTTTCCTTTGCTGAAAGAAAAAAAATTACCTCTCAGAAAATATGCTATTTAGTTTTACTTCTCACTTGTTTCCCTTGTACACCCTCCAACAGTGACTTTCAGATTTTCTTCAATATTTTTTTCTGTTCTCCTAAGTAATTTTCAATTAAAATATAAAAATATTCTAATTTTAGATAGTAGTATTAGTAAACTTGTGGTTTCCTTCTCTAAACCAGATTATTCTCTCAGCACCTGGACAATCAACACATGATGGGAATGATTTAGGCCAGATCAATGTTTGACACAATTCTTTACAGAACAGGATTTCTCATAGCATATATGTTTTAGAAAGACAGTGTTAGGGAACAGTCATTGCTGTGATTATTCTGGGAGATTTTAGGGTCAGTAATATCAGCCATCAGAATGGGAGTAATCGTTCCAGCCCATTTCAATAGCTGTCAGGACAGGTTCTGTGACTGCAACCGTGAGGATTATGATGATGCTTGAAAACAGGATAGTTAATTTATTATTATTAATCTATTTTAGCAAATGATTTTGACCACAACAAATATAAAATTGTGGGAGTATAAACTTCATGAGCTATACAATTGTTCAGGAAATTGAATTCCATTGCTTCAAAGAAAGAAATGTATTAAAATAGGAAGACAAATTTGGTTGAT
The DNA here is from genome assembly GCF_964106895.1 of Numenius arquata. NCBI lineage: Eukaryota > Metazoa > Chordata > Aves > Charadriiformes > Scolopacidae > Numenius > Numenius arquata. The sequence continues at coordinate 17,713,375 of NC_133580.1, read as the reverse complement.
CTTTAAAGTAACTTAAAAATATAAACATCTTATAACCAGACACTGCCTATGTGTGCCTATATTGAGGATTCTGAAGAGAGATACATTTGTCAAGCTTCAAATTTCAGAGTAGGTGTTACGTTTTGACTCAGCCCTATTTGAATAACATGTTCTAGCATAAAATAATAATTTGTGTTTTTAAACATTTAATAGACCATAATTGTCTTTGCAAAAAAGTAATGTTCACTTCTGTTTGATAAGCTTTGGCATGAGTATATCTAGGCTAACAAAAGCCTAACATATATTATTAAATGAGGTTAAATACTAGCATTCAGATTTGTCAAGGAACTTATCACTTTCTTCAGTATAAGCCTCAATCAGCCATTTCTCTATTGCACATGACAGAAGATTCCTTAGAAACAGATTTAAGAAACACTCAGTTCTTATAAAGTCACTGAAGCTTAGCATCCAGCTCTTTTGAAAGTCTAAGTTTCAAACTAGTTTGGAAATCCTGGACATAGCAGGCATATGCTAAAGTTAACTAAATAAGATGAAATCACAACAGTTCTTGTTAGGAATGGAAGCTCATAGCTCATATACTACCCTAATCTCTACTTTATAAGAGCAGATACAAACAAGCAAATAATTTATGTTTATTTCTTCATAAGCTTTACAAAAAAGATATTTTAAGTCTGGAGTAAGTGCTGCTCTGGCAGATGCACATAGAAAGCTCTCTTCGTGTTTGGCACAAAGATCTCTTTTTAAGAACGTACAAACCTGAATTTCTGAAGCTGATGTTTCTTAGTCTTCAGTACGGTACATCTGACAATCATTTTTGCTACAGCAAGTATGGATTGCAGGAGCTCATGCTTAGTCTGTATTCCAAAAGGTTGCTTTAAAATCTTCTATGGTTTTTAATTACCCATAGGATATAAAAGGACCTAAATGAAAAGCTACCAGTCAATTGCTGACTAAGTGTTCGCCAGCCTGTTACTGAACCTATTTCATCTATTTATTCCTTAATTCATCCATAGTCTACTACAGATGTCATTAATAAGCTCAAAGTTAATTTATTATCATTTATTGCTTCTATTCAAGCTCATGTTAACAGAATAAATTCATCAAAAATGATCAGACTTGAAAAGGCAGATTTGGATTCTGACAGAGAATAATTTATCATGGCTGGGAAAAAGCCTCCCACCAACTGGGCTGTTTGAATGCTGGGAGATGAAATTGTAATGACTGCAGAACTTTTGCAGAAAAGGACATTAAAGTCTCAAGGGGAAAACAAACAAACAAAAAAACCCCAGAGCCTAACTCCCCAAATACTAGGTTCCTGCCACTAAGTCTTTTTTATTTTCACACTCACAGGTCCTTTCTCTCACCCTCTCTGCTGCCTGGAGGCAGAAGTAATCATTAAGGCTCTGCTCATCATTTGCATACCACAGAGCCTAGAGATGTGGAGGGGCACCATCACACACATACAAGGAGTGACAGTGACATTCAAAGCTGTACAGAAATGGTACTGATTTTCAGAGGGTCGCAAACTGTTAATCAACAGACCCATACAGCGAAGGGCTTCACAGTAATGCTGCATAATGTAATGCTAATTTCTTTTATTTACCATTTGTTGTAATTACCCCTTCTATAACAGCCATTAATAGATTTTGGGTAATCTACTACTCTATGTACACTTTCTACATATCTATAAATTATCTGAATTCCAGGAAAAGCTGGATATAACAGCATTTATAACATGTTTCAGATGCTATTACAATGGGGGAAAAAATCAACATTTTTTGCCATTTTAAGCCCATTCTACAGTAGAATTGGAAAGCACTGTGATACTGTCATAAATGTGGTATCACTGTAACTGTAGTTGTGGAGATTTATTTTAAAGCCTGGGAACAGTTGATTAATCACCACATTATAGTCAGTATTCTAGCTGTTATTGTTTCACCCAGTTATTGTTTTATCCCTAGCTGCAGCACAGGGAGAATTCCCCATATACTTAACACTGCTGTATACTGGACATGGCCACTTCCCCAGGGGACTGTTACTCCATTTATCCATCACTTCATATACTCATATTGTAATTCTGTACATACCAGAGCCATTTCTCTGCTCCTCGTCTTGTTACACTGAGTAATTATGTAGCTTCAAGACTTGAGTAACTAAATTTCCCCCGGGAAGGGGAAGGAAAAAACCCAACAGTGAGTACTCCAGACCTGCCCAAGAAATGCAAAACTCACTAGGCCCTGCCTAGATATTTTACAGAGGATCTTAAATATGAATATAAACATAAATAATCAGAAATATAAGTGCTTAAATATGTGTGAATATGTAGGCTTACCTGGCTGACTCAATCAGAAGATACATAGAATCATAGAATCACAGAATGGTTAGAGTAGGAAGGGACCTTAAAGATCATCTAGTTCCAACCCCCTGCCATGGACAGGGACACCTCCACTAGAGCAGGTTGCTCAAAGCCCCATCCAGCCTGGCCTTAAATGCTTCCAGGGATGGGGCATCCACAACTTCCCTGGGCAACCTGTGCCAGTGCTTCACCACCCTCACAGGAAAGAATTTCTTTCTAGTATCTAATCTAAATCTCCCCTCTTCCAATTTAAAACCGTTACCCCTTGTCCTGTCACTACGCTTCCTGACAAAGAGTCCCTCACCAGCTCTCCTGTGGGGTCTCTTCAGATATTGGAAGGACTCCCTTCAGATATTGGAAGGGAGCTAGCTAGCTCCTAGCTCCTTTTCACCCCCTTCCTTCTATCACGTTCCAAAACCCAATAGAATTGTTCTTCCAAGTGCACTGCGATCATTTGGTCTTTCCAATTCAAGACCTATACTCACTTCATTATATTAATGTTTTGAATCGAAGAAATTCAGTGAGGTGAATATGCCAAGTGTCTGATCAGTCCATTATATCACACTGAAGAACCAGTGTATTAAAAAAGAGTCAACATTTCCCAGTGAAGCACTGCAAAGTTAGGAAGTGCAAATTCTGCAATATTAATTCACGTCCCTTGTGTAAATGTGTTTTGATGCAAACTTTAATTAAATTATCATATACTATTTTTCTCATAGGACCCTTGGGCCCAATTCAGAGCATAAGTAGTTATTCAATACTTTTCTTTATCTACTCTAATCAGCATGTGGCCATACCCCTTTTTAATTAATACTTTCAGAGCTGTGTGTTGAACGCAGATTTATTCATTTCCTTGTGTAGTTTTTTTGTTGTTTTCACAGCACAACTGAAAGCTTCGTGAACATGAATAATATCCCACTTGCATTATTTGCTTTATTGAGGCCATTTGCACTTGGGAAACTGAGGCATAAAGAAATTAAGCAAAATTATGCAGTCTTCATTATTTCTGGGTGCCCAACTTGAGATAGCTTAAACCAGATTTCTGCACACTTGAGCATATTATACTAAGCTTTCAAAGTGTTATCTGTTGGAGTAGTCAATGATGCCCTTGGCACCCAAAGAAACCCGAAAGGCACAACATATTAGCAAAAATTCAGTGTTCTCTCTCCACCAAAGAGCTGTGTTGTACACTTTGAAATTTACAACAAAAAATAGATACATTAATGGTTTATCTTTCACTACCATTAGTAAATCTAACCAAGTACAACATCAGAAAACCATATATACACTTTAAATAGTCCTCCTGTGATGAAGAGCTCATTATTTTAATAAATCAGTAAAAATCCCAGGATTATGTGTGCTATGATGATTTGATATGATATCAAATCTTTCCAAAAGACACATCTTAAAATTCATCATTAACTCTAATTTAGTATATTTTAACAATTTCATAAAATGTTACATGGTAAACCAATTTCTACAAATTCCTCAAAGTGCTAGTCAGAATTAAATTTTAATGCTTTTGTAAAATAGATTAGACTATAGTTACAACTATTCCCATTGTAAAATCTTCACGGTTTTGTACGTAAATTAAAAGTAGATTTGGTCATATGTAATTAAAAATACACACATAGATCAATATTTCTCAGAACTACCGTGTTGTCTTCTCTAACTGGTGAGTATTTTATTTTGAAGTGTTTTTTTTTCCTGTATATTTCTGACATGGGTTGTAACCTTTCCTTCCTAACCAATATAGACAGGCTACAGTTTCTATGTAGTGAAGTTAAATACTTATTTCCTTAGGGAACAAGCCAAATACAAAGATAGATAATGAAGAGAAGGGAAGGAGACATATGTAGAAGAAAGTATAAAATACTTTTGATAGCAGGAAGTCTGCTCTCCCTTTCTAGTTCCAATACAATCATCATCTGTGGAAAAGTAAATCTTACAAATTGTTATCATACAGATGGCAGAAAGTTAAGATTTAATTCAGAAGGGCTATGTACAGCTACGTACAGTAACACAAAGGTCTATTATGCAGTCAACACAATATGCTCAGCTCAATTAGTTACCCCCAAGTCAGCTCAGGCATAACTCCCATTATGGCTACAGCAACGGGGAACTCAGGGCAGCAACTGTGCAACTCTTCCGTGACTGCACAGAAGCATTTAAGCGACATCTATGTTACTGCAATGCAACACTAGAATTTGCTTGAATAAGCTTGCACCCCTTTTTGCTAGAAAGACTATGTTGCAGATACAGAGGAACTAACCAGCATATAAAAAAACCTGCCATTTCATGTTAGTATAAATTATACCAACAGAATTATGTAACAGAGTGTGTTAATGGGCCTGAGACAGCTACAAAGCAGGAGGGAGAAGAAGGGGTATCTAACTCTTAGCACATAACAAAAGAGCTTCACATTTGCCCCCTATACTTGTGTCAAATTGAAGAATGGAAGTTCTGAACTGAACAGCCATATTCTGTAATCAAAAGAAAAGAAGAAAAATAGTAGATATTTCCTTTCATGAAAGAAAAAACCAAATTGGGGAAAGCAAGATGTACTCTAAAAGAGTTCTGGTCTATCAGGTTTTAATGCCAGACTTTTCATTACAAATTTTCATCTTCAGAAGTGATAATTCACTGGCCACACAAGAGGTCTGTTCAGAAAACTATTTTCTAATTTGAGCCTTAAGTACCCACTAGAAAGGCCATTTGTCCAAAGATTTTTAGATAGTTGGGCTTCAGAAGTTCCACAGGTTCACAGTGAGCATCCAGAATGTAAGCTTCTCTCTTCCTCCAGCAAAAAAAACCTATTACAAAATCCTCATAACTTCAACACAGCTAAAGCTGGGGCTCATAACATTTGCTGGTCTAGCAACTAGCCTGCAACTAGCTAGTTGCACAACTAGCCTGCACAACTATGCACACATGTAGACATTCCAAAAAGAGAAAATAAGTACTAAAAAAAATAATAAATATTGCCCAGAGCACACAGTTTCAAGTATATATTCAAATAAAAGCTAATAGTTGCTGTATTCCATTCAAATAATAGACTGTTACAAGAAACTCCTGAAAGAAAATATGAATGTCTGATGTAGCCTAAGAGTACAAGCAACAGTGAAATGATACATTAAAGGAAAAATAAGCTGTTCTAATAACTGCCTTTCAGTCTGTCCATTGACCCTGTATGACATCAGAATTTGGCATATTCATATACTGCTAACCATGTGATTCATTACTTTCTTCTCTGAAACAAATACCATTTTCTGTCACTCACCAGTCATGCATTGTTCATTACAGATCCATTTTTTCTTTGGCTTATTTTATACGCAGCTCATCACATTACCAAAAATGGAAGAAGGGAAACATTTGGCTTGCTCAAGATGAGGCACAGCAAAGCATTGCTTAAATGCATATTTTTAAACGGTCCTGAAACCTTGAATGGGATTGTTGAGCTCCTAAGAACATGTTACTTTCTGTAAATCATTGGCCTAGGATTCTTCATCTCCTGAAGAATCATTTTCCTTTACATCAGTTACTGCTTTAGCTTGTTCATCAAAAAGAAATAAAGAGAGGAACAAAAAACCCACAAGGCACCTAAAACGTATCTAGTATGAGGTAAAAAGTTTCATCAACCTCCTTTAAGCAAAGGTTTGATCTTTTTATTTCTTCCACTTCGTAAGAAAGCTAGATAATACACTGAGAAATCTTCATTATGTTCTCAACTGACAAGCTTTTATGAATATGATAATACTGAAATATTACCTTGCTAAATAGTACATCATTACCATAACACCACATTAAGTCTATTCCATTAGCATGTTATTTCCATGCTACGTGATCAATACAAAATTACTGATCATGCTAAATGGCTAGTGAAGTAGATCTTCTTAGAGAACATACTTGATGATCTAATGTAACCTTCTTCTCATATCTTAGACAAAAAACAACAAAAGTCATCTTTATATCCAAAGAACTCAAACTGCTCTTATACTTTTCTAAAAGTGGGTCAAAATCTCAGATCCTGAAACATACTTGAATTCAAGTGCTTCCGTACATGAATCCCAGTGACAGTTCATGCCAATCATTGTGTGGAACTTCTGTCATAAAACATGGTGAGTAACTCAAAAATTATGTTGCGAAAGAAGAAAGAGGTGAAAAGAAAAGAAATCCCTTGAAATCAGTGTTTTGAATTTGGCATGATGGTTTTTTTTTTTAGTACAGACAGCTGAGATGATTAACTAAAAGTTGTTTTAGGTATGTACATCATGTTATCACAATTTTGAGCAGTCAGTAAGCATCGCTGAAGATGCTGGTGACAGGATGCAAGAAGAATGGATAAAGGAATAAAAATAAATCCATGAGAAGTGATTGGGATGTTTCCCTTGGCCACATTTAAGTTATTGTTATGGTAAGTAAGCCTGCAATATGCAAGAAAAAATTTTTGAGTATTCGTGAGTCTATTTAAAATGAAGAATTTTCAGGCTAATTTTCATAAGCGCAGCAGAATTGATAAAGGATTGTTTTAATTTCTTTTTTTGTTTCTAAGGAAGATAAAATGGCATTTTAAGAAGTGATTGATTACAGAACATACAGCAACATGAAAAAGTTAAGTTGTATACAGAATGAAAAGATTTCAGATCAGAAAAGATTAAGTATTTTTCAAATTTATTGCTCATTTCTTCAGCTTTCCCTTTCTTTGCCCTGCCTTTGCCCTGCCTCCCTCCCTCCCTAAATACCCCATGTGGAGCTAGGCCTTTCTGTTTAGTCAGTAGCCAATTACAACTTCTCAGACACAGTTTTTCATCCCAAGGCAATTTGGTAATCTTACACTGATTAATTAAACTAGGGTCTCTAAACAAACAGTTAAAACTCTTATATCCACAGCTTGCATACCTAATCCAGATAACAGGATAAGCAATGTGATTGTCAGAGTTCGTGAAGAAATGAAAACAAAATCACTCTGTATTCATTCTTCTCTGTAGAGCTCCTAAACAAAGAATAAGTTGTACTTCTAGGTAGAAAATCTAATCTGCATTTAAATAGAATTTCTCCAAATAATAAACAAAAGCCCGAAGCAACATTTTTACAGCAAGTCTTCCTGCTAGTTCACAGCCTAATCCTTCTATCTCTATCTGTAATCCTTTCTACCCTTGTACATTCATTTCCTTACCAGTTTATCAAGGCATCTGGGCAGTTTGAGCTCATGGGAACAATAGTAACTTTGCATTTCCTCAAGTTTCTTCAAAGCTGAGCCTAAAACTGTTAAAACTTTGGGTGGTTGGCAATTCAAGGCAAACTCAGATAGAACTACCTTGATTAAAACAAAGAGAAATTACTAACCCAAAGAGTGAGAATGAAGGGACTTGCTTTGCACGTGAAACACTAACCACAACAGAATTGCTCCCAGAGCATGGCTACAGCGTACCATGTGACATTGCCAAAATCTCTGATGCAGCTGAAGTTGGTATTCCCTGAGCTCTAAACAGCTGCCCATGCAGATCCTATGGAGAACTACACATCTCCTGTGTGACCCAAAATAACCAGAACGCCACACCAGATGTCACTGAAATCAGCAAACACATGCTGATTAACATGGTGAACAGCTAGCCAAATGGCTAGCAATGGTGAAAGCGAGCCTTTTGGGAACCTGAGCATGGGTTACGTTTTCATTCTCTTTTTCTGACGATGACTTTGCTTCTTGTTCAGGCTGTAGGGTAGCACTTGTGCTCACTTGAGGAAATCTAAAGCAGTGGCAGCATAGAACTCCCGAAATGAGAGGTTTAGGTTTCGAATAGGAGGATGCAAAACGCCTGATACTACCTTAAATCTTTTGAAATAGAGAGAAGTTCAATTTTCAGATGCTACCTTGCTACTCAGAGTACTTTATTGTTCTGTTTGAAGGCAAAAGATCTGATTCTACTTGAAGTACCCACATCTCCTACTGCTTTCTCTCTGAAAGTAGTATTTAAGTATTTCAGTGCAGAAATTAAAAGATAACCTGAAAAAAAGAGGGCTCTGTCCTAAACTTAAAAACAATGAAGAAAGTCATTATTAAATGAAAAGTGCCTCAGAGGAAAAGATAGAAGGATAGAATTAGCATTCTAGATGAGATATTCCAAATTCTCAGATATAAAGAAAGCCAGTACCAGATGAGCAATAACTAATTTAATTCAGACAGCTCTGCTTTAATAAAGGTCACTTCTAATTAGACAAATGCCCACTAGATTTTGTCTACCTGATTCCCTCTTTAGTCCTAATATTGACAGACCATCAGCACATCAGCCTTTAAAATATTTTCTCATTCTACAGACCAACAAATTTGACCTATAACTCTGTTGCATTATTAGCTGTTGCTGTAAGCTGACTTCTTTAAAGGGCCAAGGAGACTTGCCTGCCTTTGAACCAAAATAGTTTGCAGGCATGGTGATCATCTTGTTCACAGGGCTCAACAATACAGAGTATTTTTTTCTGAAAACAGAGTTACCACTCACAATTTGTGAAAAACTTTTTTTTTTGGATTCCAAGAAAAAGAGGTAACTTAGGAATCAGTTGTCCTCCACACTTGTCTGTAGCATTTATTCACTTCAGGGAAGGAAAACAACAATATTAAGGATTCCGTAAAAGGACTCGATAAACTCATTTGGTAAGCAGGGAAAAAAAAACCCTATTCTCTCAAGGAAACATTCTCTATATGAAACAAAGCTCTGTGTCAATAAATATTTCTTACATTTAAATAAAAGACTCTTGCTCTTCAAGGTACGAGATGGTCACTGCATAAATTGGTTAATTGTTAAAGCAAAGGAGAAAATTATTCCAGGCAGGAAAGAAACTGAATAAAAATAAAAAAACATTCCACTTTACAACTAATCATAGAAAGTTAAAGAAACAAAAGGATATGCATAATTCATTCATTATTGACAGATTAATAAAGTATTTATTAGAGACAAAATAATAAAACTTTGCTTCACTAGAATGCCATGTATCCAGAAACTATAAACTATTTTGCAAAGTATATAGGGAATATTTTACCTATGGTCAGAGGCTTCATGTTTCACCATTCCACTGAAAAACATGTAGGTATCCAGAAGGCAAACAAAATCCCATGTAAAAGACAATCAAATCACAGCAAGAATAAATAAAACACTATTTTATGTTATTTGTACAGTCAACTATAGAGATGAATACTGTAATGGATGTTACAAAAAGACAGGTTTCCTCGCCCAGCTGGCAGATATGGGCATACTATACAGAACTTAAACATTTTTGTGCAATTAGTTTAAAAGCCAGCTACCAGACAAACCTTGGCTCCCCTCATGGGCAACAAGGCACAAGGAAGTGAAAGAAAAACTGTAGGTACTCCCTCAGTTCTCATCTGGTCAGGGTTATACTACACAGAATTAACAACCCGTATCTCAAGGTCCTTAGAGAAAATATGTAGGGCTAGCAGAAGAGGCTGAGATCTACCCCTCTTTCTTTTTTTCTGGAAAGTGCATTTTTACACTCCATTTGCTATGTTTTGTCACCAAAGACATCCAGTGACATACAAGAATTGTCATGTCTCTTAAGCAACTAGATGAGTTTCAGAAAATCAAATTCAAAGATCAAGCAAAATTTCACATTTAGAGAACAATTTATAGACCTGCAATCACCTGTACCTTTATGATTTTTGGATCTTCAGGATTCATGTTTTGAAGCTTCTTCTTTCAATCCACACAGATAAAACCTTCTTTTCAAATTGAAAGTCTTTCCAGATTCTCAGAAAGCTGAGATCCTGATCAAGTAGCATGAAAATAAGAGGGGGAAACTAATAAATGGAACTGACAATCAGTAATTCAGAGAAATTACAAAATTGTGAGTACAAAAGCCTGTGGCATACAATAAAAAGTGCTTAAGTTCTCAAAATTATAATCTCTTAGAAAAAAATTTACCCACATAATACTGTGTTTGAACAATGTTTCCTGTAGGTATTTTGTTATTTTTACTGAAAAAAATCACAGTATTACCAGTTTCTCCTTAAGGAGTCATACAATACAAATAATGACATTCATAAAGTCAATTAGAAGTCAAAAGTAAATAATGTTGAACTGAAGTAATTAAACTATGCAATATAAATGATTGATCCATTAGAGTTCACGGCAAAGGTAAGATTCTGATCTTGCATGCACAGTAGTCCTAATGGAGAATAGATCTAAAACCCCGTCTAATTAAGTGGAATTAAGTGGTCACCTCTCCTAATTGGAAGGAAGACAGAATTTGAACTTAAAAGAGGAAAAGCTCATGTTTAATATAGGGATTATAGCTCTCCGTTCCCTCTGGCTCTGTCACTTCCCTGTGCAGTGCCACGCACCTGGGTTTGGTCTCTCCTGGTTGCCACATGCCCGGCTGGCCCAGCCACGCTTCATCCAGCAGAGAACGGCCCAGAGCTCAGAGCTCTCACTGCTGCGACTCTTCAGCTGGTGGAAAGGGTTACTGCTGAAGATTTTGTGCCAGCTCTCCCCATCCTTATTTCAAGGAAACAAATGTGCCAATTTCTTACCAAATTACTGATAGTTCAGGCAGAGGGATGTGATGAAAATAAAATGGTGCAATCTGTAAATACTGGGCCAGTGGCTACTCCAATAAAACAAGTATTTTTCTGTATATCTTACAATAGGTGTTAGCAAGTCTGCATCTCCCCTTCATGCAGTTACATTTTACTTTGAGTCACTGTGGCATTTGCTATAGATTCAAAGATCAGGGGAAAGCATTCTGGAGCCAGGTAACAGAAAGAAAAGCAGGCTGAATTAAACAGTACCACCTCAGGACTCATTCCCAAATTATTAGCATATATCCACATTAGCATTGTCCTGGGGGGGAATCAGAAGTTTAGATTTAAACCAAAAGAAAGACATTTTTATTTTTAAGGAACACAACTAAAATTTATCAGTCACCTCTGATCACTTTTTTTAAATTCAGTTTGTTGTTAATATAAACCACACTTCCCCTACAATCTTTCTGGTACACATGTGGATACCATAGCAACTATCACAACGTAGAAATCCTATGCTCATAAAACACACAACTGAGTGATGAAAGGATTGCTATCTGTAAATCCACAGATCCGCAATCACCCCTTAGCCATGGCTTAATAGTATAAGTAATTGTAGTATGGCTTTTTTTTTTATATAGAAATCAGCAACAGCAACAACAGAAAATCAAATATTGCTTTTCCATTTAAGCTGTACCAAGATATCCAGCATTACAACTCTCTTAAGAAACTGAGTAATTAATTACATTACCTTCAATGTTAGTGAATAACTGTCAGGAAGCAGACTTAAAGCTTGGATTCTGTTTTAATTTATGTTATTTATGGGCACAAGTGAGGCTTTCAGGTCGCTTAATACAAAATAAATTGGACCGTGAATGCTAAAAGTAGATTTAAAATAGAGGTAGATTTAAACAGGTACTTAAAAATAAAAGAATTGCTTGAAAACAAACCAACCAACCTGGCAATCAGATTAAACAGAAGAATAGGAGAAGGAACACAAAACCAATGTGCAGAGGGAAGCAGATCTGCCTGACTAACCCAGTGGCCTTCTATGATAGAGTGACTAGGTCACTAGATAAGGGACGACCTATGGACGTGATCTATCTGGACTTCAGTAAGGCCTTTGACACGGTCCCTCACAACATGCTGCTCACCAAATTGGAGGGATATGGATTTGATGGGTGGACAGTTCAGTGGATAAGGAATTGGCTGGATGGTCGCATCCAGAGGGTGGTACTCAATGGCTTGAAGTCCAGATGGAGAGCAGTGACTAGTGGTGTCCCTCAAGGGTCTGTGCTGGGACTGGTACTGTTCAACATTTTTATCAACGACATAGACAGAGGGATTGAGAGCACCATCAGCAAGTTTGCAGATGACACCAAGCTGTGTGGTCTTGTCGATACACCAGAGGGATGGGATGTCATCCAGAGGGACCTGGACAGGCTGGAGAGGTGGGCCCAGATGAACCTCATGAGGTTCAACAAAAGCAAGTGCAGGGTCCTCCACCTGGGCTGAAACAATCCTCGGTATAAATACAGACTGGGGGATGAGGTATTAGAAAGCAGCCCTGAGGAAAGGGACTTGGGGGTGCTGATGGATGAGAAGCTGGACATGAGCAGGCAGTGTGCACTTGCAGCCCAGAAGGCCAATCGCATCCTGGACTGCATCAAAAGAAGTGTTGCCAGCAGATCCAGAGAGGTGATTCTGCCACTTTGCTCTGCTCTGGTGAGACCTCACCTGGAGTACTGTGTACAGGTCTGGAGCCCTCAATATAAAAAGGACATGGACCTGATGGAGCGGGTCCAGAGGAGGGCCACTAAAGTGATCAGGGGGTTGGAGCACCTCTGCTATGAGGACAGACTGAGGGAGCTGGGGTTGTTCAGCCTGGAGAAGAGGAGGCTGAGGGGAGACCTCATAGCGGCCTTCCAGTACCTGAGGGGGGCCTGCAGGAAGGCTGGGGAGAGTCTGTTTACAAAGGCCTGCAGTGACAGTACGAGGGGCAATGGTTTTAAGCTGGAGAAGGGGAGATTTAGATTGGATGTTAGGAAAAAGTTCTTTACTATGAGGGTGGTGGAACACTGGAACAGGTTGCCCAGGGAGGTGGTTGACGCCCCTTCCCTTGAGATATTCAAGGTGAAGCTCGACGAGGCCCTGGGCAACCTCGTCTAGTTGGGGGTGTCCCTGCTGACTGTGGGAAGGTCGGACTAGATGACCTTTGGAGGTCCCTTCCGGCCTGGACCAATCTATGAATCTATGAATCTACTCTGATCCCTGGTTGTCCACAACCATATACCCGAGTTAGCTGGGATAAACCAGGGTCTAAGGTGCTAAAACATCTCTCAGTACTAACTTTTCAGACTCATCTCCTATCCTTTTGAAACTGTCTTATCCACAAAAAGAATATACTTTAGAAGATTTTATAATGAATATAAGCTCATTTTTAAAAACGTACTTCTAGTTTAAGAGAGCTGAGAGAAAGTATATAGCAACAAGTTATATTCAGAACTATTCTTGTTTTGCCTTTTTTCCTCTATCCAAACTAATTAAAAAATGTTCAGAAGAATGAGATTTCCTCAGCTTTCTTACCATGGGCAGGGATTTGTTTCTGGGTTATAGGATTGCAGAGGTATTATTCAGATAATAAAAAAGAAGGCCAGAGATTTGTAAACAATGGAAAAACAGCTTAACCATTTGATTTGTGCTTTCCTAATGGTCACTATTACAGAGCTTATTTTGTTACTATATTCTGGTCATCCAGAAATATCAGGGGGAAAAAAAAGAGTTTAGCTTACCCTTGAACAACGTTTTAGTTCATTTTAACAAAACTTAAGAGTTCGCAAGCATTTATATGTTCAGATCTGTATTCCATAGGACTCAACAGTTCCTGAACAGCTGAAGTCCTGAAGAAGAATCCCTTGCCCATATATTCCCTTTACAAACTCCCAGATGATGCAGTTTACTTCACTGAACTCCTTACTTTCATTTACAAAGCTCTGACGAGAACTTGTAGCCAATGCCTTGCTATTATGCTAACCAAAGGATACCCATTTGATTAAGACTAGTTCTTTATTCTCAAAATTTGAACATATAGAGTAGGAGTAGTTTTCTATTCTCTTTCTCCTCAGTTTTGCAGGTTTTTGTTTTCAGTGCAAGCTACTGTCATACAGTATTTAGTTAGAAATGAACTGAAAAAATAAAGAATACCTTCATGGTAGGAATACATAGATTACATATAGAAGTAGCTGGAAAGGTAGAGAATTAACTTTCAAAGGGCTGGTAAAATCACATCTGAAATATCTGAAAGCGCAGAGCCTCTATGTATTTAAATACCACTGTAATTAGTGCTTTCAGAAAACAGAAGAGCCCCTTAAACTCACCTTTTCTTGTTTGAATTGTTTTAAAATTATTTTGCATGTGTTACAGGTTTGCTTGTTCAACTCAGCTCATGTAAACACCAGTGGCTGCTTGCAAATGTGTACGTATGATACTTCAGCAGTAAATCTACCGTGCATTCGCCTGTAAGCCAGTGGCAATTAAAGAAGCAATAACTAAGGTAATAGTATTATATTATTGCAGTGCCAGAGTAATTAATATGATCAAGAATCTAATTAATGTTTCTGCTATCATGTGCATGACAACTGCCATTCATCAAAATATATCAACAGTAATATATAAGTACATGGTGGGTCCCAAGTGGTTAGAGGTTTGAGATGAACCTGTCTCAACTGAGCTGTTGCCAACTACCTCTACCATGCCCTGGCAAACTCCTCCGCCCAGGGTGCTCAGCTGGGTAGGGTACAGCAGCCACAATAAAACATCCTGTTTGCTGTCCAGCCACACAAAAAATAGCATAAAGTACCAATACAGTGAAGTGTGAGCAAACAAACCAGATAGCATCCATCATAAAGAGTTACAGGGGATTCACCTGGCATGTCAGAGGGATGGTTACTGCATTAACCAGCAACTGCAGTGAATCGTGATTATCACTGCACTGCAGGGAATCACAGCTGTGCTCTCTTGTTAGTGTAGCACTCACAGCCACGGACTAAATTGAAATCGGTATTGGAAATGCTGACTCAGATGTATCTAACATGAACTAGCCATAGAAAAGCATAACATGCCTGTCTGTTTTTTTCTTTATGTGAGGGATAATGACAAACCCATCTGTGTTCATTATCTTGAAAATTCTCTTCAATCCTTCCATTTAGCCAAAATAGAGTATGTCTCTGCAGCATTTTACTTGCTCTATGTTTCTTGGAACCTTAATTAAAAAAAAAAGAAAATCAAGCCTTCATTTACTGTTGTACCCTGAAGAGAATCAAATTATTTTAAGAACACATCTTTGAGAACTACCATCAACATGAGACGTTAAGATGTTAGTAACAAGTTGTTTGAAAAGTATCACACACAGACACACGCACACACATATATATTCTTTTGCTATTATGTTACTTAAATTTTCAGTGACCCTGAGAAATTCAGACACCCTAGAGTAACAATGTTTGGATACCAAGAATATATTAAGGCAACCTTGAACCACGTTTGGCAAAAAATGAGTAAGACACGGTTCAAAATAACATTAATCTGTTACTGAGGAAAAACGTATACCTGATGGATGGTTCACAGCTAATGAAGTTATGAGATAATTATGGTCCACAAGATGAACAGGTTATCTGAGAAAATATAATTTGATGGATGTCCAAAGAATGGATACATTAGCAAATTTAAAAAAAACCAGCAACCAAACAAAACCAAACCAGAAACCCTTTGTGGGAATTAACCCAGCACAGGAACCGCACAACACAGAGAATCAAAGTTGACCGTAACTAATAGGACAAGTGAAGCCACATCTAAATTGTTTAAGTAATACTGCAACAAACCTCAGTGAGCTGTACACATTCCCTTTTCTTCAGAGTTGGGTTAAACAGAATTAATCATTCTGATAGCCGGTACCACACTGTTTCTTTACGTATAAATGATTGTCTTATTATCATTAAAAGGAACTGTATCTTAGGATCTGGTTTGAGGTTACTTGTGTTGTATTTGATCGGCCTGGTTATCTTTGAAGGACTTGCTGCTAAGACTAGATGCAAGACTACACAATGAAAATACTGGTGAGCTGCTTTCATTCAAATCATAATACCTTATTATATATTAAAATACATTCTGCTGTGTCAGAATCTGCCAAATGTAATAATTAGCTGCCATGCCCCTATGAAAATGTAAGCAATATGACAACACTAAAGAAGAAAGAATTGAAGGCTAAATGAAAAATAATGAATCAATGGAACAGCTAGAGATTCAACAGAGGAATCCCAATTTCTACTCTAAATACACCTCTGATGGAATTTGTCTAAGGTCTCAGATCACTTGTAGATGAGACTTTCCACTTTCTGACTTGTCGAGTTTGGACATTTTGAAAAGATCTAAGTTAGTTCTAATTAATACTATAACACGAACAGTAAATTCACATGTTTGGCCTGAACTTTAAGACACTCATTGCAATCTCCTTGAAGACATGACATTATAAGAACCCCTCAAAAATTAGCTCACATAACAGAAAATAAAATTGAGTTTACCCTTTAGTAAGACAGAGTTCACTGTCTTCAGGTTCTGAAAGTAGAAACTGGAGCTGAAAAGAGGCCAAATTGCTTTAACATTTAACCGATTTGGATCAGACAGACTGAAGTCTTCTGTCACAATGAACTAAGTGAAACATAAAGGAAACTTAATTCTCCCATTTTGTTCTACTGAAAAATGGGTTTCTGGTAAAGCACAGTTAATCACAGCGAGAAAATGACATGTCATAGTCATGGCAAAATTGTGACAGCAGCCCTACTGCTAATTTATGAACTCTGTGCCCATTTGTGATTCTCTTCTGCATGTACCAACTCAAATGCTGATGGCCAGAGTATTCCAGGTTTGTAGTAGAGCTTGCTTTGACAGCCAGCTTGTGCAGTGTATTCTGGTAAGATAAAGATGTATCTATTATACTTACCATTTTGAAACTTTGGAAGGAACATGTTAGGATAAATAAACTAGGAATTACTGCATGGCTAAAGTTTGGTAGGGAGCCCTTTCATGATTTTTTTTTGAGTGATTTCAAAAATAATAAAAATTGCCCTTCCCAGTAAAAACCACACCAGGAAATACCACCTAAAGGGCAAGAATAATTTTTTTTCTTTATTTGGGATACACTTTGCCTTAATAATGTTTTTATTTTACATTTGCTGTCTAGGAAGCTGCTTACTGAAGAATGGAAAGGGACACTGGTGAACAAAAATGTTTCTTGAGAAGTTATTTCACACAGATGAATCCATGCAATGGAGGTCTATTTGCTACTTCACGTACTGGCTAATGAGAAAAGATGTCCCAGCTTTTAAATCCAATTCCACTTTAGCTGACCCACAGTTCTACTCATACAGCGGTAGATGAGAAAAGGTAACAATTCCCACCTGACCCAAGTTTCAAGACAATAATAAATTTCAACGCATTATGCTTCTGCAGGCTGAGTAATCAAAGTATTTCTGAGAAACTGAACAATAAATATATTTCTGTTGATCTATCCACTCCAGTCTGATGGAAATAGGTGCAGGAATTCACACTACCAAAGAATTTTGTGGCCTGGAAACCACAGTTACATGATCCAAAATGCTAAATTTCACTGTTAATGAGAATGAATAATTGAAATTTCCCACTCAGTAGTTTATGTTTCAAGCAGTATTATCCCAGTTTCTGCTTGAGGAAAACAAAAAACATTCCTCAACATGGTAGCAGGCAGCTTAAAAAAATAATGCCAACACAAAAGGTGTAACAACGATCACATAAAACTACATCTGGCCTATAGTGGACACGCTGCGACTTAGATGGTACCTTAATAAGCAGGAAAAAGAATAATCACATTTGTTGAAGATGTAAAATAATTCTGAAGAAACTGAAATTGTTGCCTCTGTATGTGGTGGCCTTAAACAATAGTTAAGTGGCTATTATTCCACTTTGGAAATCTGTTCTGCAGTGTGTTCTACTGAATTAGATCAAGAATAAATTTGGATGACGTTAAAGTGCCAGCTCCATCAGCAAGAGTGGAACAGAGATCACACTCAAGTCAGAGGAATAAAAAGAATGATTAAATGAGGTCTACATGCTTTTTGTAAGATGTACAGCTAGAGGCTCTTTTATGTGAATCGAGTTCAAAGCTACCTTGTAAGAGTACATTAAAAATAAAATAGCACCCAGAAAAGATATGAGAGGGCAGAATTTTTACCCTGAAAGTTTCTGCTTTTTGTGGTAAATTACGGATAACACTCATCAGAAATACTTAAGCCCGCTTCTCTTCCAAGAGCTCGACAGTGGCAGCCAAGAATGTGGTGACAGTCCAGCTTCTTTAAGGGGTAAAGAGACAGCCTAGAAACACCCAAGTGAGAGGAAGTTAGTCTTAAAGGCACGATGATTGTAGGGACAAATCTCTACATGCAAAAGCCATCTACTGGATATACTGTAACAAAGACAACCCTTCAACACAAGAAGACACTAAATTGTTCTTTCTAATCTCAGACACTGACTTTACAGATTGATATTTGTAATTTTACGTACACTGGTACTTACTGTCGCTGCATCCAACCCAATGCTCTACGTGCACACTGATGGAAGAGAAGGTACCCTGCCTTTATTAGAGTAAATACACTCGGTATGTAATCCTTACTTGTTTTATAGTGTCTGATTTTATCCTGATGCCTACACACTTATGAAGCAAAACCCCCAGAGATGGAGTTAGATTTTATACTTGTGATGGGAGTACTTGCTGAGATTTTTCAGCCAATACAGTATGTCTTTAACAGACATTTAATATTAATTTCATGCCAACATGTCTGTGAACCACTTGGATGTTTCAAATCTTTTCTCTCTCCCTCTTTCCACTAACTTACTTTCTCATTACAGAACTATAACCTCTTCAACGATGTAGCTGTAGCAAAGTTGCCAGTAGAGGCAACTTTCCTCTTCTGGTCTCATTTCAGTGGGATGTAGTACCTCATGTATCCTCCTCCCTTACCCATTCTTGTGTGAGCCTCCCATTCACCTTGTCCGTGGAGCTCCTCTGCCCCACCAATGGAAAGAAGAAGGTGCTTGAAGCTGGGAAAAGAAAAGGGGCCATGGCCACCCCCAGATCTCCTCCATTTCCACCGCCAGGTGAGCTGGGAGTTAGACCAGATTCTGCACTCTGGTGTAAAAGAGGGACGAAGAGATACTTCTGTTATACCTGTGACCACCGCCTCTGGTATGGTTCCATATCCCGTACATAGGGTTGGGCGTTCTGAAGGTATCATATACGTAAGGGCAGCAAACTGAGGATGTTTAAAATCATGACATACCAACAACATTGATACCCTATTGCCTATCATCATCAGATACTAGAGACAAACTTCAGCCGATTGACTTCCAGACTGAGAATCTTGATTTGGCTAATAGTTGGGAAACGCTTAAACCTCACACTGAGTTCTGCTGAAACACTGAAATAGTTTGCTGGTTGAACAGATGCATAATACCACGCATGTCTGTACCCTTACTTTTAGACAGATGTCAGTATCTGCTGATATACAGCCAACATTAATATTAAATCCAAGCATTTTATACAAATATATGTAGTATATACTGGTTTATATTTTTAAGGGAATAAAAATAATTCAAAAATCAGTTACTTACACTTTTTCCGTTTTTCACTAAGATGTAGTATGTATGAACAAATTGGATAGAGTTGGGCTTTTAGCAAATAGGCAAATTTGTAAAAATAAAGAAGCCTTGATGATGGATGACAGATGGCTTCAAGAGCTACTATGTATTACTTAGTATGTTTTAATGACAAATGCACAATCTGAGTGTTTACAAAGGAAATTACTGTATCAACTAGCACAGTGACAACTTCATTCTTATTAGCATGAAAATCTGGGAGTCTATTTAGAATTCAAGTTAAATTGAAACTAATAAAAGATTTCATGTAATTGCAAGGTGGTCAAAACTATTTTATCATGGATCACAGCATTTAAAACTTTTGATAAACAGCAAGTTATAATGTTTTTATAAAGTGAAAAAAAAATCCTGTGTCATTACTTTACACAGATTTGGTGCTTCATCTAAAAATGGAAGGTAAAGGGTTGTTAAAGCACTGGCAGCCTGAATTTTTATGATGACAATTCAGCATTTTCAGTGTCTGAGTCAATTCAAACTGAAAAGCAATTTTACTCCTACATTTACCTTCAAAAAGTATTCTACAATAGTAACTTTCAATTTGTAAGCCAGTGTGAACTCAGTATTACTTAAAAAGCATAACAGCATTTTCTTTAACCCCTACAGTGCACTAAAGAATTGGTAACTTTTAATACATCTTTGGATCTAAGGTAGGATGTCACCATGACTCCACTTTGGAGAACTAGACCTGTGGAAACAGCATCCTGCCTTAAGTTGCTGGGTCCAGGAGTCACTTACCTAACGTTTTGCAGAAAAAGGGACAGCAGTATCAAATGAGGATTTGTTTTCCCATTTGCTGTGGACTGACAGCTCACATCATGAGCCGTGAAACTGGGCTAAGAGCTTGATGAAACATGGATGGAGAAATCTTTCCATACACAGAGCAAGAAGAAAGCTGTACCACCTACCGCTCCCTGCCAACCCCAACTTCAGCCATGCTCCTTCCCAGTAGGAGAAAAACATAAGAGACTCTTCATTATTTTGTACTTTACAAATCTTAATTCTATTTGTGAAAGACTGCACTGTTTTGCACAGAGGTTCAGCACTTCTTTAATTTTTTTTCCACCTTCTGATCTCCTACATATAATAACCTCTGTGCAAAAGTCCTCCACGTATGGAAATTAAGTTTGTGATCTTTTAGATCTTTTGATGCATTTTTGTGGCACCTAAGTGAGACTGCATAGAATATATATGCCCCAATATTAAGCTATTTACTCTTGAACAATAATAAAACGTCAAATTAGTCATCTGCTATGCTTTTAGATTACTTCATTATTATTTATATTCTATTACTAACTATGGATTGGGGGAGAGCGGAGAACAAAGTAGCAGCTAGAAAGAGAGTACTTAACAAACAGTTCAATTTGTCACTTTTTTAAAACTCCATGAACTTGAAGGCAATTTCTAAAAGAATTTTCTCCCTTACAAGTTAAATCCTTTTTCTCCTCCTCCTGTTCCACTGCTGTTAACAAAAAGCAGCTCATAAATCAAACTTTAATCAAGC
This sequence comes from Numenius arquata, assembly GCF_964106895.1. Taxonomy (NCBI): domain Eukaryota; kingdom Metazoa; phylum Chordata; class Aves; order Charadriiformes; family Scolopacidae; genus Numenius; species Numenius arquata. Next base: position 17,692,240 of record NC_133580.1, on the reverse strand, counting down.
TGAAAATCCCAATTTTATTTCTTTACTTCCCTAGGGGGTCAGAGCATTTTGCAGAATCTTTTATTTTCTGAAGTTCTCCACTTCAGAACTTCTGTTTGCTGCTTGCTTTCTCTCCTAATAAAATTACTTTCATTTAGGATTACCACCCTCCTCCCCTTCCTGACATTGCACTTGCTTCTTCAGCCTCCTGTGATTGAAGTATTTAAAGCCCTGCAACTTAATTGGAAGAAACATGATTGTAAGGGATTAGCAACCCCTCAATTCAATATACAGAATTATGTTTACACAGCCAAGGAGAGATTAATCTGCTATTTCTCTAATTTTTCCGGTGTTTTCCTAGCTTTAGACTTCAAATCTTTATATACTAACACTAAAACCATATTCAAGCAGGACGAATGACAGAAGCACAGGACATGGTCACTAAGCACTCATACTGTTAAGAGTGATTATGCAGTATTCACTTCTTATACATTCCAGTAATATATACAATTATTCTTTTTTTAAAAATTCCATGCTATATATTTGAAAAATAACAGCCTGATGTAAAGTTTAACTGACACAGCTGATTTAATGAATCTTAAAACAGTTCCTGGATTATTTTATCTTGGAATGAAACATGACTTTTCCTTTTAATCCACAGTTAACAGACAATAAAACATTGATTTAAGGCAGATAGGTTCTGCTTTAAAATTTGAACTAGATTATAAAGTTTTTAAACCCCATTCTGTGTTATTATTTTAAAATATAGTTTAAAATGTTAGGTTTGAGGCACCAGAAAGCCTCTTTAAGGTTTACTTATGAATAGAATACGGGCAAGAATGAATAAAACTATGCAAGCTGCCTGTGGATAGCATGATACGAGAAACTCAACCAGAGTAAGCAAATTAAAGGAATGTTCCCTATGAGACTACCTTATGAGATTTCCAGAATGACTAAGATTGTCTTTAAGGTGATAAGCCAAGTTTTATACTGCAGTTTAGGGAATCACTTCCCAAGAATGAATAGAACTATGCCTATGGCATTTAGTAAAAATCAATGTTGAAGGACAAGAAAGCCCCATAGCTAACACTTATAAAAATCTGCCTCTTTTGCCTCATTCTGTTACCTAGCTGTTTTCTTTTATTATATGCTGGAGATACCTCTGAGCTGCAAGATGTGAATAAAAGAGAAAACTTCTTCAAACAGTGAAACTTCCCAATTCAATCTGTAGTAAACCCAGGCATTCTAGATACGGAATTTAATTTCTTTTAAACTTACTGCACTACTCAACAAAAGAAGATAAAAGCCCTACAATTGAGTAAAGAGAAAGTCTTACACAGGAGGCAACTTCCTTATTTCTTTTAAACCTCCAAAATAAAAGTTCTGAGTGAAGCAATCAAACTGATACATCTGCAAAACGCTTCCCTGAATCAAAGTCCCATTCCAAGTACATATTTTAATAGCACAGAATCCACCACACAAAGCTCAGGATTGGATTTCCTGTCATATGGAAACGGAAGTGTCTGGATCCACATGAAAGAATGAATGCTTTTGGAATGGTTTGCTTTAAATGCTATAACTGTATAGAGTACTCACATGAAAGCAGAACATAAGCAATACATGTAAATCGGTGCCAAAATCTACTCAAGTGCTACTTGGACCAGATGCAGGGTTTTAGAAGTGATATATTGCAGGCTGCCTGCTATTTTGTTTCTAAACATTTTAAGTCTCTCCAGGTACCTGCTGTGTTCTATCGATTATGATGAACAGTTTAATATTTTTGAGTTTTGCTGATTACCACTTTTCTATTGACAATTAATAATACTGTAGGGTTTTTGAGCACTAACACTAAAAGTAATAAACATTAATTCTAGTATGTCAGCTCTCTTAAGCTGAGATCATCTCGCTAGTATGAGACAAGCAAAAGCCTACAGCAAGGCTGCAATCTACAGACGTTAAAGTACCACTAGACCGTATTGCCAGAAACATTTCTTCTGGTGTACAAAAGTCATTGAAAGCAATTTGGATGAAAAGTCTTTATACCTGATCTAAGTAGGCTAAATGATGTGGTTCAGTCAGTAATATGAACAAAAAACACTGAACTCATTATTAATGCGTTTTCTTTTTTTTTTTTTTTTTGGTTTTTGTTTCACTGTTCAAATAGTTTTTCAATAAAGTAACTTCAACTGTGACAAATAATGGATTAATTCTTTGAGGAACTGCTATTAATTCAGCACTGAATGTCACGAGTTTACCCTTCTCCAGAAGTTTTAACTGCTTTCATAAAATTTTGTTATACCCTTAATGGGACTTTGGATAAAATTAATTCTAAGAGTAATTATCCATATTAAGTAGTTGACTGTCTCTGCTGCAAATGAGAACATTGAATACATCTGAGTGTGCTACATTTTAGGTGTTATCTAGCTATCTAGTCTTCCTGTGAACAAGACCGCACAGATCAACTATGATTCAATGAAGTGTGGAGATAGTACACTCCATCACTTTCAGAAGTACAGGTAGGAGAATAGGGATTTGCATGAATGTGCTGATGCTTTGGAGAAATGGGGAACTACTTTAATGTGTCCTTCACACAGCAGATGGTACGTGAAATCTGTTTCATGGTTGGTAAGCTTTGTAAAGGCTTGTAAAGATTTGTTGCCCACTCCTTTAGCCACAAAATGAAGATATATACCCACACCAAAAGCACCAAAAAATCAATTGTAATAGCACCATCTCATATAATAATCCAGGTTTTTCTTAAATTAAATAAATACTCGGTTTCAGTTATATCATGGGCTTTGTCATGACAGTAAGAAATTTTGCACCCAAAAAATGAAACTATGTTCATATTCTTCTGAAGCCATACTTTCCAATAAAAAGGTTGAAACATGTATTTACAATATTTAGTAGGATTTAAAACATGCATTGCCACGACACTTTATAGGATGTACATGTATAAACAATGAATACACCAGTTATCGTATACTGGTGAATCTGAAGTTTCTCAGCTGATATCAAATCTTAGAACACCCTTGAAACTCTCTGACATTCCCTAATCTATTTTCTTATGTGCCATCTATCAGTTTGCAACTTCTTTTTTAGGACCTTTTTTTTCTTTTTTTGTGTAGCAGAGTAGAACCTTGAGGCAACGCTGTTCTGAATTGTTTACTTATTCTTACCCTATTTTTAGTGTCTTATCAAGTTTCTAATCCAAAGCAATAATTTACCTGACAATTCACGACAACTTATTTTCTATTAATCTGTCAGAGACTTTAATCTTTTAATATTCCAAGGAATTATTCCAACAGGTTCTAGTGTATCTGTTATTCAATCAACAAACTGAGGAAATCCTAAAGAAGCAGGATGGAAAAACGTACTATTACAGAAACCATACCGTATATATATACTGTACTGGTATAATTCAGGTTTTTTGAATTCTTTTCACATTGATGGAGGTTTTAGATCTTCTGAAACATTTTCTCAACAAGTTTTCTCATTTTGAAATGATCCCAGGATAATTTCTAGCATTTTGTAAAAACTAGATACACCAGCTGCTACCTTCTTCCTTCCACCACTGTTTATTTAGATGCGAACTACACACTTTTGTTAACAGCTTGCTCATGTTAGTACGTTTCTTCAGGATTCATAGATCAATATAGTCTACACTTGATGATTTTTTACATTTCTTCAACATACTTTGGCACCTCCATTTTTGGCTCAGTTTCTAATGGCACTGGAATAATGCATGCAAATAATCTTGATTTTTCACAATCTCATGATTCTCAGCTATGTTTTCTGTTTCCTAGTATTCTGACAGACTTGCTGATTCTTTTACAGTCTTCATATTTGTGATTGATTCAGTACATGAAGTGTTTTCCATTGGCTTCTAGTACTCTGTCTAGTTGCTCTATACTTTCTTATTTGTCTTGTACAATTTTTTATTGACGTCATTAGATTGAACTGCCATTTTCTGGTGGAAAGAAACTTATTTCAGACTCTAATACCAAGACCTTTGAACTGATAGAAAAATACACTTTCTGGTATATGACAACTGCTTTTTTCCCAAAAAAGAAGATCTAAATACCATATGCACATTTAACAGGCCTATCTAATAATGGAAATATACACACAGAATACTTCATAAAGTACATTAAGGTATAAGTCCTTGTTCTAGTTCATAGCTTGAACTTTCCACATTAAATGGCTCACAAAGACTCACAAAAGGAAAGCTGAAGGTAGTAGAAAGGTTTTTCACATTCTCTTCTGCTGTACGCATTTGATTCATTGTCTACACTTCCCCATGCTTGCTGAAAAGAGTCATAAGTGTGTTTTTACACAACTGAACTACTGCTGCAGCTTACTGAAAAACAGAGGAAAAGGTGAATGAGCAGCTAATGGTCACAGTGCAGTTGAGGAACAAAGCAGGCAGCCTTAATGGCTTCTAAATTTACTCGCTTATAATTCCAACCCTTTATTATGGTATTTCTACCTATTTCTATTCAGAGGAGCTGTCAATTGAGAACCCGTTGTTTACAGTATTATAAATATTTCAGAAAACTGTAATACCATGCAAGTTCCTTAAAGTCTTAGCCATATTTTAAGGATGCTGGCCATACAAAATAATTCAAGTTTATTCATACAATCATAGGCTAGTTTGGGTTGGAAGGGACCTTTAAAGGCCATCTAGTCCAACCCTCCTGCAATGAGCATAGGCATCTTCAACTAGATCAGGTTGCTCAGAGCCCCGTCCAACCTGGCCTTGAATGTTTCCAGGGATGGGGCATCTACCACCTCTCTGGGCAACCTATGCCAGTGCCTTACCACCCTCATTGTAAAAAATTTATTCCTTATATCTAGTCTAAATATCACCTCTTTTAGTTTAAAGCCATTACCCCCTGTCCTATTGCTGCACTTCCTGATCAAAAGTCCCTCTCCAGCTTTCCTGTAGGCCCCCTTTAAGTACGGAAAGGCTGCTATAAGGTCTTCCCAGAGCCTACCCTTCTCCAGGCTGAACAAGCCCAACTCTTTCAGCTTGTCCTCACAGCAGCGGGGCTCCAGCCCTCTGAGCATCTTTGTGGCCCTCCTCTGGACGCCTTGTTGACTACAGCAGTTATGTTATGATTCAGCTAAGGCTTTAAAAGTGGGTATCAATACCCCATTATTAAACATATAATATACAGATATGTATATATTAGTCATACAATAATTCCACTTAAAAAGTTCTGCTTCTGAGGACATATAACATTTTGAAACAGTATTTTTATCTACTGGTCATACCATCACTAGATATTATCAGCTCCTTTCCAAAAACACCACAGATAGTACAAATCAGATCATATAAAGTCTACAAAATATTCCATATGTAATAATACCTTTTCCATATAATGACCCACACAAAGGCAATGATCATCAGATCCAGCTATTACAGAACCAAATATTCTGATACTGTAATTCTGTAAAAGTTTACTTCAAATGAAAATACTACAGAACCAGAGACAGCGATATACAAAAGCCTGCATTCCTCATCATTTTCTCTGACAAGGAAAAAAAAACCACATCTGAAGTCACATTTTTGATTGGTTTTATATATGAAAAAAAAAAAAAGTTTGTCTCCCATTAGTGACTTTTCTCTTCCTTGACCTTATTTTCCCAGAGAAGAGACACGTTTTCTTTTTTTAACCATCCCAGCTTTTATCATACAAGATTTCCAAGAGCTACATTTTGGAAATTGGGTTTGTGCATCGTGGCAGGTCTGGCATGTGAGGAAATCAGCTATATGCTGGATTTTTCACCCCATTCCTGTCCAAAAATACACAGCACAATTTCCATCCCATCATTTCAGCTAAGAAGAAAATCTGACAATTTATTACAGTCCTCCTGTGCCAGATAATAGTCCAATTGATGGTATGTGACAGAGCAGCTTAACTTCAAGAGCCAGCGCTTCTTCATATAACTGCTGTCACTTTTGCTTTTCTCAACTTCACCTCAGTAACTGATTTTTTTTTGCTGCTGTTTTAATTTTGATATGTCTTATTTCCTCAGGAGGTTGCCAAGAAAGTGAATAAAAAATAGGTTGATACAAAATATTCTGTATAACGTGCATCATTTTCCATCTAATGGATCCACAGAGAAGAACAGTGCCTGGTGTATACAAACAAATGATGAAATGTTCACTTGGAAACCTGCCAATCTGTCTACACATCTACACTGAGAAACCCTGCTAATTAATTTAGATCGAGGTCTACGTTGCTAGGGTCAGCCTGCTACTGTACCTAAATTTGCCCATGCAAAACTGGTTTGGCTGAGTTACTCTGCAGTCACAATTAAGCATTTACAGTAAAGACATATACTAATGTAATTAAGGTGGAAATGACAAACAGAAGACTAAGAGGCTTTGAAAGTTTTCTGCCAGTTTAGTATAAGGTAAGCACTCTATTTCTGTACATTCTGCCCTCTCTTTTATACATTTTGCAAATTGTCAAATGTATTTATCATTTATAGTACACACATAGATCAATGTCAAAGAATTCTCCTTCAGAGAAGCACCGTAACCTCATTACATAAGGGCATTTGCACTGGGACATGCCAAAAGACCATTTGTCCCAGCATCGTGACTCTGGCACTGACCAAGCAGACGGCTACGCCGTCCCAGCCTGCCGGAATCTGCAGCTCAAGAACTGTCTGAACCAGTGGAAGAGCAGTGTTCTTAAGAATTGGAAAAGCACTGCAAATGAGTGTTCATGTTCATTTACTATTCTCATAGGACTCTACATATACACCCACACACAGTGTTTTAAATGCATAATCACTAATACCTACAGGTTTTCCCTCCAGTGAAAATTCTCCTTTAGGGATGCCTGCCTCAATTGTAAAAGAAATCAGTGAGAACAACGCAACTGATGCAATTATACTTTATAAGTAATGTAGTATTCTTAATTTATCCATTTGTAAAATAAATAATGGTAATAATAACAATTAATTGTAAGACACAAAGCAGCTCAGTCTTTGTCATATCAAGACCATACTTAACTGGAGACTCTACAAACAAAGGATGAAATTAAATGTGAGTTATGAGTTAATGCATATACTTAGGCTTTTAACATGCTTAAGGTATTTACCTTCACAAGGGCGCAAGGTATAGTATGTAGTGATACTCAACTTGTACATCAGAAAATAGAGTACCTTAGATTTGAATAGAACAAAAGTTAATTAACTTATCTCAAGTTTATACAGGGATTCCTTGCCAGAAACTGAAATTAAGATTTTTAAGTATTAGCTGTTTGCTTCAAAGGTTGTACAGAAAATTTTTTACAGCTGCTTTTTTTTTAAATAAACAGAAGTTAGAAAACAAGAGTTAGAATCCTTCACTGACATTTGCTTCTTCCTATTAAGTACCAGAACCACCTGTATGTTTGAATCACGTTACTGAAACATGCTGAAATCTATGATTACATTATAGCCTTCAATGGCTAACTGCTTTTGAAGAGATCCATAAACCATGCCACGTTCCCTGCATATTTGAAAGAAGTAACAAGGGCATTTCTTTCCAATACTTACAACTTCTTTCTACTTTTTTTGAACAACAGAAAGGATTTTTCTTTTAGATGTATGTATTTTCTTATAATGCTCCCTGGCTGCAAATCTTCTCAAACACAGATCCATTTAAACAATCAAATTGTGATTTGCTAACGGTAACACAAAATAAAATGACAATCTGATTGTATTTCGGAGATAATGCTTTTATCTCGTCTCCTACTCCTATCTCTGCCACTCACAAACAATATTTTGGGATAGCTGCTAGGCGAGACAAAGCTAGTCAATACTTAGTACCTATTCAGACATCAGAGAATAAAAGCTGAATGTTGTCCATTTTATTTATGTATTATAAGCATCTTCAATCAAAGGGTGTTTTTTTTAATTACGTATTTATACACCATTTAATAACACGGGAATAAAGCTTCACTGTTAAACATAAGTGTGGATCATCTAACAACAAAGCATTTATTAAATTAGTATATAATTTTATACAGTATAGGGAATAACAACAAAATTTAAATGCATTAGTATTTTTATTGAATCTGAGTCCCTAATTGTTTGGAAACTGCTGTAAAATTAAAAGCTTCTCAGCCTCAGCTCCTCTACTAGTCACAATTATTTCACTGGGTTTGCCTGAGAGTTCAATGCAGAATCTACTGAAAGTCAGTGGAAGGGCTTCTGTTGAATTAAACGAACAAAGGGAAAAGCATTAAGCTTACTGGATCAATTAAGCCACATTGCAATTTGTATATGGTTGAACAAGAGAAGAGTAGCTAATTCTGTCAATGTGGATCTTGCCCTGAGTTTCCCGCTCAGACCATGTACATGCTAACTCATTTCCAAAGTCTCTTTTGGACTGGAAACAACAGATCTCTCACTAGATGAAACCTGGGACTACTCTATGAGCTAATATGGCAGAGGCTACATCAAGCATTACTCCTCCCAGCTCAGTCTTCCAAATCATCTTTCAGAACCATCCTCAAACACTTTTTACATGCTACACACACCCTGCTATAAACACACATATACAGTTCTCTGTGAATCATGCTGAACTTATTATTAAAAAAATAAATTCCTAAATGATTCATATGAAAATTGACTGTTTCAGAAGTACATTGAGCCCACTGCGTAACCTTGTGACCGTGTGCCTCATAGTATCACAGCCTTACCAGGACTACACGTACTGCTGTGAAAATTTCCTTGGCCATTTTCAGGTATGTAACAGCTTTGTGCTTCTGACTTAGAGCTCTGAAAAACACTGGTCAAAATAAAAAAGCTCCCAAGCCTTCAATAGGTTCTATAATGAAAGCTGAAGAGGTCCTACAGAATACAAAGCGTAAAGTATTAGGCATGTGCTCTGTCCACTGGGCTAGAGGCTTTGGGGACATAAGCATTGATGGGGCAAATGCCCGAAGCAAGGGACAGCTGTGAGAGCCTTGTGGACTACATGCACAAGACTGCCCTACAAAACAGGGGTCAGATAGATGTGAGTATACCCAAAGCTAAAGAGGCAGATCATCACTCCCAAAATTGGATTAAAACAAAGAAACAACTTCAGAATTAAAAAACCAATGTAAGCATAGCCACTGATGCATACATAAGAACAGAGCTCAGTGGAATTTCTTATATGCAACCATGCAAAGAAAGAATCTACTTTTTCTACTCAATTTTTAAAATGTAAATACACTGACTTCATCATCCCCCCCTCCCCAATAAAAATCTTCACCTGTCATCAATAACTGGAAAGGATACTTTCAACAGAGTCATTGATGCTTATACACTCAGAGGTTTTTTAGCATTAATGGGAGTTTTAAAAACAAGAGTTTCTGGATCAGCATCTGCTGTGATAGATGATATGTCTGAATATTTGTAGATCTCCTTCCAGCCCACTGTTTTCAAGGTAAGCTGTTCTTCTATGCATTGTCACTGATCCATAACAGCTATGATCCAAAATTAACACTTCCCAAAAATACAAAGTATTTTTATTGAATTCATACAAGCATATACTCTTCTGTGAGCTGATATTTTGGGTTACACTTTCCAAGTGAGCTTTAGATAAACTAAATTTGTACAGCAGGAGCTGCTTAAGCTTTAACTTAAAAATCCAGAGCCAGGATGGTCACAGTTAGGAACGATTAACTACCATCCTGTATCACCAGACTCTCTGAAGACTGGAGACTTTGCATACCATATGTGCTCTGAAGGTGTCCTAAAAGAAGGGACTATGTAGCGAGTAATTTAAAAAAAAAACAAAAACCAAAAAAAACAACCAACCAACCAAACAAAAAAGTTTGATTATTCTTCTATGAAGAAGAGAGGTAGGGTAGAAGGAGAGCGAGTGAGAGTGTGTGTGTACAAACATGCACCACTAGAGAGTATTTCCTCCAGTTAATTGAAATAAAAATCATGTCACTCGTAGACAAGAACACATGATCCTATTGTTTCATTACTTACATAACCATTATCCTGCAATTCTTCAAGTCTGCACTAATTAAACATAGTATTTTCACCAAAATTAATAGCCCAGTTTATGACATTATCTACTTGTCAAAGGCATACTGACCTTCATTAACAATAATAACACTTTTGAATAGATGTAAAATGCTAGCACTTTGGAAATAACTTCAGACATCTGCTTATTCCTCTCTCAAAACTTTCTCAATCTAAACAAGGGCATTTTTTTGCTGTCACTATTAAAGATATGAAACAAAGAAAAGCTGAAATCTTAAGTAGATTATAAAATAATCTTTCATAGATTTTCTGATACCTTTTTAATTACAGTAGTACAGGTAATTCAAACAGAGTTAATGGCTCCCTAGTGTTTTCATTAGGCAGGTAATAATTTGTCAGTAAATGACTACTACTGCCTAAAGCTTGACTGGAAATCTCAACCTGTCACAGCACTTTGTCAGATCATGGAGCAACCCTCCATCTCCCAAAGCAGCTAGATGATCAAAAATCTTCAAGGCAACAAGTTTTACTCCTAGAACTCCTTGACTGGAGCGTCAAGAGGAATGGCCAGCACAGATCAAAGCAGTCATCCATCTAATCCCAAATCCTGTCTTGAACAGTGACATTTTACAGGAAAAAACCCCAAAACTCTTCATTTAGGAGACAAATCTACCCTGTGAAAAGTGTCCTTTTTACCACATGTGCCACTAGACCATTTATGCAAGGAAGCATGAAGATTTGTAATCCTTTCAATACTCTGACATATTTTTAAATACTAATCATTTCAAGTAGAGTGTTATTTTATTCTTATTAATGTTCAGTTCAGGATACCATATGGCAATGAGTGATGCAGATTAATCATTAGTCCCAAGAGAAAAACGATCTCCCTGTGCTGGTTTTGAACAGGCCAGCTTTCCAATTCTGTGCCCTTCCTCTTTAGAACATGAAAAGTTTAGAAAATAGGAATCTATCCTCTCCACATCTTCCATGATCTCATATCACAGTTTTACCACATCTCCTCTCCAAAATTAATTCTTTCCCTTCTATTAGGAATTCAATGAACAAAAATGAAGACTTGAGCAGATTGCTGGAAAATAAACTGGGGACTGTTTTCTTCAGATGTGTACTAGGCTAAATGTTAGGTGAAAATCAGTACTTTGTAATTTTAAGTGATGGCAGAGAGGTAATGAGAAAGACCACAACATGCAGTAGACAGGAAAATAGACCACCAAATCGCTGGAGAGCCGTCCTACATCTGGAGACCCCTTCTAGTTATTTGTACCTTCTGCATGATCTTACCATTTGTTTCTACCAGTTCTTCCCTATAATAAATTTTGACCTCAAAATTGCTTTATGAGGTTCAGAAGGATTCTGAACTACACAAATCAATATTAATGGGGAACATATAAGTACAAACATAAGGATAAACAAACCAGGCCCGTAGTCTTGTAGTGAGTGAGAGCTGTACTATAAAAATAAATGAAACTTAGAAAACATGGAGAGAAGTACAGGCAACCAATTTTTTTTTTTTTTAATTATTTTTAATAGGGGGAAATTATATTGATTGAAGGGAAAACTACAGGTTTCTAGTCACATCCTTGCTTCTTATTGGCCTGTTTTTTTGTGTAAGCCCTTTGGCATCACAGCCAATGTTATGTTTTTGTACAGAGCCTGATATGTCTTGGAGGCTATTATTAATAATATATAATCCAGCTAGACTTGCAAATATTTTTTTAACATTTATTATAACTTCTCAGGCAGGTTTGACAGACTAAAATATTCCCTAAAATGATGCCTCAATTTACCAGAATATATTGCAGGCCAGTGTATGCCATAACTTACACTAATACTTTAAGTTAGGCTTCCTAAAGTAGAAAAGATATTTAATTAAAATACCAAATCTCACTTCATTCATGATAACTTGTAAACACTCATTAGGAAGTTTATACCTAAACTAATGTTAGGTGTGGGACTTGCTTCTTGGATACTATATGGTTCATTAAATACCTGTTTTTCTTCTGACAGGTGATTGGGCCATGTCATAATTAAGGACAGTGTTTACAGCTGTACAAGAGACAAATGACAAATGCGAAGCCCAGTCATGCTACAAGACCTGAATTAAGGTGTTCTGTGAACACAGTAGATACTATTCTTTAATAAATGAGACAAAATAAACACCCACAGACAGCAACCTGGACTGCAGTCCAGGTATATGCTGACCTTGACAGATACTAGCCATTTAGCCAACTCAATACTGGCCATTTTAGATTCTGAGTATTTTTGTGGGAAAATGATCGTTCTTTAGCATATACATACACTCCCAAAACAGTAGCTTGGACCTGGACAAGTTTATACTACTAAATGGGAGTCCTAAAGATGGTAAAGAACTCGATTATTTGCAAATGTAGTTGTCAAACATACATAATAAAGTGATTCTCATATATGATGCTTCTGTATGAATATGAGAGAATGTATACGTACATGGATTAACCTAGGAGAGGCTACCCAATAGGAAAATATGGAGATAGAGACAACCCTAAAATACAATAGAAAGGGCCAAACCCCGACCTCATTGGAAAAAAAAAAAAGAGATCAACTGTAATATGAATACACCTGTTAAGTGCAGAGGAATTAACGAGAAAAATACCCAAGGGATATAAACAGTACTAACTCAAGTCAGTTAGAAAGATTCATGCCGAATGTCATAAAGGTTTAAAGGACTGAAGTGCCATATGTAGGTCTAGAAAATCATCTGAAGAAGCACCGCTCTCAAAGTATGAATTTGTCACATAATGACAATGTAAGGTCGGTCATGTTTGCGCACATTGTCCCAGCATGCCAAGCCGTTTGCTAAGGAGCACTGTTCTGTTCACAGTGCTCACAGTGTTGTGTCAACTGGTTAAGAACAACCAATACTGTTATTTTAGGGGGAAGTATGGAAAAGACTGATAATAAATAAAATTCAAAAGTGAACAAACAAGGCATTTGGTTCTCCCATATCCTCATGGACTTGGGAGCAACAGCCAGACTCCCTCATGTAGGAGTTAACCACACAGATCTTATGCCATACAAGCATACTGGTATGAAAGCCAAATGGAGACTGTCACAACAGAGACTGTTCCCATCAAGGTCTTCTCACGCAAAAAGGAGAAATCCCTAGATTTAGGGAAGAGCTTTTAGCTCCTTCACTTCTCCTCAGTGCTCTGCAGCCTGACTGGAATGATGATCCAGATCCCAAGAAGGTTCTCGTTAGGACCTCGTTACCTCTTGTCAGTAATTGTTCACTAAGTAAGTGGTCACTGTTACCCTTCAACCCAAAGAAAGAAACATCCTGAGAAATCTATATAAATGCTTAGGGGTGAATAGTTACAGATCAGTCCTCGTAACTACTTGACAAGGAATTTTTGCTATAGGTAAGAACAAACATGCTTTGTATACAACTGTTTCCAGGCAGTATTTCCAGCCATACCGATCCAGACAGAGCAAATCCTATTGCGTAGCACGTATTTTTATCTACCCTCTTTCTCTTTATACTATTACATGTTTATATATTCTGTAAATTATCTGAGTAAAGAAAATATACATTATTACAGTTTTGCTCTGCAAAAGTCACTGCAGAAAACCAGCGTGACTACACATCATGTCATTTTTTTCTTTACAGAAAAAAGTGATAGGTGCACTGCTTGTACAAGTATGACAATCACATCAAATAAACATCATTTTTCATGGAGTAAACTGACAGTGACATTTAATATGGGGAACAGGGGACAGATTTTCAAATCCATGGAAATCTTTGACAGATATAATCTTAGATACAAAACCAGGCTAGGATACCGTGCACATGTCAGGGCAGAATAAAATCTAACTTTTTCATAGACAATAGACAGGATTTTACAACTTACATATTTATAGGCTCATTCAATTACTCTACAGCAAAGGGTATAATCACTATATTTTCTCAAATCAATCAATAATTCACATTGATCATAACTAGCTACTCTGCTTTAAAAGAGGCATTGAATATCCTAGAAGTCCAGGTGCAAGATTTCTTATGGTTTGCCTTTAGAACGTGCAAGCCATATATCCAATGAATTAAAGACAAACATTTTGGTTTGAATAATATTTTATTTTTAATTTTGTGGGTCAAAGAGAGGAGAGCCTTATAAAATCCCTAAAGGGAATTTCTGCCAGATGATACCAGTTTCTTTACCTTGATCTCTGGAAAGTAATTGGAGAAATACAGATATTCATACACTGAATTAAGAGAAACTTTAGATTTCCATTGTGCTGTATGGGAGCCAGATTACTCTGGAACCCTAAATACAAATTAATGCAAATAGTACTATTTCCCTAAGGCACAACATTATTTTTGTGGTATAAAACAAAATCAGCTTTTCATGGAAACAGTAAGAGAAACCTTTAAACTTCAGAACTTCCGACAGATTATGCTTTATTCAGTAAGAATTTTAACATTTTAACTAAAAATTTCTCTCTCTTCTGTTTCCAAAGATAGACTCTCAACTGCACGAGAATTCATGGCTGTCTTGTTTGTTCACAACCAAACTGAAACAGTAAGGCACTTACCAAGGCGTGAACAGCCCCCGTTTATCTGGATAGAATGTTAACATCCAAATGCAATTTTCACAGATTAAATGTTAAAAGTTTGTTCAAAACAAAAATTAGCTGCAACTATATTATATAATACCGCTAATTCAAGAAACATCACTGAAAACATAACTATATTAAAGTCTGGCTAAGTACAGTTTTCAAAATGGCTATGAAAGGCATGTATGGAGGCAGTATAGATTTCAGTTTTGTGACACATAGCTTGTCCCTGAAAAGCTGACGCAGGATGTAATTACACAATACATTTTCTTCGGAAGTGGTTTAACGCACACTGCCCAGCCCATCATTCTTGTCACTCATTTTGCTGGCCCTCCATACTGCACCAGTACAGCGATTTGCAGGCCTTTGTTGTAAGTAAAATTAAAAACAACAGTTGAAAAAACCTCAGTGTTTCTGGCTTTTTTTTTTTCATGTGTGTGTGTAGGGTTCATGTAGACCATTTCCAGGGTTCACAAAGAGATGTATTACATATGGGGTATGGGAGGCAGGAGGACAGAGCTGGCAGCAAACCAGATGTAGGAGTGAGAAGGGCAGACAGAAGCAGGGGAACAGGACAGGACCTTCTCAAACCCAATCTTCTGCTGAAAAAAACATGTTGTCTAACTATTCTGAAGTGAGTATCTGAAGTATATGAGCAATGATTATAAGAAATGACAATGTCTGTTGCTAAGAAAACAGCATAAACAAAATAAAGAAACATGCTGAAAACTAAGGAGGGCTTTCACGAAAAACCCATGCGTTTTTGTGTTTAACGTAACACATGTAATAACCCATTACCTTACAGTATCTTAGTCATAACAGATAATTATGTTCATTTTTGTAGCAATAATGTCAAGAAATATGGTAGATCTCCATACTGAAAACAAAACCCAGTGACCTAGATAACATTGTGTATTTCATTCCAAAATTTGATTAGATTTGGTTACATACAGAGCCAAAGTTCAAAGTAGGAAAAGTATATACTATTTTTGCTCTGAGTATTTTTAGCACACCATTTCTCTTCTTTTTTTTGTGTGTGTGAAATAGCTGGATTCAAAGCAGCTACAGGTACTTATAACCAAGCATTAGGTTTCACTGAAAGCATGGTGTAATAAAACAACTTGGTAGTCACTAAGTTTCAGAAGGGCAGGATACTGCCAAGGAGCTGACCAGAAGGTCCCTGCCTCTGAGAAGTAGTGATTTTTGACTCCTATAACCTGCTGAGTGAGTTCAACCAGAAAATACAAAATTCTTTAAGATTAAATATATATACAGTACTTGAATTTATTCCTGAAATGACCGTCATAGTTCTAAAAATACAAATAACAAAATGGATATGATTTTCCTGCTCCATGCAGGAGATTCCACTGCAGATAGTCAGACTGCTCTCATGAATCAGGTAATCAAAATGTTCCCATACCATATTCCTAAGCACACTGCAATATTGTAGTTTATTCTAGTTACATGTTCATGTCAAAGGTTTGGTTTTTTTCCCAAGGAAAGAAATTCAGATACAGTTTGAATTATTCAGAGAAACAAGTCAGAAAGGCAGCACTCAGTGTAGTGCATAAAACCATGGGTATTATCATTCCACAAAAAAAAAGAAGCACTTGAAATACGTGCTGTCTAAAATAGCACGTACATACAGAAACATGGAACATACAGAAATAAACTATCTTTTATTGTTCAACTCTTCTGTGATGAGTTTCTCTTTCACATGGAGAGAAGCAACCTGTAAGATATTACTTGCCTTGTAAAGATATAGAGGTATATGATAAATGGGAGGACATAGAGCACAAGTTTACCCACAACTTTGGATGTCGGAATGATAACTGACTTTATAGACAAAGGAAATGTGGTAGAAGTAACCTATCTAAACCTTAATATTAAGTATTTGACATATATAGGAAAAAACTAGTTAATCTGCATAAAGTGGTAACAAAAGAATTGTAAAGATAGATAAGGAAGTGCTTAAAGGGTACGTAGCAAAGTAAAGACATTACAAAAGAAAAAGGAACAAATAGGCTGGAGGCTTTTTATCTAATGTTAATGGCTTCCATAAAAACACAGGAGGTGCTGGTAAGGTTTTCAGGTGGCAGGAGGTTGGAAGTGATCAGCTTGAAGGGCACCAGAATACCAAACATGAATAACTAGGTAACCTTGAGAATGATGGTAGAATGAAATTTAACACTATTAAAATTTAAGTGTACTAATAACAGGCAATGGTAGCCCAGGGGGTAGTTCATGGGAAAAGTTACAAGCTGAAAATTTCTTTTGAATATTAATTAACAGGATGACTACGTCCCAAAATTCTTCCAACCTAGTAACTCCCATTTACTCCCCCATACTTCTTTTTAATGCCTCAATTTTCCCACCTCTGTTTTGAAGTATCCCATTCTTCCCTACATTCCATATATACAAAGAATGACACACGTTTCTGACAGGGACAGAATGGGTCTCTACAGAACTGCCCCAGATGCTCCTCTCTCTAAGCGCTCCTGGTTAACATCATCATGAGAAAGATAAAGGTACTTTGCTTTTCTATATAAACATTTTTGATATTTTTCTACAGACACTGACATTATCTATATACATTATCTATACACGTACCTATACTGTCTATAGACATTCATCCTCCAATTCAATGCATGAGGGTCTTATCTAGAAGGTTTTATAAAATTCTTATAAAGAATAATGAAAAAAATGAAGTTAAATTGTCATGGGTGAAGAGAAGAACTACTGAGGCTGATTGGTGAATAGTGAACTCCACAGCAAAATAGACTAAGCTTTGCTTGTTTGCCTAGTAAAGTGAATTCCAAAATACAATTATAATTTATTTTTTTTTTAAATGGATCAGAACAATAAAAATTATCGAATTAAAAGAATAATGTTGGTACAAAACAAATGCCATGAATAAACTGGCATGGAAATTAGAAAACTTAAGAATGATTAAAGGAATTTGATAGCTCCAAGCAGTCGTAAGAATCATTTTTAAGACAGAGCCTGACATAAAAGACATTATGTGATATGGTTGCCAGAAACAGAGGCTGAATTTGTTTACACACAAGTGTTCTGTGATCATAATTCTGAATTTGGCAAATTGCTTGTGCCTAAAATACATGACGTACTTTAATCACAGGGATCTTTCTTGGTCTATATATAGGAATATTCACATTAGACACATTAAAATATGTATATATTCAGACAGAGTTTAGCCAGAAAGAAACACATTAGATCCTTGCATGAATAACTTTCATACAAATTATTTTTCAGTTGCTGAAAAAGAAAGCATATCCATTCCAATTATATATATACACACATATACATGTCTGTGTGCACACAGAATCGTATTTGAAAAGTGTATATACTTGGAAAATAATCATAGACTTCTTTGGTTTTATTCTGGATCCACTTTTGCAGTCAACAAAAGTATTTGTTATTAAAACTATGAACACGAACAGTAAAACTTCAGTGAACTACCAGTTGGTCTATTAATTGCACTGACACCACTTCTTTCATGAGTGGAAGTTCTGTAAGCAAGTCCAGTGGAATTCTGTACTGTTTCTTACAGTTTGAAAATTCACTCTACCAAGTACACCTTAGCCCCAACATTTATTTTAATAGACAAAATTTTATTTTTAAAAATTAAGCCCCATATTTTAGATCAAAAAGTAAAACAAGTTATTTTGAGATTTCTTCTATAATATACACTAGAAAGGGATATAGGGGGACACCCTATATTTTTGATCAGTGGTTCTTTCTAGAGGCCTTTTTTTCCTTATTTTACCGCCATGGTATCTCTGTTTCTTATAGTAGTAATACAGTTTTTTTCCCTTTTTTCTCTCCAAAGGACAGATACTGCATATTTCAGAACATCCTCAGCCTCTGAGACACTTGTCACTTCTATAACCAGAAAATAATTCTGTATTACAAAAACTGCATTACAGTAGTAGGAGTTTTAACTCATATTTACGGAAACAGGAGTGGTGTAACGTAAGTCTCTGTAAAACTCTTCATGACTTACATCTGCTTAAACCCCATTGTGAAACAGATATACGGGGTTTATTCTCTGAGTAAAAGTTATTCTAGGCAACAGCTACTCTAAGTCACAAAAATAATTTCTGGAAACATTAACTATCTTTTAGCGGTGGTCCCCAAACCTTTTTGGATACGTACCCTTAAATCACCACACACATAATGAGTCTGTAATATCCCACACATCAGAGCCTTCTGACTTGCTGCTTTGAAAACACCCCAAACATTACAAACTGCATTAGTTTTGTTAAAGTATCAGCTAAAATGCTTCCAAGTAATAAAAAAGTGACCCAACACACATACAAGCACACCCAAACCCCATGTTTTTACTCACAGGCTGAGGTTTGCAGGTTCGGCCCGCACAAGATGGCAGCTCGCTGCCCTCTGCCCAGGTGCGTGCAATGCAGGACACTGCCTCACAGGTGCAAACACTCACGAATTCACACCTGCTCAAAAGATAACGACTTAAACCCATCAGATTTCACCCGCACAGATAAGAGGGCTTGGGGGCATGACCGAGGAAGGCTCTTTCTGCCTACGTGCCTCTCTTCCTTGGGGAGGCAGTGAGGCCCCGCTGTGGTGTCTGATCTGGCATCTGTTTTGTTCGTGCTCCTTCAGTCACTTCCTCTTTCTCCAAGAACCGCCCAGTTCGGGAAGAGTCCTCGGGCGTGAGGTAAAGCCGGTCAGCGCTTAGGGGCCCGCTGGGAGCCCTCAGCGAGGAGCGGGAAGGCGCTTACGAGCCCAGCCAGGGGCCGCCGCCATTTTGCACACGGCCAGGCCTGCCTCAGCTGCTGACCCTCGCTCGGGCCCACCTCTGTGGGACTGTTTTTCTTTAAGTTTCAAAAAGAAAAATAAAAAGGCAGCCTCTTGGGAATTCCAAAAGAAGGTATGATACTCGACGCAACTAATACATATGGCTCTGAATTTTAAGGATGTTACTTGTTAGGAAGCTAAATGTGTATGGTCTCATGAAGGAAATGTTTTAAGTGAAGATTAATTCTTAAAAATATGTCTTCGTGCTATTCATACATAGTTCAAGCATTCCCTTATTACAGGCAAATAATAAATGTTTATTTCTCTGGATGGCTTGTCAGTATATGTCAGTTTGTGAAGTTTAAGATAAAATATCAACACAAAGCCTCAGTATATTAGGCCCCTTGTGTTTTAACCCATTTAGTGCTTTCAGTTCTATCTCAGTAACTCTGTACATGAAAAAATGCATAATATTATTTCCACTTGATAAGACTATACTTAAGGGATCCTGGTGTATTGAAACAGTTATGCATGCCCTGCAGGTTACTCTATTTTTTTTCCCCCTCCTATTTTCAGATCCTCATTTATTTTTGTTTTTAACAGAATTTAAAATTAAGATTTTTTTAGAGCAGATAAAACAGCCAAGTGCTCACTGATGCTTTTAGGAAAATCCCTCTTTTGAATGCAAAAGCTGTTGCAGTTCACGCTATCCATAGCAGATCACACAGGCAAGTCTAACAAGCTTCTGTTGGAGCAGTGAGCTTTTTTATTATTATTATTCCAGTCAGTCAACTGACAACAGCTCCAACCCAGTTAGAAATCCTTTAAACTGCACTTCAGAAATCACCATCACAATTGCTACTAATTGGCACTTTTGCTGGCAGCTTCAAGAGAAGAAAGAAGCCGGTGACTGAAGGGGCCATAGAGAAGGAGCTCCCCGTCGCTCCTGTCAGCAATCCTCTCCCCACAGCAGCGCTCAGCGCGCCCCTGCAGCACCACCGAGGCTTGGAAACACAACCCAACCACCCCCAGCCCATCCATCTGGGCTCTACCTGTTCATAACTGGGAACCATCACCCTCGGGACTGGCAATCCAGTGTTTCAGTGGTCCTGAGAATCATTTAGGAAAGGTTGTTAAAATATTTTTTTTAACGGTTACTGTTTAAGCATGCTGTTTTACAGGCTGTCTTCTGTTAGATTAGCTTACTCTTTAAAAGGAAAACAAGTTGTCTGAGGCTGGATGAGAGAAAGCTATGAGCCACGCTGTACCCTATGAAATCAGAGCTGAGAGAAGATTAGAAAACAGAATGAATGTATTTAAATTTTTAGAAACTTTTTTCTCATTTTTAATGAAACTGTGAAGTCAATGTGCTGTGCTTTGACTGGAATCCATATATAGCCAACATGCTAGCCCACTTTGCTCACTCTGGTACAAACCTGTTTGACATGGATCGTGTGTAGTAAGGCTCTTAAATGAAAATCCACAACTGATTTTCATAAACAAGTATTTCCATGACTTGTTTTCACTTCTTTTTGATATCTAGTTGTATGTTAGGACAAACAACCTCTAAGTTTTGTTGGGAGTTTTTTGTGAACAATTTAACTTGAGGAAGACCAGGCCTTAACTCATGTTAAGGCAAAGGCTTGTTCACCTGAGTGAAACCTGCAGAAATCAGGTAAACTACCTAAGTGATTAACCTATTGGTTCTTTGATAAAATCACTTTCCTAATGTGTGGCAATTAAAGGATTGTGGCATTCCTTTCTTGAAAGACACATTATTGCAAGTCAGTCAAATAAAAAGATTTAGGTTTGTGCTTTACTTGGAAGTCCCATTGCACAGCTGGATACACACAATATTCCCCTGTAACTATGGAATTGCTGACATGGTTAGGCTTGCTAAATGTATAATTAGCATAAATTAAGTCAACCTGTCCACTAAGTTCAAGGAACACAGAAGAAATTATTACACTTACTTCACATCTTAATGGAGAAAATACCATTTTTCCATTTTGAGCATGTCTGGTTTTTGCTGAAAGCTTCTCAATGTCAGACACGCACTGGCTAGAGGACTTTTTTTGCAGTAAGACCAGGACTTGGGCCTACTGCTTAGAATTCCTTACTATTTTCCCAAATGATGGTTTAGTAAGACTAAAGTCTATACACTGCAAAGTTCACCTTATGCTGAACAGGTGGAGAGTTGTAAATCAAACACACGATCAGTTCATTGCCTGTGTGCCATTTTAAAAGATATCTCTAGTCTCTATAAATCAGCTGGCTTTGTTAAGCTACTGATCTTAGGTTGTGTCACTGCACAGAAGAGGAAACAATCTACACTTGCAAGTCCCACTCAGAACCAAGACAATGGGTCTGCTGTGCAGAACAGAATGACTTGCATGGTCCCTTGGATCCATCCTACTTGGATGAAATATCTAAGTTACTTCTGCAATGAGGATAGTGACATACTTCAGCAGCTCAAAAACTATATTGAAAGAGCCCAACCTAAAAATTTGCTCTGTTAGACACCAGAGCTGTTAAAAAAACCCAAAACAAACCAACCCACCCCAAAACAAGAACAAAAACCCCAACCCCACCACAAACAAGCCATAACCTCTTGGCATTTCAGGTTAATCACATAATAATTGAAATCTTCTGGTTATTAAAGGTTAAGACGTTCTTGTCGACATATAGTATGCATTGTATACGTATTATGAAATATATCAGTATTATGCCAGTTCAGTGTAAACCAGCAAACAATTGTTTTTTAGATATTGGGAAAACAAATTTTAAAACACTTTTTTTTTTCCTTACAATGGAAGCAGTTGCTAGGAGCATTAAATATTTTTTCTACTTACTGTTTTATTTATCGTTCTGTCGAGCTAGGAACATTTGAAGTACTTTTGCACTAAATATATTCAACTTATCAAAAATCATGTACAGAATGAAAAGTGCCAGAATAAAATTAGCAAGATTCTTTTTCAGTGCAAGTCATAACAAACAGAGCTTTATATTTGGTGCAGTGTAATTTTTGCTTTAAAGTCAAAGTTTAACCTTTAAAATAAACTGCAGAATGAAAAAGTGGAATCCTGTTTTTCTGAGGAGGAATTTAGAAACAATATGTTGTTATGCATATAATTTTAATTAATGGAACTTACTGCACAACAGTCATTATGAGGCCCACATTTGATTGACACCTGATATTCAAGTGGAAAATGAGTAATTATGTGTTTTTTGGAAAAGAAAGGGGCATAATTTTTTTGTTCAACATGTTAGTCAACTGCAGTAAGAATGTGGAGTACGAGAATTAACACCCACAAGCTTTTTATTTAATAAATCTCTACTGTTTCAACAGCCAAATGAAGAAGAGGAAATTACTCCAAAATATTAACAGAAATTTTCACCAAATTGAGTTCCTATGGGAAGGTGACTTTAATCAGACTCCAGTGGACTTTGTAGCATGACTTTTGGTATGCTAGTAAGACTTTTCTGAGTAAAATGGTAAAACTGGCAGATACTTAACAAAGGAAGGTCATTAAAACATACTGTCTTGGAGTTATCAGTCAACTAGCGAGAGGTAAACTATACCTGATATCCAGTATACCTGATTTTTACCAATGCCAGCTATTACAAAATACCTTTAAGATTCTTACTTGCTACCTATTATCTGGAGTAAAAAGTAGCTATAAGTGCAAATTTAGTTTTAGTAGCAGTTGCTGGTAGCTAGTGCTGGGGAGAGTTATAGATCCTCTTACGAATTTTTCTGGAAGCTTGCTACAAAGACATGTCAGATGAGCTAGAAACAAATATTGCTTGATATGGTTAAAACTCTGGAGTGGAAAGTATGAGACTTTTATTATATTGAATAATTGAAATAAGCTGAAATTTGGATCACATCACATCATCATGACAGACTAACTTTTATGGGCATTAGCCCTTATATCAGACAGATATGACAGTAGTAATAGTGTATGTAGCAACCAAAGTTACCACAGAATAATGTAACACTGAAACTTTTTGTTCTATATGATTTGGTTAATTCTTCTACTTTGATTAAGCTGGCAGCAAAATGTTTCGGGACATTTGTTTTTTGTTTTCTCTATCTGAGAACTGTTGCATCCTTAACTCTAACATTTCTTTTACAGTTAGAAGAATCTTGGAATTGCACCAGCACTGACTTCATTTCAGCTATGCGTGAAACCACATATTACTCCTGAGGTGAGTATTCCATGCCTTAAGTGATATGCTTCCATTTAAGATCTAAAACCAGGATTATATAGAAGTGGAAAACTAATTATAATAATGTACCTTTCAGCTGGTAGAGTAAACCCCTTTTTTTGGAAAAAAAGATGATCTTACAGACACTTAAAGATGCATTTTAAGAAGGACAACACTGTACTTGATTTGTATGCCTAATTTGCAGTGCAAAGATAAGAAATCAACTACTTGTTCTTGCCTCATATTTTCAATGAGCTTGTTATTTGCTCTTGCTCAGTGTTTGTGCAAGAAAAATTGCTCATCGGAAAGTAAAGTAGAAAAGAACAAAGAAAAACATTTTAAGCTTAATTTTAATTTGTGCATGCTGGGTAAACAGCATGCATTTTCTTGTAAAAATTGTGTTGAAATTGGAGCCATTGAGCTAGGGAGTGTTCAATCTCAGTTTTGCTTGTTTAACCAGTTCTTGATTTCTATGCAAGTGAATCTAATGCAGTATGGCTTGGGGATGTTTCTTACTGTATTTCATTACAGCTGCTGAAAATTTAAAGCAATTAGCTTTTCATGTTTCTCTCTGTTTCTTTTTGTGTAGTGTTCCCTATCATGGGATTGCTTTTATTATCTTGTATGTTAAACCTCATCAAATTTGTATCCTTGTTTCTCAGGCAAAAATTAGCTATGAACTGTATGTGCTGAGCTTGAGTTATGTTATGTAGATGTCTCCTGATTTTACAATATGCTTCTGTTCAAAGATCAGCTCGTAGATTACTGGTATGCCTTAGGGCTTAGACAGATGCTCTCAGTTTTGGTTAGTTCATACGAACTTGGACCCCAAGCACTTCTTAACATAGGTGTCCTTCTTGTTGTTGAAGTTATTTGAAGAAGCTGCCACACCATACAGTAGGACATGGATTCTCACTGGTGAGTTATGGTTCTGAATGAAACCGTACAATACTCATTTTGTTTTGCACAAATGGGGTGATTTTTTAAATTCGTGTAAAGCTATTCTAGAGCCTGATTATCCCTGTATGTTGAGGACATTTGATAGTCATTTAGATTTAAACTTACCCAAAAGGGCATACAACTCCCAGAAACTGAGATAGGCATTTAATTAGTTTAAAACAAACTCCCAATATCTCTAGCAAAGTTTCCTCAGCCTATATAAGATTTTTTTTTCCTGTTTTTCAAGCTGCAAACTTGAGTAGGGAAACCTATCTGAAATGCTAAAAGTGGTAATAAATTGCTGTTTCAGTAGCCCCAGGAGTGCTGCCAGTGTGCTGCAATAATATTTCAACAATGCAGTGCTTATTTTAATGTTTTAAGCTTGAGCTGATGCAAGACTCCAATTCGGTCAGGCTTTGAGAGCCTGGATCTGTGTAGATTTTCTATTTATAATGAGAACCATAGACAAAAAAAGGCTTTCAAATGCAAAAGCCAAGTTTGGTTAGAACACACCTGGAGCTGTTACCTTCTTCAATAGCTCAAAATCAGAATGAGATAATAAAATCAGAAGACTTATAAACATGTCACCCTCTTTGTCACTGTGTCTTTACAGGATATTGAAAGGGCCTTTCTTTCAGCCTTGCTCTCAGTTTAGCAACTCCGACATTGTTACAGTCTCTATTTGTTCTGCTCCAAGTCCCTAAGATGTTTCTGTCTGCTGCTTCTCAGGCCTCCACATCTGTCTACATGTCAGCTCCCCACTGGCTGTCTCTCATTCTCCTTCCTCCCTTTCTTACCTTATGCCAAAACAACTGGGGAGTTGGATTAGTTGCCCTCTTAAATTAAGAGGAGATATGGAAGAGTTATGGCTCTCTACCCTTCTCACTGGGTGACCCAGTTTGCAGCCAGCAGGCCAAGACAAACTGCAGCTTATACCCACACTTTTTAAAAAGAACACTCCAAAATATAATGCAAACAAATAAAACACTTTGGAAAATAAGGCATGCTTGTGCATAATGGGAAAATGATCACAAAATGCCTGGCAGAAAAACTAACAGGTGTGAAGCTTGAACAGTCTATTTTGTTCAAACTAGCACCCTCAAAAAAAGAGGAGAAAGGGCTGAAAAACCCCAGAAAACTAAGACTCTAAAATTTTGATAAAAAACACTGAACTAGTTGAAATTTTATTCTGAAAATTTAAATGTGGCTTATAAATAGTAAAATTAACCTTTCTCCACAATGGACTATAGCCCCACTTAGAATCCCCTGTCTGCGGCACTCCAACATTTTGCACTTGGCATACAAGGGACACAAACACAGTATCAAAATCTCCAGATAGCTGGATAGGAACATGACAGTCTACACAATCAGAGGCATTTCATAGAGATATATCTTTCCAGACACTTCAATAGCTCACAGCCTTGGTGTTGATGAGCAGTAAGCTTGTACTTGAATGTCACTCTTGTTTTCTACCACTTTCTGGATGCACAAAAATATATAGGCAATAAAACTAGCCTTACAACTAGTCCTCTAGTTGTAAGCGTTTCCTATTTAATTCCTGTTAAAGACATGACAAGAGAAATGTTTCCAAAATTGAAAACTCTGTTCCTATCCTGTTCAATTTTTGCTGCAACAGTATAAACAGGTCAACTATGGCACTCTTTTTGTTACAGACTTTTTTTGCGTAGAAATAAGTTAACTCCCCTTTAATCAGAATGTGCTGTAGGCAAATGAAGCCTACATAATAATAAAAGTACTGCTTCAAACCTTCTGAATGTAAGAGAAACTCAATCTTGCCATCCAAGGAAAAAACCTGTAACCGGTCCTAGGTGGATTTTTCCTGTAAATGGTAGTGTGTGGGAATGGGGACCTTTCTGAGTGCAGAGGCTGCCTTAACCCTAACCCCACCTTGCTGATGGAGCAGTTGTAGTAGGCACAGTTCTCCAAAGCTCTGGCATAAACAAGACAGTGCGGCTACATCTGCCTCTTTCTTTGTTTTGTTAGCAACTAGAATGGCCCCCATTCTTCGCACTCTCCTTTCTTGAAGATTCAAGTGTCTGCCTCCCCTGCCAAGTTGATGATAGTATCTAAGGCATTTTGTCTTTCATATTTTGCTTCACTCATTCTATTTCTTTTAGTTTGGGGGTGGGATTTGGCTCCTTTGCTTAAAATTGTCATATAGTTAAAACTGGAAGCTTTTCTTTTTTTGTGGAATATATAGTTAGTACTTTACATCTAAACCTCTGTTCTGTATTTTGACAGTAAGCTTGAATCTGGTAATCTAACAGAAGGAAAAAGCAGTCTCAGCAGACATGCTCCAACCTTGTGTTCGACCATATTAAGAATTAATACGTAGTCTTGCCGTACAACCCAGCTTTAATAAAGCTACCTAAATCCTCTTGGCTGCTGCTTTGGCAGGGCAGCATCAATCAGAGTGCTCAACTTTTGTATTTGCTAATTCAATAGGCAGCCTGACAAGGCTTTCAGATCTGCGTTTATGGGATAATGAGGCTTTTTACATAGTTTCAATTTTTGCTATGTTGACAGAAAAAAAGGATTGTTGAGAATGATGGATTTAGAAAATATTTTCATAATAAATGCTTCCTGCATATTGAATGCTTCTCATAGGGCTAACCATTTGAATTTTCTTTCAAAATGTTCAGTACATCTTCAGGAACCTGGAACGTGGGATATGCCTCCTTTTTGTAACTTCACTGGCCATTTTTGACAGAGGAGAAGCCTTAAATTGTCATTAGTTTTGAGTGAATATAAATCTTAAGATTTCAAAATAGGCGAATAGGCTTCTTGTATCTCTTTTCTTACATTTTATATAACTTTGGCATCTCTAGAGTAGTACTGCTACCTGTTTTGGCAGTTTAAATTACCTTTTAATATTGTAAAAACACAAACATGCGTCTTTAGCTTAAGGTTTGTGCATCTCAGTGGAAATTTAGAAGATGGCTTAATGTCAATCTGGTTACACACAGCATCGCCCAAAATTTTGTCTCAAATCTGCCTGTGTACAGGTCTTGGTTAAACTTTGTGGTGCAGCAGAGCAGCTCATCTGTATGTTGGCCTGCTCTGGCTCACTGGAAGGGGAGCACTGTATAAATGGTAATTTACTGATCTTTTTAAGACATATTTTGAGAGTGAAAGGACTGTTGTGCTCTAACCAATTCTAAGATTCAGACAAGATTCCCAAATTCTGACTTGACTGCCTTATCCTGTCTTTAATTGATAGCATAAAATTTGTTTAACTAAGTAGAACTGGCTTCTTTAGTCTTTTGGCTCAAACGAACTGGGAATGTGCATTTTTGCAGATAAAATCCAGACTCAAAGTGTCAAGGATGAAATTCGCACTGATTTGACAATGCCAAAATTTTATTTATGATTGGGGAAGATAATTTTCCAAATACAGTTCTTGAATTATGCTTTTTTTCCTCACTCTGGAGGCTCTACTCTGAGGTCTTTTGTATCTTTGGAAGCTTCTGTACTGTTCCATTTTGGGTTTTGTTTATGGAGTTTTTCTGTTCATTTCTTTTTCAGTACATGCTTAATTATGTTTGGATCTTGATTGGGAATTTTGACCTCAGAAGTGTTTCAGTTTTAAAAATACCTGTAGTGATCAAAATAGTTCTGATTTAAAACTCATTAACATTTAAGATTTAAAATCAAGAGTCTTTCAAGCCTAACTTCAATCAGCAGAGACTAAAACTGTTGACTTTGGGGTATCTGTCCCTCTATGAGTGCAGATCTACCAGTATATGTATGTTGTCCTGAATGCTGCTGTACATTTCTACTAGGGTTAGATAAGTAAGTATAGCATATATGCAGATAATGGACAGACACATTACTTAGCTGTTCTGACTTAATCAGAACTACTCATCTGAACAGGTGATATGATGTATCAGCAACATCACCTTTTGACGTACTAGCACTTCTCTAGCAATAGCTGTTTTTAACATGCTGTATGAACATCAGCTCAGCTTCATGTCTGTCTATTATCTTCAAGGTAAGCTCGATTCCAGCTTCTATAAACTATGCATACTTCAACCATAATGCTCACAAAGATGGTGAGGTGGTTCCCCTGTGACTCTGTACTTTGACACTTAATCCCTGGTAAATATTGTTCTATGTAATTTTTTGATGAAACATCATTTTAGAGGCTGTACCCTTTTGTCATCTCTGCAACCAGCTGACGTTTGGGACTGCACAGAACAGCAAACAAACCAGCAAACTCCCAGAGTTAGGAACTCTTAAATTACAATGGAAATTTAGAGTGCATGAATATACAGCCTCCTCTCTCTCTCTCTCTTGATCTTTTAGCTCACTCTGCTTGCAGAGACCTTGTCTCTGTAACCTGATAATTTAGTTGTTTCAAGCTCTGCATCTTTTGACATTTACTAAGGTCCTTCATTGATTTATCTTAGTTAAGTACATTCATATGTTGACAGCTCTTGATAGTTTATTCTTATCTGCCCAATCGTGGCTGTACAACCCAATCTCTCTCAATCTTCAAGGAAAGAAATTACCACAAATCAAAGCCCTTAGGTAACAAAACAGAAAACTCAAAGTGAGCAAACTTTGCAAACTGAATCACCAGTTACCTTTCTAAAGCAGGTTTTCCTTACTTCTTCCTCAGTTTTTCAACCAATCTGAAGAGAGCCCTGAATGGATTTACTAAGATTCATTTCTGTTACTAGCTCTATTTATGAGGTTAACCAGTGGAAAAAGTTCCATAAACATACAAATTTGACACCTTGCTGTTTAGGAGCTATGTTTGCTACTTGCTCAAGTCATGAATGGCAGTGCTGATATCGTCAGGGAGTTAAGTCTCCTATAATACCCAGCTGAATGTAAATGTCTGTTCACATTAAAAAACATTTCTCATGCAATATACAGTGTTGCTCAAAATGTGAGTTTGTCCCCTGCTGCTGCTGAGCCATCCCTTCACTTCACATGGTTCTTTTGCCCAGGGGCATGCTGGTTGCTATTCATAAAAGCTTCACATCAGTGTCCCACTGCTGCCTAATTGCAGCTAGGTACTCAAAAGAGCAATACTGTGGCTTTTTCTAATGGGTTGTGGTTAGAAATTCCCATGCATAATATGCTGTGGCAGGATATCAGATTCCTGTCACACAACAGAATTCTAGTCAGCCATTGAGTTGTAATTGTGTTAACAGCAAATTGGCTGTTGCTGAATTCTTTTTGCCCAGTAACAATTTGTAAAACTATCACAGAGTTTACAAAGTGAAGAATAATAATATTTTAACTAAATGTGTCTATATTTTTCCCTGCTGTGGAAGTACTGTATGCATTGCCATTTCTAAGCCTCGTAATTCAGTGAGTTACTGACTCCTGCACTCTTACCAGGACTGTAGGTCAGAGATGGTGACAGTTTTGCAGTCTTGAAAAACCTCCCTGATCTCTGAAGCCACGTAATGACAGTAGATTTAGACAATTATCAGCATTTTTAGCTCCAGTCACTATGGGGTTTGTGACTGAGTCGTAAAAATAATCATGCCATGCTGAAACCTCACATACAAGCTCTAACTTGTAGAGCTATTAATATCTGGTTATGCGTTTTAAAAGGAAGTCAACAAAACGTTTTTCACATCGTAAGTGTATGACAAAGAAAAATCAGTGTGGAAGCTATTATTATTACACCCTTTTATTTTCAGATCTGTTTCTAAAGAAGGTATTTGACAAGGTGAAGCAATACTGATGACTGCTGGTTACTTAATGCAGTATTGTTGGTCTGTGATGTACATATACCTCTAAGCCCAATGAAGCTTTGATTGTCCTTGCATTACAGTCATTAAATAAAACAAAAAATAAACTACTTAAAAACAAATGTTATACTTTGAACTTTGTTCCCTTAACACTGGATGTCCAAAAGAACTTGACCGAAAAAAAGGTATAATATTGCTTTATACCAGTCTAACGTAGTGGCTTAATAAACAGGAGAGATGTAAGAAGTTATGATTACATAAATTACTAAAAATATTTTAGATTTTCTGTATTGTAATAACATAATAAATCTTGTTGTAACTGAATAAATTAGTGCCAACTAAGAGTACAAGTTTTTGTAATATCAATAAGTGGAAGCTTTATCAGCATTGTCGTTGTAAAGAAGCTAATGTCATTACATAAAAAAATACAGAGTTACAGACAGATTTATTACAGGCTCTTAAGTTTAAACTTTAACATTTAGAGGACAATCAAACTTTTTAACAACTTGAATATAATCCTAGAGGATGTCCTAAAAGTATACATGATCACCAAAGGTGTATTTTTCATGTACTGGAAAACTTCTACTTTAAGATCTTTTTTCTCTTCTGTCTCCAACAATTATTTGCTTATGGACAAAAAGCATTAGACTTACCATGTATAGCAGGAAAATCTAATTAACATCCATATATAATTGACTGAGATAGCATTCTTGATATATCCGGAGCACTTGAAGATTGTATAGCACTATAGAGCACAACAGAGATTGTATAGCACTAGCTATACAATCATGTATTAAAATGCTAAACTTAAAAGTTTTCATTAGAGTTTACATTGGTATTCTTTAGTTCAACAAGAAAACTTGTTTGTTCTCAAATTCTGTTCCCAAATTTCAATGGGGAAAAAACCTACTTGTAATATTAAGATTCACATGGATTCTCGTTTCCTGTCTTTTAAAGTGAATATGAGCTAGAAAACAAGTTTTACTAATTAACTGGTTGATAGGTGCTCAGAAAAACTTTATAAAGGTTATCACCGAGATCTATAAATGGAAATATCTAGACTGCACTAAGCATATGTTCGAGCATTGTTAGTCCTACAGATGGATCTTGCATTAGAAAAGGAAGGTAGAAGGACAAAAATTTCACTGAATTTCACTGAATTTTTTAGAGTTGGAAGTGACCATAGAGATCATCTAGTCCAACTCCCCTGCTGAAGCAGGATTGCCTAGAGCATGTTGGAGCATGTTACTCAGGACTGCATCCAGGCGGGTCTTGAAAATCTCCAAAGAAGGGGACTCCACAACCTCCCTGGGCAGCCTGTTCCAGGGCTCTGGCACCCTCGCCATGAAGAAGTTTTTTCTCATATTTGAGTGGAACCTCCTATGTTCCAGCTTGTGCCCGTTGCCCCTCGTCCTCTCACTGGCAACCCTCCTCCTTCAACCCACCCTTTAGATACTTATAAGCATTGATAAGGTCTCCCCTCAGCCTTCTCTTCTCCAGGCTAAAGAGTCCCAGCTCTCTCAGCCTTTCTTCATAAGGGAGATGCTCCAATCCTTGAATCATCTTCGTTGCCCTTCACTGGACTCTTTCCAGTAGTTCCCTGTCCCTCTTGAATTGGGGAGCCCAGAAAAAGCAACTAGAGATGTTTCTTTAAAGCTCTAAGTGCCAGATTTATGGAATCTACAACATTATTCACTTTTATGCCTATTTTCACCTCTCAGTGTCTGAACTTGAACGTACACATTTATGCATTTTGTGTCCACATCCACTTATAGTGTGAATAGTCTTCATGTGATACCAAAAGAGTTCAGAATCTTACCTAGTACAATCATCCATTTCCAAAAAAAGACCTTATTGTTTTAAAAATAATTTTCCTTTTTGCATTTTGACTGCTGAATTCAATACACACAAACACATTCATAGCAATTTCAAAAGAAGTACTTCTCCATCAAAATACAGGGTTAAGTGGGACCAATCAATATAAAATATACAGCACGGATATAAAAATAAAAACGTTCAGGTCAGATACTTTAAGAGCTATAAAATGTCATAGTTAATTTTTCATTCATCTAGACTGGAGAGGGACTACTGAATTATCTATGAAAGTGAACTAACTTTGATAATTTGACATCAGTGCTGCATAGCATTACCCAAATAAGTACAGCCACTCCGTTATTTACTTATCTTACATGCAGTATCTACTAACTAATATATACACACACAGAATCAGTGAGCCTTCCAAATTACGATATTATAGTACAATATTAATTTTGGGAAATAAAGAAGAAAATGTAAATGGTGGATTCCAAAGGGTCTATGTACATATGTGCTGTCCTTCTCTCTCTCTCTGTCATGCCATGTACGTAATGCTCCCATAAGCCATGCAAAACTATTTCTATGCTGAGACTAGTTTGGTCCATTACAAATGAAATAATTGTTTTCTACAAAGTTAATCAACTTATTTACATGAACTTCTGCAAACAGCACTTCTTCTGAACTTTATTCTGACTTCTCAATTGCCAAATTGTTTTCCTCAGCTTCAATCGTTCAAGTGACTGTTGTTTAAAAAACAACAACAAAAAAAGCCCTCACTTGTTAAAAGTCCTTTGAAAGGCTTTCTTCTGGCTTTGTTCATCTCAAGTATTCAGCTTCAGGCTTTTCCAAGCCAAATAAAAATAATTGCTAGCCCGTGGTAATGGCTACTCTCATACTGAAATTGAAAACACTTATGCAAATTTCCTGTCCATCAACGTTAAATAAGACAGCTCTGTAACTCACAATGCAAAAAATCTGAGTACTGCCTACAATTTCTATTAGACAATCTTTTGCTCTCTTAGACCCTACACTAGTGATATTTTCTCCTTTGTTTTTACTGAGACGTTTTTCTAACTTGTCTTGGTGGTAACTATGGTGACAGTGATGTCAACGAAGAACAGATCAAAATATATCAGATAAGATAGGAATGATGAGACCCAGAGATTTATGGAGATTGTGTGATTCTTGGTATGTTAATTTGTATTTAATAATTAATCAATCAAATTAGGATTTCCCTTATAGATATACAAAAATACTGGTACCTACCTGGCAGCCATCAACTTTCTGTAGCCTTGAAAATGAATTCAGGATTGGATTACACAAAAAATAAAAAAGCATCAGTCATACTAAGCACCCATCTGGAAATTAAATGTCAAAGATAAATGCAAGAGAGGGGAAAAAAATAAAATCAGAAAGTCAGTGTGCTTACAGGAAGACACAGACTGTTCTGAACAAAATTACCAAAGAAATGAGATATTTGCTGAATGCCAAGTACTTGCTTTGATTTTTTTTTAATAGTATGACCACCTAAGTATCTTTTAAAATATGATCTTTTTTGTAAACTCTCATAAAAAAAAACTATTCCCATAACACCTTACAGAGGAATTCAGTTCAGGAAAAAAGTACACTTACACTTTCATTTTACAGCTTACAGACTCCAATTTATTGACACATAAGGAAAAATCATTAATCATTATAACTTTACGGGGATGTGTTCTTTCCCTTCTGTTTTTTGAGTGGATTTCTCCCTTCTTCATGTAAGTGATTACCATTAGATGACTGATCAAAAGGGCCACATCGTAAAACGCAAAACTTCTACATACTTTTATGGCATGTAGCAGATTATCAGATTTATATGTGAAATACTAGGAAGCCCATAGATAAATAGATCTGAAAAATGGCTAGGTATAACTATAGCTCCATTTCCTTTAAACTTTAAGGAAAAGTAAGGGTTCTTCACTGCATAACTTCAAACAGACTTTTTGGCTTCCTTCAAACAGGCTTTTTTAATTTCCGTCACAACTGTTGACAATCTTCATAATTATGTATGTGGAGATATTCAAACTTCTGTTAGAAGAAATCACCAGAGCCAGCACATGGGTGGTTGCACAAAACCTGAGCATTAAGGAGGCTGTTGAAAGAGAAGTTCTGGCAGGTCTTCCCGTGATAATCTAAGGAGTTACCAGCTGCTCCTGCAATGCTTCTCCTGGAAGTTATCACACACAAAAGAGTTGGTGGAAGAATGGTGAGAACAGCTGGTGGCTCCATAGATTCTCACACCCACAGCAGTCGACAAAAGGAACCGTCTGCGTGCATCTTCAATACTTCAGTGCAAAGTCTGAAAACGGAACTTAAATCAACCTAGCAGTGAGATTCATCATAGCTTACATATTAATACTCTCTGTCACCTGCTGGTATTTTGGTAATGTGAGCTCACCTTTCTTACTGAGCTGGTATGAGGAAAGCAAGAGTCTGCCTGACAAATAGGGCTAAAATTAGCTCTCTCAAACATAAGTTGTTGCACAGCACGTGCAGACATATGTCTTTATTTTGATGGGCTTTATCAGTTGCTAAGCCACTTCTCATTTGTCTCAAATGTGAAGCTGTGAAACCTTGAAAAATTCACATCAAATTAAGTTTTGGGATCTTAATCACTTGTGTTGCTGGATGCAGGGGGTTGAGTCCACTTTTGTCTGTTTTTATATCAGAGTTAGAGATGTATGAAACCAAAGTAATAAGAAATACACAGTTACAAAATGATGGCTATGCGCTAACACATTGGTTTGTTGCTGTCGTCCTTCTTTCATTATAAACTAGGTCTTGATAGGATGAATGGTGCTGCTAACAGCGCTGCAATAACTTTCACAATACCTTCCTAAATCTGCAAGTATAAACAAGGTGAAAGTGTCATTGAATTTTATCACACACAAACATCAGAGGATATAACACAATGACTAACCTGAACACACCCTTGTTTAGATTAGCTGCTCGTTAATGTGTGAATCAGACATTATATGTCAGATTTTAATTTTTGGAAAATAATCCTTTAATCTGCAAAAAGTTCTAGTACTTGGCACAAATTCAACCATTTTGTACCTTATTGGTTTGCCCCTCTGCACAGAGTTAAGCCACCTCCTTTTTGTCATGAGAGTTTTTCTCACTTGAGAGAAAATTACTGCAATATTGAATGCAGTCATTTTTATTTCCTGATGGTAGCTGTGAATCAAATGTAAACTAGCTTAGTTAGACTTGATCCAGTCTGGCTCTTTTTTCCATACAGCAGGAAAACATTCTTATAAAAACACTGTGCTTTGCAAACTAGCTTTTGGTAACTCATTTAACTTCTTGAAAAACTTGAAGAAAATATGGCTGACCTGATTTTGAAAAACAAATAGTAAAAACCACAAGTAAGGGTATGCAATTTCTCTGAAACTTTTAGGAGAACGCTCATAGGTGTTATTAAAAAGGTGAAGTTAAGATTGTTTTTACTTTATGTGATAATGTAGGAAAGAAATTTGCTAATTAATTAGCAAGAAATATCCTGAGATAGCCATTAGGGAGTAATCTTTATGAAAGCACTACGATAATCAATTAGCAGGGATGCATTCTTTATTAAGTTTAAGCAATGGGAATGGTATATGGTGCAATACTAGTATTGAATTAATAGTTTGTAAATAAGACTGCACGTAGAAACTGCAATGTACAATTCTGATAAAGAATCCACTCTAAAAGCAATTACACGTTATATTTACTTTAAGTTTGGCATTTTATGGCCTTTAACCTTAGCTAATTAAACTCAATAAAAAGATTAGAAAACAGTGTCTGGCTAGTATAGAAGCACTTAAAAAATTAACCTTGCTATAGAAGTGATGGCCCAAAATCATTAACATAAAGAACATGACCAGTCACTAGACTTAAATATTTATGCAATTTCTGCTGCAGAAATGAAAGCACTTTTTAAATTATTTTGACCACATACAGGGAAGTAATAGAAATAGAAACATATTTATCATGCGTTTTCTTGAAGCACGCAATTCCAGCATTCATCCAGCATCCATGTGATGTTCACTAACAGTAGCCTTTCATAAATAACATTACTGGGTATGACATTTTATTAAAGTTTCACTGCTCTCAAAGTCTTTCTCCAGGAAAATATAGTTTCTAATCTAAGAATTAGATTCTTTCTAAGATTCTTTCTTACAGGTACAATAGAGCAGCTAAGAGCAAGGAGTGACCTATATGACTCCTATAGACATTGGCTTCAATAGCGATATTGCTGGACATCCACTACTTTGGCTTCTCCACAAAGCATTTCACATAGCTTGCCCTTTCCAGGTTATGGTTAAGGCAGCCTTTCCGGTGGCATACAAAAGTACTTATTACTTTTCTCATTCTGCTAGAAAGAAGAACAAGATTTGTCTTGGATTTCCTATATAAATAAAGATCAAGAATAAAATCTTTACTTACAAAGTGTTGTGCTGCTTTTCCAGTGGCATTTCAATTTTCACTCCAGATGACCTCCAGAAGTTCTTTCCAACCTACATGTTTCTGTGGTTCTAGGATTACATTTGCAATATTTCCTCCAATATTGGAGAAGTTTAACATGCTCATCATAAACTATAATACAACGATGTGAGAGTAGAGCTATTGAGAGTGGTGCTGTCTTGTTAGTGCTTAAGCATAAATGAAATCATGAAAGGAATTTTCTACAACTCTGACTAGATTTTATCCAGAGCCATGTCATCTTCGAGAAGAGGGAGAATGAAATTTTAATGTTAGATTTGTAGCTATTATCACATATCCAATGACAGATATGCAGATGATTTTTCATATACTGGGTGAGTGGTGTACAAGGAAGCCATTAATGCATACCGCTTGCTTTTACTGGCACATGCTGAAATTGAAGGATGACTCTTGCCTCAGGGTTTATTTATATTATAGTACAACTGAAATAACTAAATAATCACGCATTACTGTCAAGAAAGTTATTATTTAGCCAAATCAAGACATATAAAAATAAGATTTTCTTATTTTCTCTGTAATACCCACGCCTGTTAGGATCAGAGAGTAATAATGTGATAAAGCACGTCAGTAAGTCACTCCCAAGAGTAACTACACTTTGGGCCTACACCCGGTTACTTCTCCTTCGCTCATGCTTGAGACTTTGCATTTGCTGGGTGAGAACTTTTCAACATTGTTTTCTCTGACTCTGTGAGAAAAAGCTCTTAAAATATGTATTGGTCTCTGCACTGTCAGTATGGCACAACTCTAAAACATTTTCTGCATACAAATTTGTAGCAGTCATCACAGTTTTGCCATAGGGCTGTTTGGGTGTCTGTATGTCCCAGTTAGATTTGTGGTGTATGCGACATGCAAACATTCTGTGCAAACGTAATAAATCTGATGTGTCCAACATCAGGTTTACTTTGTATGCACAACTGGTCTGCATGGAAAACGTGCACTTTCTCTGAAAATATGATGCTGGGCTGGTGGGTCAGGCCCTGAGCAGAGACCATACAAACCCAGAATGTAAGTAGCTGCAGTTCTAATTTTCTCTGGGGTTTTATGATTAATCTTGGATTCTTTCATGTTAACTACGAATTAAGTGGGAGAAGAAAGGGATTACTCTGAGGCACCTGTAACTTTTGGCTCATTATCATAGTTTAGCTACCAATGTAGCAGTGTGCATTTCCAGAAAGAGGAATTTAATTATCAATTCACTTATTTTTGGAAGAGAAAGAGCCTTCAACAGTAAATAGCAGTCACTAGGCTACAACTCCACTTATTGCTGAGTGCTTTACAGGGGACGCCAGAAAAGGTGGATCCCAGAAAGGATGCTTTTGGCAAGATACTTTCTTCACTTAGTTCATGAAGAGGCAGACTGGCAATTTGACAGGATTAGAACGTAATTTCATTTTAGCTTTTAGTCATCCATTCATTCTGATCAGCTGAAAAACATGACAAGTTACCAAAAATGACCAAAATATGTAGAACGTTTTTTACTAAATTCAGCCTTAGATCCCTTCTCTCTCACATTGTTTTTCAGAGTATTCTATATTAAGGAAAATATTTAATAGTGGCCCTCAATAGTGAAGAAATGCATACTTACATGATTAATTTTGAAGTGATTTATTCGTTTTCATGAAAAATTGTATATACAATATTGGATATACCTTAGCCAAAGGCATCTATCCTTAGAACATGCCTTGTTAACTTCCCAAGGAAATGGGATCCAAAGATATTACCATAGATGAAGCATGTAGCGACGGAGTCATTTTTCGAAATGCTTTTGATTGAACTGCATTGCTACAGCAGGTATGCAAGAGTGCACGCTGAATGCATTTTCAAAGTGACCCTGTCAAACTCATAGTGACTCTATCTTCTCTTTCTGAACTTTTGATAAAATGCTCATGATTACATGCTGATTTTGTCAGAAACTCCATCCAGGCATGAACAGTGTATCTACTGGCAGCAAGGTCATGATACAGCAAGTTTCCATCCCACAAAATAACCTACTATTAAGAGCTCATTTTTACCAATTTATTGCCAAAGCTCCAGTGGAAGGTATCTATAGATGTCTTCCTTTTATACACAGCTTAGCAGATGATCTGGTATCCAGTGAATTCTAACGACTCAGAGAAGTGCAAAGAAATGCTACTTGTATACAGCCTGTGTTTAAAAAGTATCTGGATAGCACATACAGCACTGAAAAAAGGAAGTGTTTTTATGCATTGCTAGTAGTTCAGTTTCTCACGCCTCTAGCATTTTAACTATCCATATTATCACTGACTGCATTTATCTTATAACTTCCATATATTTTTACCACTTCTGCATATTGATTTGTTAGAATGCAAATACCTGCTATTAACAGGGCATCATCTTGTATTCAAGTTTGATATTCCCTGTTAAGCCTAGTTGTTCTTTTTTCAGTTTGTTTCTCTACCTTTTCTGCTTTGTTTTTATTCTAGTTCAAACAGAATAGGAGAAACGGGATAATTTCATTGTATTAAACAGACATGACAGTGAGAGATATTTTTGAGACATACTATATTTTGCTTCACTTTTGTTCTTTCTTAGAATCTAAGTGTTTATTCTTTCTTCACTTAAATACTTTCCTTTAACTTCTGTTTCCTCTCTTTGGAAAAAAATGAAAAAAGTAAAAACAGACTTCTGTTTCATTCTGGTAGTGCTTCAAATTCATCAACAGAAACCACAGGAACAACTGATCACTGCTTGTGAAAGTTGCAACAATTTCTAAATCACAATGCATTCTCTCTGACCAGATTTTAAGATGTTCCCTACAAAAATTCCAATAAATTTATTCTTTGGTTTGTTTTGCGTCTGTTCTTTTTTCCCCCTCAGCTGTAAACTCTTTTTGTTCACGGCACTGTCCTAATCCATTACCCTATTCATTGTTTTTCATAAAAATGTAATTACATAAATGTAATTGCTTGATACAGATGTCAAGAAATGTATAACATACTTTTCACAGAACATATTGTAGTCCTGAATTGATTAAAACCAGAAAAAAGTGGCAAGAAAGGATAAAAAGTAGCTCATTATTTGTCTGTTGATGGATTTGAACCACAACACCACCATAAACTTTTATGACCTACATCAGAAACTAGCCTTTACCTATTGAGGCACAGATGAAAACTCTTACTTGCATTATTTCATAACTGCATACTCTACTTTTTTTTTTTTTTTTTTTTTTTGAATGGGCCAAAACAACTGGCAGTTTCTTTGGGCCTATTGAATGCTGAAATCTAGAGTTTGCACTTGAACCATCTGCCTGTAAGCTCTGTGTCACAGAGCTCTTCAGCTGCACAGTTTTCCCTATTTCTCCATGTTAAGTCATAAGACCACAAATGAAAAAGGTTGAGCAGAACATTATAGGAAATTAGTAAAGACTGAACAGAAACACTTGAAGTTATCATCACATTTTCTATAAATTGCATTTTTCATTCTCTTTTACTGTATGTCTCTTGCTTCTGTTTCCTGAATTTAATCTAATTTTAGCAGTGTTCTATTTTCTACAGTCTAAATAGTCATTTCTCCTTGACACTTAGGCAGTTTTACCTGGCAGGGCATTAGGGGGTAAATGCTTTTAATGAGACTCCTTCACCTGTGCTGTATATTATTTTAACTTGCTTTTCTCTCCCCAGGGAAGAGAGAGTTGTGTACTCTACAGGATGTCTTTGGGTTTACTATTGAGCCTCTTTTGCATAACAACAGGCATCCAAGTACAGCAAGAAAAAAGTACTTATACCATTACTGAGATTTAATACTGCAGTTATGAAGAGTCCTATTGCTATTTTAGGAAGAAGGTACAAAGGGTTTGTTAAAAATAGGAACAAAAATCATTAGGGAGTAAAGGCACTGACACTATGCTTTGATCATTTCACAGAATCCCTTGCATCCTGAAGGGGTTGTTGATAAAGCAGCCTAGTGCAACTATTTAAAAGAATTGCTACAGTTTGGAAAGAACTCAGTGTTTAGCTGTGTAAAGTGAGTAAATTTCTGACAGATGAGTTTCTTTGAGACAACTTTTATGAAATACTTAAGAAACCAGTTCTGACTCAGTCATTGAGACCTTGAGGAAATATTTAATAAATACTGAGCTTTTTTAAAGTCTTCCCCTTTGGCCTTCCTGTCTTCTCAGAGGAAAATAATTGCTTAAAATTATTTACTTCATAACTTCACAATCCCACCACAATATACAGTGTAATCACATAAATTCTTTCCTTGTACGCTGACTTTGCTGCACTACATAAGCTGAGAGAAAACATTTCTGTATATTCGGAGTATTACAGATTGACAGAACCATGTTATAATGGTATCTGCCAGGACAGGCCAGATTTGATATAAACACGAATCCTTGCACAGTAAGTTGACTTGAAGGCCTGTTACTGAATTAGAAATCTATTTTATATAACATAGTGTTTGATTTACTAAAATATGACATGGGTGACAACATCACTAGTGGAACCAACTGAAGTATGTTAAAATAGCTACTTAGTCATTTCAGAAGTGTGCCCTGACATATGTCTTGTAGTATTGCCAAGGAATCTTTCTGCGATTTCTTAGCCACCTCTAGCACTGACTTTAAGTCAGAAAGCTTTCATACTGCTGCAACTGTCAGCCTCCTATTTCTGCAATAAGGTCA
The DNA here is from genome assembly GCF_964106895.1 of Numenius arquata. Taxonomy (NCBI): domain Eukaryota; kingdom Metazoa; phylum Chordata; class Aves; order Charadriiformes; family Scolopacidae; genus Numenius; species Numenius arquata. The sequence goes on along the minus strand of NC_133580.1, from coordinate 17,651,017 downwards.
TTCTTGAGTTTTCTCAACCTTGAGGTTTTCCAAGGGAAAAGCATCTGATCTTTAAGTCTCTAGTGACCTCTTGCTCTTGGCAGATTTGAGAGTAACACATACCTTTGTTTTAAAATTGAGATTCCTCCTAATCGTAACAACTGTGAAACACCACAGTTTGGAAATTGGTTTATAGATTCTTCCAAGAGCTGTTCTCTTTTCATCCCTTGGTTGGAATTACTAATACTTTTATTCCTTCAACTGGTATGTATCAACTCTTACTGTGTGATCTTTTAGCCTAGTGGCATGGACAGTGACAAATGCAAGAAAACAATTTTATCACTTCTCTGTGCTGGTCAGAGTTGACCTATCAAACCTGCACCAAACAGTAAGCTTCTTATCAGTCTGACAGTAAGATCATCAGTCTTAATTTATCCTTGGCCCACCTACTAAAGATTGACTTTATGATGCTGCTTTATGTCGTGGATTGGAGGAACTGCATGGCATCCTTAATTTGCAAAATCCATCCCAACAGTGCTTATTATTGTTAAGCAAATAGCTGAACCTCCTTAATGGCTGTGTGAGTCAAGTTCAGTGTTCAACTACAAAGCACAAGTATTTTAGAGATTCTGCTAAAGATCTTTAGGATTTGCTATGTAACTAAGCTTATTTAAAATATTATCAAGGTTTCTATTTCAGAGAAGACGTTAGTACTCCATACATACGTGTGTGTGTACATGATACATACTGTATAACTCTTTGATACTTTAGTAATATCCTTTATCATTCTAACAAACTCATTTAAATTCTGCCCTGTGTGTGAATTTTTTTTTGTAGCATTTTGCCTTCTTTACCTCCTGTCTCCCATTCCATCTGGAGAAGATACGTGATAGTGTTATTAATTAACAGCCATACTTTGTGGCATGCTTTTATGTTCAATGAAGCTATTTGATTTTATTTGTCTGTACAACTTCTATAATTTCCAGAATTTGGGTTTTTTTGTAATTTAAAGCAAACCGTACTTGAGTGGTATTCTTTCATGCAACCTAATAAAACTTTGATAACATAAGCTTAGAACGAAATATTTTTTTGCTTATTTAAGGGTTGGTGTCTCTCAAATAGTGGTGTTATAATGGTATGAATCTGATATGGAACAAAATCAACAGAAAGTGTGAGGTTTTCATGCCATTTTGACAATGATAAGTTCATTATTTGTACGTAGAGGTTCAGCTAGCATTTGCCACTTTCCCAACAATAGGCATTATTCTGCAGTAGTATCTCACAAAGCAGCTTCTGCTATAATTGTCCTGCCCCTGTGTTCACTTGCTTTTTGAAGTGTTATGCTAACTGTGAGAATATTCACAACTTTCTCAGGCTACAGGGGGGCATTAGTGCGTACAAGTACATTTTAAGGTACTCCACATACTCCTCAAATACAAACATTTAAATATCATTATATAAAGAGTACAAATAAAAATATAGTGCTGATACATTTAATAAAACACAGATGATAGAACACAAAAGAAGAAGTATAAGAAAAAAAATAAATTGAGCCTTTTTTCGATTCTTATGAATATATATATTGTCTTATGACTATATTTCTATTCTTATGACTACATTTATCTTTAAGAAAATTATATATGGTACATTTGAGTAATAAAATACCTCAAAGGATGAGATCTATTTTATTAATTGACTTTTCCCCCCCATTTTCCACCTCAGCAGGGTGTATCTGACTCAGCTGTATATTGAATTTTTGCCTTATGGTAAATTTAATCACACTGAACAATTAGAAATGTATTTCAATAACCCAGAATTTGTCCGAATTAGGAACATTAAAACTGGTTCCTGAGAAACTATGACAAGGCAGAACACCCTTGTGTACATACTTCTAGTATGAACAACCAAGCGTAGTCTTTGTCATAGTATCGCACAAGAATTGCTGGTTATTTTTTGAGAAGCTTATGTCAGTTATGTCACATGCTAGATTTGTGCAAGAGTTAGAAGTCTGCCAGAATTACCATCGTGTAAAAAAGTTTTATAAGCAGAATATTGGGCAAGGTTAATGAGGAGACAGAGCTATCATATGGACTGACATAATAGATATTAAAGTATTTTCCATTCTATAATATTTTTTTTAATGCAGGATTTAATAGAGTAATTTTCTCATGTCATTATCAGAATAATAGGTCAACCACACAAGAATAAAAATAGAGAAATTGTTTGAAAACACAGAATACTAGCAAAAAAAGGTGGAACTGATTTTCTTTGAACTCATTATTTTTTCTTTTGCAGTGACAACTACTAAACACTCCAACACTTGAAGTTGCATAGGTAGATAAGTACAGAATTAGTATATTTGCCAAAGCAAAGGAGGTTTTTGTATATTTACATAGTTCAAGAATGAATTTCTTTTGGTCCAGTGCATATTTTTGGCTGACTCTTACCCATAAAAAGTTTCAAATTAAAGAGGCACTTATTTGACACACTGTCGGCAATAGTGCCTCTGAACACAGTGATTTGCTCAGTATTGACCTGAAGTGCAATTTATTCAATGAGAAGACTCTAAGGAAAACTAGGATGCTTCCGGAATAGCATGAAGTATTGACCTAATCCAACCTTGCTTAGACAAACTAGCAATATCAGAATTGAAATAGTACATCTGGAGGCAAGAAGAAAAAAAGTCTGGTGCCTCTACAGTTTACATATTCTTCCAAGCAGCAGTATAAAATAAAGCCTGAACTGCTTCTGCAAAGCAAACCTTCTGGCTATGTGCAAATTTCTGCATAAAATTCTGGTAGCAGATCCTGAGCTGACACAGACTTCAGACACAGTAATTTACATTAGCAGATGATCTAGCTCTGCTTGGTTTTTTATGCTGCAGTGTGACAGAAAGATCTGGAACCGCATTTCAAACAACCAGTTTATGAAAACCACTTCCCAAATAGCTCATTGACCACAGGAAGATCACTGCAAGATCTGAAATTACTGAGCAACATATTTTGGCCACCAGTGCAGATTTCACAAGCATAAAAAGACCTAAGGCAATAAGAGGAATCCTTATTTCTCTGTAAAATATAAATGCCATATTTGCAAAACAACAGCACCGTCATAGCATGATCTCTACTAAAGATAGGTAACATAAAAACTGTAACAATTTACCTGATGACAACCTCAGAACAATCCATTTCTCCTCCTGACATAAGCTATGGTGCTGGAGAACATTTATCGAGGCAGAAGTACTAAAATGACTATTCAAAACAAGAACAGAAGAAAATCCAGAAGTTCTGCCTCATTAGAAATTTCATTTCACCTCAGTTACAAATGAAACACAGACACTTCATAATATTGTTAGTACATACATTTTAAGATTTTTAAAAAAATATTAAGTGTCAAAATAGTTTCCATTTGAATTCAGCTCATTGTTTTGTGATTGATTGATATTAAGGAGCATTTCTGATAGGTGTAGTGCTTCAGAAGAGCTACAGAAGGCTTGCTATCCCCATTCTTTGAAAACCTTTTGCTGACTATATCTCCCATTTGGAGTATTCTCTCACCTAAAGAGCTTTTTTTTTATGGTTTTATTTTTAAGTTTTAAAACACACTCTGTAGTTTATGCTTTAAAAGAGTCATTTTGTTTTAAGGGAAAATGTAGCCTCTCTGTTGCCAGCCCACAGAAAATGTGACCTGAACTGCAGCTTCCCACAGCTGAGAGAAGTGAGCTAGTAGAGAAAGTCTCACATTCTTGAGAACTGACTGAAAAGTTTTTGAAGTTCAAAATAAATTGCATCAGACTGACATGAAAATTATTTTTTTCCTATTTTATTGATTTAAAAATTCAGATTTTTAGCATAAAACCCCTTTCTTATTTTCATGTTACAGCAACTTAATTTCCTGTAATGAAATCATGCCTTTTAGAAAATCTTGAGAATAAATCAAATGGAAAACCCAAGAAGTGCATGTACTATTTGGTGCCAGTCTGGTATTCTTACAGAAGTGTCCTCATTCTGCAGTTTTTAATGAGGAGTGGCACTTCGTAACACTAGTAAATATTCCTGAAATAAGAAAAGATTAACAAAAAATCACACATGGGATAATGGTTTCTACCTCCAAGTTTAACCTGAGTCGTACTGCAACATCAATCAACTTGCCACGTGGAAGGGCTGGAGAAGAAAACACTTACATACAGATACACACAGCTCTGAACAGTTCTAGTTTACTTAACGCAATCATGAAGTGAAAGGTAGTACTTTACAAATTAGTACTGAATCTGCAGCAGCAATCTGAGCTGAACGCAAATCAAATACAACTGCTGCAGATAAGCAGATGTGGCGTCCTTAACAGCAGAGACAGGGTGGGAGCCTGGCATTTCTTTCTGTTTTTCCTCCATTTGTGTGTTTTGTAAGGACTGCACATATTTTCTATTTTTTTCAATACACCCTTTTTATCTTCTTTTCACCATAAGATATTTGCAACGTTTGACATGCATGTGTGTTCTTTGCTATGCCCTAAACCCAGTTTCTCTATCGAATACTAACTGGCTGTTTCTGATCTGGATTTACAGGTCTGGGACCTCTAGTGACTGTTCTTTCCATGCGTCTGCTGTCCTCCTTCGCTTGTACCGTTAGGGACCCTCACTATACAGTAAACTACAATACGTACGTAGTTACATATTTTTTTCAAAATGTGACTCCCCCCCAGCTCTGTATGCCATATTTTCATGTGTGTAGCTAACTGCTACTTTTAAATAGCTGATTCAGCAGCAGTTTGGGCTATGTATAAGTAAAGGTAATAAAAGCAGAATTGTATCACTGAGTCTGTACTCCCCTCACCCCATCTCCCACAGACAACTTTATTCCTATAACCTACAACTGTCCCTAACCTCTGCCTAAGGCTGAGGAACAGGCTGGACCAGAAGGTGCCTTGCAGTGGGGACAGTCACGTCACCCAGCCCAGCTCATGGCTTGCTGTTGCAAGCTCCCTTTCTAGCCCGCAAGCTCCCTTTCTAGCCCACAAGCCCCTGCATATGATTCCCTACTGCATGTTCCTGTCATAGAAGAGATTTTCTTGAAAGAAAAACAGTGAAATAATATTCTTTAATAAAGTTTTGAAGGAATAAAATGTTAAAAACATCTGCCTAGGCTTATTGCACTTGTAATAAAACAGGTTTTTCTTCATTGTTCTTGTTACTCCTCTAGGTCACAGTGAATCTTTTTTCTGGGGGAAGGGCTTGTCTTTCTATTTTCATTTCTAAATCAGTATTAGCTGTGAAAGAAGATAATTGGTTAATTTCTATATAAGATTAAATGCATAGTAAATTATTTACTATTTCCTACCTGACGTCACGTGAAAAAGTATTTGAGATTAGAGATTTATAAATTTAGACTCTGAGTAAAATGTTATTGAATAATCTATGGACAATAATAATCAAGATTGTATAAATGATTATTTGATGTTTAAGGGCATTCTTACCGAAAAGTTGAATTACTTTAATGCAATAATCCTACACTTTAGAGTGAGCTTTATGGATATAGCTTTATGAATATGTATTGCATTTTTCTTTTCTAACTTTATATAAAAAGTCTCATATGCTAATTCCCACTGCAGAGAATCTCTGATGAGCCCTGAATTTACTTCTAAATTATACTCTCATTTATTACGGACTAACCTTAGAACGCTTTTCCTCAAAGTTCAAGAACAAAATTTACTGTACTAAAGGTCAAATTATGTGGAAAAGCCAAAATAAAGAACAGCACACTTCGAATATGCAATGCCATAATGATCCAGTATCTGTTTTTCCTGTAAACAATATTAATTTTAATAATATTCTAATTCTAATACTAATATCAGGTGCAAAAATAGTCTTTCCTGATGTATATTTTGGGTCATACTGCTTACAAAACTCATCTGCAACAGCTATCTTGTACTCATGTTGGTGGTTTCAATCAAAACTTTTAAAGACTAGATCAAATTTCCAGTTGTAGGTTCAGGAAATACTAGTTCTAAAATCTTATAGTAAACTAGAATGTTTTGAAGACTGCGGTCACCTAAAAGTTTCGTGTGCATATGTCAAAAATAAGATAGATACCTACCTACTTTAACTGCAATGCCAGCAGATTTTAAGCTAACTCCTCCAAGTAGCTACAGATTGCAACTCTGTCTGCTCTAGTTCTATTTCACTGAAAACGACAGAATTGCAGCATGTTGTGCTCATTAAAACAGGTTAATCTACTCAACAGCAGAAGTTGATGTTTTAAAAGCCATTTCATTCCTCTCATGCCATGAAGTGTTTTAGAAACATTTTGTTTACACAATGAAGGTCTCTTGTACACAGATTGTATGATATTCCACAGCAGTTTTTCAAAAAAGTATGCTGGATTTTGGTGAACAATTCTCAAAGGTGCTGGTGAAAAAAATCCACAGATTTCACACAGTTATGAAAATCTTCAGTTTCTGCCTATGGACTTTGACATAAGTGAATGCTTGTGGGTTTTTTTTTACAAAGTCACTGAAAAAGCAACATAATCACTTGGAATGACTTGCTATAGAATACGGTGTAGGATGAAGTATTGTGTTTTGGTTTATTTTTCCTCTACCATTGTTGCTTATGTGATGAAACATCACTAGTATAGTAAGAAGATAACGTAGCATTCTAATTACTGGATAAAATACTTACACTGCCTCCAGGTAGGTGTGATCATTACCCTACAGCTAGCCCTAATTTACAGTACTCTATATGCTACTTACTACTTGGAAATGTTACTTAGCTTTACACTTTCAGATAATGTCCTAAAATTGTTAATGCTAGTGCCATGTTTCATTTTAACCATTTTACTTCTATAAGCCATTTCTGTACATGCTCTCAATTTTCTTTTCTTACTTAAACTTTACTAGCTTCTTTGAATGAAACAATATCATTTAAGAAAAAGCTAAACTCATTTAAAATTTTATGATTCGTATTACTACAAAAATATAAGCCCAAATTATGAAATAAAGAGGTGTGTGCTCTTAAAGAACAAAATACAATAAGACAAATGCAAGACAGATGTAGACAAATTCCATAATGGGATGGAATAAGTAAACAAGGAATGACTGGTAAAAGCATCTGATAGCTCAAGTAAGATGAGAATTACTTTCGAGTAAAAAGTGTGTGTGATTAAAAAGCTCGGTAACAGTTTTAGCTGAGTGCAGAAGCTGGAGTGGGGTAAGACTGAGAGGAAAAGAGTCCCAGACAACCTTAATTAGAATACTGCATAAACCAAAAGAAAATGGAGAGAAGAGCAGAAGCAGTGTTTCAGGTGTTTGGGTTTTTTTTAAAGGTTGAGAGGCTTAATCATGTTTTTATTGTCAAGGGAAATGAAAGATAAAACAGTGCAAGAGATATAAGGAAATGTGATGGGACAAGCAGAACAGTTAGAATAGGAAGTAGATGAGAAACTTGAGCTTTTTTGTAAGAAAGGATGTTTGTGATGGAGAAAAGAATGTCAAACCAATGGGAAGGCATACATAAACACCTCATTTTGTCAGTTTTTTCCAGAAAAAAGTGACAAGATATTATACAGTGATATAAAAATAAATGGAAGCAAGGGAAGAATAAGAAGGGAGCACAGATTTGAGAGAATTTTAAAACAAGTCCAAAAAATGTAGGGTGCTACATGCAGGAAAAAGCTGTTGGCAGTATTGAATAAGACATCTGCTGAAAAGGAAAAACAACAACATGCCTCAAAGAAAAAAAGAGTGTTCAGTAAAATAGTAAAGAAAAGCTATTTTGGTGAAGAAGTGTTGTAGTTGGGCCGTAGATTAAATGAAAATGCGAACAAGGAAATACACAGCTCAAAAGAAATTGGTCATTAGCCTGTAAGCTGAAGCATCCAGAATGAGTGTAGGATATTGCAAGGAGGAAAACAGAGAACCAGGTGGAAATCTGCTGCTGCTAATGGGAAGAGCTGATTGAAGAGTAAATGTCAGTAAGTTAGAGCAAGAAAGGGACGGAAAAGCTGTTTGCAATATTGCTCTGGGGAAGAGAAACCATATGAAGAGAGCAAACTTGTTGGAAAACAAAGTAAAATTTTTTTCAGGTAAGGTGTGTCCAATATCACGTGATTACATTTAAACTTTAAAAAAATAAATTCTTTGGTTATTTTATTTTTAGAGACTATTCTCACATTTGATATGTTTGGGCAGATCATAGTACAGAAAAAGATTCTGGAGCCTTGAAGTTAAAAGTCTTGGAGAAAGTTCCTTATAAACTTGAAATGTATTGCTATTTGATAAAGTGATCTTTGAATGTTCCTGAAGCCAGGAATTTTGAAGGGTTTCCTCTGAGTTTTGCAAAACATTTAATCATTTAGATTATGTGAATGTTGCAGTTTTACTGTGTTTTTACATCTCAACTTATCTATCTCACAACCTCTTACCTGCACTGGAAGTGATTTCAATACCAACAGACTCTAACAGTAGATGTACAGCTTATAACGCAGGCCCTGATTTCATTTAAATTAGAACCCACTCTCTTTGCAATGAGGATTCAGGGCGAGTCATGAGGGTAGCTCTTCCAAAGGTAATGGTCTCACTCAATTGACGTAGTTGACTAGAAAAAGATGAGACTGCCTCTCACTATTAAAAAAACCAAACCACACACATACACAAACAAAAAAACCCCAACACCTCAAACCCCCAAATGGGCTATATCTGTACACACGGTAAAGGAGTGTGACTCCAATGATGATGCTCTGAAGTGATGAGAGAAGTACACGTTTGTATGAATGCAAATGCTTAGAAATGTAGAAAAAGTGAGATTCTTGATATTTGGGTTAATGCTGAAGTTACAGTCTTTTGTACTGCACATTCAGTTATGTATAAACATAGCAGCGTTTGGGGCACTTTCTGCTTTCTTAGAAAAGTAAGCCTAAAAAATCCTGTAATATTCCTCAGAAAGTGAGCCTAGTCAGACAAAGCAAAGTAACATATCCCAGAAGAAAGAACCATCTTCAAGAAAGATGTTATTTGCTTTCATTCTGGAGATGCCATAACCACTCCTGTTCATCTACGTTCCTACATTAGAGATAGGCTGTTTGCAGGAATTTACCAACATGGTGATATTTGAGAAGGTTAATTGGAATTAACTAAAATGTATGAACTTTGAAGTGGATTAATTACATTATCCTAAGTCCTTGTGTAGGTATTCCTATTTAAAATTAAAATGATCTTAATTTAGTTTATCTTATTTCACTCCTAAACTAAAGATAAAATGAATTAAGATAATTTCAGAACTCATTTGCATTAATTTCCCTGTGTACACATGTGTAAACAAGCACTGAGATCCTAAAACTTAAAACCTCATTCAGTTTCATTAAGCATATCAATAATGCATCAGAACTCCAAGATTGGTTTTCAGACACAAGCTCTTCATGATGACATCGTTTAGGGTAATAACAATATCCGTAATAACAGAGACCACAAATCTACTAGCTTTGTAACGTTTTAAAATCTTTTAGAAACAGAAATTCCTTTAACAGAAGATCCTTTTTATGCAATTGTACTAAAAGAGCACGTGGAAAATTTTTTAAACATCCCGATTTATACATATTTCAGTTTTGAATAGCATCCTAAAGACAGAAGTTTGCAAAAGTACCAAAAAAAAAAAGGCCAATGAGCATAAAACACTTGAGAAAATGTGGAATTCTGTAACATACAATTAAGATCAAATAAATTTTTCAGCAGTCCTGCTGGTTGAAGGCAGACTGCTTTTTGAGGTTATTCAGCAGAGGGATGTTGAAAAAGGGAATCTAATGAAATCTAAGGATATAGCTCAGGTATTTGAAATAGAAACAAGTCAGAACCCAATGCCTTAGGCAGTTTATCTGGCATTATTGGCAAAAAGCACAATTGTCTAACAATTATAATATAAAGAGCTCTAAAAAAAGACTTTTAAGGATATTGCTGCCAGTGAAGATGTCTTACATTTCTTTACCAAAATTGAGGAAGATGTAGATTGGCAAAAATATATTCACATGGGAGAACTGTTGGAATGTTTGTTGGGTGACAAAATCATAGAATCATAGAACAGTTTGGGTTGGAAGGGACCTTAAAGATCATCGAGTTCCAACAATGTTGCAGTGAAAAAAACCAGAGATCATAATAATACAGTAGGTAAATTAAATCTTATTTAGTGAATAGCACTACTAAAGGAGCAGTGCACTGAATGCCCAGAACCACTATGGAGTAATTAGGAGGCTTTTCACCAATAAAATAATTAAAAATTGCATTATATCTGCCTAATGGCTGAATCTTACTAATTATGGATGCATAAATTGACAGACATGAGCTATATTTTTAGTATTATTAGACTGATAAAAAAAAATATTTCTTAAATAGAAACCCTTTGCTACATTAGTTTTTCTTACAGGGAAGTTGTGATGATTATGCTTTAGAGATGTTCTTTTTGAATGGAGTTCTTGCAGCCTTTTATCCTGTGTGACAACAAAACTTGCTGAATACTATTATGAAGAAATGGTACAAAATCCTGTAACAATGTAAATAACAGGTAAGGAACAGGAATCAGGAGAGGCAGTTGCTATTTCTAAATCTACCACTGGTATCTTGTGTAACCTCAGGTATCTAAACTCTTTCTATCTCAGTTTCTCCATTTTTCAACTGAAATCAGTATTTGTTTGTATATCTTTATGATACATAAACCTAAAAAGAGATATAATAAAATATCATTCAGCTGAATAAGAAATCATTATCGTTAGCCTAATTAAAAGAAATACTTTCAAAGCTGGTGTGCCCACTTGGTTCTCTCAAGAAATGGGAGAATGCCTGAAAAATTCCGTAGTCCTTACTGAAAAATGAATTTGTGAAAAACAGTGGAGTTACATTAGCCTGGATTTAAAAGACAGTTTTGAAAATAATCAGAAAGTAATGCTTTCCTTTAGATCTCTGTCAGACTAGATGTTCTTTCTGCTATGTTTTGCATCTTATAACCACGCGCAATTTGTACAGTAGTTTTGAACTACCATTATTCTTCCTCATCTTAAGCACACTGCTTTGGCAGAGTATTTGCTGCTTTTTCACCACAATCAGAGCACTTAGAGAATAAAGAATAACATTGGTTCAGACTGCTGCTGGTCTGACTGCAATTATAAAACAGAACTATGCCTAGTTTGTGTTCATTAAATAGGAAGGTCACAGGTATCTTTGAACTGACATTCTTTGTGTGCAAACACATTGTCTTTCATGTACTTACCCACCTGCTTTCATACTATCCAATGTGAATTTTTTGACACTTCTTAAAATATTTTAAAGAGAACTTATTTAAAAATTGGAAAAGTCAACTCATTAAATAATGTATTTGTAGTAAGAACCTTTTATCTTCCACTGAAGGCAATAACAACAGTCTCTCTGAAAATTTTCAATAGACAACAAACAACCTCTTTGAGTTTCACGTTTTCTGAAGTGACTGATCCTGACTTTCTCAGTAAAGTATTTTCCATATATACTATGTATATGGAAACTTTGCAAAAAAGGAAAGCATCCTAAATTACATTTACTAGAAGTTATTCCATTTTACATCTTCAGATTTATTAGAAATATAAAAGGTATTTTTTGAAAGTCATATGGCTTTCCTGTTATTTCCTTTATTTACGATGGCTTAATTGAGAACTAAATTTACTTCTGGACAAACCGTATGCTAACTGTCAACCAGCAGGATCTCTACTAAAGACAACATGTAATATGCATCCTCAAGTGATACAGTTAATAGACATATCTGCTCACAAATAGAAAGTAAATTCCAATTTGGATGATTCTGTGTGGAACCTACCTTTGATTTTTTTCTAAAAACTATTCACAGTAAGATCTATTCAACATTTACTTGTAATTACATTACTCAGCAGTAAATACATGTTGATTCTATCTTGCATGTACACAGAGCAATGCAAGAAACTGAGATTCCACTACATAACCCCCAAGGAATAATCGCTAACCTGCAGGTCAAGAATTCAACAAGAAGTTGAGTTAGGAGCAATATATTAAGTGAAAATTCTTTCCTTTAGAATCCTAAGATACAACTGTGGTGTACCTGCTGCGCTCACAGATGTGTCTAAGGTGTTTGTACATTATCTGAAGCATCTCACACGTCAGAAAGAATACAAGCTGAAACTGCCATAGAAAGTAGAGTATTTTGGAATATCCAGATGGCCTGTAGTCTTCCATGTTCTTTGTAAGTTTAGGTTTAATTTAGGTCTTTTTTGTTTCCTATTAGTAATGCTTACATTTTACAGAATAACTAAGTCTCAATTCTTTTTTTCTTTCAATCCTTTACATTTAGGCAGACGTGTTGAACTTGTTCTTATTTGAACTTCCTAGTTCCGAACTGCTCAGCCAGGAATGCAAATTACAGATCTATGGTGATCCTGTAAATTATATCACTCTAATGCTTCTCACACCTCAGTAGACTCGAACTTTTTGATACCAGGATATGCAGAACCAGAGACGCACTTTAAATACATTCAGTTCTCATTCAGTAAAGAAAGAAAGTGAAGAAATTTTTCTTGTAAGTCTGTCTTTTCTGTATCTCACACTGAAAGTACTTCTAAAAGAGCAGAGATTTTTGCTCATTTAAAAATGAGTTATGTGATGATTACCTCAAGGAATATTAAGAGAAACATGAGGATAATTCCATCAAGGCTTTTAAAAATCCTGTATGTGACTTGTCTTTTCTGAGGGTTAAGAATCTAAACCACAATGGCAGAAACACCCATTTATCTGCCATTGTTCATTCCCAAGAGTTATTCATAAGTATCACACTAGTTTTCAGAGGGAGCTAACTACCTCAACTTTTATTCAGAACATGTACTGTCTGCACTGTTCATTGGTTGGGTCATACACAATTTAGTCTTCTATGCATTCTCATTTTTGCTTTCTTATTTAAATGCAGTGTTATTTATTGTGGCGTAAAAAGCAAACAGCCTCAATCCAAGGTGACTGCTAAGACAAAAAAAGCATTACATAGCTTTTGTCATTACTGCCCACATAAGTGTAATTTTCTACATGCTTGTGCCTAAAGTTGGGAGAGTGGGAGGTTGTTGGAGGTTTTTCCAGGTCTTTATTTCTAAGATAGTTCTCAAACTTTGTTTAATTATAGAGATGTCAGTAGCCCAAAGAAATCTAGGTAATGAAGAACTGGAGTCATAAGCACACAACAGCGTATGATGTTGGCAGAATGGATTTTAATTGCTATTGTTGTCACTTCTTGCAAGTTTAAAAAAAATACTTAAAAATTACTAATTGTGGTAGGTACAGTTTCCCATATGCTGTAGCAATGTGTAAGCTTTGTCCAATCAGTAAGAATCATGTGTGCACACAGATCTTCCCTCACACACTAATTTCAGACAGAACACTTAAGATTGACAAAGTCAAGAGAGTCAAAGAGATGATATGCTTGAATTAAGCTTGTGTCTGCAACCTCTGAGGCCTCTGTATATAAGCAGTTTGATATAGTTTTTGATTATATGGTCTTGGATGCAGAGTTTTTAACATGTAGTTCATTTTGTTGGCGTGTCTTCATTAGTGTGTGACTTGTTTAATTTTTACTGTACACTTCAAACAGCTCTCAGTACAGATCTGATCACCTCTTGATGGGAGAATTATTCATCTCTCTCTACTACCACTTTTTAACATTCATCACTGGGGTATCTGACTTTTCACTAATCAAAATGAGTCTACTTTCATGGAGTCTTTGTGAGATGAAATATGTGACAGACAAGAACTAAAGGAATTAAGGTGGAGAGAAATTAAGATTAAAGGTACTTACAAATTTTTGATAAGCAGTCTCAGACAGTTAGGACCCAGTAGTTCAGAGTACTTAGAGCACTTTACAACAAACCTTGTCAGAAAAATTCTACAGGAAAGTTTTAGTTTGGAATTTATTGATTTAAGAAAATTGTAACATATACTGAGAAATATACCGTTTCATTGACATAATCAGACCTGGTCTGGGCTTCATGTTTAATTAAAGAAATAATTGAAAATTGAATCGCAACCTGCTATCTATCCACCCTTATAAAAGATGATGTAAATCATCTTTACACCCAAATGCTATTAATCCTACATGAGAAGTATTCCAGTCCTCACCTTCATTCCACTGATGGTCCATAGTGTGCTAACATAGTATTGCACTCTATGCATTAGAAGAATTAGGTAGCCTTAGTTTTCATGCAGTTAAAATAGAAACTCAGCAATCAAGAAACATATAAATAAATCCAACAGTTTGCTAAACAGAAAGAAAAAGAATCACAGTATTGGTAAGAAAAAAGCATTATCAGAATAAGGAAAGGCAAAAGACAATTGTGATTAGTGTGTATTCATATCATCTGCTTTGCACAATATATTTCCCACTTAAACTCTTAAAAGACTCAGGCAGTCTTTAAGGAAGTTTGCCAGAACAGATGCTAGTCATTTTGTCAATTTCTGCTTTCTCATTACATGCTTCACTTTTGCATTTCTACATGCATGGCAGCCATTTTACTCATTTCTTGAAAGCCTGATTTCTATTTTACTTCTTTCAGGAAAGCTTTCTATCTTATCTGTTAAGGAGGATGACACATAACCTAAGCTATACTGTGTTCACATTGGACTACAAGGAGGCATTGCTATAGATGCTCCACCCAGTTATGAGAAGGTATGGGGCAAGACAGTCCTTTTCTGGATCTAGAATTACTTCCCATTAAGCTGCCTAATGACCCTAGGATATTGGTGAGTCCTAACCATTTCTTAATAATGGGTATTATGACTCATCCATCCATCCTGCCTTACTTCTCAATGCACCATTGAAAAGATAGGAAGCCATTTTAGTACCATACCCTAATATATCATAGCAATTTAACTTCTAATAGATTTTATTATTGCTTTTAATTCTTTTTTCTTTCAAGGATATTGATTTTGAGAGTACAGTATTCTTGCAATTAGATATAACCAGTTTTTCAGTATGTAATCATTTTTGCTTTGTAACTTTTGCAGGAGACAAACTGCCTTAATATAACCCCTGATCTCTCTGAGTCATGTACAGATGTTAAAATAACAAGGACATAAATATGATACACAAGTTAGTGAATACAAAACAAGACTGTACCTATAATACATTAAAGAAATCACTCTATTGTCTGACTTGTCAACACATTAACATCTAAAACTGCTACATACTTGCACAAACACAGCACTTAGAAAGCAGTTAGTATAGCAGCCTGAGGTAACAGCTGGGTTACGTGAACTGCTCATGGCTTTTGTTTTTTTTTTAAAGAATTCTTACAAATAGTCTACCAAGAAATGCAGCAGGCATCTCCACTGCAGTCTCAGACATCCATTTCTCAGCAAGCACATACTCCATCCTCTGCAAAAGTATTCTATAGAGAACATATTTCATGGTCTGTTTCTCTGTGAAAATTTACATAAAACCAGCAAGCTTCTTCAGTTAGAAGGTGGTGCTTTACAAGGCTAGATCACTGTTTGTTCTATCAATAGTACTTGTTTAAGCATTACACTGTGAGCTGCTTCCCTGCTATTAACAATTTTGCTGCTGTTCTGCTCATATTAAGCAGCTTCCTTAGTGATGCAGAAAAGAGGCATTAAACCATGACAAGAAACATTATTCTAATATTATCACAAAAATATATTATATTTACTATTCACAGGAGGAGAATCAGTATTGATATTTAGTTCTTTTGGAGAAATGAAGTGTTAAAAAGCACACAGAATTTTATCAGTACCTTTTTGCACAATTAATGCTGATTGCAATATGTATAACCTAGTTTAAATGTCTGCTTTATTGTCATAATCTATGTCACCCAGTCATAGATATTTTGGTTTTAATTCCAAATTATCTTTTATTTTTGGGGTACTTGGAGCAAGAAACGGACATTTCCTTTAGATAGCAGCAGAGTGGTATCAGTCCCTTTTTTTTAACGATCTACATGAAAACATGGTCATTATTGTAATATGGAGTTTGTTTTTAGTACACACAGAATTCCCCCCATGGTGTCCTTCAAACTGCAACTTGTCATTATCAATGCCAGAGTAAATAGCAACTTCCTGACAGAGACTATAAGAACCTAAGCACAGCTACTTTGGTTAGTGCTCCAGAAAAGAAATAGTCATTTCTCATGATTTCATCAAAATTAAGTAGGACATAAATGACACAAAGATGTCTGGCATAATTCAGGGACCAAGCTGTCTTGTTTTAGACACCTCCAGTGTCCACACCAACTCTAGTAAACACTGCCTCAAAACCTTTTTTAAGCAATAGCAGAAATTACCATAAAAACTTTCATATTTTGAAGTGATAGCGGTCTTTTTCTGTCTGTAATTGAGAGTAGCATGTTTTTTGAGAAAGCACCAGAAAAGCTGAGCTGAGTCACAAAGAGCTATTCAAACCAACCCCAAACACCTTTGGAAAAACACCGAAATCACTGTGCTCCTACTCACCAAAAGCTGTCATAAACAAAGCACTTATTCCTATAAGTAACCTAAAAGCTAGTAATAACAAATTCAGGAATTAGCCATTTTTGATTTTGTTAGTCACAGGGACATAGTGACATAAATTTTTCTGCATGTATATCTTTTTGTGCTTCCAAGAGAAATAATAGCTTGTAGTGTATATAGCGTTTAAGACACCAAATGCATACCTTCTTTCCCCGGAAACAACAAGCTTCTGCACCAGCACAGGTATCTGAAATATTTAAAACTATAAAACTGTCTAAGGTCATTATTGATTTTACCGTGTATAAAGCAG
Source organism: Numenius arquata (assembly GCF_964106895.1). Classification (NCBI taxonomy): domain Eukaryota; kingdom Metazoa; phylum Chordata; class Aves; order Charadriiformes; family Scolopacidae; genus Numenius; species Numenius arquata. The sequence continues at coordinate 17,634,249 of NC_133580.1, read as the reverse complement.
CTGAAGCATTAGACAGCAGACATTCCTGTCATAAACATTACAAGGTATCTCTGTATCTTCAGCAAATACATAATGCTGTTGTTAATATAGCGAATTATTCACTTTTGAACAGGAGTCCTGGAAGTGTCCTTGGTGTCTGCTTCTACATACTTGAGCGGCAAGGACAATCAGAAGGGCAAGGCTCCTACTACTTCTTATGATGTGATGCCATGTTAAGCACATACCTGAATAGTCATCTTGCTGGGAACGTACCCTTGCAATTGCAGTTGCAAATCTGTCATATCTGGAAGCCTCTGGAAGTTTTTGTAGCCTTATTAGACATGAGAGAGCCAAGCAAGCTCAGTGGCACTGTGCTCATGAAAAGCAGCCCAAAACAACTTAACTGCCCATATCACTTGTTTTACACTCATGACTTTCCAAATTCTAATTTAAAAACAAAAAACAACCGCAAACCACTCTAAAGCATAATGGCTTTGTTTTAAATCACACACTGATTTGGGATTAGAAAACAATTATTATTCCTCTTTTAGGTAAGCAGATTATCATTCCACTAATTATTCTCAACAGAATAGAAGAGATGAGAAAATAATCTAAAACTTTTCCTGATGGAACTAAACTCACGACTAGGCTTAATAGGCTCATTATAATTATCAACAACTTTTGCTTCGCTATTTCCAGAAAGAATTGTTACTAGGATAACATTTGAAGCTGACTTTCCATATACAAAAATTCTGTTGGCTGCCCTCACTATTGTACAAATGAAGATGGAATAATCTCTTGGTAGTACTTCGGAAAGAAAGTTAATTTAAAAATAAATTTGTTATGATTTAATGGTAGCACATACACAGTTTGGGGCAGTTTAGAAGCGTCCAACCTGGGCAAAGAGATATCTAGAAAAATTTGGGGGATGGAGCAGGCGACCCATATAAGCAGGGGAGGGTAATAACATTCTCAATGCCCCAGCTCTGTACAGCTGTTCCACTGGAGGTATCCTTTGCAGCTGGTACTTCGGCAGCACAAAGCTTTGCATCTGCTATGCTGCCATCTAAAGGATAAGAAAAAAGGGGGGAAGACTAGATTTTCCATGTGCTCTGTGGGAATTATGAACCAACTGGCACTTGACTATCCAAATTCCAGGTTTTAATTAGAACTGCACCTGAAATCTGAGGGATATTTGTAAGTGTTGACTCAATGTAGTGGACTGGATCACCACCAGCAGTAATGTAATACTTGTACTTTTAGAGATTTCATTACATGGGAATGATCGAACCAGTCTCTATACAGTTAAAGAGGAGGAGTCAGAAATTATTTATGGACTGCATGACATTTTACAGCTCAGAAAAATTAACACAGATCATAGAATGCTTTAGGTTGTAAGGGACCTTAAATACCATCTAGTTCCAACCCCCCTGCCATGGGCAGGGACACCTCAAAGCCCTATCCAGCCTGGTCTTGAACACCTCCAGGGATGGGGCATCCACAGCTTCTCTAGGCAACCTGGGCCAGTGTCTCACAACCTTCATAGTGAAAAATTTCTTACTGATATCTAATCTAAATCTCCCCACTTCCAGTTTGAAGCCATTACCCATCCTCCTATCACTATATGCCCTCGTAAAAAGTTCCTCCCCACCTCTCCTATAGGCCCCCTTTAGGTACTGGAAAGGGCTAAAAGGTCTCCCCGGATCCTTCTCTTCTCCAGGCTGAACAACCCCAAATCTCTCAGCCGGTCTTTCTAGGAGAGGTGCTCGTGGCCTCCTCTGGACCCGTTCCAACAGGTCCATGTCCTTCTTGTGCTGAGGACTCCAAAGCTGGTGGGGTCTCCCCAGAGCGGAGTATGAAGAAGAGCCTCAAGATACCATTTACCCGTTCTATGACTAAGCAGCCCTATCAAAATACTCCGTAGTCTACCTCTGCAATGACTTGAAATGAAACTGGAACTCGGTAATATAAATTAATGATGTACAAGATCTTACCGGGTAGGTTTTCCCAAGAAATGTACAATGCTAGTTATAAAACTTAATTAATAACATTGTAGTTTTTTGTAGATTATCACAGTTTTATGTTTATACTGTGCTATCACATTTTTTAAAAATTATTTGGTTTTGCAACTATATTTTAATCTACATTTAACAAACAAAAAAAAGATAAAACAATAGTTTAGGTCCCATTAAGATTTTAGTCTCACAAATAGAATATTAAAATTATGTAGTTTGTTTATATAACCTATTATTCAATGATGGAACACAAAACAAAAAGTATAAATTATTAGAGAACTGTTTTTTCAGTTTTTGTCCATGCACTTTGTCTTAGAATTTATTCTATGTACTGTAAATTGCTCCTGAAACATGAAAAGTATTTCCCAAAATACATGAGTTTGCTAAATTGCCCAGTCGATCTTAAAATAAGAAAAGGAAAATGTATTAATTTCTAAGGCCATATAAGTTATTCATATGAAAACAAGGCAATTAAATTGGAGCCTGGAACTAGACAATAATATTTGCAATTAATCCCAATTTCTTATTGAAAGTCATCATTTTCAGTAGCATTGATTACAAAGCTTATACTTCAGTTGATGGCTAGAATACCAGTAATAGAGACAAGCTGTTAAAAAAAAAGAGAGAGAAGTAGATATAATTAATTAAAAGAGCTTTTGTTTAAAGAAGAAACACGAATCAAAGCAAAAAGAGGAACTGTTAAATGAGGTAAAACTTCCTATTAACAGATTATTTAAATTATTTGCTTAACTATGAAGTTACCACAGTCATTACACATTGTATCTGTTGAAACCAGTCAGAATAGTATGAACAATCTGGTGACTGAAGAACTGGAGTACAGTAAGGAAAATTTCCTGTCTATCATAGACTTTTTAGATGACAGAAGGTTTTTATGAAGTCATCTTCTGGCTGTGTTTCCAGTTTTAAAATGGAACCAGATCACAACCTACACAAGAAGCTTTATGGAGATAAACTGAATAGTTTATGAAGTACTTGGATAACGTAGGGAAGAAGAAAACTGATCAAGCCTTATTTGGAAAAGTATTTCTTTAAACAAGCTAATTCACTGCACTATGATTATGATAAGAAAAAACACTCATAGGACATTACAAAATATTCTTGCTGCCTTCTTAAAATCCACTAGATCAGTGGCTCCGAAATCTGTACATTTGTCTTCCTAAAGACAGAAATTAAACATATCCATCAAGAAACTGTAGAAGTATAACTCAATTGAGACTGTATAAGCAAAGATCAGAGAAAATTTCCCAGTCACTGTTGCCAGTGGACATGACATGGAGCAGCAAATTTAGGAAATGATGATGATGTTTCACTATTTGCCGTTACTTGACCTACAACACTAACTGTGCAAACTCCTGACAGAAGTTTAGTGTTTTTCCCCACACATTCCAGAGCAAATAGTAGCTACTGAACCGTAACTACCTGGAGTCAGATATCCAAATCTCATTAGCGAGTATCAGGCTGTTAATTCTGCTCAGCCAGATCCCTGCAAATGAGAAGGTTTTATACGGTACATTTTATGTATCAAGTGCTGAAAATTGTACGTACTTTCAGCAAAATACGCCAAAAATTCACAATGGTTATTTCATTCTTTCTGTGGCTTATATTCTGCAGCAGAACTGAACTTTAAAGTACATAAAACAAAAGCATTGATTTCCCTAACATATTACTAGAAAACGTACTTGTAGAGAGGCTTGTATACGGAAGACAATGAAATGTGAAATATTCAATTCGATTTTGTACTTTAAGAGTAACCAAAGGTGACCTTAATCCACATTTATATATGCCACAACATGAATTAACCAGCTGCCTTCCTCATGAGTGGGCAGAACAAGTTAAAGCAACCAGAAACATGGTTTGATTTATACTTTCTCCTGTAGTCACATTGAATAGTATCTATACTGCCATGCATTTGGCTAGGATCCCTGCCATGTGTCCTGCTGGAGAATAGACTATTTGATCTGAAGAAAAAACATCCTTGTTCTTTTCCACTGATTTTAGAAGAGCTTTGATATTTTTCAGCTCAAATTGTAAAAAATAATAATTTACTCAAATTATAAAAAACCCAGCCGTTTCATTGATTGCATGCAGTTGTTTGTGAAAACCGAAACACCCTGAAAAGACAGAGGACTTTGACACTTAAATAACAACATTTTTATTACTTAAAATAATTTCAAAATGTATCTTCATTGTGTTTTTTAGATTGAACAATTTAATTTGAAAACGCAACAACAAAATATGGGATTTCATCCAAAAGTAGTATTTTAATTTAATTTTACACAGCCAAACTTCCAGTTTTTTTAAAAAACATTTTTTTTAGAATTCAGTTTGTAGTATTAATTGAAAAATAGGACTTCCAGAGTTTTCAATACTGAGTTTGGTGAGGGTAATTTTAGAGGAATGTTTACGATATTTAAAAGTATCAAACATTTAAAAATATAAATACCTATCAGTACTTGTCTGTCACTAGTTAAAAGTAATAAGAAGTCATAAAATACTTTAGAATAAAAGCCTAATTGGAAATTAGACCTCCTTAAACACAGTCAAGTTGAAAAGAATCACCTTACTTATCTTCTGCAAAATCCAAGTAAAACCTGTGTGATTGGAAGCTGTAATTACAAAGGCCAAATTTTTTTTTTTTCCAGACAACCATTTGCATCCACATCTTGCATGCAAACATTTTATTCATTAAATACACGTTTAGAGCTTGCTCTCCACTGTAAGACTGTTGTTTATCTCACTGCATAAGAAGCACCAACTCTGCAGACTATGGCAGGGTAGGAAAGCTGCGATGAATCCTAAGTCAACACAGCTCATTTGCTGAGGTCTTAAAGAATAGCCTATTTTGTGGCCAGCTACTTTGTTCCTGTATTATTTTGTTCTGGAGCAATTCTCTCCTGGCTTGTTGCAGGCTTTTGCAATAAATAAGATATGCAAGGCAGAAGTTGGAGACATTTACCTTGAAAACTGGGTCAAAAGATAACTCTTTTAAGCAATGTTTAAAAAAACCCACCCTACACAAATGCACAAGGTATTACCCTGGGCAAGAGGAAATATGGAGTGCCTTATCTTGTGTTAAATAAACTAAGCTGGTTAGAGCAGCAACACTCTGGAATTATTTATTAGGTGGAAATTATTGCCTGGTTGCAAAAAGAATACTTTAAATGTTGAGAAGTTTCTTGGAGAGAAGAAAACAGATAAACACATAGGTATGATGTTTCTGTTTATGTGAATGTGATGACACTGTTCTTATATTTCAAGTGCAAGATGGATCATATATGAATTAAAACTTGTACCTTCCTAATAAATAGTATAAAAAGGTCAGGTTGCATTCCCCTAACAACATACTAAAAATTGCAACAAGGAATGTGACTTGGACATGCTGGCCAGAAACTGAAAGAGGCTCATTTCAAAACTATTGGGAGATTCACAGCTATTTATATTAAAAGATGACTCCAAGGCATGAGAAAATAAGGAAATGCAACACATTTCTACCATACCAGCTGTAAGCAGATGGGAGAGAATTAATTATCAAAAAGAGTTAAGTGTAAGATAGATTTTTGTTCCTGCAAAGGAACATCACATAAATTACCAGGGCAACGCGTGAAGATTTCTAGGGTAAATGAAGTTAAAACAGTGCCTGTTTGGATGAAATTAGGCCGTCTCAGAGTTTAAAATAGTATTTTCCCAAGGTTTATGAGTAATCAGTTGAAGAACGCTTGCCTCCAATTTCTTCTTAGCCTCTACAGATCATTGCACCTGAGAGTTTATCTCCCTTGGGAACTTATTATGCAGTAAATAAGGCTGTAAATTTATAGGGGACTCTGCACTTACTCCACTTGTGGACACTGTTAATGGGCCATAAGAACCCTCTGTAACAGCTCACTCTCCTTTTTCAAAAGTGAACAACACTGAGCATAGAGGATCTACACAGGGAATCAGTATGGATCACTGAATGGGATGTCATTTCCCACCCACATTTACTTCCCTGTAAATCCAAACTTGCCTATGTAGAGAAAACAGGAGATTTTCCATCTCCACGGGCCAGAGCACTTGCTGCAGACACTCCTTACCTGTGCTCGGGTTTCCTAAAGCCAGAAATTTACTAATTACTCCCCTAATTACTGCCACAGGTAACATGGCATTGCATTTCATAAGCTTTCATTCTACTGTAGATGTTAGAATTGTCCCTCCTTATTAAAGAACCAAAACAAATATAAATCAATACGGAAGTAAATATAAGCGTAAATAATAGAACAATATATAGAAATAATAGGAACAACGGCAAAATAGAAAACATTGCCCTCAGAGCTATATTATGTTGTGCTTCAGTGTTTTAGAAAACACTGCGTACAGACTACAGTGCCACTCCCAATAACCTTATATATGACTTTTCCTGAATATTAATAGTAATAATGATAGATGCACAGAAGTTTTAAGAGCTACATGGAATGGGAACTTAGTTTTAAGTTCCACTGGTGCTTGAAGCATACAAGGGAAGGTTTTATTTCTTTTCAGCAGCAAGTTGAAGGCAGATATTTAATTTAAAAAAAATTTAAATTAATTAACAAAAACGAATAGGTGCTTTTCTTGTGTTGCACTGAACAGAAAAGAAAATTTTACTTAGCGTTCCTATCAGAACTTCAGCTGTATGGTATGTTACAGACCATAACATAGCCTAAATAAGCCTTTGAATCTTGCAGCGCTTGCTCTTGTACAATTCATTTCTTTTATTAAAGCATCAGCTTGCAAATGCATTATGGAATTTCATTTTCTGTGGTGAGAAAAACAAAGTAGCAGTAAGAGTTCCAAAACCAACAGCGCTTCTATCATTTATGGCGGCAGAGGAAAAAAAAAAACAGAAAAAGTAACAAGCTTCACAAGAACAAATGGAAAATTCACCAAAGTAAGCCATTCCCAAAATTCAATCTTAATACAAAAAAAGAGCCTCATGATTCTTTCCATTGTGCCCTTCACTAAATTTGAATATAGAGGAATGACATTACCAAGAGCACATTCTTCTTTTGTATCTGTTGCAAGTGACCGAGTTGTGGAATCACAGCCACAGGATCAGATTATTTTTTTCATTAATGTCTGGAAAAGTAGACTTTTTCAGGCAGTAAATGCTATTGTTTTAAGCTTACAGAGAAAACAAAAAACCCACAGAAATAGAAAAAAACAAAGCAGTATCATGTTAGCACTCCTCAATCTATATGACTTTATGAATTTAATCGTGATACCTGACCTTAAATTAAAGGATTTTTTTCCCAGTATTTCAATAACATATATCAGTCTGAAAACAGAAAATGGTAACTCTCTGCACTATGAAATAGGTACACACACATCTACATGAGCTGAATTATTTGAGGATAATTCAACTCATCACATTATTTGTAGCATTTCTTAAAGCAGGATGTGAATACATTCAGCTGAAGGCTGTCCAATACAATTTGCAAGGAGTTATGAGAATTGGATGTATTTTTCCTTTTATAATATACACTCCTTCACTTCTCCAAAGCTATTGCCATTCTGTAATGAATATTTCTGATTATTTATAACAGAGTAAGGGTCAGGGAGCTTTAGAAATTGAACTCGGGCAGAACAGAGCTGCATCCCAAGATACAGCGCTAGCAGGCAAAGTCTGAGATTTCTTTCACTGTTGTTCGTGACCTCAGTCCTGACCCATCTGTAAATGTGAGAGGTAAATATGTCTGCTTCCAGCACAGTCCCAGCTCTTTGACAACCAAATATCAGGTAGCTGTACGTGACTGAGTATGTCCATCTGCTGAGTCTGCTTTAAACCGCAATCCATAAACCTGTCGTCTTGAATTTGAAAAGTATGATTTTTCTTCCCCATCCCTGGAATTGATGGAATTTATTTTATCTTTGTTATTTTATGTTAATCATGCCTGTTACTCATCAGAAAATTATCCATTTCAAAATTGATAAATTTTGCCAAATAGATTATGTGAATGGAGGAATCAATTCCAGTAGTAGCTAACAACACATACAACCTACAGTAACAGATAACCTTACTCCAGAGTAATGGGATAAGTGCAATAGTTATATATTTTTCAATATGATGTGGTATCCGTGAGTATCTGCAATAAATTTTTACCTCAGGTGGACTTGCAAAGGAAAATTAAGAAAAGCTACTTCCTCCCATTCTCAAACATTTTTAAGATGAGCAAAATCTCTACTGGCAAAAGGGTTCAGTCAGATAAACAGTTTTATTTAAATCATTATAAAAAATAGTTTTCTTTGTAGAGACACACAACTGTCAGATGTCATACTGAGCCTTCCATATTCCAGACAATATAATTTTTAAATTATAAGCTCTGAAATCACTCAGAACTTCCAAAAACACCAAGTAGTCAAAACACAAGACTGAAATTAGCTCTACAAAGAAAAGCCAAATAAAAAATAATTTGCAATGGTAGACTTGATAAATGCTTTATGAGGAACCTGTAAGATAACCCACAGGACACCCCAAGTTGCTGCAAAAACATACAATTCTGCATTAACCCTTTGAATCCCCCTGTGGGGATTCAAGTTTGATATTCACAATTTCTTTTTGTAAGGAAAATCAGAGAAATCAGGATTTGCAGTGGTCCCAACATCTTTCTGCCAGTCTGGACACCGACTGGAGAACTTCTAAATCTTATGATTAAAAGTCTCTTGGCAAAAGTTGGAACTGATGCAAATTGCCATCTATCCTATTCATTTTGATATTTCTATGTTCAGATGGGAAACAGCTCTTCATGAGCATTTTGATTTTAAATTATTTGGCTATTTCAAAATTAGTGAATGCATTCTCATATATAAAAAATTCATAATTAATGCTAAAAGCATAGTACACAAGGAAAAGATTAGACTCAGATCATGGGAGTCTTCAGAGATTTATCATAGTTATCAGATCTTGTGAGTTACAAAGTATTAGGAACTAAATCCATAACATACATGGGTTTTGCCCTGAGTGTTTTTAATTGGTTAAAAGACATTTCACATACAAAAGCAATTAGTGACTATGTTCAGAAATTGATAATACCATCTTGATATGGAGCTGAAGATGCCAGAGGGTTCAATTTGCATCTTTTTGATGTTTTGAATTTTAGTTAACGATAAATCTCTTTCTGCGGGAGTTCGGCATCTATCTATATTCAGACAGTAAAATTAAGCCCTCTTCAAACACCCCCCACTCCTTCTTTCTAAGCGTTACGGATAGTTACTAAGATTAGGAAATATAATTTTTAAAATGTTAATGATCAATATGACAGAAAAGTATATTAATTCTGTGCTAAGGTCCAAAGAATGAAAAGCTCATAGAGAAAGTGAAAAGTGTAACAATTTGTACATAGACATATCTTTAAGCTATTGAGGGGAAGTTCTGGAATAAGGCACGCAATTTTGAATTCAAACCTCGTCTCATATGTTAAACCTTTCTTAAGCCAGGTAGCTTTTCTAGATTACAAAAAGCTGTCTGTTGAATAGAAGCTAAACAGTGTAATCTTTATTTTTGTTCTTTCCTATATTCCTTGAAAACTGATGAAATTCTTAATGGTATTTTAAAAATATAAGTGTATATATGTATGCTTATAATACATACATACTTTTATATACAAAATGTCTTAAAAACATTAAGCTATTGAGAAAAATAGTCTGCACACCTCTGCCTAATGTGCATTCAATTGGTATAAAATTGAGCTATTTGAAAACACTTGCCAGCCCAAGACAGTTGGGAGAAGGACAGAAGGTTGCTGTGTCTGCAGGCACTTCCCACGATGTCCTCAGCACAGGCTGGATGGTGGGCAAAGGCTCTTGGCCAACAGGTCCAGAAGGCCACAGCTCCAGACCTTACAACGCAGAAACCTTTGCAGTTAAAGCGGTTTGGGGGTTGGGCTAGATGATCTTCCAACCCCGTATCATTCTGTGATTCATTCTGTTTAAAGCCATTTTTCTAATTTGGGAGCTGGCTAAGGGGTTGTGCTCATTACAGGCAACCTACTGAAATCAGTAGTTCCAGCAAGATGGCAATTTAATATTAAAATAAGGAGGTAATTTATTTGTTAAACCACAACATGAGGGGAGTAAAAGGTAATAAATACAAAGTCATTAGAAAAAGCAGAAACTCCATCCGTGTGTCCTTGTAGTATGAAGCGCTTGTGTGTGTGTACGCATCTGTCTGGCACTCAAACTGCTGTGTAAGTGATGTTTTAGTTAGAATTTGAAGAATCTGTATCTTACCATAAAGAAATAAATTCAGAAAAGGAATCCCACAAGGCTGAATCTCTTGCATGACTTCCTTGAGTGAAGTTTCTCCTAAATAAACTATAATAATATTATAGATGTTAATAACTGACATACATGCTTTTAAATAAAGAAATTCTGGGATAAAGTTCTCTGTGTATAAACACACACATAACTCAGAAACTGATACTCTCTGTATGCTTCATAATTATGTATATGTACCTAAGTAACCTGGGTAAACTGGGACCTTAGAATGGGGAGTGAAAAGCAGGAAATATCTGTGAAGACTATACATCTGAAGACCTCAGAAAAATATTCTGAAGAGACTAGATTTTGTTATTTTCAACGAGAATGCCAGTGCTGGTCTCAACCAAGCTTTTAAAATAGTCACTTTCCTTCCCAATTTGCATACTGAAAGGCAAAGGGCATTTTTGGTTTCTATCTGTAAAAAATTAAATATAATAGAGAAAAAGGCAACTTCCTACTTCAGGATGTTGTACCAAACTCCAGAAACCAAAATGAACAGCTTTTTTTGTAAAAAGTCAGAGCTTGCAGTGATTACATCCTCTACTGCTGGTATATGAATCTTTGAATATTAAATGATTTTTGTCTATCAGGCCATTCCTTGCAAAAAAAATTATTAAAGAGTTATAATCTCAAGTGGATTAGAAAATGACATGCAGGACCTTGTGCCTGCATGGATTATACAGGTCAATCTGCCAATGTCTTTTCACGGTACTGTCTTTAGTTTAATGTTCAGATATACAAATATAATTCACCAAGCTATCATTTATTGGTAAACTGCACTTTGCAGACAGTGCAGAGCGATTTGATGTCTCTCAAGGTGGATAATAGCATGAATAATTCATTAAGCTCACTGGAGTTAATGTTGTTGTACTCAAGGTTAAGTATTCCCCCATCTCCATATAAGGAATTACTTGATTGCTTACCTTAAAAATTAACTTTCTTTTAAAAAGCCATTGTATAAAAAATAGGATATGTCTGACTGCCATAATTTGTAAGCTAATCCATCAAGGTACCAGCAAATAATGATATACTGAATAAACTTACACTTTTTTTTCAGTTATCTTACAACTCTTTATAACAAACACGCCCATTCAGTAAAAATATCTTTGTTCTGAGACATTTTTTGTTCCTTATAGTACCTCTGCCAATGATAAAGGTGATTTTATTTATCAAGGACTATAATAAAAAATAAAAGTAAAATCAAGGGACTATGTCCAGATTGGTCATAAGCTTAATAATGATTAATAAAACAACCAAGAGTAAAGCAATGTGCTATTTAGTCAAAACCACAAATAAGCTGTAGCATTCAGATTATCCTTGGACAAATTGGGGGGAAAAAAAGCCTCTAAGAAACAAGGCCATGGAACCAAGCCAAGTTGTTTGGCTGGTGGTGGATTTAATTAAAAACAGCAGCCAGACAGCTAGCTACGTCCAACTGCAGCTAAGTAAATGGCTTCACCGTGTCCTCTACGAGCAAGTCCTTCTGCATGGCAAGATCAAATCCTGCGGAACAAAAAGTACTTTCTGACAAGTGCAGCCTTCACCTCTAGCTAGTAACTTGCTGATCAAACTCCGATTGAACCCAGTAGGAAACAAGGACTATGTTGAACCACTTGAAGGGACTCAGTATCTTAAAGATATATACCTTAGCCTCTTCAGGTGATATTATAACGCAGATTATCTGGAAGAGGATATTTACACAGGACACTATAAGAAAGTCACTTCAATATTCCATGGACACTAGTTACCTCAGACTCTCAGATTCTTCAGAAACTCCCAGTCTGTAGCACATATTAAAGATCATTTGTGTATGTGTTTAATTACTCGCTTGGCTCTAAAAGCTTGTTCAGATGCGCAGTTAAGTGGAGGGTGAAACTCCTGCTGCTTCTGCTGGAAGATGAGGCTTCGTACGCATGTCTACACTACGGCATGCTCCACTTCAGAATATGGATGCTCTCCCTAATCACACTGACAGAACAAACATAACTTGATAGCACCATTGAATGTTTATCTATTATTAATGCACTGAAGGTGGTAAACAATTGTGAGAAACTATTTCAGTTTTATTGTGTACTACCAGTATATTTTGAGGGTTGACCATAAGCGATATTTACTGGGTTTCTACCATTGCAATGGTCCTGCCTATTTAGCTGACTTCCAGCTCTCTTATTTCTTGCTTCAACAAACGATAACAAATAATTAATTTGTCTGCAGATGACATTTACTCACAGCATAAAGCAGAAAGCTACAGTGAAGAAAATGGTAATACAATAGCTTAAACAAGCCTAAGTGCCAGCCACCAGGCACTGTCATTGGTAAAATAAATTAGCGAGATTTCTGTTCCGCTGATGAAATAATAGTTTATACTATGAAAACCACACTCATAAAGTGATGCTGAACTCCAAAGAAAGCTTCACTTAACAAGTCTAGGGGGCTGAAAGCATAAACATTCACCAATTGTCCTTTACTCAGATTTAACAAATAGTAAATTCCTTGTGGGAAATTGTAACAAGAGAGTGTGCTTTCCTAATGCTAGCAAAGGCACAGAACACGTGTCTAACTGGGGACTTCACACCATTCAGGTGAAAAAGAAAAACTGTGTAAAGCTTTGCTATTATGGGAGATAGAGAATGGCTTCTCTAAAAACTGCTAACCAGCAAAGTCGGGAACTCTTCAACGTGCGTGTGCACAGCTTCTTTTTTCTCACAAAACATGCATATGGTCTGAATACTATAGCGAGTTTGGAAGAATCTAACTTGAAATTACAGATACCAGTTTCAGAATTCCAGCAGGCAGACTTAAAAGTAACAGGTTACATTTATTTCATCTTGAATCACAAATATAGAGTAATAACCACAGATTAATCTAAATCTTTATGCAGGTACCTAACACAAAACCCATTAAAAGAGTTAACAGATTTGTCTCTTGACTTCCATGCAGAGACCTTACCTAGAATTTCTTACAACTAAAACTAATTAACCATGCTTAATGAATAACAGCATTTTCTCGTACTAAACTAAGATTTATATAAATCTGTGTTTTCCACTTTAGTTCAGGACCATTTTAATTGCAAGTCTAAGGAGACAGAGTACAGCATCATGTGCTTGTCTGTGAGCATACTGGAGAAAATGTCCCAAGTAAGAAGGCACTTACTTGCCTGCCGTAATAAAACGAAGCCAAAACCAAACTGAGCAAATTAAGATTTATAGGACAACAGCAGCTATGGGTCCCAGGCAAGCCATATAGCTCTCAACTCCAATTTCCATTGTCACCTTTACTACTACGATTGCCCAGTAAATGATTTTATAATGCTGGCAGTAACGTTGTGTCTAGCTAATATTTGCAGTTGGACACTAAGTTCAGTCAATCATTATTGTTTCTTGCCAAAACCCAGGAAACTGTTCTCCATGGCTGTTATTCCAGAAACTTTCCAAACTATTTCAGATAAATACATTTGATGATTTTGACTAAATTTTTTATGACATGCATCTTTTTCACCTATAAATCCTACATATATAACTTTTTTTCTTCAAATTATTTAAGTCTCGGACATCAGTGATAGCATATAGCAATCACACCAGGAAGTTTATAAAGGCAGAGATGCCATTGCTGGATTAATGTTTCAGAATAATGAGAATGACTGATGTCAAACAACAGATTGGCAAAATGAAAAATGTCAGCATGGCTTTGAAAAATACATGTGAGGAATTATTTCTTTATTCATTTCTGTTTGTAGGACTATTCTTAGTATTTTCTTATGTTCAACTCTTAGAATTGCAGGTTTAATCCTACATCAAATCTCCATCTCTTCCATAATTTCATTTGAAAATTCAGTTATTGAGAGCTGACTGGCAGAAAGCTGGGGTTTTTTTTAGTAAGGAATTACTTAATATTTGCTTCCAAAACAAAATGTCTCTTAAAAAAATATTATCTTTTCATAACTGCTAGGAAAATTCCAACTCTTAAATATGCGAACAACAGAAATTGAATAAGGCTCCTTAAAACTGAATAACCTTTTCTTACGTTACCTTGATATAAACATCATTTGAAGTTAGCTATCTAGGAAATTATTTAATTACAATAAACATTTATGATGAATGTTTAAAAATATGAACACAAAGTAAATATTTGAGAAAAATATGCATATTAACCTCTAAAATTAATTTCTGCAAATCCCTGTTATTTTCACTGCTTGGGAACCCTACTATAAATAAATACCTGATTTTTTTCCCGTGATGTAACATGATTTTCACAATTTCATAACTCATTTATCAGACTTCAACTTAGCATTATCAGTTTTTATTATATTTTATTAGCATCTCATAAAAACAAATGAAAACATATTATACTATTTTTAACTCCCTGAGCAAAATTAGTACTTTTTTTTTCCTCATTTGAGACAGTATGGAAAAAAATCTGAAACAGCACCAAGGACAAACCAGTGACACGTTTTTTTCCTTATCTGCCCTGTCTTGAAAAAGAGATCTTGTTTTAAGTTATCATTCATATTGATGAATATCTTACGGGCGGCTACGTATCCTGCCTCCAGACTGAGAAGGCAGTGAAGTGTCTATTTTCTAGTACAAAACCCAACATCTCTCTTTCTGTATTACATCAAGATACTTGGCTAAGTGGGCATTTACAATAAAGGAAAGACACAGTATCAAACTTCACGTAATGGGGAAAACATTCATATATCCTTCCATAATATCCTCATTTGTAAATATGGATCAGATATGAAGGACATGGGCTAAATAAAGTTCTCAGAGATGCTGACGGGATGTCATCCTGCCCATTTTCGCAGTCTAGTTTATTTTCTGGAAAAATAAATAATTTTTCACTTCCTTGCCTAATCCTGTGAAAACCCATTTCATTGTCACATTATGCAGGATTTATGAAAATTTCTAATATGACAAGACTACAGATTCTTTCTTTACTGCTTTTTAGCTATCTGGAAGGCTTGTCACAGTCTTGCCAGGTTTTCAGATACAGTTCTTCATTTAGCATGTGTAGCCTGTTTATCATATCTGTTAGCCACAATGTTGCTATTTCTCAATTAGGTGAAACAACTATTAGATAACATACTTAATTTTACTATTTTGAATGTGGAATGGATGTATCTCACTTTTATCAATATAACACATTTATATTTCCTTTAATATAGATTATTAACCATATCCAATACCTATCTTATAGTTGGTGCAGAGACAGGTTTTAAATTTCCAGTTCTCACAAGATTGTGAGTTCTCTCCATATCTCGCAATAGTTGTTCAGCTTCGTATTGAAATAACTATTTGAATATCTATAGCTTTTTTAATACCTTTCCTCATTTGGCTTATTAGTGTTTCCTAATCTTTAAAGAAAAACAACACCCTTTCCCTCCCCAAACCTCTAATAATTTAAATTTCCTAAAAGCATCTTGTCTTTTCACAGAAAACAAACTGAAAATGCAAAGAAGCACAAGGAACAGAAAAAGATCACTTTCACCTCCACATATGAGACGTATGTATGGTATCTATTGCACTTACTGCATAATAATACCCCCGTATGAATAAATGAAATCTCTGCAATGATTATGTGTTATTCATAAGCACATCGTTTATGATATTCTGCAGAGATACCATCAAAATTTTTCACACTGGGGATCTCTAATCTCAGTCCCTCTTCCCTTTTGTCCTAATTTCATGGATCTTAGAGAACCAGAAAAGGGCTTGGGAAGCCATGTTTCTCCATGGATATTTGTGCTGTTTTTTCAAAGTCAGACAAGTCCAAGCCTGTATTCGCCAAAAGCAGCAGAGACCTGAGATAGTGACTGTGCTGCTACTGGAGCGAGACAGTCTAAGAGAAACAGTGGTACAATCTATCATCCCGAACAAGTACGACTACTATTAGATGCTATTAGAGTATATGTACTATGAAACATTTTGAAAGTCTTGACATATAATGCAGTTCTTGTAAAATATTATTTTTCAAGATAACTCAACCTCTATATGTTCCTTAAAATATGTATACACATAAACTTAAGTCTATGTGTAGTAGAGAGAAAGATTTAAATTTAATCCTTTAAATTTATGAAACGTATTCTACAGAGATTATTACACACTACTAATGAAAAAAAACGTTGAATAAAGGTCAGTTAGAAGAGATGAAAAGTTTTTGGTTTTCTTATCTTTAATCCATCTGTTGCTCTCTGGCAGATAAACATATTTAATCAAAGATAACGAGACGATTAACGTTTGTTACAGGGAGAAACTAAACTCATTATCTCCACGCTGAAATGTCCTATATTGGACTGGTAAGATAGCTACTGAGTTTATAAATTACTGCTATCGGAGGAAAAAAAAAAGGTTCTTTAAAAACAAAATTTAATTTTTAACCTGTTATTTTCCTTTTAATTTTGTTCCTGGTATTATTATTGGAGAGATGTTACATTTTTAACAAACTTCTCTACTTAACAAACAAACTTCCTTTCTGTGGCTTTACACTTGTTATTTTGTGATATTTCCATCGAGAACTGCAGTGAAAACATGAACACTTCCTGTGCAAGTTCACTGGACATACTGAACGTAGTTGGGTCAAAAGATTCACCTTCAACACAAGTTTTCTAATTTTTTTCATCAATTGCTGAACTTGTTTCTCTGTTTTATCTGAAAGTGTAACAATGCATTATTAGATTGGCATAGGAAAAAGATATATGCACAAACTATATATAATGTATGTTTACAGTATACTTCTTTTCAGCTCTCCTATCTTGAAAGCAGTACAGTCTCAAGTGAAACATGAATATCTTACAAGTGAAGCACTGAGATTACATTTATTATTAACCAGCCTTTCCTTCAGGTTTTCCGTGTTTTTATCAGACATGTTTCATTGTTGCAATGCTTGATCGTTATTTTATGACTAGACTTAAAAATTGCACGACTGAAATTTCTGTCTCGCATTTTAAAATATATCCAAAAGATTGACCTTTTTTTCATATAAAGTTATTTCTATAGTGGCAAAGATGTGACTTGACAACATGATCAAAAACCAAGGGGCAATGGATCATCCCCTGTCAACCC
Source organism: Numenius arquata (assembly GCF_964106895.1). Taxonomy (NCBI): domain Eukaryota; kingdom Metazoa; phylum Chordata; class Aves; order Charadriiformes; family Scolopacidae; genus Numenius; species Numenius arquata. The sequence goes on along the minus strand of NC_133580.1, from coordinate 17,616,902 downwards.
CACACAGGAAGTTATCTTCATCCCGCATAACCCCCTGCAGAAGTCTCACCTCATTAAGTCTGGCAAGGGGGAATACCCAAACAGGTGTTTTCTTCCCTGTTTTTAAAGAAGTCATGCAAAAATATCTACTCCGGAGGTGCATAAATTTTTCATCATTACAGTGTCTGGACAGGGATGCCAGTATAAGGACCGCATCTGGGACAGAGAGCCCAGCCACGCTGGATGAGGGAGAGAAAAGGGATTCCAGCTCTTGGCATTTAATGAAAAAAAAGCTGGATCACTTTTAACCTTCCTTGCTGGAGGTTCTCGCCAAGATATTTGAACTAAAGAATCCATTCACTGAATGACAGGGTATAAGAGTGCTGTAAAAACTAGAACCTTTGTAACAGAAACGTCGCAAATGTTTTGTCACAAAAATTAGCAACTTGCTTACAATTCTCTTCTGGGGTCTCTTTTCCCCTCAATGAAAATGAACAGAAGTTATTAAAGGAATGATCTGAAGAAAAATTCGCCCAATTCTTAGGAATGAAGCCCCAAATTAATGGTTTTATTTATGAAAGACTGTTGGAAATCATTACAGACCTAGAACGGTTGTCACAGTTGCTAATGTTTAGGCTCCTTAATGTTACCTGGTATAAAAGGAGGGAAAACATCTAGCATAGTATCAGCCTTTCTTCTATGATAATAATTAAGCTGCAGACAATATTAAACAGATTTAGTGCAAAACAGTGTGCTATTCTATTTATAGAAATGGGATGTGCGCAGCTTTTGAGCTACAATGCCAATCTGAAGTTCAGCAGATTTTTTGAGAGTAAATATTTTAATAGTTCTTACACAAGGGAAAAAAATTCAGATAAAAAGCATAGACAACTTGGTTTTGTAAAAGGAATTTATATCTATACTATTCAGAGCAGGCTGTGAAACTATATTGCCAAGTATTGAGATTTTCAGTGACTTTTTGCTCCAAATGAAGAATAAACAACATACCAGTTTCAGGAAATAGTTAAAATCCCACTAATTAATGTGGAGAGAACTTTGTTGCACAGTTAAGTCCAAGGATCACCCAAAAAAGCAGATGCTGTAAGTTGATACCATCTGAGCGATACCCGCCCGTGCTGCCCCGCAGCTCCTGTAGCCACGGGCTCACTCCTGTCTTGGCTCTGCTGCTGCAAACCCAAATCATGGTGCGAACTCCACGTAGCCTCTACATACCCATCAGGCTGGCATTACAGATAACTTTTCTGAATATTCACTCTATATGTTATGCAGACTATTATAGTTATATTTTTATAGCTGCTGGATAGGCATGGATAAGAGTTTCTGCAAGATTGCTTTCCCATTTGTATACAGAAAAATATTATCACAACTGTACTGTTAAAAATAGTTCAATTATAAAGATCTAGCAAGCAAAAGTTCTTGGCTAAACACATATAAACAGGCATTAAAATTCAGTATAATAGAGGTTGTTCACAGAATTTATTTTAAAAAGGTGTAAGGGAACTGGGATTTAGGTCAGTAAAAAAGCAATGTGTGTAACTATAATGAAATGCCTTCCATTATTTAAACTTTTTCAAACTGGATTTCAATGATCATTTCAACAAAATTCAGTGACTAAAACCAGTGCAACCATTTGAATTTACCCTTTTTATGGCTGTTCATACTGGGAAAATTAAGCCTCACAAAAGAAGCCTGAAAACGTGTCTCTGGTGTTTGTTCTGTTAGATACTATCTGTGGACAAAGCTTTGCTTATCTCCAGGTCTCCTCTGCTCTCCTGATTGCAATCTCATTTCACTTGTCCTTGGGATCTCATGTCTGCTACGACCTCCAGCTTGTTAAATATTCAGCAGAAAGTTTATGGACTTTCCCATAACCTTGATTAAAAGCCTATGGGGAACCTGAATGCTGAAAAAAAGCCCTTTATTTGAAAAGAATCTTGAGTACACTGTGCTGATTTCTGTTTCACTAATAGTATTTATAATCAGCAGTCACTGCTTTGGAGTCGAGGCCAGGGGAAAAAATGATGTTTCAATCTCACCTGTATAATAATTATTGTATTATCATGCCAAATCGGGATTTCATAGTAGAGCTTAATTTAAGTAAGTGGAATTTGTGGGAGCAGTGCTGAGAGGGAGTGCTATAAAAAATTGCCCTTTCAAAGAAAAAAGAGAAATAGTATTTACAGAACTTTGTATCTTTGCCCCGCTCCAAGGAGGGACCCTATCACTGTTTTGAAGATGTGAATCTTGGGTAACTCCGTCTCTTAACCCAAAGGGTTGTTGCAGTCCTGCTCTCTCTGGCACCCAAGGCCAGCGTCCAGGCTGGTGGCTTTCCAGTCACTTGGATGTGTTTCCACACCTTAAACTCTGCAGGCACTCTGGGTCCACCACTTCTTTTTTTCAGGAAAACAAGAAGACACCCCAATTTTCTAGGGGCTTTTCAGTATTTTCTTTCTCTGAGAACAATTAAAATACAAAACCAGATGAAAAGAAGCTCAATGTACTTCAGGAAGTGGCTGAGTTTCCCCATTACTGTTCAGCATCCTTAGGCACTGGTAAGTTTTTTAGATAGTACAAGAGACCCCCACCCCCTCAATAATTTAGTTTGTCATTTTCTCTATTTCTATTCTTGGTCTTTTGTTCCTCTTCCAATAACGGACAGAGATCTTTTCTTTTATAATTGTCGGGTGATTAAAGACCCATCAGGTAATTTTGTGCTTAACTATTATATCCTTTCTGCTTTAGGCTTCAAAATAATTTGTTCTGAGTGATAGTCCTATTTCTGATCGACACACTCACTAAATGGAAGATGTCAAATTTTATTGTGCCTTTACAACTATATCAGTACAAGATGCAGTAATTTTCTTCATCAGCGTTTAGAAATTATCTCAATATGGGAGGAAAAGACAGCATAAAAGGTAAGTAGTGTCAAAAATTAAAACTGTTTAATCCTTAAGTAGAGCTACTGCAGGGGATCCTATACTGTCAAACACAATTCTCAATCACACATCAAGAAATTTGTCACATGATACTAAGATGCTTTCATGAAGACAGGAGACTATAACCAGAACAGTGGAACAAAAAAATCAAACCAGCCTTCTCACAATAAATTAGATATAATACTTAACATTTCAGTAAGACTTTTTGGTCGTAAAAGCACTTTACAGCTATTAATTAGCACTTTATTTTTAATTCTCCTTCAATTACGTAATAACAGCAGGATGAGTGAGATACAAATTCTAACTGTGGCCCAAGGCTAAAGAAGGAAATAAGAGAAATATTATTAGCCTCAGGAAATCCTGCCTCTTCATCAGATTTGATTACCATAGATCACAATACTTGCAAGAAACTGTAATAAAATAGAAAACATATGTTGTCTTTCATTATTACTGTCTTTTATTTAATTATCCTTGAACTGAAGTGACTTTGTATAAAGTTATGTTTATTACATACAATTGCAAAGATGTATACAGATTGTATTAAACTATAATCATACTAACACAGGATCATTTTCTGAGTGGATTATCCATGTGTTCCAATGATTGGGATCCTTGAATAAGATGCAAACCACTACAGACGTTTAAACAGCTATATTCTTTCTAAAGTACTCTTTAATTAATGTTGTCTAGAGCACTAATTATGAAAGCTTGTAAAGCCTACAGCCTGAAAACACTTATGCACCTACTTAACTTTGCTCATTCAGGGTAGACCCACTGAATTCATTGGAACCGCTCAGAGTATGTTATTTAACTAAAGAATGCACATCAACTGTTGCAGATAAAAGCTAAACAGAGAACACAGTATTGCACACATATCCATGGTGGACTTTAAAGCATTTTGCTCTTTGTTATTTCCAATTACAAGACTTCCGTGGGCATATTTGTCTTTCCCCAACAAAGCGTGGAACTGCTCCCTAACAGTCTCTTTGATAAAGTGTTGAATTAAGCAACACTGAGCCATGAGTCAGTGAGATATGAGATGTACGCATCTGCATATACATATGTCTAGATGCACACATAATTTGTCCACATTATGAAGGCAGATAAATATGCATGTATGTTCATATACACAAGCATATCTTCTACACAGTGAAAAATATTGAAATCGGAATAGAAGCCAAATTATTGTCTACTGTCAATGGAAAACTCCTAAATCTCTTTAAAAATCGAATACTCGTGTTTCTAGTTAATTTATTTTAACATCATAAACCATTTTTATTTTGCTAAACACATTTCTGTTTGTTTAATTAACAGTTGCAAACAGAGAGAACTTTCAAAAGGATTACCAAGCTTGTCATTTATAAGCAGCTATTCAAGCTTTTGTTATTTTCCCCCTCCACTTTAGCTATAAACATTACACATACATGCTTTGAAACTGGGACTAACAGCTGTTAAAGAAACCTCACTAACATTGCTGTTCTTTTATAAAAGATTTTTCCGAAATTTCCACACCTTATTTAAAAGAAGAGATCCCGATTTGAGCAAGGAAGTGGGACAGTACATGCCTCAATTATACTTCAGTTATGTATTTCAGCCTCCTCATATTCTCATCAATCGTTTCTAATTTTTGGCCATTTTGTACCACCTCTGGTGCACATGTGCTGCTTGGTCAGCCAGTTGGCAAAGATCAAACCTATTTTCTTGCCTCAGCTTTTGGCAGGTCCAACAAGTGGCTCTGGAGGCCACGCTTGGCCAAGTGGGCATACAGGTCCACTTTGTAGATTCGTTAGAAATATGTAGCTAAATTCCATCGTCATATCCCAGTCCCATTCCTCTGCGCAGCCAAACTAGATTGTCTCTGCATCATCCCAAAGATCAGTGACTGCCAACTGTGCTAGCGCCAGCTGGAGCATTTATCTCTAGAAATATCTCCACTGTGCTCCCCAGCTCTCTCTGTTAGAACCAAGGAAGGCTAAGGAGAAAGAGGAACACTAGTCTTTATTCAGACTAGTCTTTAAATAACATTCAATAACTGCAGTAGCTATTAAAGATTTAAAATAAAACCTGAGAGGCTGCTCACTCAAACCACACTGTCCATCCTATGCTAAATAAGCAAAATGTTTTGTAGAAAAATAAGATTTGACCCAAAGATCAACGGAATATCATGCAGCATATGCAAAAGACACCAAATTAAAACTACGTAAGAAGTCTTAATTCTAATTTTATTCTCTTCTGCATATGTGGCTGTGAAACCTTAACAGACTCAAAATGTAAATCACAGGCATACTGATAATAATTGTGTAATTCAGGCTCTGGTACACCCCTTCCATCTTTGTGAAATAAACAACTAGATAATGAAAAGCCAAACCAAACAACTTTAGTATGTCAAAAAGTAACATCTTTCACATTTAAAAGCACACTGGAAGAAGGGCATCTGACTCATCAGAGAATCTATCTACAATTCACTCAACACACTGTGTCGTTTATGGAACTATGCCATTAACTAAATAAGAGCACACAGTGCAAAGGCATCATTGGTTCAGACTGATACATTTTCCTTCCCCTGCGTCACATTACTTATGCCTACTGCATTAAAGCAAGACATCAAGTTCTTCAATGGAAATTTTGTATATGCTCATAGATTTAAACTAGTGTAAGACACCATCATGTAGTTTGTTTTACATGGATTTGAACAGCTCCCACAATAAGGAACACTTTTGCCTCCATTTTGGCTTTATTCATAGAGGGTTTTCACTGACAGGAGGCCCCGAAAACCAGGTAACAGCAGACCAAAGCGCAGGAAGTAACACAGTTACACACACTTTATATTATATATGCCATACAGCTTCTAGATCTGGGGTTTTTTATACAGTTTTTGGGGAATGGTAAGGAACAAAGCCACTCTGTCAACAGCTGGTGTCAGCTATCACAGTGATGGATCTGTAACATAAACCTACAGATGCAGATAAACACTCCTCACTCTCAATGGAGAGACACCAAGAAGAAGTTGCTCTAAGATGAAAGCAACTTCGAACTTCAATATCCAATTGCACTAAATACATACAACTCTTGGAACAGAGTGTAACATTCCGAAACAAGTTTATCCGACTGCCAAAGACTGCCTTACCCACATGGAACAGAATTTGAGCCTCCAGGAAAAACATGCGGTCTTATAGTTTTAACATGCACCCATGACTTAGCCATAATGTGTTCCTCAGCATATAGAGTACTCCAAAATAATTAAAAAAACAAAAATCCATTGTATAAACAGGATATTTAATTGCTCTCAGTAGTGTTCGGCCTGTACAATATATTCACTAATCCATCTCATGCACTCTGATTTTCTCTAACAAAGGAGTCATTATTAAACATATGATACTTGTGCTGCTGTTACAATAGCAGCATCAATACAAGGCCTTTCAATCTTCTTAACAGTAAGACCTTGAAAAACTAACTGGTGTGGATTTGATAACAAGACAATCCATAGTATCTTATCTTGATCTTGCAGTCCTGGTCTAAAGCCTGTATTGCTTGCTCAGTGTTACTGACCACACAATGCTATTTCACTTACATACACTAGCAAATTGCAGAGAAAATTCACTTACGAGGTCATCTGAATTTTATGGCAAGTTAGAAAGAGCCTGTATGGAGTAGTACAAGTGGAATAATATATAGAAGTTAGACTATACAACAGTTCGTCTGTGAATATGTGGCCAAGTCACACTAGGGAGAGAGACCAGAAGAACCTGTATGGTAAATATTTTTTTCTTGAGCAGTAAGTGTGATCTAGTATGCAGATCAGCCTAGAGTTTGCCAGACAAGCACAGCTCTGTAGACCCTAACAAACCCAAGTCGTTCTCCTCCTGAAACAACACAGTCAACTAGACTCAATTTCATGCATGGATTCAGTTGATGGCTGGAAATACACTGAAATTTGGGGCCTCTGGTCAATTCAAACTTTCCATGTTTTCAGCTACAGTTACTCCCCCAGTGGGGTAGGATGGAAGCTTGTGACATCAGCAACAAGAAAAAGGCTTTTGCTCCATCTACACATTCATTTGGAAAGCATCCACAGGGCTTTGACAACAGGAAAATAAGCATGTGCTCTGGCCACCAGCCCAGCCCATCCGGGCTGAAACCCGATTAACGTGTAGTTACACTTATGAATCTGCCTTACATAACTGATGCTGAAGATGCTATGAACAACATCCTTCACTACCTGGAGTGCAAGTAGACACTTTTGTACAAGTCACAGTTCATACAGATATCCCATGCCCTAAACCCCCGACTAGAAAGGGGAAACTCCAAACTGAGTTTTCCAGCACACTGCTGCTACAAGAAAGCTATCACCAGGTTCTCCACATAAAGAGATGGATGACAAAAATTACATTTCATGTCCACATAGTTATGCAGAGCTAATGCTGCCTTCAGTTACACACTTATCCCCAAAGATCTTAGTAGTGGTGCACTTCTAGCTAGGATTGAAAACATATTTCATACAATGTATGATTTGCTTGTAACAGTATCATTGGATACCGTAAAGTGTGAACGGGATTATTGGTACTATTTAAGGAGCATTGAGCCTTTTCTCATCTCACACAAAAATGATGCAAGTTTGCAATCCATTTCTGTGGTTGCTTTATGAAGTGCAATAGTGACTGGGGAACCGAGAGAATACAAATGAGACACTACCATTTGAACTGCAGCGTTTCCTTAAAATTCCAAATTTTGCTTCAGGAGCTCTCATGCATGCTGAACACTATCGTCATTAGATAATTACTCATTATAAATGAGCACAGGCTAAAACCAGACATACTGTTCAGATTTCTGAGCACATACAGATTTTGATGTTAAAATGAATACTTCAAAACAATTTTTACTGATCAAACGTGCTGGATTTACATCCAGGAGTAGCTTGTTTTTCTAGTGACCGGAAAAAAATCTGTCTCTGTAGTACCCAGTGACTTGCAGAATCTCAATGTAAAAGATTATTTGAAACTTAATACATTTTTTCCTTTCTGAGTTCCAGATCATAGACCTTTGGAGAAACTAGTCTATAGGACACCGCATGTTAACGAGCTCTTGGGCTGATATCGTACCTGTAAGTGATGTGTGCTGCATTACCAGCATGTGATACCTGCTGGATGCTTCGAAAACTACCTTGATAGTTTCACTTCAGCTTCCAGTGGGAAACTGGAGAGATGCCCATCTTTCAAGAGCCCATGACAGTAAGTTTGTAATGCATTCACAGCTCTGAAGCCAAAGTATGCCAAGTCCCTTGGAAATATAGCCTAGAATCAGTGTTGAGCTACTATTATTTCATGGGTTGTGGATGAACAACTCAGTCTTCAGGTTTGCCAGCAAGTCACAGCCCTAATTTCTCCCACTAATATAGCCAAGTTTTAGATGTGGTTGTATATTAGCAACAGTTTTTTATCTATTTCCATCACTGCTGAAAAACTGAGTAATGCCCTCCACCATCCCAAACCCTTCATGTCCAATTTATTTGCATTTATTACAGAAGATGTCATTTCTGCAGATCTATGACTTTATTCATTGCAAGTCATAGTGAAGTTTGGCCGTGGTTGTACCTGTTACATTGGTGCCCAGCATTTCCTCATTTATGTCCTATCATTCATAATTGCAAATAGTAATTGTAATGATTTATGGATTGATAGTTCTTGCTATTAACCACTCCAGTTTCACCGTATTAGGAGGCAGAAAACATCTCTCCCGCAAGCCTGTGTCACGTATAACTTCCATCCTGGTGCCACTATATGGACCCCAAAGTTAGACTAGAAAAATGTATCCATCAACAGGCCGAGCAGGACTAACCAAAATCACACTAATTCCAGGGGCTCACTAGGCAGCAGATATATTTCTAGATAAGATCCAGGGTGATAAACCAGGGCCTTACTGAAAGGCAGCGCTAAGTTCAATATGTTTGGGGAAAAGTATATTAAAACACTATCGTTTTGATGCTGAGTAGGTGACCAAGCTGAAGCACATGAAAAGAAAAAAAGAAGAGAAAAGCCGTACTGCCTGATTGAACTGCTCTGTCCATAGTTTCACAGCTCTTTTTTCTTCTCAGTCATTCATCTGTCTGCTCTATTTAATCAAGGCTGCAAATTGCCTAGTTCAGTTAGGATTGCTTATTTTTTTTCAAAACAAACCTAGTACAATCAATGCAACGTTGCTGTTACGTATTATATATTTTACGCATGAAACCAGAATGCTTTTCACATCAAAGAAACCAGGTCTTTTAGTTCAAGGTTCTCAAACAGTAATTTAGAAATACATTTTACAACTGAGACTACTTCTGACATGAGCTGAAGTTAGATAAATTCCTGAGACAATGGGAATAAAAATGCAAGTTCCATCAAGGACTCCAGTGAAAGCTCTCTCTTTCTCACAAATCCTGAAAGAAAAGTGGCATCCCACTTTTAAGCTGAAGCTCTCCTCTGAAAAAAGGAATTTGTTGAAATAGAACTACAAAGTTTGGGTTTTATCTTACTGATTTTACAGTCAAGTCTGCTAAATACAGTGCTGTGCTTTCTTACTGATAGCTTCACATACCTATCCTCTCAGACCGGGTTTATTTTTATTTTGTTCTCTTCGGTACTTGCAGTTATTCCTTGTACATTACCAAGAACCCAAAGGTAAGCTTTGAGCAGATGGATGGCTTACACAGTCCTCAGTACGAGTTACAGATATTTCAGGAAGTCAAAATGTTGCCAGATTGTTCCAATTGTATCAGTAATCTAGCAAATTATATTATTTCTGTTTACAAAATGAAATCAAAAGTCACCTATAGGCTCCAATTAAATTCTTAACAATTTTTTAAAATTATATATACAGATATATGATACCTTTTTTGCAGCCCATCTCATGACATCCATTAACAATTTTTTTAATTTCCCTCCAGAAAGAACTCCCTCACATGCCAAGCAGGAAAGAGGCGTGTTTATGAAAAAGGATTGTTTCAGTGCAGACTCCTAGCAGAAGCTCAAAGTATGGAATGTTCAAATATGTTCCAGAAATACCACTGATACTTGAGTGAAAAACCCACTTGTCTTTAAAGGGATTTCTGTTGAGAAAAAAAGCTTTTTTATTTTCCTCTCTTTGTTGCTAGGGACATTTGAATAAAGATAGTATATTTTTACTGGAACCATCTTGTACTGCTGTGGGGAGAAAAAAGTTGCCATCTGCATTCAAATATGTCCCTCTGCAAGTAGTTTTACATGCAACAAAGATGATTATAATTTGAATCAAGTACATATGGAGCAAACACCTGAGAAAGATCTTGCCTCCATACAAATATTTTAACAATGGAAGACAAGTATATCTTAGTTAGTTATAGATACACTGACATCAGATTTTAAAAATCTTTTTATGATGTATTTTGATGTACTCACAGCTCTTTTTTTGCCTTTTTTTTTTTTTTAATCTCTTTCTTCATTTACAGCAGCTTAGGTTGAGGGAGGAACGCCGTCTTTAACCTTGAGATCCCTGTTCTTGCTGGTTTGTGTCATAAACTTATTATTTAAAAGCAATTCTTTGTATTTAACATCTCACCTCAGCATGCAAAATGGTTATGGATTAGAGTACATTTACTAGGGGGAAAAGGATAGAGGGACTGCGAATTAGAAATGCTGGCTGCCTGCCTGGGTCACAGTTTCACTTCCAGCTTCTGGACCAGAAAAATCTCTCTGCGACCCCTCCCCACCCCTCTGTCTACTCTGTTTATGTGCTTATTTCAAAAGTGTGCATTGCTCATCAAAGACTGTTTATCATGGGATGTTAGATCCCGATTCTCTCAGTCACTGTAAATAGTAAGATACAGTTACAGTATATGCTTAGTGTGTAATCAGTTCTAAAGCATAAATGCAACACAGTACTGTACTATACATTCTGGAGCTTCATCAATATAGCAGATAAGAAACTACCTTCTTGCCTTCCAGTGCAGGCAGCTGTCTGGATCTAGTTTCTAAATTCATAGATTGGACCATCTGTAATTCAGCTTGCCAATCATTTGGCTAAAAAGCCAAGAGCTTTTCTGACGTACAGTCTATACTAACCAAATAACCTAGAAAAGTACTTAGGCGATGCCCGCTCCAGCAGAATAGCGCAGCGAGCAGCCTGTGTCCGCCCTTCAGTGGCGACCCCAGGCCCCCACAGTGGTGCTCCCCGGCGCACAAAGCCCTGGGCACAGGCATACCAACACCCGGGCTGTGCTCCTGCCACTTCCCGTGGGAAACGGGGCCGCGGCTGTAAGATCATCTGGGGAAAAAAGATAAAAGTAACTGATAGCAAGAATATTAAAATTTATTATTATTTTGTGTCAGCATTTCTTTCAAAGATTCTTGGGGAACATTAAGATGATGGTGGTGCAGCTGGCAGCATTAAAAATACACTGCAACCACAGGATGATGCTACAGAGAGTTCTGCTACGAGAAAAATGGCAGCTCTGTCAGAGAGTTAAACATTTCTTTTTTCACGGTCATGAAACAAGACCAAACCAACTTCCTGTTTCTCAAACTTGTTAACCTTCTGTCTTGACAAAAATTAGCAGCTACAGTTTCTTTTAAATAAATTGTGAAATTTTTACTGGATAAAGCATTCCTCTATTCCTGTCAAAGAGTTGTACAGCTCAGCTGTTTTTAACAAATTCCTATTTTTGCTCCCTGACTTTTGACTATCATTATGTATATGAGTTTCTTCAGCCTGCAAAGCATGTTTTAACAAGAAATATTAATGTCCTTCTACATATATCATCTTTTCTCCTTATTCAGCAAGAATAGGTGCTATACAAAATAGAAAACATCTGCTTGCTTGTATTATAATTTCTCTTGAACTCATTAGATTAGAAATACAAAGTTGATAACAGAGGTTAATGATGAATGTACAAAGCTGAGCCACACTTCTCTGTAAGTACGTTTCAAAGGGAAAACAAATCCCAAAATTCAGTATTTGTAAAAAGCATAAAGGAAAAACTATGAGGGAGTTTTTTATTAAGACATCTTTATCAGTTAGGTGAGAAATTCAACATGAGCTGAAAATGTGTGCTCACAGCCCAGAAAGCCAACCATATCCTGGACTGCATCCCCAGCAGCATGGCCAGCAGGGCAAGGGAGGTGATTCTGCGCCTCTGCCCCGCTCTGGTGAGAGCCCCCTGGAGTATTGCATCCAGCTCTGGGGCCCCCAACATAAGGACATGGACCTGTTGGAGTGGGTCCAGAGGAGGCCATGAAGATGCTCTGAGGGCTGGAGCACCTCTCCTATGAAGACAGGCTGAGAGAGTTGGGGTTGTTCAGCTTGGAGAAGAGAAGGATCCGAGGAAACCTTATAGCCCCCTTCCAGTACCTAAAGGGGCATTTAGAAGAGTCAGGGAGTGGAGTGATAGGACAAGGGGCAATGGCTTTCGACTGGAAAAGGGGAGATTTAGATTAGATACTAGAAAGAAATTCTTTCCTGTGAGGGTGGTGAGGCACTGGCCCAGGTTGCCCAGAGTTGTGGATGTCTCTTCCCTGGAGGTGTTCAAGGTCAGACTGGATGGGGCTTGAGCAACCTGGTCTAGCGGGAGGTGTCCCTGTCCATGGCACGGGGGGTGGAACTCGATGATCTTTAAGGTCCTCTCCAAATCTAACCATTCTGTGATGATTCTGTATTAGTATCTTAAGTTTTGAAATCCTTATAATGACTCAATCGTAACTCAGGAGCTAGAATAGGGTCAGGGCATTTTCTTCTTTTCCCTGCTCCTAAGTATCTTGCCTCTCTTGGAGTCTGTGGTAGTGTTGTCTATCAGTGTTTAATTTTTATGTCAGTGCATTGAATTATCACGATGTGGACAGTGGTCTCTGGTAATTTTAATCATGGACTGTGATTCCTTCTTTTCCTCTCTTTGCTTTCAACTACTGGGGCTCTGTGCGAAGAGCTCTGATTGCAAGATGCCTGTCACAGCACGGTCTGTGCTAGAACAAACACTCCTCGGAAATGCTCCTTAAAGCCCTCCCTGTACGTGCCTCATCTTAGCTCAAAGATGGAAAAATCTCCTACTGCATTAAGATTTAGTGAGTCAGCTTTCTTGTTACAGAGGGTGGCAGTTTCAAATACACCAAGTGTACTCATTAGGTTTATCAAGCAGTTAAGCATTAATGTTAGAGCCCTACTAGTGATAGTATTAGCTGGTGTCAGTAGCAAAGGAAGTCCTACTAACGTCACGGCTCTTTCCTTGGAGCTTCTATTGTGCCAGTTACAGGATGTCAGAGAGAGTAACATTTCTGAAGCTGTGACACGTACTTGGCAATCTGCTGCATTCTGACACAAATTAAGGGCCAGGAGTCATACAATGATCCAGACACAAACTCCCTCCGCAGAAATAGCCCTGCTGTATCAAAAAATCAGAAGATTTCAGGAAGAAGAAAAAAAAAAAATATTGTCCTTTTCCAACTCCGAATAATTCACAGCACTGCACTTTTGAAACCTTTCTGCAGCTTAGCATATATAAACAAAGATATAAAATAAAATTGAGGAGAAAGTACCTTATCCTTTTCCCAAAAGCTAAACATCTTGTAATTATGAATCCTTAAATGGAAAACTGTATAGTTCAATATCCAAGCTGATTACTTATTTGTTAATATTCTTTACAAAACCATACTTCAATCATCTAAACTCCTAGTCATCACACTCAGACCCCACATACAGACATAACCAAATGCCATTCTATTCACAGGACATAGCAATGAAAGGTAAAGGGCCTGTTTTATTTAAAGATCTTCTCTGGCATACATCTTTTTCACAATGCTGTGAATACACTCCAGTATTGCAGCGGGTCAGAGTAATGCAGACTGATAATGGGTCGATGGAAAGAGATTCTTGTGATCTTCACAAAAAAGAGAACTAAGAAGATAATTTGAGAGACAGATGTACGAGAGCTCCACCCCAGCAGAATCTGTAATCAGTGATATTTGACCCCCAGTAAAAAAATGAGCATGTGTATAAAGAAAAGCTTTAATATTGGTTGTAATAAGATAAAAACAATTTTTGCTTTTATAGTTTTCAAAGTGCTTTATCTCACCATTCCTATTTCCCTTTATTGCCACTGTTTTTCTTCCCATGTACTACTCCTGAGGAGGAGAGGCAGAGGTTGTCTGTCTCTTTCTAAACACTTCTTTGGTGTGTGATTAGTATGTGACATGAGTAAAGTCGTTCTTGGTAGAGAAATGCTTGCTTTCTTTTAAAGTATTAGGTGAGGGCTAGACTTTGTAACGTCTCATCCTATAGAAGACACGTCTTCTGGGACACTGGTTTTGGAACATCAGTCAAGACAACCAGATAAAAGAACAGCTATTGAAAGTGTGTCATTGTTCCTCCTGATGTTTCAAAGAATCAGAGTTATTTTGGATGAGAGGAATTTAAGTACGGTAGACCATACAGAATCAGCTAGACACGTCCTTATTCTGGAAAAAGCATTTTAGCTGGATCAGTTGTTGCTTCCTATTATTATTTAGAGAGAATTTTGATTTGATGCACCACGGCTTTAAAGTAGAGCTTTAAGCTTCGCAAGGACAAGCATTGCAACAGTGCCGCTCAGCAGCAAGACATGGCAGAGAGCAATGTTTTTTTCAAAGCATCAAAGCAGGAAAAAGGGAAGACGCTGTTAAGCACTGTTCCATCTCACTAATCCCACCCTATTACCCCATGTGAGCCAAGCTATTCAGGATGTAACAGTGTTGCTCACCCTGACAGAAGTAACACAAATCTGAGGAACGCAAAAGCATTTGTTAAATACAAGCAGCAAATTAGTGTTATTAATGTGCACAGACGCAGGTGAATATTCATCAGACACCTCATACCGTAAAGTTAAATTAACTTCATATTGCAAGAACCTCCATGAAACAGTTGATGTGGCAGTCGGGTGACTCTGCAAATTAAAGCAGCACGATGCTGGCCCACCGCAGCACTGCCCAGCAGCATCAGCGCATCTCCTCCTCCACACACGGCTCCTGCCTTTTCATGACATGATGAGATACTCAATTCACATCATCATTCACAGTGTGATTGAACTTTGGGAATGCAATACAAGTCAAGCTAACTATTTATTTTTACAGGATGAAATGAAAACAAAAAGACCTGATATGCACTTAGCAGCATTGCTAGCACAGCATATGTTATTTGTATAGATCAGCTCCACTTCTATTATACAATATTAGTGAACATTTTTACTGCAATTGTACTGGGAGCATAAAACCACATTGTGCTCGGAGCCCCACAAATACATAGCAAAATTTCTTTGTCTGTAATTCAGAGACTTTACAGTCTAATTCAAACTGAAACACGGGAATGGATATGTACAAATAACCAAGATAGTGTGAAAGCAGGATGAGAATTATGAAAGGGATACGTGGGATAGGAGCTTCTGCCATTGCTGAAATCAGCAATGTACAGAGCCAGAGTTAACTCTGAAAACATGTAGCAACAATTAGAATGTCACTTGGTTTCACAACAGAAATACTGAATCACACAGCATTCTGAACAAAACACAACCCATACGAAATCCATTATTTCTTGGTATTAAACACAAAGGTAAGAATCTCCACCTCTGACATAATACAAATCCAAAAGTATCACCATAAATATTCTGCCTAGGTCTCTCCACCTCAATCCAGACAAATGTATTTTATTTTCCAGAATATATATATAATATCACTGACCAGTAGGTTTGAAGAAAAACTGGTGTTATACTCACTGGATCAACAGCGTGTACCAAGGACACTGGCCCTGTGTTCCTCTGATGCAGAGCCTGTATAAGGGTTCCCGAGCCTTCCCTTGACCTTACCACAGCAAAACTGAGGTTTGAAAAGTAGCCAGGAAAAATAAAAGGATCACAACACAGACTGTACAACCTCAAAAAATACAGAAACAGCAGTTTAAAAAAACATGTTGCTTTTCCAGAAGACTAAAAGATATTCGAAGAGTAAAGGCAAAAATATCTCTCTTTTCAGGAATATATGTATACATACAACCTTTTTGGAACAAAAATTCCAGTTGTCCCTAATGCGTACTCAAGACTGGATCCTATTTCCCTGCCAGAAGTCCAGTTAAAAGGAAAACATCAGATCAAAGGATGCCCACATCTCTACACAAACAAGGACAAAAATCAATAGATTTATTGAGTTGATGAGATTTGACTCATCACGTGTTGTGACTTAGGTGCACTGTCAGTTGGGAATCTTCTTTGTTCAATAAATACAATTCTTCCGTTTAATTTCTAAGACAGACTGGCAGCTGCAGACAGTCATTAAACATATTTCCTGATATATTTTTCATTAATCACAGTGAAGTCAAGTAATAAATTATGATGCTTCAAATGAAATTATAATCATGCAATTTTTCACATGGCTTAAATTATATAAGATACCCCTGGATTTTTTTTTTCTATATTTCTGTCTTAAAACAGGAACTAGATGCTAACAAACACCTTAATATTTCATACTGCTAAAAGCTTCTCCTGGTGCCACTGATTAGCTTGAGTTGAAAAAAAAAAAAAAAAGAAATTGCATCATCAGTGTTTTCCTATTCTTAAAAATAAAAAAGAAGTGAAAGCTTGAGACAAAATAAGACAGACAGAAGGAGGACATAAAATGAAATGCTTTGTGGCTCCTAAGTAATAGAAACAGAAACATCCTATGAACTTTATCGTACTGTGTGGGTGGCCCAATAAAAATGAGAAGCAAAGAAAGGCTTGTTGTCAAGAGACGGCCACCACTTCCCTCTGACAGAAGCCTTGCTGGAGCGGGGTGACTTTGCCACCCCAGACTCCCGCTGCTGCCTGGCACTTGTGCCCGGTCTTCAGACTTGTCATCTGCAAACCCGGTGGACAAGATAAGGGATTGCTTTGCTCGCAGAGGTCTGCTTCCCTGTGATAAACGTCTATCTCATCCATAACTAGATTTAAGATATGTAGGATACACTTGTCTTCAAAGCTGTCACCAGAAGGGAACTCTATCAATGACTTCAGCTTTCATACGCTCCAGATAAACTTTCCGTTTTAATCTGTGCCCTTTGTGACTTTTCAAGCTATCATAACCATCAAAGCCCTAATACACTCCCGGATACAGGGTGCTCCAAATTAGATTCCATTTATCCAGCCAAACTTCAGGGCCTCTATTTACTGCAGATATGACGGCTAGTCAGATCTAAAAGGAGTTTGAAAAAGTACAGGGAAGAAATTTGTTCTCTATCCACCTCTGCCCCACCAGGCTGCTTGCTATAGAGATATATTTCAAAACTTTCATAAACCTCAAACAGAAAAAAAATAGGATTATCCATTACCATGTCAGCTTAAGTGATAACATAAATATATATCACAGAACATCTGCCACTAAATCACTGTTTATAGATGTCAGATCTCATTTATTATTAAAAACCCCCAAAACAAACACTTTAAAGCCTTCCTTATTATTTCACAAGAAATGACTGATTTCTAAACTGCAAGATGGAGCTAGTCTTTCTAATCTTTTTATACAGAGTAACTTCTATTATAAACCTCAGTCAAGAATAACATTTGATGGTATTCACAAACACATTGTTATTGCCTGAATTATTCCACCCCAGTATGTAGAAAATCCAACAGATTTTCCCCATTGATTTTCCCCATCAATCTCCATTGATTTTACATGAAAGAAGATGGCGCATCTCGGAAAACTTGCTGTTATCTTACTTTTCTTTGAACAGTAGAAAATGTGCATCAAGGCATTATATTCCAATATCAACAATAAAATATCTAAAATTTACTTTTAGAAGAATTTATAGAGAGTGCTCCTTATCACAGAAAGTATAAGATTTGAAAAATCAGTGCTTGTGTTTATAGTGCTGTGTTTGACTGACAGGGTCCGAGTGGTACAATCTTTCTTCTTCTGCATTTTATCATTTAATTTGCTTTGTCCATTTTTTCCCCTTTGTGTCAGCTGCCTTAATAACTCTTAAGTCAGACACTCAGGGATCAAATTACCAAATAATGGAATTATTTCTGAATATGCAATCTGTATCCTCTTAGGTACAAGTGAAAATCCGGTTGCAAAAGCCACTCATCCGTATCATTGTAAATTCACCTCTCCAATCTGACCTCTTCCCCCCTCTCCAATCTCCAGGCATCAACAAATCAAGAATATCATAACGTTTTGTTTGATAGGAGTTTCTGTTGGCTTGCTTCACTGTATGTGCTTATGACTGGACAGCTATTTTATTTTAGAAAAGGATAGCTAAAACACCTGGAAAACCCACACAGTTGTCAGCCCTGTGACATTCAATGCCCTCAAACATATGCCATGCAGATATAAAGCCGCCCTTCTGAAGGAGCCATACTTTAAAATGTGAATGTTGAGCATATTCTGATTTTGATCTCTGCCAGGTCCCCATCTTTTAAATCAAACAGCCACTTAATGATTGCTGTGGTTGTTTATATATATGTGATTCATGGGCACGCTCTCAGGAGGTCATCGGAAAGGTTGGCATTTCACAAAGTGGTACAGTACCGTAGTCAGCCATTACATTCTCCCACCTACATACAAGCTAATTTGATTAAAGGTAGAAGATCAATCAAACTCTACTGCCTCAGAAAGATTAATTACCTCAGCACTTTCTGAATTAATTATTAGTGTTCAGTCATGGGGATAGAAAAACCCAATACAGTAGAAGTAAAGGGACCCAACGGACAGATGTGGTAGACTGGGATGTATTTTAGCCAAAGATTTATTAACTTTAACTAATGACAGTGTCTTCCTTTTTTTCTCAAATTAGACCTAAGTGCTATAGTGTGTTTATAACTCAGCAACAACAGAATTAAAATATTACTGTTGTATTTCAACCTTATTGTGGCAGTAAAGGCACACAAGCAGAGAACAAAAAAATGAAAATACCATTAAAAAAAAAATCATATGTGCTGGCAAACACTCCTGGCTCCAGTTTTTGGACAGGGAACGATACTTAAAACTTTGTAGTTTTATGTTTTCTTCTGCCCCAGCATGAGGTCTGAAGTCCAGCTGCCAGAGCAGTCTTATTGATGATGTTTAAAGAGTATATTTCAGCAACTGCAGAGTTTCTGATTATCAGACAAGTCAGCACGGCAAAAAACGCAGCTATTTTCCCCCGGGAGAGCCAGCCTCCTACCTTCAGCTGTCTGCTCTCAGTGTGCAGCGCTGACCCCTTCTTCACGACGGCATCAACAAGATTTTCAGGACCCTGCAACCCGTCACTAAGGTAAGCCCCCTGAGCATGGCTCCATGGTGGGGCCAAGCTCCCAGCCCGGGAACACGGCACCCGCTCCCATCCAGTGCCCAGCTGGAGCTGGGACTGGGAGCCAAGGGCTCACACAGGACTGAGATAACAAACACGCTCATTGACAGCTTTCATATGACCAACATAGAAAAGGGAGCCCTTAGATCACAGACTAGATTTGCTGCTATTAAGGAGGGTGATTTATTAATGTATGGAGTTTCTCTTTAAAACCAGTTAGCATTCTCATTCCCCACTTCTGTACTTCCTCACTGATCTCCTTTGAAATCCCTAAATTTCTGGCCTCAGCTGGTTTAGAGACAGCACCCGTTCATGTGCCTGTGAAGCAACCCAGTGCTTCATTTTGGCCCTCATTCTCTGCTACTATTTGAGAGCAGTCCTAATCCCCAGACAGCCTTCACCTTGCAGTTTAAACAAGCCAATATTCATTCCTTTTTCTATATATATAGGCATTCCATTCCCTTGTAATTAATAATATTTCTTTACACCTGTTTCTCAAGCAAGTTCACCTTTCTTTAATGTGGGAAGCCAGCACTATTCATAATAAGCCAGTTGTGGTATCATCAATGCCTTTTTTTTTTTTCCTTTCATTTTTTTTCCTGTACTAGGAGTAACCCAGGATTTTTTCACAATCACATTGGGTACTGGTGATTTATAGTTTATCTTTGTAATACTCAGTTGTTTTTTTCTTTATGTCATTTTCAGCTGGTGATTTATATACTAGTTGCATACACCCATTCCTATGAGAAAGACTCTCCACTATTAGATTTCATCCCATTGCTATTAATCCAAATCTTTAGCAAAATCCAATTCTTGTCTCACACACACCTCCTCCTCTGTATTTTCAGTGATGCTTGGCTTTAAGGTAGCAGAATATTTCATTGACACACTCCTGCTTTTTAATGCCAAACTCATTAATGATGATCATGATGGAGATTTTTCCATTCTTGTATTAATCTGTGTCTTTTCCTTCTTAATTACTAATGTTCCACCTTAACGTCATAATAATAGTTATTAGTCCTTAAATCTATAAAGACTAACTAGATATGCATTCACTAATATTAAAAATACATGTCACTGAAGTGAGATAATAGAGCTAATCTAGTGCTATTCTTGAGAACCCTATGATACCATTTACTGTTTTACGTTTACGTGTATCTTGGTTTCTTTCTTGTAAATGGCCTCCAGTAGCAAAGCCTGACCGAGCACTTCTGTTTCTTGACGCCTTGTCTCTTAGAATTACAGAAAAATAAGGAAAACACTATCAGTTTTGATATCCTGGGAGGAAGATTATCTCCTCTCCTCCACATGAATGCACCGAACCTACTCTGACTCTCAGTTCCATTATCATCATTCTTCATCAGCCTGTCTTTGCTCTCATCAACATCATCCTTATCAAAAATTAAGGCAAGGTGAAAGTGTTCTTTTAATTTTGGGGAAGAAACATATGCTATCTTTAATCATGAACAGATGTCATCCTTGCTGCAAACCTCTTTCTTATGTGGCTAAATACCATAGATTACAGTCTTAATTCTTCTTAAAACTAATTCTCTTGAAGTCTGATGATCACTTAAAGCCAGAATAAGCTTTGCCCCAGCTTCTCATTCACTTGTCTGCTGTCCACAAGTAGTGCCTCATGAAACGAATGGAATTGGGGAATTGATCCATTTAAAAATAACATTTTTTACCGCCTAGATAAGGTTGAATCCAGATGATTCTTCTATCCAGTTCAACCAAGCAGCTCTACAAATGCTTGTGCTGCCACAGTAGGAGGTGCAATTGGGAGATACAAACAAGCAGCCACAGACACCTCTGGCAACACCAGCTTAGAGGGACCATGAAGTTACAGTGCCCATCAGCTCGCCTTGTGGCCATCCTTTCCATAGCTCTACACCTTCTGACTTTCAAGAAAACTTTCTTGGCTTATTAGTCACTAATTCATGTTAAATATCCTTATAGAGACCCCCCTCTCCTTAGGACGCCAGTTTTCTCCTATTTGAAACCCTGAAATCTCAGTGTGATTTGCCTCATTAACTAGTCCTTATATTTTCAACTAGCTTTGTTTATAATTCCATTTTGTTTATACAAAATAATTAAATTATTTAATTGCAGATTACTTTCAGGTTTTCTGGCTCTCCCCCACCCCAAAGCTGCAATCATATTCCTCTTACTCTGCCCAGTTTCTTAGCCAAACTGGGCATATTCTACCTTCTCCAAATAAAAGTAAGAAAAATAATTTTATTCTCTAGAGAAAAAAAAATAGCCAGATTGTTTTGATAAGGCTATAAAAACAGGTGAGCATGAAAATTTGTCATTAATGTTACACGTATTAAATAACCAAGCATAACTGGGGTTAACATGTACCTTTCAACCCCTTCATTAACGTCACTGCTTACAGCCACTCAGCAGGCACCACTGAAAGACAGTTTGCTAGGGAAGCTTACCCAAAGAGTGTGTGTTACTTTTTTCCAATGTTTGTAGGGTGTTTTGTACTTAAACATAACACAGAGGGAAAAAAGGGGAGAGTGGGGGGGAGGAGGTGGTATGGTTAAAATCCTTAGCATAGGGAGTTATAAGATCATCCCTGTGACTTTGAGCAATTTATGAAAAGAAAATATATGAATACTGTGTAAATTAGTGCTGTTACTTAAGGATAATGTTCTCTACAAACCTACATGCATTTTTCTATTACTGTTTACTTAGTGTGACAGTTTATTGGCATCTCTTCCTTATGACGCATCTACCACACTGCACATTATGCTTTTTTGAGGAGGCAACTAAAGTAAGAGAAGATAAATCTTTTTAAATAGCCTATTTCTAATTTTAATTAGTATAGTCAATTAATTTTAAAGGTGTACACAGAAATTGTTCCTAGTTTTCTAATCACTATATATTCTTAGTTATTTTTCCCCCCGTTTCAGTCCTATATTGGATGTGAATTATTACAGCTTTTTCTCACAAAGATTTCTCAGCTTTTGTTATTTTAAGTTATGCTCATCTTTTTCATTGTTTTGTAATAAATGCTTTGCTATTGCTAATAAATGAAAAGTTTCCAAAACACAATAATTTTCAATATTAGAGAAACAAATAAAACGTAAGAACTGTATTCAGGAAAAACATGAGGGAGAAAACACTTTTGAATATAACCCTGTGTGATGTGGCATCTGTCACGAGCTTTCATAAGCCACCTAACGTCTCCGTAGCTCTAGACGTTATTGAAGTTGTTTCATCCCAACTCTGTCTCCTTGGTAGGCAAAGCTGAATTAAATCACCATCAGATGATTAATCAGGTTTAATGTTTTAGACATTTTGGATTGAGACAGGTCACATACTAAAGATCTCAAGACAGAATGAAGGCTATGCTTATTTTGTTGTGTGAATTCTATTCAGATTATCTGACCTTTCTCTTCCCACATAAACAACATTTTGGTCCACAAAAGAAGAATGGAAATACTTCAAATATATGATGCCATTCCAAATTAGATGAAAAAAACAATCAAAAAATCTAGCAGCATGTTTGTAGAGCAAACTATAAATTCAAATGGTTTTCACTATTTCACTATTGATTAAATGTGTCACACAAGCACAAGTGAACAAAACGAACCTCAGGCTGAACACTTTCATAGATCAGCACACAAGACACTTTGGTTGCTCTTACCTACAGTAAGTCACGTTGCAGCAGTACACTGAAAAAAAATATGTTGTGGGTCTTCTCTTTCTTTTTTATGTAGATGTATGAGAGCGCACAACAGACATTTTATTGTATCTGCTTTTTTTCCTGCCACTAGATGCTGCCATTAATATGAGCATAGAACACTAAAAAGGACGCAAACTAAGCTTTCCACACTGTAAGCATCACGCTGTATTGTGCCAATTAAACTGTTTCAATAAATACAAGTTAGAAGGGCAAAAAATCTTCACAAAACATAAATGCTAATTAAACTGTGATTTCAAATTTAAAACTGAACTGTCAGGTAATTAGACAGGTGATTAAACTTTCTTCAACTTCACACTTGAAAAGATACCCGATGCCTGCTTAGTCTCCACACAGTAATATGTGCCAATGATATTCAGATGTCAGAGCTGTGTTACTTTTAGGGCAACATTCTAGAACAGTCATGATCCGTATTTCTTCTGAAATTGCAAAAACTCATCTCTAAAAGCAGTGGTAAATCCAAAACCTGAGCCTCTTTGTAAACAGCAAGACAAGATCCCCAAGCCTGTTCTGACGAGTCCTCTAACAGGTCCTGTCCCACGCACTCTGCATGAAAAGACCCAAAATACTGATTTCACGTACACCATGCTCACTTCAGTAAAGCATAAATACCAGAGTTACAAACAACAAAAGAGAGCTGGAAAGCAAGTTCAGAGCACGAGTATGCATAGTAAAAGCAGCAAACACAATATATAACTTGATATTTTCTTTCTTTGGGGGTATACCTGTAGCCCTTGAGAGCTTCATTCTGTGAAGAATTCAGTTTGACTGCCTAGAATACTCTTAAGGGTATATTACAGCCTCAGATATATAAACACAAACAAAAGCAAATGATAAATAATGTTTTCAGCACAGCTTCCAAAACCTCTGATGGTTCGTCAGCTATCAGCTCAGAAAAAATAATATTCTGGCATTATTTCAGGAACCGTGTAACTTTACGAATTTTAAAAAGTCTGAAACTGAGGATCCCCAGTTAATAGTTTGTGAACTAAAAGAAAAAGGGAGAACGGACTTTGTCTGTGCAGACAAGCCCCTCGGACTCCAGTCTGGGGCAGCACAAGCCAAAGGCAGCAGTGTGATTTCCAAGAGCCAGCCTGAATTTGTCAGAGCCAGCTTGACTGGGAGGTAATGCTCTCTGCTGGATGCTGTATTTGCCAGTGCAGAGATGTAACTACCTTCTCACAGAGCTATTTCAAGTGCATAGGACTTACTAATTCATTCTTCATGATACGCTAAAGCAGCTGAAATACACCTTTCGGGCCAAGTTTTTCCCAGAACAGATGTATTTTCAAATCACTTATTAGGCCGCTATCAAGGCCTTAGAGGCTTACGCACATTCAGGTGTCTCTTTATCAATGGCATGGTTCAATTTAATCCAGATAAAGAGCCCCTGGACAATTAACAATTGACTAAAGTACAGTGGAGTCTCTAACTGGCTATCACATCATGGCAGAGAAAGCAATACCAGTATCCATAGATCTAGCATGGTCCTGAGCTCACCCTGATTTTGCCTGTTTTGAATATCATAAGAAGCCAGTGGTAATGGCAGAAGTAAGATAACAAACTCTTTTGAGATTATCACTACATACCATAGCTGCTCTCAATAGACAAATTGAGAAACCCTTATTTCCGGAGACTGCAGTGTCTTCCCAGACCTACTCATCATGCAGAAGTTCCTCCTGTTGAACTACAACGCGCAGCAGTGTCAAGATAGGGAAACGCATTAAAAAGTGTAAACTCCCTCAGCACAGCATTTATGACTGTAAGGGCAACAGCGTTAGCCTCACCAGAAAGCTCCTCTGTGTATAGCACAGCAGATCTATAAAAATACCAGGTCACCCATAAACTCTTTACAGCTCAAGAGTGTTTTATTTCCAATGGTCAGACTTTGCATTTTTAGAAGCATAGGGCTTCTCTGGCCACATTAAAACCAACATTCGGTTTTAATAATTGCCTGAGAAAGCAGTCCACTTTTGATACTCAAATTATTTCACAACTAAGATGACCAGAGTTCATCACTTACTGGACTCGGGATCTGAGTTGCCGTCTCCTTCTGTCCGGCTGTTGGGTGAAGCTTGCTCATAGTACTCCTCCTGGGGGAAGCCGAGGGGCAGGGGGTGCGATGTGCCAGCACCGCTCGGGGGTTCATGGTCTCCGAGCCCGCTGTCGCTGCAGCTTTCCTGGGAGCCATCTGGGAGGTGAAATGTGACACGGCGCTGAGGCTACAAAGGAAGGAAAAAAATTATATGGTTTCCACTACAGTATCAGTAATTGCTTAATGCAACCAATTTAGGAAATGTATTATTTCAGTTATCTGCTGAAGACGCATTATCTAGAGTTGTGCACAATTTCAGGCTTTTATGAACAGGCAGCCTGCTTTCAAACCCGCTTCACCTGACAGCACTGCTTTCTTCTATTTTTTAAAAATGTAAGCCCTGATGCAAAATGAAAGACACCTCAAACTAAAGAGATTCTGTCAGACTTCATAAGTCTTTGGATGCCTTTTGTATATTGACTTGGAGATTTCAATCACTTTTTGAGGCTCAATTTATTTCACTGCTCAGTTTTCTAGTTTTCAAAAAACATTTTCTTTCCCATTAAAAGCTTTTCCACACTTTTGGGCCTAAGAAATGTGACACACTTCTAACGTTGTTAGATTCTTCTAAGGCAGAGAAAGAACAAACAATAACAAGCCTTATGCATTGAAAACAATTTTAATAGATTTTTGCACATCCATGAAACTAATGAATTAAAAGTAGATTCCACTACTCTCCGTCAGCCATTTCATTACGACCCCCTTGATTTCTGTTATAACCACAGACCTGTATCTTAACTCTAAGAGGCTGGAAGCTGGGAAGCAGAGAGCTGAGGGTGGGAAATATCACAGCACAGCTACTGAAGGAAGGGCCAGGTGAAAAGAAGCACCTGGCGCAGCAGGCACAGGACAGTATTTTCATTACCTAAATGAGTAGGCGTGACTTAGGAGCTGAGTAACTGAAATGTAAATCTGTCCCAGTATTAAAAGAAAACATGAACAAAGAAATAAGCAGCCCTCTTGCTTATTTCATGTGCCTTATTTCCATGTCTTTGGAAAAATGAAACATGAAGATTCAAAAAAGCCCCAAAATAACAACTTGAAATATTCTTAGCCTACTGCTACTCAAAATTCCATTTGAAAGGCAATGCAAAACTTTCCAGTTCCAGAACTGCTGCGTTTAGTAATGCTGGAGATGAGATTTTTGATGTAATTATGCAAAAAAAGTATATACCTTGTTTATAATACAGCAGATGTTGTCAGAGGTCCCTAGATATTTGGTTCCTATAGGTGATGATGTTGAACACCATCGGTTATATTAAGTTTTTGCTAAAAAGTTAAGTTCCTCTATTTTTCAAAATCTCTTTTTATCACTGTGACATTATTACATATGCCCACAGACAGCTGCTGTACAGCGCGGTACAGCCAAGAAAACGGCAAGATCAACTTTACCCATGCAATTCCTGACAGATGTGAGCGAAAACTCTTCTTAAAAGCTACCAGTAAGAAATTCATGGCTTTCCCAGAAAATCTGTTCTAGTCCTTCACCATTACTAATGGAGAGGTTTTCTTCTAATGCCGCTTTCTCGTTACATAATAAATCACTTCTTCAGCCCCATCCATCATGGTCTGGTTATTCCCACTCATCTTTCTGGCATTTGGCACTTTAGTCGACTTCAGAATAAACAGACCTTATTATTTCAATCTGTCGTGTGCCTTCTGATATCTCTTACTGGCCCCCCCCGCCTCTATGCTCACACATGCTTCTCTGTGCACTGCTCAAAACTCGTTACAGCTTCAGCTCAGATCAGCATGGAGTAGAGCAGAAGGATCATTCCACTTCTCCTGCAGGCTCTACTACTGCTTTGCCTTTTTCATGGCAGCGTAACACACTTTCCTTGCCAACTACCAAAATGCCCAGCTCCATTCCTAATGATCTTTTTCTAGTTGTCCCCTTTCTGGTTGGTGTCATTGATCGCTGGAGCCCAAGTGCGGCACTTCGCATTTGTTCTTCCTGCCATTCTGGTTTCCCAGATGATTTTGTCTGTTTATCACCAAGTACACTCTGCCTTCCAGTCCTGCTTTCCTGTTTACTAAATTTGCACATTTTAGATTCTCCTTCATTAGGCAGACCTTTAAGTAAAATTGTAACAGATCAAGCCAAGAAATCAGGTGAGGAGCTCTGAAAACCTGAACACAGAATGACTTCCCATCACACAGGATGGCAAGGGGAGAAGACATCCCTCCTGTGACTGCAGCCCACTGGAAAAGATTTCAGATGGTGAAAGGTTCTCAGCTAACGCTTCTCGCCCCTCTGCATTTTTGGTGTCACCAGAAGAATCTTATTTAACTCTCCAGCGAGCTGCCTGCAGCTGCTCCCTGGGCTCTCCGGACAGCTGCTGGGACAATGGTCCCACTCCTCCTGCCGGCTGCCTCATCCATCCTACCACACACACAGGCAGAGATACAGGGGGTGTCTCTGCACAGTCCAGAAAAACAGATGGATCCAATGAAATTACTCATATGACTTATCCTATTCTACTCCTTAACTACCAATTGCCTTTCAGAGCCCTATTCATACCAGCAGGCTCGTGGAGTTGATCCAGTGAAAATATTCCTGCAATGTTTGTGATTTACTCCCCGCATACAAAAACTGCACCGAGCTTGCACAGCCGTACAGCGACGGCATGTGGAAACAAAATCTGCTATTCCTTTTGTCTTAAATGAGTCTGCTTTTCACAGTATCTATGAAAAATCAACCTTCATTGCGTGAACTGTTTGGAAAAACTCTGTGTATTTTGTGAGGTTTATTGCCTTTGGGCTGTCTCACCTTGTGCATGTGCTGTTTGGTACCCATGTTAGGGTGTAGCTTTTCTCAGCTCCAACCTAACAGTGGATCTTAAGGACAAAGTATTCTTAAAACCTTATCAGTCCAAGTTTTAGTGTTATATACCAATATTAGCTTTTGCAAATGGCTAGGAATGCAATGGATACTATTATGTGCAACTGGGATTCACTAAGTTTAAACAAATTAATATTTCTGCTCATGGTTCGTCATCGAAATACAGCAAAAGATGTCAGCAGTAAAGGGGACCAGAGAGTCACCAAATCTTTTTTTAAACTGTCTAGCCCAGTGAGAAAAAAAAAAATCCATACCCCAATCAAAGTAAAAAATCTCACTAATTAACCCTCATGTTCAGTAAAAAATTGTAAATGTTCAGTCACATGAATTGAGATGTTATTTGTAGGAAAAATAAAAACCATATCATTTAAAATAAAGTGGCATCAGCTAAAGGCTCATGATTTTTAATTTGATCGTGTCCCTGTGTATGTCACACCTGATAACACTGATGACAGAGCACTTTCAGAAGAATTTATCAAGATGAAGAAAAAAACCCAGCTATTTCTCTACATGGCAGTGCTGCCATTTTCTTAATTCATGCAGGCATCAGACAATGATCTGGAACAAGTAATTCTAATAAAATTTTGCCAAAAGCTGGGACTTATCTTCTGTCTCAATTATTTTGGAAATTTCCTCCTTGAGGCATTTAAATTTCAATTTATAAGATTACAAAATATCCTCAGACTCCAGCTGCTTTTCTATTTATCTCCAAAGAGAGTTAGCACCGATAGTAATAGAATAACAAGGATTATGGTTTGTTTTATTTATTTGACTGACAGTTAGTATATTTTTTCAGAAAGAGAGAAATGCAAGCCAACCTATTATGTATTCTTAGTCGATTCTGAAAACGCTGATGCAGGAATTTGTAATACAGACAATTAGACTGATGGGGGAAAATGAAGTGAAAATTTAAGGAAAAATGTACAGTAGTATGTAGTTTCTCTGACATTTAACAATATAAAATTACTCTTTATTGATATGAAAAAAGAGATGTCATGGACCCAGACACAAATTCTGTCAGAGGTCCCATACAGCATCCAAAAAAGAGCTGCATTTTGTAATAGCAGTGTGTGTCTGGAGGGATCAAATTATCTCAGAAAACCGCAAACCTTTTACTCTCATTATTGAAATTTATATGAAGACTGATCAAAGCCCCAAACTATTCTGTGTTCAATCTTTCACTACAATAATTAGACTGTGGCAGTGGGAATAATAAAAGATGAGTCTAAGTAAATAGCTTTGGATACATTGAAGGGATGATTTCTGGAATTATACACCAGGGGTTAGCCAATTTATAATCAAAAACCGAAAAAAAGGTAATAGAAAAAGCAGCAGATATCAACTGAGGAACATTAAACTATTAACCTTATTATCTTCATTCATTGAAGCAAATTAATATCCTTTTAAAAGGGGATCATAAAGAAAAAATATTGCTGTTTAATTTATGTTGAATTAATTATATTATTTAGATGATAATTCTGATTTAATACAGACCTTATTTAGGAGATGCTGTAAGATAGCATGAAAGTAAAAGAATAGGACTACTTCAACATTTTTCTCCACTATTTGCAGCCAGTGAATAAAGAAGCAGTCAAAAATATTTTTTAACTTTAAAATCTAGTTCTCCTATTAATATTCATTTTCTCAGTTGCTTATGTCTTTCAAATACTAGGAAGGTATGAAATACAGAATCACAGAATCACAGAATATTTTTGGTTGGACGGGACCTTTGAGATCATTGAGTCCAATCAACAAAAAACAAACAAACAAAAAAAAACCACAAACAAACAAAACCAAAAAAACTCCACCAAAAAATCCCAGAACACCAAACACCAAAACCAAACCAAAACAAACACCCAAAACCACACCCCACCCCACCCCACCCACAGACAGACACAAACCAACAATCTCAGGCACTAGAGCACGCCCTGAAGTGCCACGTCTACACGTTCCTTAAATACCTCCAGGGATGGTGACTCCACCACCTCCCTGGGCAGGCTGGTCCAGTGCCTGACCACTCTCCCAGTAAAGTAATTCTTCCTAATGTCTAATCTAAACCTCCCCTGCCGCAACTTCAGACCATTTCCTCTGGTCCTGTCATTGTTCCCTTGGGAGAAGAGGCCAACACCCACCTCTCTACAACCTCCTTTCAGGCAGTTGTAGAGGGCAATGAGGTCCCCCCTCAGCCTCCTCTTCTCCAAACTAAACATGCCCAGTTCCCTCAGCCTCTCCTCATATTACTTGTTCTCTAGACCCCTCACCAGCTTGGTGGCTCTCCTCTGGACACGCTCCAGCACTTCAGTGTCCTTCCTGTAGTGAGGGGCCCAGAACTGAACATAGTACTCGAGGTGAGACCTCACCAGGGCGGAGTACAGAGGCACCATCACTTCCCTACTCCTGCTGGCCACGCTATTCCTGATACAGGCCAGGATGCCGTTGGCCTTCTTGGCCACCTGGGCACACTGCTGGCTCATGTTAAGCCGGCTGTCCACCAACACCCCCAGGTCCTTTTCTGCTGGGCAGCTTTCCAGCCACTCTTCCCCAAGCCTGTAGCGTTGCCTGGGGTTGTTGTGACCGAAATGCAGGACCCGGCACTTGGCCTTATTAAACCTCATCCCATTGGCCTTGGCCCATTGATTCAACCTGTCCAGGTCCCTCTGGAGAGCCTGCCGACCCTCAAGCAGATCAACACTCCCACCTAGTTTGGTGTCACCTGCAAACTTAGTGAGGGTGCACTCAATCCCCTTATCCAGATCATCAATAAAGATATTAAACAAGACTGGCCCCAAAACTGAGCCCTGAGGGACACCACTGGTGACCGGCCGTCAACTGGATTTCACCCCATTAATTACAACTCTCTGGGCACGGCCATCCAGCCAGTTTTTTACCCAGTGAAGAGTACACTTGTCTATGCCATGATTCGCCAGCTTCTTCAGGTGAACGCTGTGGGGGACGGTGTCAAAGGCCTTACCAAAGTCCAGGTAGACAACGTCCACAGCCTTCCCTGCATCGAGAAGGCGGGTCACATGGTCATAGAAAGAGATCAAGTTGGTTAAGCAGGACCTCCCTTTCATAAAGCCATGCTGGCTGGCCCTGATCCCTCAGCTGCCCTGCACTTGCCTTGAGAGCTCACTCAAGATGATCCTCTCCATGATCTTTCCCGGTACCGAGGTCAGACTGACAAGCCTATAGTCTCCCAGATCATCCTTCCGGCCCTTCTTGTAGATGGGCGTCACATTGGCCACCTTCCAGTCATCTGGTACCTCTCCTGTTGACAGATAATGGAGAGAGGCTTGGTGAGCTCTCCCGCCAGCTCTCTGAGTACCCTTGGGTGAATCCCATCTGGCCCCATGGACTTATGCGTGTCCAGGTGCATAAGCAAATCATTAACTACTTCCTCCTGGATTACAGGGGGGTTGTTCTGCTCTCCATCCTTATCTTCCAGCCCAGGAAGCTGTACACCCTGGGGGTAGCTGGTCCGACTATTGAAGACAGAGGCAAAGAAGGCATTAAGTATCTCAGCCTTCTCCTCGTCCTTGGTCACAATGTTTCCCCCCGCATCCAGTAAGGGATGGAGATTCTCCCTGACTCTCTTTTTGTTGACGTATTTATAAAAACTTTTTTTGTTGTCCCTTATATTAATGGCCAGGTTGAGTTCCAGCTGGGCTTTTGCCTTCCTAATTTTTTCTCTGTATAACCTAACAAGATCTCTGTACTCTTCCTGAGTTGCTTGTCCCTTCTTCCAAAGGTGATAAACCTTCCTTTTTTCCCTAAGTCCCATCAAAAACTCTTTGTTCATCCAGGCCGGCCATTTTCCCCTTCCTTTAATTTTGTGCCTCATGGGGACAGCCTGCTCCTGGGCCTTTAGGATTTCCTTCTTGAAGAGTGTCCAGCCTTCCTGGACCCCTTTGCTCCACAGGATTATCTCCCAAGGGACCCTCCCAACCAGGGTTCTAAACAGTCTAAAGTCCGCCATCCGGAAGTCCAAGGTGGAGGTTTTGCTAACCCCCTTCCTTACCTCACTAAGAATTGAAAATTTGACCATTTCATGATCGCTAAGACCAAGACGGCCTCCGACCTCCACATCTCCCACTAGTCCTTCTTTGTTTGTGAAAAGTAGGTCTAGCGAGGCACCTCCCCTGGTAGGCTCTCCTACCAGTTGTGTCAGGAAGTTATCTTCCATACACTCAAGGAACCTCCTAGACTGCCTGCTCTCTGCTGTGTTGTATTTCCAGCAGATATCCGGTAGGTTGAAGTCCCCAACCAGAACAAGGGATGGTGATTGCGAGACTTCAGCCAGCCTCTTATAGAATACTTCATCAACCTGTTGCCCAGAGAAGTTGTGGATGCCCCATCTCTGGAAGTGTTCAAGACCAGGTGGGATGGGGCTTTGAGCAACCTGGTCCAGTGGGAGGTGTCCCTGCCCATGGCAGGGGAGTTGGAACTCGATGACCTTTAAGGTCCCTTCGAACTCTAACCACTCTACGATTCTATGAAATGCATGCCTTAAGTAACCAGACAATAACTATCTTCAGTTACGACCAGTATTTCTTCTCTGTGTTAAAGAAAATCCCTAATCAAACGATAATTTCCAGCTCAGATCTTTTTATATTCAACTATCACCTTTTGTTCCAAAACTACAATCTTTTGTTCCATATGTTTTGATAGAGACACACAGGACCCAGCTACTATCAATGTAAAGTTCTGAGAATAACATGAAAACAAACAACTTAAAAGGATCCAACCTCAAACCCAATGGGAAACATGTCTTTGTGGTGAACACAGTATTTTTATTTTTTCTCTCCCTAAAAATAGCAGTGTAGAGCACAGCTATTATGGCCCAAAGAGTTTCTATCAATTGTTTTCTAAGTCTGTATTTCACATACTTAGAATCATAGAATCATTTAGGTTGAAAAAGACCTTTAAGATCATCAGATCCAACCGTTAACCTAACACTGCCAAGTCCACCACTAAACCACGTCTCTCAGCACCTCATATACCTGTCTTTTAAATACCTCCAGGGATGGTGAGTCAACCGTTTCTCTGGGCAGCCTGTTCCAATGCTTGATAACCCTTTCGGTTAAGAAAGCCTTCCTAATATCCAGTCTAAACCTCCCCTGGCACAACTTGAGACTGTTGCCTCTCGTCCTATCACTTGTTACTTGGGAGAAGAGACCAACCCCCACCTGGCTACACCCTCCTTCCCAGTACTTCTAGAGAGTGACAAGGTCTCCCCTCAGCCTCCTTTTCTCCAGGCTGAACAATCCCAGCTCCCTCAGCCGCTCCTCACAAGACTTGTGCTCCAGACCCCTCACCAGCTTTGTTGCCCTTCTCTGGACTCGCCCAGCACATCAATGTCTTTCCCGTAGTGAGGGGCCCAAAACTGGACACAGTGTTTGAGGTGGAGCCTCACCAGTGCCGCCTACACCAGGACAATCACTTCCCTACTCCTGCTGGCCACACTATTCCTGATAGAGGCTAGGATGCTGTTGGCCTTCTTGGCCACCTGGGCACTCTGCTGGCTCATATCCAGCCAGCTGTTGACCAACACCCCCAGGTTCTTTTCCACCAGGCAGCTCCAGCCACTCTGCCCCAGGCCTGTAGCGCTGCAGGGGGTTGTTGTGACCCCAGTGCAGGATCTGACACTTGGCCTGGTTGAACCTCAGGCCATTGGCCTCAGCCCTTGAATCCAGCCTGTCCAGATCCCTCTGCAGAGCTGTCCTACCCTTCAGCAGGTCAACACTCTCCCACCCAACTCAGTGCTCTCTGCAAACTTACTGAGGGGGGACTTGATCCCCTTCAGCCAGATAACTCATAAAGATATTAAAGAGAACTGGCCCCAATACCGACCCCCTGGGGAACACCACTTGTGACTGGCCACCAACTTGCAGCTGAGAGCATTAAATCTAAGATCTTACTTTGTTATCTTGATTACTTTGTAATGGACAAAATATATAATATAATTAGAAATATATAATACAGTTCATTATAATTTTTCACTCAAATTGCAATAACTTCTAAGTTGCAATGATAGGTATTTTCTTTTATGAGCATCTATAGAAACACTGAACACTTGGTCACAATTATTACACACAACTAGAAACACTTCACTAATAACAAATCACTATTGTAATCACCTTTTCTGATTTAGCATTTGGGATTTTTAAAAATTTCTTCATTATGGCCTGCAATGACCCCGACTCCCAACCATTCCCAATATTATTAGCCTTAACTGCCATCTCATACAGGTCAAGCTTGTTGAATAAGCCGTTCTTTTTATTGAACAAATTCAGCTGTATCAGTTACTCTCCTATCTTTATTTATTGCACCCCTTTGAGCTGCTCGTTTTCTACATGTTTGTCAAATCAAACAGATCTGTTTTCCCAGTTTACCATATTTACGCTTTTAAATATGGGTAAAACATTACATTTTCAGATATTTAAAACTTCAGAAATCCAATATAATCCTTTTGACATTCTTGTTATAAATTTATCTAGCCCTCCTGATTTAATATTATTAATATTAATAACTGATATCTTACATCCTCACTAATTATCACTGGAAAATACAGTATCTGGCTTCCTTCTAAAGAAGGGAAAGCTTTGATAAATACTTTTACCTTTCCTCACTGTGATTAACAATCTAACTGTTCCATAGTAGTATGAGATACGCAAATAGATTTAGGCTTTCACTTATTATTGATTTAAATAACTCCTCCCACTTTATTAATTTATTTACATGCAGGAAGCATAATGTATTAATTTCAAAATGGCAAGTAAAAGCTTGGTTGACTGCCCAGCCAAATTGAAATTCAATATGGATGATTATCCTAGCCAGATTTGTAGTTTTTCAATGAAAGAATTACTACCTCCACAGCAAAACAGCGGAACAGACAGTACCCCTTTACCTGCTCAAATGGAAATTACTTAAAATTGTCAGACCTTGTAGTTGGATTCACTCATACAAAGAGTTGGCTCAAGTGATGAGAAGCAATCTTGCAAGACTATCTTGTAACTCTACCACACTCACTTATTCAAGGTGCCTTATTAAAATCATACTTATGTGCTCCTACAAGCATTTCTTGCAGGCATGTAAAACTAGACCTAACTGATAAGTGAAAATGTCATATATTTCAGTTATTGGCTATTGCAAAAGAATAATTTTGTGAAACCCTTTTTCATGTGGCTAAGCAACAGAAATTTTTTTGGCACCACCTGCTTTAAGCAGCAAATATTCACTGATGCCATTTTTCACTGAAGGAACAAGAAGCTAAGCCGATACTCCCATCTTCC
This sequence comes from Numenius arquata, assembly GCF_964106895.1. Taxonomy (NCBI): domain Eukaryota; kingdom Metazoa; phylum Chordata; class Aves; order Charadriiformes; family Scolopacidae; genus Numenius; species Numenius arquata. The sequence continues at coordinate 17,581,726 of NC_133580.1, read as the reverse complement.
TTCTTGAGGCACAGAGGTCATGGAACAAACTCATTAGCCAAGTCATCACTGAACAAAAACATCATAAACCTGGAGCCTCACAAATTTCTGATTAACAGCCTCAGTGGGTATTTATTTTCAGACTCTAATCCTTGTTGTACCAAAGAGTATATCCCATATGACATTTCCCAGCAATACTGAACAATTAAATTGTATTTTCTGAGCTTCTTGAAATAACAACAAAGAACTGAAATAAAAAAGCAAATAAAACTGAAAATAACATTTAAAGCATGTCAAACATTTTATTTAGCTTTTGAAAGGCAGTTATTGTATGCTAACTAGATGTCAAAATGATAGCTGAAAGTGTGCTTTTTAAAGTTTAATTCATGTGTCTTCGATTTGACATGTGATTAAATAAAAATTACACATGAAAGTTGCACTATGCCTGTACTGTTGCTAAGGTTGAGAAATAGGAAAGTCTCAATTCTGATTTTTTTTTTAATATGTCCTTCATTTTCCAGGTTATCATCTTTGATGGTATTATCTTGAATGCTTGATTTCTGATAGGCAAAGCCCATTTTAGTTAAAAGAACATAATTGTAAACAATAAAACAGAAATATTTAGGTAATATTTGACATCACTTCTGACTGCTGACCCAACAGCATGGAGTCTTTTAACAGAAATTTGATCAGGTGTTATTACAACTGTGAATATTTCTTTTTAAAGCAACACTATTGCTTACCTAATATTCTCTTTGTGTTAATACTGAAATAGAGCAGAAATTATACTTTCATAAATGTACATAGCACTCTAGCTTTAATTTCATTCTGTTAATTTATACATTTCAGTTGTGGCTCAGATAAATAGATTTGCTCTTGCTTCATGAGTAAGCAGTACAAGTGTATAACTTCACAAGCCATCACAAGTACTCACTTGAAGAGGTTTGAAAACGTGTCTTCATCATTTCTAACCAATAAATGGAGCTGTTCTTATTAGTGTTTTCCAGAAAAAGGGACTTGTATCTAATTTTGGTTCTTTGAGTTGAGAGTGTACTGAAGTTGGAAGAAAAACACAAAGCACATACTTTCAGAAAGACACGCTCAAGGAGTACTCTTCAATACTCTATAGCAGAAGTAGTTGTGTGTCACTTCAGTTATATTTCACCCTATAAGATAAATCTTAGCTCCACAGAATTTCTTCCTGCAGATGTGGGTAGGATATTTGAGTGGGACGATTGCCAAGCAGTTCATGTGTAACACAGACATGGAATAACCTTAGGGTCAATATTCACATGCGCAGTTGTGGAATATGAACTCATTTTGCTACAGTTAAAAACAGAGGTACACAAATTACGGCAGAGAGCAGGATAAGGTTAAAAACTGAAGAAGTCAAGGTACCTCTTGAGTAAAGACAGACAGACCTCTTCAATTTCTTCTAGAAAGAAGCCCTGTATTTTTGGATACAAAGTTTTCTAGACTACTTCTCCACCAATTTTGATATCATTCATAGTAGTCCTCAAAAGCCGTGGGGACCACCCATTGCTCCTGGTCCCCAGGGAGCAGCCAGCCCTTGCTGTACCCTGACAGAGTAAAGAAGCAGTTTTTCTCTGATATCTCCCTAAGAAGAGTAAACATAAAAATAAAAAAAAAAAATTAAAAGTGAAGGGCCTTTTAAAACGAGTAGAAAAGCAGCTTTTTGGCATGTTACTATCTTACTACATTTGTTATGACAGCACACCTTTGTTATAACAGCATTTAATTTGTTATGGCAACAAATCTATAATGTTCGATATTAAGTATTTGATTAGCTAAAATGGGAACTGATGATAGTGAAAATGAAAGATAAAACTAATATATTTTATGCAGCTGTCAAAAAAAGCATCTTGCTCTTTCTGGAGAAGAGAAAGAATAGACAAAACCAAAATGGGCTCTCAGGAAACTTAAGACTTACTGAGTGCAGTGAAAGCATTCTCTTTTTTGCTCTCTGTATCACTTCTGCTTGCAACGTTTATCTTTTTGGCCTTTAGCAAACATCCTTTAACCACCTAGATTACCCATTCTTAATTCTAAATGCACAGTGAGTTTGTCATCCTAGGTCACCTATCTAAAGTACATTCTCATGGCAATTATAATTAGTCCACCTTTAGGTGAAACGGTTAAGGCAGACGCAAGGGAATACAAAGCAAACCTGCTGGCCTGTGTAAAACAAAGCTGTAGGCCAAAATTTACAAGCAGTGATGCAGTTCACGCTGTATTTGCTTTGTACAATGTAAAAATCTAGCTTTTAAGTATGGTGACATTTATCAGCATTACACTCTTTAGTGGACCCCAGTGGTCCAGGACAAACTTCCCTGGATCAAGAAAACTTAAATAGAATCAAAATGGTTTGAGTTGGAAGGGACCTTAAAGAACATCCAGTCCCAACCCCCTGCCATGGACAGGGACACCTCCCACTAGACCAGGTTGCTCAAAGCCCCATCCAGCCTGGCCTTGAACACCTCCAGGGATGGGGCAGCCACAACTTCTCTGGGCAACCTGGGCCAGTGTCTCACCACCCTCACAGGAAAGAATTTCTTCCTAATGTGTAACCTAAACCTACCCTGCTCTAGTTTAAAACCATTGCCCCTTGTCCTATCGTTACATGCCCATGCAAACAGTCCCTCCCCCAGCTTTCCTGTAGCCCCTTCAGGTATTTGAAGGGGCTCTAATGTCTCCCCAGAGCCTTCCCTTCTCCAGGTTGAAAAACCCCAACTCTCTTCCAAGAAAGCTTTCAGGGTCAAAACCTGTATCTTGAAATTGCCTTTCCAATTGTCAGATAAAAGTTTTACTCTCAATATGAGAAGTTATTCCATATACTGAAATCAAGGAATTTTTGATTGGTACACTTTGTTTTGTTTCAATCTCTGTTATTGTAAATAGGCAAGATGCTATGTGATAAATGCTACAGTGAACACTGTTGTAATGCTTTGGTTTTATTTCTAATATTCGAAATACCCATTTTTCTCTCCAAGCTGTTTGAAGGAAAAATATTATGTTTTATTTTAATAAAGTCAGAAATCTCCCATTTGCACCACTATTTTCACAGCTTATAGTACAAGGGTGATAATGAATAAGTTTTTAGCTGTTATTTACAGTAGAATACAAGAAATATTCAAAATTACTAAAGTAAATCGAGCTACAGGCTACTAACACATTCTTAAATGGATGTCTGAAACACCTATTTGTAAATGGGAAAAATTTTACAAATTGAAGTGCTGTATTGTATCACTGATACCATCCTTCGCTCCTACAGAGCGATGTCTCTGCAATTGTCCTTTCAGATAATCAGAATGTATAACTGTCTTTCAGAATTCACCACTTGTGTAATTTCAGTAAAGCAAAATATAAAAGCATTAGCCTTCCCTTGTTCCTTAAATCTTTCTAGCTTATTTTCATATTCAGTGTAGCCATTCTTTGGGACTATTAAGATTACTTACTCATCTTTCTTCGCGGAGCAAAATATACAATAAAAATTGTATTTTTATTTTACAGAAGCAATGCAGCGTATGTTAGTTTGCATAAAGGCATAATGTGGTTCTGGGCAAGGAGGATGGAGGGGCTACAGCTGAAGCGTGAGACAAGTCTCTCCCTGCCGAAGCGAGCTGTGACCTGCCCTGTGCCGCTGGGAGCAAGCGACCTGCCCGCGGCCAGAGCCCTGCAGCTCCCAGCCCAGCCCCGACCGACAGCCACCGATCCGTGCTCAGAAATCACAACGAGAGTGCAGCTGTAAGTCAAGGTCCACTTTTGTGAGGTTCAGGCGTCTGTCACCAGGGAACTGGCTTTATAAAGTCAGACCTGCGACCTCGGGTTGCGTTCCCAACAAACAGTTACTGAGGTGAGTGAGAAAACAGCTGAGCTCAAGCCATGTGCAGTAAGTAGAAACTGAGACTGAAGTTGTTTATCTAGTAACCTAAGCAGTCAGGTGAAAGGCGCTAATGCAAAAAACATAAAGCACCAAGGGGAAATACTAGAGAAGTCAGCAAAAATGAGGACTGGGCACTCCCAGTGAGCCACAAGAGCCATCTCTTCCTCCCGGGACCACCGGCTGCACAGCCCACACAGCCCATCCAGTGCCTCTGCCAGCAGCACTGAGCAAACCCACATTCTGCTTAAGAGCAACTCAACCCCAGCCATTTACTGGATAAAACCAAAAATAACACGATTGCAGACTTATAAATAGCATAACCCTGCATTCAAGGCCCTGCATCTTTGGAAAGATGCCCAAGTAAAAGTGCCCCAAAATGCTGAGAGAGAAAAGGAGCTGGGGAGGGAAGGCCACAGGCACAGCATATGCCACTTCTGCAACTCCCTGGGGGCACTCAGTGCCTGCTTCTATTTCCTCACCTGCCAGGCAGAAGATTAACACTGCTACCATCTTTACTTCAGGTTTATTCAGATTTCATGTAAAGCTCAGTTAAATCAGAGGTAAATGTTACTCTCCATACAAGCCACACTGAGCTTGCAACCTATAAATCTGCAATACTTCTGCAACTCTGACACCAAGGAGATGAGCAGGAAAGGCAACTGCTTGCTCTGGTTGATCCAGAAAAGCATGACAGTGCAGAAATCCCTGGTAACATGCAGATACGCAAGAATAAATGCCAGGCTGTGGGTCTGCACTCTATTCTCTATGCCCAGGAGGAGCAGATCGCGGCTGATACCCGAGCACCTTTGATATAAACCAGCAGTGAAAATGTGTGTGGAAGGGTGACAACACTAGTGTCAGCAGAGCTGGCCTAAGTCATGTGGGCAACAGGGAGATGCTACGGGCATGGGTATCTTCCACGCACAGCTACACGTACGTGCACAACGGCTTGCATTCCTGTATCAATTACACTACTGAACACCCGGTGTAACTGCCCTGGTTGCTCACCCTGAAACCATCATTATGCATAAATTTTCCTGACTAAAGAATTCAATTTAATTCTACTCTGTAAGATATTTCTTTGTGTTTTCTAATTTTCATTGGCATACAGCATCTGTGCTTTGCACAGAACAAAATGCACTTCACACATTTTCCAGGCAAAATGTGTAAATACAAACTTGCAGCATTAATTATGTTCTTTCTCCTACTGTTGTTAATTAATTTGACCTTTGGTCCTATTTTTGTCAATTCAGGAAGCATATTGCAATCACAAGAAAGCTATGGTGTAAATATTCTATTCTGCAAGTCACCAACTAAATGAGTAAGCAATGGAGGAAAATCTATAGCATGCAATTAGCATTATCCTCTTCATTATTTTTTTTTTACTTCACAGAACTCATTAATAACTTTTAGTAGGTAAAATTGAAGGTAGGAACCCTCCTACACCTTAGGCGTATTATATTCTACCTTTGCACAAAAGAAATTCTTTTGATGTACTGGAAATCTTATTAATAGATTCACCAGAAAACAAGCATGTAAGCTGGCAGAGTCAATTGCAAGAGGTAAAATGAATGTAAATGAGAGATGAAAGAAAATTTCCATGCCGTTCACATCAATAGAAACAAAAGTGCTGCAGCAACCACAGCACAGAGACGAAGGGAATTCACCAAACTTGAATTTCAGATTATTTGTCCTGTTCCAAATGCACCCTCTGTGTTCCTGAGCTATGTTCTTCCTTTACCCAATTAATACTACATTAAGATGCACTCCTGCAGGGGCTTTTTCCTTATGTTGCTGAATTGAAGTTTTCAGTGCACTCAGATATGAGAGGGGGGGAGTGTAGAGAACAGTTCTTTCTTCTAAATACTGCCATTTGGAAAGCCTGTAATTGCAGCACTTAATAATTTTCTAAATACTTAAGCCAGAATTAATTATCCCTGCTATTATTGCAGGAGTATGGATCATATATTGGGTATGATGAAGAGAATGTGTGATAGAACATTTTATTGTACTCAGAGCATGCAGTGGGTGTGCAAGGCACTTAAACTATTGGAAGCAACAGGCTTCTCGACTTCAATTATATCTCAGTATGATCATCAGATATCTAAAGAATCAGCTTTGCTCATTTCGTGCTTTTTGTTGTTGCCTAATTAAACACTTTCAAGACCCTTCTTTACACCAGGGACTAATCATCATTTTAAAAAGAATTCTACAGTATTTAAAATCATATTGGTCTGTGCTGAAGAATGAGAGGAAGGTAAATGCTTATTGTTAAGCAGCTTCCATTTCCACAGACTTTGAAATGTATTTTCATTAGTAGCCAGAAATCAAGGCACATCATTAACTTTAGCAACCGCCTTTAATGGTGTAAATTCTACAGTCTTGTGGCAGTTTTATATCATATCGAGGAATCAAAAATATATGTAGCTACTGCTAAAGATAATTGCCCACACTGCTTAAAAATCTCCTTATGTAGAAGCCGGGTGAATGCAGGAGGGGTGGTGGGAAGGGGAGGAATGGCTGCAGAACTGGTTGTACTTGATTCAGCAGTAGAAATACTACCTGTAACAGATAAGACATTTAAACATTTCAAGATACATAGCAAAGAGAACACATAAACATGGTATTTGCAAGGAGGAAATCAAAACTGCAAGGAGATGAAGCTTCACTTCCAGAACACTGGATTCAGACCTTTGCACAAAGCACTAAAGTGACTTTGATCTCATTCTAGTGTGTCAAAAACAAAAAAAAATAATTTCTTACAGTCCCCCACCCCCTTTCTGAAAAACCAATGCTCGTCTGAGATTCAGTGGAATAATATTAAAATGTTGAGGCAGGCTCATTGTTTGAAAGACGTCTGGCAGCATTGCTTTGGTTTCAAAGCAGCTTACTGGGAGCCCAGAAGTGAAGCAGCAGCCTGAAGCACACCAGCTGACTCTTCCCAGAAGTTCAAAAGACTCAGGCTTGCTGCCGTAGGTAGCTGAAGCACAGACAGGGATATATTTACTAGAGAAATGTACTGTCGTATCTCAAACGCAGTCAAAATCAGCGCAGGTTTCAGTCACCGCTTGTGTAGTAACATGGCAAGTTACTAAATGCCATCATGAGCAGTGAAACAAAGGGCATCCAGAGCAACCCTTTGTCCCTTTCACCTGCACCTCTAGAATTGCCTTTGAGAGTCAGGACTATGATACATTCATTTACTTCATAACAGAAGTAATGATTATTGGTTCTGATGAGAGATCAGGCAGCTGTGGAAGCCATTTCCCTGGCTGGGAGGAAATAATTTCCTCTTGTGTTATATGCCCCTGTGCTGCTCGCTGTAACCCCAGCCAACATATTCACTTTGTGTAATTGTTTACATCCCTGCCTCGAAAGATATACCCCATTTTTTCCCCACAGTTAAAGACTATAAATCCACTCTTGGTACAGACTACAGTCTAATTTCCAACCGACTCCCCAGGGACTCACAGAAGAGAGAGAAGACAAACAACAACTACAAGAAGATGACTCTCCAGCTCCAATCAATAATTTGCCTGTCACTCCACAAGCACATCGCCCTATCAGCATAACTCTGCAAAGTTCCTTATCAGTGATGTACTCTTGCACTTGCTAGGTAGACATTAAGCATTTTTGCATCCCATGGGTTTTGTGTTTCAGTAAATCTCCTTCTCCCAGCAATACAAATGTACAATAACCGTCACAGACTGACAATAGATGTTAGAAATTTGGAAAACAGCCTATAGTGTAATAGTACTTTGCACATATATATCATTCTTTACTCAAATGGGCTTTCAAAAGATGGATTCAGTTTCAGAAAAACAGAACAGCAGAGACAGTTACTAAAACAGTTAACAAATCAACAAACAGCTATGCTCTCTTAATTGAAGGTTAGGCTAAGTCAATGGTAGAACCCAAAAATGAAATCAGGAGTCCCAGACAGAAGGGACACTTATGTAAGTTGCAATTACATTTTATGTTCTCCATCTACCACGTCTCCCCAGAGAAAAAGCTTTTGTCTCTCAAAATATACCAAAAAAAAAAATGTATTTACATTCCAATAAACTATCCCAGGCTGCCTGAAATAGGAAATTATGCATGTGCATTTTTATAAGAATAACGCACATAAATACATGTGCATACACCATCACCTAAAACTCTATCAAAACCAGACAATACACTACAACGCCCCAAAAAAGGGACTCAATAAAAAGTGTTTTCTGACTATTTTGGCCAATACTAGTGGGTATTCACTGAAGTGAGTGCTAATGCAGTCTGTTTCAATAGAACCATATGGATTAAAAAATGCCATTAGCAACATCATCTAACACTAAACCTCTGTGAGCAAGTGAGAGAACAATAATGATCTTATCTGCTCTAACAAGACTGAAAAACTGGTGACTGCAGAAGATGCATTCTGCCAGATATTCCATCTGTGAGTAACAGACCAGTTCATTAATGGAAATCTTCAAATTAGAGCTGAGAAACCCATGGTTAAGGACTGCCTTGACAAGCAAAGTTCCTGCTTAAAAGCTCTACAGGTTCATGAGGCTTAAGATTGAGTCATTACAATTATCTGCTATCACTTTTAAATATGTCTCTTTCTTGTTCTGAAGTTGCATTGACAGCAGTACTCCTGCCAGCGTTTGCCATTCGTTCCAGGAGAATAGCCTGAGCTTTGGGAGGAGCTCTGAGCATGGAGCCTGAAATCTGTCACCTCCGACAACGTACCAACAATATAATGTAGAATTTAAATTAGAAGCATGGGTGTTCCTTTTAGCATTTAAGTCAATCTTACAATCTGCTCAGACTTTTAAAATGCTTCAAGGTAGTACACCATACCCCTGACAGATACATTACCTACATGTAACAAATTTGATCCAATGCTCCCTGAAGTACTTCTCCCCCAGCCCCACCTCCCTCCAAATAACTGAAGTGAATGATAAAAGCCCCTGTAGAATCCAGATTCATAATCTAAGACACGGTAATAGTGGCCAGTTCAAAGATACACAAACCAGGGCTAAATCTTGAGTCCCAACACGCTATCTCTGGCAAAACCAGACATTCTCAGGGGAAAAGCAGCCATTATTTAAAATTTTAAGTCTCCCTTCACAAAGGAAGCACCAGTAGAGAAGTATTCAGTGATTTTCCTACATCAATCTTGCAATTTAACATTGACACAACTTTTATCAAAGCACCAGAAAAAATAAGTCTACGGAAAATGATTATAATATTTTTCCCAAAGACTCTCTTTAACCAAAGCCCTGCTATAGAGCAGCATTAGGCAGCTTCTTCAGGAATGCCAGGCACAGAAGTTCCATGAAGCTTCATCACATTAAATGAATGCTGAAATGTTTTATTGTTATTCCTTTTAGGAACTCAAACAACACCAGAGCTGTGTTCAACTCCAGGCCCACTCCAAATTCTTTTTGTTTAATTTTTCAAATTCCAAAGCCAGGCAGGAAGGGAGTTGCATTCAGTGGGAGGCCAGAGGAGAAGCGAGTGGCATGTATCAATAGGACATCGAGGTAAAAGCCTAATGGGGGATCAAACAGAAAAGCCCAGATTTCTAATACCAGCCTAGAGGTAATCAAACAAAAACACAGGCAAATCAATGCAAATCAAAATCAGCCAAAAGGCATTATATCTCAAACCAACACATCCATCTGTAAGGTTTGATTTTGCAAATACTCTCAAATAGGCAGCTAAAGTATTAAAATACAGCAACACTGAAAGGGGTAACAACAAATTTACCTTGAAGTTTAGGTTGAACTACTTCATAGGTACCAGAACATTCTGCTTCATTTTAAACATCAACCTGTGGAAAACCTTCTACTAAACCCCTGTACTTCCCCTTCCCTTAGCAACGGCCCAGCCAAGAGTCCTCACTGCCTCCCAGAAAACAGTGCAGCAGCAGAGAACTAATTCACCCCCCAGTGCATGGATGAAGCTGCTGTGGAGTCACGCTGCTGGCTTTGATTTACTCAATAGGCTCTTGAAAACCACATTAGCTCTCACACCAGCATTTTTTCGTTTACGCCGTGTTCTTTTTCGTCTCGTCACAAGCCGCATGTGGATTAACCAGTTCTTCAGCCATTTCAAAGACTTTAAAAAAACAAAAATAATGCCCCCAAGAGAGCAAATAAACTCCATCTTTTTAAATTTGTTAACAATTTGCTGGTTCTGGGGTATTTTCTGGAAATATTTAGTGATATTGTGGTTAAGTCCAAAACAGGACCAGAATGGATCCAGCTAATTTCCAGACAGCTGAAGACATCATGCTCTCAGATTTTTACTGTTTTGTTCATTGAGAATAATTATATTATTGTATGGAGTTTGACTTCTAAAATAGTTTGAGGATACTCTTGATAATTCCTGTGAGAAAAACTAATTAATTTGGGTTTCTGACAGTTTCTGACTGAAAAGTATTGAAAAACAAATTGATTTTCGACATATTTTCAATCAGAGTTGGCAGAGATCTTGTACCTTACTGCAAAAATGCAAATAGATTTTTTTTTTCCTTTTTTAAAAGGATCTCTTACCAGGTAAAAGGTCATTTCTGAGAGTTATTTTGCTTTAAATTGCAAAATGCTTGGCTCATTAAAAATAATAAAATACAAATAAAAAGGTCAAATTCTGCTATTAATGATGCCTGATTACGGCCTCCAGACTGCTCCTTCTCCCATGGGCAGAATTCCACACCACACAGACAGGGACTATGGGTATTTGTCTCCCTGCTTTGGCTCTCATCAAACAAAGGGATTGAACTGGAAGACTCCAACTAAAATATTTGTGATACTTGTTGCTTGACAAGAAAGCCTAAGGTAGATTTCCTCTCTAATGAGTCTGTTTTGCAGCTCAGAAATCCAGCGCAGAATCCACAACGAGCTGCCTTAACTTCCACCAGTGCTGTAACGGTGCATGTTTGCGGAAAAAGCTGAAAACCTGATCGATTTACAGAGGTGAGAGAGGACCAGACAATTAACTTCAGAAATGGAAAGTTGAAACAGTCAATGTCTCCTCAGTAGATGTTAACGTCTGACAAAGGTTCCCACTGAGATACCCCTACCAACAGCAGAAGGTTCAATTATTGAAACTTATATTTTAAGTGTAATGATTTGCGTTATCCCAGCTAGCTTAAAACTCGAGTAAAACATTCAATGGCTGTTTCCCATCCGTGAAAATAAAGCATTGGACACATGGGTTTTTGGAAGTTTTGTTTGTTTCTTTGTTTTGTTTGTTTGTTTTTAATTTAAGTTCACCAGAATGGACATTCAGGCAAGATCCAATTTTCCCACCCTAGGAAGATGTGTCCAAAGCCACTGAACAACAGTGCTGAGTTTCTGTGTGAAACTGAAGCAAAACTCAAGAAGAAAAAACTTCAGAAGAAATCCTGAAAATCTGGAATTCGAAACATACTTTACCTTCCCTTTACATGATTCCATTTAAATGACTTAAAAAAAATCCCAAAACAACAAACCCCCAAACCCACTCTTTCCCTGCGTTTAATCCACATTACCGCAGATGTATAGTACTATTCTGCCATCAGAATAAATCCAAAGCTTGAGGTCAACACTCATGCCCATCCCTCTGAAGTGGGGTTCCAGCCACTGACAGCTAAACACAGACCCACTGCTTTTAGTCACTACTTTGCCAGTTGTATCTTAGTCATATATAAACCCAGTAAATCCCTACAGACAGATCACACAAAATCTTTCAACGCTGGAATTGTGGCTATAAACTGGTATATACAGCACTATTTGCCACAAGCACAACCCCTCACCCTTGGGTATTTTGCAAGGAGAATCGATTCTTCCATGCGCAATAAAAACGGTGCGATGCAGCAGCAGCGTTACCATCGAGCAGAAGCCCTAAGGCTGGAGCTCCAGCAGCGCATCAGGAGGGTACTGAGCCGCTCGTGGGGCACACAGGAGACCCCAGGTTCCTTTCTTTACAACACCTAGGTTACACCTGGAGATATTTTGAAGTTGCTTCATCAAAACCCTGTCTCTCCCAGGAAAAGAAAGCGTGTGAAAGAAGGTGACTGCACACCAAGAGTGACTGTAGCAGAAAGAAAAAAATATGTCATTCCTAACAATGTGTACATATATACCTCTTACCAGTTAGATAATTTTTGGTGAGGAAACAAATGAGAAAATAGAAATGCGGTAGGGCACAACACAACCTTAATTTATACCTATAAATTGTTTAAGTTCAAAGAGACATTTATCTTCCCTGATTAGGTGACACAATGGTCCATTCTACGAATAAAATATACGTCAGACAGTCTGTTTCTCTACTGTGTTTATACTTTTGACATGCCTATATAATTTGTCTGTCAAAACAACAAAGCTTGAAGCAGACTATAGATGCCTGTGTGGATTGAATTACGGTAGGCCTTACAATAGGTAATGAAAATGTAATACTGAATTGTGGAATAGCGTACGACACTTATACAAAATCCTGCTTTTAAAAATATCATATAACAAAATATCTTTTCTGTAAAGAAAAAAGGAAAGCTTTTAAAGTAGACTGAAAGAATGAGCTACCTCTTAATACAAAAAATAGACAAATTGAAAAAAGAATGACTACAAAGTTGCTTCAAGTAGTTAATGCTTCTCCTTTTCATTCCTCACTTACACAAAGGTTGCTCACACTCTGATCCAATCCTAAAATCAATGTAATGACCAGTATATTGGCCAGTCGTACATCTTAATAAATGAATCTTCATTAAGCAATCTCCTAAATACTTCAAGAGCTGGTCTGCCATTTGTAAGTGCTAATGAGAGGTCAGCAGTAATTGTGCAAATAATAATTTGTGACTGAACTGCAACCTCTCTTTTGCATTCATTATTTATTATATACTATGACTCAAATCAGACCATTGTGAACAAACGACAACTCATTTCAGACAGTGCTTAAGTGGGTAATTTACCTTAGCACAGAATCAAACATTAGACTCCAAAGTTTAAGGGGAAATCTTCACGTACTGACCTTCGGCAAAGCACAGGAGCTACAAACAGGGGAAAAGCCAGCTGGTGTGGCATCTCTACTTGCACAGTAAGAGCATAAAAATACCACCTGGTGATTCTCAAGAGCTACAGCTAACTCACTAAGACAGACGAATACTTTAGGAACAGGCTGACAGTTTAAACTTGCTCAAAAAAAAGGCTTATTGGTCATTTGGGTCCATTACTGCAACTACAGGCATTATTGCTAGTGTACAGGCATGGCAATGCAATAACAACCTGCTTTTTTTCCTCTATTCTGTTCCCATGTAAATGCTTATTATTCCCTCAAATATTACTTTTTCAGAATCACTGACCCAGTCTAATCTATCATACAAAATCTTTGAAAGCTTGGAAAAATACATGAAAGCCTATGACAATGAAAAAAGGAAAATGTTGCAGGGGTATAGCAGGAATTACTTTCTTCTCCCTTCTCTCTTCCTCTTCAGCTTTTTTTCAGAAAAACAAACAAGGAAAATTAGAAAAACCCACAATAACATTCCCAAACATGAAAGTGAATACAGAGAAGCATGAGACAGGACACAGTTTATGAAATGGGATACTGTGGTTATTTAAATGGTGCTTGAATCTGTATCAAATCAGCATTCCATTTATTTCTTAAGGCTTGAGGGACAAGTCCACTTAACGGCCTTCTGGGATATTTAGCCTTTTGACACAGAGGGAGATTCTTCTAAGCTTCTGAAAAGATTAATTTTATTATATAGGCATACAGTGATCAAATTACATGTTTTGGTAGTGAAGTACATATGAGAGACTGCCCATAGATTGACTGAGATTCATCAGGAAAGCATTTCTAGATGCGATTTGATTAGCAATCAAGGAAGAGGATGAAAAAATGGGTGCCAAAAATCACACAGGGAGCGAGCACTGTTACACTTAATACTTGGAATTACTTACAAATGCTTATTGCAAATTACTTGGAGTCCAGACTTTTCTCTTTGAGTGCTCAACATCTGCAGCAGACACAGCCCTGTCACTGGTGCCCAAAACTCAACATTTAAGAATACAGGGAAGATACATAGACATACATTTCATCCCCATTATTCATTTTTAAGAGGGATCAACTATCATTTTCCAGCATTCAGATATCTCACTGTTTGGTACCTTTCAGGAGTCATCTACAGGGAAGGAAAATTAGCACAGGCAAAGGGCCTGAATGAAAGAAGTGTAGCAAATGTAGGTGCCAGCCTGGGGAAGAAGGACTGTTGGGGTAACAAGGTTAAGCTTGCAAAAAGCAAGCGTGAAAAAGGCAGCTACTGCGGTGCAAGAGAGAAGAGAAAGGTTTAGTTAGCGATACGCTAGTAGAGAATAAAACTAACTCAGACTCTTTTTTCGTTCTGTAGCCCTGTAGCCCAATAAATACAGAGTTGCCATTGCTCGGAACAGGCCAGAGGCTTTGTGCTTAAGCTGCAGCACAGACCTCAGGTGGTTTTGGGCTTTGGCCAGACTTGCCTTGGCCAGGCTGCAGTGTGCTCTACTTTGCTTGGCTTTGCTTTGCTTGTTTGTTTGCTTCGCTTATAACAGCAGTTCTCAGGTGCAATTGTTTCTGTGTTTCTGGTATGGGGAAGTAGCTATTGTTTTACATATACACATATAAGTATATGGAACTAATAAACAGCGATACATGCAGCTATTCTAGGTAAATTGAACAATCTCTGTAGATAAAATGCAGCATAGAGGAGTACAGGCACAGGATGACAATGGAGGCCCAAGAGCTATAAAACCCCACCTCATTATGGTGAACTCACCCCTGGGAGATGGGTAAAACTAGTTTTAGGGTTAACAAACAGAACAAAAAACAACTTCCAATACACATAAAAGACACTGTACATTGTAAATTTGGACCTAAGCAATCCTATGAAGAAAGAGCAAGGTGTAGGACATTTAGCAAGCACATAAAGATGACCCCAACTGGACTGAAGGACGAGGAAGAAGAAACCATCAACATCAGCCTCACATTTCTGGCAAAGGACTCAAAGGCAACATGCTCATGAATGAGGTATTCTCATCTCCCTCCAGAACGAAGCTATTGAGCAGTGAGAGAGTGGAAATGTAACGTAACGCTTGAGAAGGTGGCAAATAATAGAAAGTTTGCATATTTTAAATGTAACTATATAATTTGAATTATAAGTGTAAGTATCATCGTAACTCGACTAATAATAATTCTTTAGGCCACTAAGACCTCAAATAGGCTAACAAAAATTCTTGGTTTTGCAGAAAATCTGTGTTTCCTTTTGCCCACAATAAGATTTTGACTGCAAAATGGTGGAGAATTCAAGAAACCGCCTCTGTAACTTGGATGCAACAAACCGCTAACAGTGGCAGTGTACAAGACTATGTTTGTGGAAGCAATTGGGAGAGATGCTTACTCACTTGAGCGGCTATGAAAACTGTCACATTAAACCTCTGACCATATCCTACATCAATTCCGTTTTCAGAAAATGGAATGGAGAAATTGAATTGAGAAACGGGAAAAGAACAATATTGATCTCATTAACAAAGTTAATGAGTGTTGTTCCTTCTTCCTAAAAAGCCTGGCTTTAGCATGCTTCCCAGATTAACTAAAATATTACGTAATTTGAGATGACAAAATGCAATTATAAATACCTGTTTACCTTCAGAAGAAAAAATAAGCATGGTATAACAAGAAAAACTTGTACCTTACTATGATGAATACTCTATATGAATGGAAACACTATTAAAAGAAGCAAAAAGCAAAAGTCATTGTGCAGATGCTTCTATAAATGTAATTATATTTAATTAGTACATCAAGACCTTCGCCCCTGGTTAATTCTTCATCTCTCATTTTCAAAGGTGTGCTCTTAACATCTCTGTCAGAAATGCAATGGCTCCCTCAGAGCCAATCCTGCAGCAAAATTTTTGTGGTTTACTGTTCAGAACACACCCCCCATATTCTGACAAGCAACAGTGCGAGTAAGGGAAGACGAAAAGCAGCATGTACTCACTACATGGATAAGATCTGAATTCTTAACAGATATCTCAGAAAACTGGAAAATTTTCCTTTTCAAACTCTTTATGAATACCAATTGTGATAGCTGATAGTCAAAACTTGTAGTGAACAGTTCTCCAAAGTTCTAATTACCCCTCCATTTATTAAAGGCTGCTCCAAAACCAGTGTCTTGAAATCTAGCACCTGGCCAAAAAAATATAATTAGCTGTGATAAAGAGTGACTTAAGCCCTTAATCAATATCCTTTCAAGCTGTCCTGACAGGCTACAGCAAAAGAGGTGGTATAACTAATTAGATGAAACTCCAGCACTGAAGGAGTTCCACCACCAAAGCATTGTGCAGCAATCAAGGGGGAATCGTTTCAACCTTTTGAGCTATAGGTAAGACCACATCAGAGCAATCTGGAGTTCCTTTCTTTTGTTTCTGCAATAAGTAAACAGGCATTGGTGTCTAGGGTTTTCATTACTTCACCTTCTATACTGCTCGACCCCAATACCAAAAAATGTTGAAAATCTACTTGAAAACTTAATTTCCTTTGTGAACAATAGTAGTTTGCAGGAAAACAGCAGGAGGGTGCAGAGATAACAACAGAGGTATATGATATGGAAAGAACAAAAATCTGCTTCTTTCCCAGTCAATACTTTACCGCCACATATGCCACTCTAGCTCAGCATGCCATCACTGGGTAACACTTTCCTCCCACTATGGAAAAATGAAGTGGGATGCAATCCATGTTTGTGGATGACACGACTCCGAACTTTCAGCATGTATTGATACCTAATGCAGGACAGTTATCATTCCAAACCCACAAACTTTCTTACAAAGACCACTTAGAAACTGTGTGGGAAGATTATTTTTGAGCTAAAACAAAAAGGAAATACTTATTACTGGACTTATCATAAACTATAATGAAAGGGTTGACAGAAAGCTGGAAATCAGAAATATAATTAGATACCCATTCTTGACCTATTATTTCTTTTAGTAGCAACTCAAACAATGGAGCATCATCAGAGACACTACTTTTCTGGCATTGTAGCCACCTTATCAGGACTCACCAGGACAACTGTCTGCACGCGTCCATTCTTTTTTTGCTTTTAACAAACAACCTTCATAATAGGAGCTGAATAGAAATTGAATGACACTAAATTTTTCCTGTAAATACCAGGACTGAAATAGAACTAAAAGGGATAACACCCTATCATGCCAGGACCAGCACCCTAATACTACTCATATGCCTGGAGGGAAATTCAGTAACGTGAATGAAATGTCTGCACATCTTCTGTAACATTATATGAGCATGAGTGTAAGTGTCACATCAAGTCAGGATCAACCTGATAAGAGAATCACTGTGCCATCACCTCCTTAATTCCTTTACTCAGTAGTAAACGTGAATGCAAGCATTTTGGGCATGGACTTTTATTTCTCTATGCAAACAGAAGTAAAGATTCTAGATACAAACTTAATTCTGGTATGGGGTCTCTACCTGTTTACAGCTGTATTTTGCCTGAAGGCTAAGAAAATCTGAGCATTTAACTAAGTGGGCAATCAGACAGTGCTAGTAATGATGAAAACCAAGCATCTGAGCAATTCACAACCTGACATTTGTCTGCAGGAAATACTTCACAGGTAATTCAGAATAGGAAATTCATAATGATGAAAGCTTGCAGATGAGCAGAAAAGGAGGTGAAATTTGTCAAGTCGATTTGTTCATTAAGCCCAGTCCCGCTAGGTGTACTCTGGAATTTTCTTTTCTTCAATGCATGCCAAAGCACGACTGTCCGCCTTTGCAGGTGCTCAATATGGTTTGCTTTGCTTTTCAGCTGTTTGTTGTCTGACTAATTTCACATTATTTATTGTTTGTGTGAGGGTGGTGGCAAAAGTAATAACCTGCCTTTTGGTAAATGGTCTGACACATGCTGAGAGACGCCTACGTGATCCAGCAGGTTCTGTCCCACAGCAATGCTCGCTTGCACCTCTCCTCTCTCATCCCCACACGTGTACATTGGCTCCGTGGTTACAAAGAAAGCAGACAGAAAACCAGTCCAATAGCACTAGTGAAACACACTGATCTCAAAGGACATGTATTCTGGGAAGACAGAGTTATGAGATTACTTCAGCAAAAATTAAAATACAGATACGCTCTGTTACAGTAGGATCTGATCCAAAGGTTTGATGACCTCAGCTGGCTCTGATCATGGGTACAGAAACAACATAAACAGTCATAAACAGCCTGTTACAAGTCAGGAACCTTCATTCCTTTTTAGAACAGTATTTTAAATCTTTTTCTTAAATGATGACAGCTAATACCCTATTACAGTACTCTGGAATAGGAAAAATATACTTTGTTGCAGATACTTGGTATACAATATAAGAAAGGAACAATATCAACTTGGAACATTCAATTCAGACTCAAAATGACTACTAGAATTTATGGAATGCTATTTTGAAAAAGGTTTAGGTAATAGTAAATTTTTATTTAAAATGTAATACCTGGCATGTGTAAATATGCTACTATTATTTTCTTTGTTATATGCTATTGTGATGGATTTTTAAAAATGCCTAAATTTAATACTCTCTTCAAAGCAATTTGCTTTCAAGATTTATTTCCAAAAACATCAGCTTTTAAGAATAAATCCTCAGAATGCTCCTTCATGGAGAGAAATTATTATTATCCTCAGTCATCATGAAGAATAGCAAGAACATATGACCAAAATGCAAGAGCCTGAACTAAGACAGACAGCTTCTGGAGACTTCTACAAATTCAGTTCCTTAACATACCAGTAGGCATATATTAAAACCTTTCTGAAGAATAATACTGTTTATGGATTCTGAACTCTAATGTGATAATGAAGAGAAATATCATTCTTCTTCTGATCAATACAGGAGTGGGTGTTCATCTAAGAAAGAAAATTTTGTTCTCATGATTCTTCTCACTATACAAAGGGCTCAGAATGGTTACGCATGTCTAGTCAAAAAGTCCTTCAGTTCTTCCAGTGCTGCTCGTTCTCATACATGGCACAGAGCACTATAGCTGCCATGTAAGTCCTAAAATTTAGGAGCAGATCGAAGCAGCCTACTTGATTTTTTTTTTTTTTTTTTAAATTAAGGTATCTTCCATCAAATTATTTGAAATATGGACAGCCTAAACTTTGCTATAAATTAAACCAGTTTCTTCCAGGATGCAGATGCTCTGCACAGAAATATATATGGGTACAACTGAGCAGCAGAAGACAGAATGCAATCCATGCAAATGTCCTCCAAGGAAAGACACCTGTACTATAACATAAAAGGTAAATTATAAAAATAAAGGGAGAATCGGAGCCTCCCCTATAAAAAAGGTGATCATAACACTGAGAACTCAAAAGACCACCAATTTACTTTTCAGTTTTCAGCTGAGCAGACTCCAACTGCACTTATTCTTGTCACTGCAGCTCATTAGTATCCCTGTTAAAAAGGAAATTAATTTCAACTATGACAACAGCACCTATAACGGTAATTTCAGTCAAAGGGAAGTGTTGAATCCTGAGCAGACAATGCTCAGAATAAGGGACATCAAATATATTCAGTGCATAACCTCACATGAATAGTCAGATAATTTTGCTTGAATGAGAAATGAACACTGCAAAACAATACTGGATCTACACAGTGATTGAATTAAAAGCACAATCAAAGAGCACTGGAAGCATTCGTTTCTTCAATGATTCAAGTCCCTTACGGTCACAGGCAATCAGATTATACATGGGCAGCCCAGACAGAGCTGCAGAACAACTGTTCCGCAAGCCACCGCACGAAGACACTACTGCATACATCCTAATGTCCGATAACCAACTCTATTACTGCAATTTAAAAAAAAAAAAAAGTAAAGTAACATCCCAAAATGTCAGACTATGAAGTGTTGTTGGAGGAAGATGGAGAAGAGACCAAAGGCATCAAGCGAAAAAGTGAGCCCCGCCTCATGTTATGCAGAAGCAATACTTTGAGCTAACACTTGAGCAAATACAAGCTCTTACTCTGGCAGTGACACTGGTATGACTACAGATGGGTGGAACTTGGCTTCCCAAAGTACTGATCATGAGATTTTGTCGAGTCAGACTGGTATCTGTGCAAGAAAAGAGTTCTTTGTACTTAATTCATTACTACATCTTCATTAATTAATGATTTATTAGATATTAGATCACACCTAAGACTTTGGCAACATGAGAGACCATCCACTAGCACAATAACAATAAATTTGCAAACATAAAAGCCTCAAGTATATTGTGAAACCAAGGCAGGAGGACAAACAGCATCAACATTGGCTACGTAAAGGGAAACTTGTTCCTAGTAAAAGCAACCAAGAAGACAGGGAGACATAAACCCCTATTGTAAGCAATAAGATAGATGGGTTACCATCATGGGTATAGACCTGTTTTTCTTAGAAGACTGGCTGTTCTGGTCAGTGCTCTGCCCTGATAAATTTTGACTTTGCTAATTACCTGAATCTTAGAAATTCAGAAAAGCCTATGTCCAATGCGATGCAAATTATTCCTGTGTCCAGTATCAGATGAAGTGTGTACTAGAGTATTTTAACATTGCTTATAACCTACTGAAAGCATAGAAGTCTGAGTTAATGGGGCAATTATGGAAAAAGTAAATAGTCAATCCCTCTTAAAAAAGGAAAAAGTCTTAATAAATTACACAAAGTCGACACTGCTTGAATTGTCTGAAATCTGAAATTTTCACGGGCACTACAGAAAACTACTGATGGTTTGTTTTAATACTTTGAATGTCAGTATTTCCTGGACCATCAGAATGACAGCTGTAGAGAAGGCAATGTATTTATGTCTGTAGTCCCAGGGGAGTTACAGCGATAAGGGTAAAGGCACACAGCAGTAAATTTCATGTGTACCTTAAGTATTCAGCTGACTCATCACAGTATATTCTCTCTTACTACATGGGGGAAAAACCACCACGAAGCAAACAAAACAGCTGAAATACACAATATCTTGGGACATGCTTAATAAAACCTACAGCGCGCTCATAGCAGAAGGATGTCCCTAGGCTTACACAAGATGGAATTGGTAGAAAGGGGACATTTTTAATCCAATTAACGTAAGAATTTCAGTCAGAGAGCTGAAGATTCAGCTTTAAGATACATCTAAATAGATATTAGCTAAAAAGGTGACTGCTGTGTTTGTGTGTGTGTGTATGTGTATATATATAAAGTGTCAGTGGAGCCCGTTTAACATATGAATTTCACAATATTGTTAGAACTCTGATGGCTAAGTCTTTGCTTTTAATAATTTAAGAATAAGATACCCAAATTAACCACAGTAGCTTTGAATGCAAATATAAACTACGATCTGATTTGCCCGAGATATTCCTGCCTTTGAATATACCTTGGCAAAAATAAACAAGTGCGACTTCATAGTGTGGTCCAAGTGAAAAATACATAGAGTGTTTTGTTATTGTGGTTTTTGCTTCTCTGCACATCTAAAAACAAATCTGGTGGATATAGTTTGGAAAAGGTAAGCTATTATAAACAAGCAAATGAAATGAAGAGAAAAACAGTATTTCTTGCCCTAGGCATGAAACAGTGCCCTTGAATTATGTGTTACAATCAATTTCTAAGCTCACACTATAGATAACATCTTTCAGTGATGTCTCATCAAACAAATTAGATCTGACCAGTGAAATACTGTAAGTTAGCTGGAATTGATGAAAATATTAATGCACTTGCTTTGCTGAGCCCCAACTGTCTAAAGTATTAACTCCTTTTGAGACCAACAGCTACTTTACTCTAAGCTCTGACCCATGGACAACAGAATTTTACAAAATCTGTGTGGATTTACAGTTAAGAAAGAATAGCATTCTGCATTAAGCAAATGCTCTAATTAAAATCTGGAGTGGTAGAATGTGGCTTCTGCTTATTAGAAAACAGTATTTAGGGAAAAGAAAAGAATCTCACCACAGACATAAGCCAAGATTTGGCAGAGTCAAAACTTAATGGACAGCTGCTGTTGGGTATCCTCCAATTCTGTCAGGTATCATAGAACCAATAATTTATATTAAACTACAGGACTCAACTTAAAAAGTTTGATTTGAACATGGTTTATCAGTGGAAATAAGCTTTGTTTCAGAATTTAACCCTTACTATTGACATCACTATGCCAGACTTATTTATAAGTTTTAATAAAAGTGCATTTGATATATTGCAAATCAGAACATCAGAGATTCAAGCTTGATTCCAGGACTTAAACTGTTTAACTTGCTTCCTTTTCAGAATGAGGTGTTTAAAGCTACATTCCCACTTATATTTTTAGAAAACCAAAACCTGTCCTGGTGAGGTAGATCAGAATAGCAAATGACTGACATTTAGAAAAATTAGGTCAAAACTTAATGAGGAAAATAAATCTCGCAATTTAATTTGTACATCTAATTTGATGTACCTGCTTGTATATATCCTGGCTTTCATTTATTATTTTTCCACTGATAAACCACAGATGTATGACTGCTACTCGAACAATCTGGGATGCCTAAACTGTGTAACAAGAAGAGCTTTTATACTAAGCTGCGCTCTTCTTTGGACATGCATATTTTGTCTCTGCCATGTAAAGCCATTAGAACCTTAATATCTCTCTGCAGAATAGGATAAGCCATATTTATACTAGCAAAGCATTTGAAAGAATAACTTGATAAATAAAGGGTCTGCAATAAGTTAATAGTTAATTTCAGTAAATCCAAACTAAACAAGCCCATGCTTCAAACTAAGTAAAAAAAAAAAAAGATAACTTTAATCTACAGCCTATGTTTTTATATGCACTTTAATATTGATAATGGGATTTCTTTTAAAAAAAAAGCAATCTAAATTGCACCTTGCCTCCAGGTAAAGTTAAAGCAGTTCTATGCATAAAGTAAATTAAGTTCTAGTGCATCAAAGATGCACAGAAAGAGCAGTTTGATTTTTGCTTTGCTATTCAGATTATCTCCCAGGGACTATTTCCTCCATGGATCAAAGTGTGACTGTTTGCTAGGAGCACTGACACGGAAAAATATCTCAGGATAT
This sequence comes from Numenius arquata, assembly GCF_964106895.1. Taxonomy (NCBI): domain Eukaryota; kingdom Metazoa; phylum Chordata; class Aves; order Charadriiformes; family Scolopacidae; genus Numenius; species Numenius arquata. The sequence goes on along the minus strand of NC_133580.1, from coordinate 17,558,799 downwards.
ATTTACACCATAGAGAGCCTGCGTGCAGGCTCTGTGCTCCTCTGAATCTGTGCTACTGACTCAGAGCCTAGAAGACTCTGCTCATGCCCAGAGCACAATGTGCAGGTGTACCATCTAAATCATCAACTGCAGAAAGTGGCAGAACTGCCATAATGCTCTGCTAGGACACTTGAGAAGAAGGGCAGCAAAAAACCAGTGGTGCTGTGGTTTATTTCAACACAAGCTGAATGTCAGAGTCTGAGATTTAGGCTGTCCTGAGAGGGAGCAGGGAATAACGATGGGTTGGATTTGCATAGATATCGGGTGTCTGAGCTTGGCGCGCTGGAGATACTGCTTACAAACCCACAGATACTTCTCAAGACAAAGACTCCCATCAACATATTTGTACAGTCACAATTTGTTTCAATTTCATGCTGAAAGTAATAAATAGGACTTCATCTATACTATCATGTGGTATATGCCACCGAGCAGCATCACTAATTGTCTATGCTACAACTAGTGTTGATGAGAAGCGTGCCACAATGTCTACCCTGCAAAACTCCATCTGACGGAGGCTTTAATGCAGAACAACGCGATTTCTTTTGATGGAATGTACTGGCAGTGCCCCAGACCTATTCAAGCACGGAGCAAACAAGCAGCCTGTAATTTGCTGATGCAGTAATGAAGGCGACCAGAAAGATCCTTACAGATTAGCAGGCAATCAGGGAGAGTTTCACTGCACACTAACTGCTTCACTGCTGGCAAATGTGGAATACGCTTAGGAGTGCTAATAAGGGAAAAAATAACAAACACAGTGGCTCACGCTTCTCTTACTAATGTAAGGTTTTCAATCAAAATTGAAGAACCATGTTGCATACAATGCTAAAACACAGGATGACATTTTAAAAAGCCTCAATCCCAACTAGCAAATCGAACACTGCAGCTGTTAACTAGTCCATAGCAGACATTGTCGCATACCTAAATGCAGATTAATAGCACATACAACTGCTGAAAAATATGAACACAAAGGGGGAGAGAGAATGAAAAGAGAAGCAGATGATTTGTGATGTCTGTGCTTTATTGATGAGCCTGGACTGGCTACGGGACAGGCTTGTTTTCCCATCAGTGATCATGCAAATGTCACTATCATTCCTATGTTTTAACATCCTAACTTTCTTCATTTTATCTCCCTGGATATATATTTTCAGGGCTAATCTTGCAGAAGATTTTGGACTATCTGCATTTGAAGAAAATTATTCAAATGCTAAATGAGGAAGTTATTCTGTTGTACAGTACTAAGTAAATAAGGTAGGAGAAACTACTACATCATGCTTTTAACTTTCAGTAACCAGTAACTTCACATTATCAGCCCCAATGTTAGTCAGATATTTCTTTTCACTGCTCTGCCTAAAAATGAAAAATCAAATCATAAAGACAACAGAAACTCAGAGAGCTAAACCTGCATTGTTATTCCACCTGACCTCAAGAAGCCAAAAAATGTATATATGGGATTTGTCTGAGCTCAACATAAACAGATTTCAGAGCCCCACACAATGGAAGGACTCAAACTGATAGAGGCATTTATGACCTGACCTGTACAAACAGGTCAAGAAACGGCAGAAAAAAAGGCTTCAGAGACCAGTAGAGTTAGTGGAGAGTCAGAAAACTGTATTTCAAAATATTTTATTTTTTCCAAATCAAATAATATTTCTGTAAATCAAGTTTTTAAAAGCATTTTGCATAAGCAAAATGAGGATAATATGAAGGTATCTGTCAATTAAGCTAAAACATTTGTTCAGTTTTCTAACTGAGGTTAATTTATCCAATACATTTTAAATACACTTCCACAACAAAAATAGGAAACTTCTATCTCTTCTATTTCAAAAGTTCTCAAAAGTTTGAAAAAACATTTTAAAAAACATTTATTCAATCTTGATATATTCCTCTGGGAAAACACGACGCAAAGGAAATTTATTCCCTGAAATTTCCACACCACAGGTCTTTATCATAAACATTATACACACTGTGAGTCCACCAATCCCAAACCTTCAAACCTCCAGACCTCCAAGGCACAGCCAGGAGATGCTCAGCAATCTGGTACCCTCAAGGCCTGTTGGATTTACTGTGAAAGCACAGATTACTGCCCAGCACCTACGGAGCTGCTCCTCTCATTTGTATTGGTCACTGCTAAAAGAACTGCTTTTTCTGAGCACGTCTGAACCACTATCAGGGGCTGCCACATGTAAGGCAGCTCCATGAGATAAGTATTCAGAAAGAAGTAAATCTGGCACACCCATGGAAAAAGGGGAGCATGCAATAATTGAAGGCTGCTTGTAAAATCATGTTTACATGACACGACCTGAAACACAAAACCCTGTTGTTAGTATTACTTGGTTATTACCTTCATGGTGACCTGATTTTCTTCTTATAAAAAAGGGTCCATTCCTGATGCTTACTTTTAGATATGCAAAAATTTAAATAAAGACAAGACAAACACTCCTTCCATGTGGTTGGCTAAATTGTTGACTATGATCAGTATTGTCTAGAAAATGGAAATGGTCTAATAATTTGCAATTATCAGATGAGTTTAAAAAGGCCAAAAGTTACATTATTACCTTAAAAAAATAAAAATTAATTAGTTAACAGCATTAAGAATTCACTAAAACAAAGTATTTTTTTGGATTTATTTTTGAGGAAGTGTTTTTGGGGCTTTTCCAGTAATGGCCAACCCTGATCTTACTCTTATCCACATTTGACAAATCATCTCAAGTTGGGACACTACATTTCAAAATACAAAACTGGTAGCCTCATAAAAATATTGATCCGGATCCCATTGAAGACAATATCTGCTACTTAATGTATGTACACACATGCTGAATTAGACTCATAATCAGATGCTAAAGAGGTTCATGGGAATCCATGGCTGCCAAACCTAGATGTTCACCTTACAAGACTTTCATAGCATGAGACTCTATATACTTGTAAAGATAATTTTCCCAGTTCTGCAAAACTTAAACAAGAAGGTCTAGTGGGAGGTGTCCCTGCCCACGGCAGGGGGGTTGAAACTAGATGATCGTTAAGGCCCCTTCCAACCCAAACCATTCTACAATTCTATGACTGATAGTTTCACTGACACTGTATTTCTAGTACTTTCTAATTTTTCAGTGAATGATTTTGTAATGTTCTTATTTCCTTTTTCCATGTAATTTCCTTGTTTTCAAAGCAACTTTTACCTAATTCATACCACCAGAAAAATTACAACCCTTTTGATTTGCCCCATTACATGTATGCTCATTGGCCTGACAAAATAACTGACAGCAGAAGTAGGCTCCTGTCCCCTATAAGAACCAGAAACAGACTGAAATACGACGCACACATCACATCTATTTCCCTATGGCTAAGAATGATGAGACTCAACATCCTCTGAGTACATCACAGATTTTACCTCTTCCCTAGATTCGACTCCCATCCACTCAGGCCAAGTGCTTTTTGGATCTAAAGATCATTTAAATATCCTATAATGTGCATGTACAGTTGCTTCAGGAATAAATTGTTTTTCCTCAAAACTAGTGAGGATGCTACACAGCTAAGAGAGACTCAAATGCATTCCAGCTCCATCTTACACTATCCCACATGCTATCCCTCAACAGACACTGCTACAGGCGCCACTTTTTCTAGTAAATGCCTCCAAGATGCTGAATTCAGGGAAGTATAGCAGATGGCTCAAGAATAATGTTAGATTCATGTGAAAAAATGAACTTTTTGATAAATATTGTTAATATCTAGCATAGGATTGATATATATTCTTATTAACTTGAGCCAGACAGATTGGCAATAAAATCTTCCATGCTGAAGTCAGAAAAATGTGAAAAGTGTCTTCATTTTTCCTGCTATTAAAAATCTGAGGAAAACATGAGAAAGGAAATCAGTAAGATAAAGGTTAAAGCCAATCTTGTGGGAGTCAAGATAATTTTAGGTTCTGAATTGCAGAAGTATCTGATTAGGCATTATTGTTTCCTATAGTCTGGAGAACAATAGAACTGTGATCACCGTAAATAAATATTTTGCTTTGTATGTTGGTTAAAAGCTGGAAATCAACTGACAGGCTTACTTTTCCCCTCTGAATTGCGAAATGTTCTGTATAGGTTCAAAGTCCCTAACAATCAAAGGCAGAAACACAGAGATGACTGCCAATTTCTTATGCCTGTTACTAAGCAAATATTTTATGACAAAATAGAAAATAATCAAGGCAGTTGTAGGGAAGAAGAAAACATGTTTAATAACATGGTAAAAGGATGGAATATAAAGCATATGACAAAATTCACACGCCTACATACATTTTGAGTTTTCCAATGGAAGTCTCTACAAGACTATACATAAATGCATTGAGCAAGAGACAGTCGTATTTGGTTTCTTTGTGTGGAGTGACACTGAAGCTGATGGGACAAACAGGCACAGTCTGGGGTGGCTAGATACTTGACCTGTGACTCAGCTTGGCTCTAGGTGATTTCATTAATCAAACTGTAGTACACATTCCCCATTTCCATTGGAAATGTCTTAATATTTGAATATTTCTGCCAGTGCTGAGGAACTACAGCTCTTCCAATACCTTCTGCTTTCCCACACAGGGAGGTGATGTGCCATTTTCACTCGCCCCCCACCTTCAATAAAGGATGAAAGAAGTCAAAAAGAATGTTTGGATGTTAACTTCGATGGCCAAAGTGAAGTATATAAAAAGATTTCTGTCTGAATGAAAACAAAATAGGGATTTTTCCAGTGTGTCGTGATCTTTAGGACGAAAAACAAACAATTAAAAAACTATGTGGATTTCAAAGACTGTAACTAAGAGGATCAATGATACAGAAGAATCTAAAGCTCTCAATTTCCAAACAATACTTTATACTCTGTACAGCAGTGCAAGAGCATCCATCCCAGGAGAGGAACAGTAAGACCGTGCGCTATATCTGAATTCAAAGAACAAAAAGAAAATAAAACAAAACCACCGAAACTCAACAGTACTATTAACCAATTCAAGTTTTCCCTTTTTTCTTTTTAAAGAAAAATCTTGGTCATGAGATAGATGTAATCTCATTCAAGACTAGCTTGTCCTATCCATCCAATGCTTGCCTGTCACAGGTAAACTGTTAGGTAAGTTAAATTATATTTAACTATAGTACTAGAACTAAATTCTCATAAACTAATTTTTTAGAATACTAAAAAATGAAAAGTAACAGAGCAGACCTGATACTATGAGGAGAATACAAAATTCCAAAACAGAATTCACGGAAAGGAAGAGGACAAGGATAGAGTCCAGTATTTCACAGCCTGAGCAACTGGGATGCAAATGACTTGGGAGTTGAAAAGAATTTGGTTAATTATAATGGGAGTAACAAATATCTTTTTGTTGTTGTTGTTTAAAAGTTGTCTGAGCATTTAATAGATATACATTTACAGAACGTGTTATTTTTTGTTTTCCCTTTATTTCTATTTTGTGAAGTATTTCTGAAAGAAATCTACATGCTGTAAGCAAACATTTAATGGACATGCTAATATAAATTATACAGATGGGTGAGCTAAAGATTTATTAGGAACTCCAACTGTTAAATTTCCTTTGAAGTGTTCAGATTCAGCACATCCGCACTATAAACCCAGAGGTGCAGTGATAAATTTTGTAAATTGAAAACATAGACACACTGAGCTCCCAGTTATTTAAATGGCTGCTCATGGGATTTAGGGCAGAAATTGATTCGTTTATGAAAGAAAGTTAGATGACACGGTTACCGAGGATAATGAGGAATCTGACTGCACTCCAGTCACGGGTTTCTTGTCTGCCTTAGCCAAAGCACACCTGGTATAACTGTTACAGTGCGGCAGTGAAACAACTGCCCAGAACCACGCTTCCTCTTCAAACCCAACTCTTTCTTTCCAAGAGAAACTGTATTTGCTTCCAATTGCTGTTATAGTTTTGACTCCATTAATATTTTGATTTCTCCTTGAGCTTCAGAATCAGATGCTTTGTTGATTGTAAATAACAAACATGAAAGAATTACTAATGTAATTATCAAACTTATCATGAATATCGGAAAACAACAACACTTCAATAAAACCTACTTTATAAGATTAAAGCTTCCGAAGAGACCCAGAGACATTTACATGTTTTGATCTCGATAGGAATGGAAAATAATACTACTGACAGCAAATCACACCATATATGAACAGCTCATTGCTCCTAACGAGAAAGCATGGAAAGAAAGCAAAATTCCAGAATAACAGAGAGAAGGAGGTAGACAAAGCCCTGCCCATCAAAGGTAACTTGAAATTGAGGACAAAACAGCATAAAGGTACCAGTCTATACATAATTGACTTTGCTGCTCTAACCTGTGCTCAACAGACATGATCGTTTCGCTTTCTAGCTTACAAGAACTGCGAGTTGATGCATGTCCTCTGTTTCTATCAAAAAAGCCTCTAAGGGGTTATGAGAAGGTATGAAAAATCAGGAAAAATAATGTTTTGAGGATGAAAAATGAAACCCAAGTGCATAAGGTAGAGGGAAAGGACTAAGAGGAGGATTGATCCTGAAAAAGAAAGGAAAAAAAAATTACCATGGGCAAAAGGTGGATTAAGCAGTGACATGAAGGTACTGGAGAAAAGTAGAAGAAATACAAGAAAATTAGAAAGGGAAGCATAGAAGAAAGGAGCAGGGGAAGAAAAATTGAAGAAGAGAGTAACATATAGCAGAAACTAACAACTTAGGTTTTTTTTTCCTAGAATCTTAGCTGCCAAAACATTGACCTTACTTGCTTTACAGTATCAGATGCCAGAAGACCTGTAATTAAGTCCCCTGTTTGACTAAATAACTCAAATGTCTTTATTTTCCAATGCTTTGCCAACATACCAAATATTATCAAAGACATTGACTGACTGCGATGTAACGCCAGGTGATTATTTCTGATACTATAGGATTTTAAAAAATTGCATCTAGAGTATAAGAAACTATTTATAAGCAATTAATGTCATATTTTACATTAAATAATGTATTAAATCAAACTGCATGAATATGCAATGCAATATAATTGACTATCACTTCTGAAATTCCTTAATAGGTAATTTCTGTAAAAGAGTTATTTCAATTATTACTTATTAAATAATATTCACCAATTATTGCCAGAAATAAAGTGAAAGTGTTAGCTGTTAAAAACTATATCTTTCTTTGAAGGTTATTGCTTATGTAGAAGGGCACAGCTGAAAAAAGCTGTGTAGCTAATTAAAAAACACCACACGTGCACACACACAGACACACACAAAAAAATACACACGTCTGCTAAAATCATTTCAGTTTCTGGAAATATCAAAAATTCCTTCAAGCATATTAATTTACAGGTGGTCCGATTTTACCCATTTTTATGCCGAGCCCTCATGTGTACAAACCATTCAAATGCACATACACACATTTAACCTCCAGGTAGACAGCACTTAAATCCTTTTTATTTTTAGGTGGGGAAAAGTAATAGTTCAGAAACATAACTCCACGGAGTAATAAAGTAAAAGCTATTGCTCTTATTACTATAATTAAACTATCATGACTGCCAACAATATTTTTTTCCATTTTTATATAGCCTGTAAAAGTTAAAAAGAAGAACAGAATTTTGTTTTATCAGTAAAGGAAAGCTTTAAAACAATGATTTTTTGAAGTAAATCATTTAGGTAAATATATACATGCTAGAAATAGATTCGTAGAGAGAGAAGAGAGATGGAATAAAACAAAAGGCAGTATAGAAATGAAGTTATTCCTTAAACAGAGCTCAAAGGAATTATGAAGTCAAACTTTATGTAGGTAATATGCTTGTATTTACCATCCCTTCCTTTGTGCCTTATAACACCACTGTAGCACCACTCCTCTTTATCACTTTGGTCAATGATTTGCTTGGCTTCTCTGACCATGCATTCAGCCAGGAAGGGAAAAAGGACGCGCAAAAACCACTCTGAGCAAAAACCGTGAAATATTTTAACATAGAAACATGAGTCTGAGTTTGCAGTTTCATGATGTTAGATACCTGATACAAGGATTATTTAGTCAGGAATTCAGAGAGGCTGCTTTTGGAGGAGAAGAGGAAAAAGGTGGACAGTGCCTGAATGGAGAATCATGGTGTAATAGTAGAGGAATCCCATCTGAAAATGACTTAGGATTCTGTTATCACAAGGTTTAAGTAGTATAAATTTTGAGGTATAAGATAAAGTACAGATGTTTTGCTCCAACATGAATCTCCATCTGGGCTGTTCACTGACATTAAACAGACATTTCTATTTTACAGTAGACTATGACTGCCTGATAAGAGAGACATGACCTTTCCTTTTCCTCTCTCTTTTCCTCAACAAAAATGGTCTACTTCAAAATGTCATGGAAGTGTAAGAACTTAATCTCAAATCTGTCACAGGACCAATAGATTCATTGCCAACGCAGTATCCTTTTTATTCCATTCTTAATGTATGGTAAATAGCAAATCAGCCTTTGCTTTCCTAATTACATCCTCTCTTGAGCTTACCCTCCATAGAAGTACAGCATGTAAATGACAATATGTTAGATGAACTGTAGATTCCCTTTTAATTATTTATGTAGGATTTCAAAATAAATTTAACTGTCCACAGCAATCTCTCATACACATGCAATAAGCTATTTTCTTTGAATAAGTATGTGAGATCATGTTTTTGATGGGATGATTTAATTGGTAAGATATTGATTTTTTTTTTTTTTTTTACTTTAAAACATACTCTTGTTTTACCAAAAAGTAGCAAATGCTTCTCAACAGTAGCCCCAGACACTTCAAAATTTAACAGCATAGTAGTCAGCCATACTAATATTGATGAGTTCAGAAAAAATACAAAAATTTTCTGAAGGCAGGTGCTTACTGTTGACTCAAATAGCAGCGTAGGGAGTGGTTATACATCTGAGCACAGCGTTCAGACTGGAAGAGCAAGAAAAAGAATAATAGTGTGCTGAAGCCTGTTCTGAAGTTCTGTATAGGAGAGTTTAATTCTTCTGTGTCTGTCTTTAGAGTGACATACACTCCCTCTAATATAAGTCCTGTCAGTAAATGGGACTGGACGATATTAAACTTATAGTTGTCCACTTACCATCTCTTAATGACAACCTGTATTTTGCTAAGTTCTTATTTATAGAGCAAAGTTTAATGAATTATATTTGAATTCTCCATGTGAACTCTCTGGAAAGTTCCAGCTTTTCTAATGATTGTTCTTCTTTAGGATAGAGGTAATTTAAATTAATTTTGGGAAGAAAGTGGGCATATAAAGGATGTATAAAGAACAGATAATTCATTTGATTTTCCATTCAGCTTTTCTTTTTACAAATGATACTATTAAGAAAAGCAGAATTCTTCCATTCCCCAGTAAGTCTTGATTAAAATATAGCTATAATACAGGCCTTTTAATTGACTTCGGATGATGTAGAAATGTGGTATTATTACAGATATTACCTATTAAAAAGAGATCAATGGATTATCTAAAATGTTAAGAGAAGAAGTTACAGTGAAGACTCAATCTTACAATGAGCTCGATGTCCTCTCCTTCAACCCAGGTGGCCTTGGTTTCCACTGACTTTACAAAAGGTTGAGAAAACTCAGTACTTTGTAAGATTGCATCTCAAATGCACATAATCTAACACACATTTGAGAGGTAGTATTGAGTTCAAGGACATGACTGTTTAGGCCGATATTACAGCAACATTTTAGAACCTTTTTAACCCATAACTTGCAAAATCTTCTGCTTAATTACAAAATGCAAATAATTCATTGGAGTCAGAAAAAGACAAAAAGAATGTTATGTATTTCTTAACATAATTTAATACTGTTCTGTTGGAATTTCTTTTCAGTGAAACTCTTCCAAGCTCAGGCTTGGAATTGAACCTCTTAAGAATTGCTCAGACTTTTAGCGGGAGCAAAACATAAAGACCATCAGAAAGCCTTTAAAGAAAGAGTTTTGCACCTCACTTTAGGATACAACCCAGCAGAGACCACACACTGATGGCTGAGCACGCTACACCAAATCACCAATTAACAACTCATCTCTAGCAGGCTGTCAATTATTTGCCAACTGTCAACCTGCATATATTTCTGAAGCTTCCCTGATGCAACACTTCGTAGGCTGCATCCTGGGTGAAGTTTTCAGGCAAGCAGCACTGCGATGTAATTGCACAGTATGTGGGAAAATACACGGGAAAGCATTACAAGGCAGTATAATATTATTATGCAGTGGAAAGCATCCAACTTTTAAAAAAGCCTAGCTTTATTTATGTGCTATCCTGCAAATTCAATTACAGGATTGAAAATTAGCTACAGGTTTTCTACTTAGAAGTGCTTGTACTCATTTTAGTATAGACTTCTTTCTGTCTCTATGCCTAAATTATTCCATTAAACACAGGAACACAGTGACAATCTTCTGCAGCTGCAAATTCTGCTCAGTGCTCTCCTAATGTGGACTGGTCAGATTAATACAGCATGTAACTCATCTTCTTTGAAACATCAGTATTTCATTTACCATTAACTTTATGAAAAAACGTCAAAGAAAGAAGAGGCAGCTATCTACAGATATGTGCTGGAAAGCATTAGACAGGCAGATTTCAGTTACAATTGTACTCTGTAAGAGGGACGAGCATCCATGTTGTCTGGAAAGTGTCGAAAGAAACACTTATAGGTATTATCTCTGAGTACAGTTTTACTTACATAGTTTCATTTAAAAGTTCAAAATCAATGTTTGCAGGTGGAATCATTGACCTACTTCTTCCTTCTCCTTCCCAGTATGCTTTGAAAATCTTTTGGACTATTACTGTTATAATTTCACTTAAATAGTAATGTAAAATTAGAAAAAGAGGGATTTTACAATCATGTGATTTTAAAACTCCAGTTTGGAAAAGAAACTAAGGCAAGTACCAAGCTGGATAAAATTTATATTTTCTGTAACTTGCAAGTGATAATGTACAGCTAAGAATCACCGTATTCTGGGAAACCTAAGGTGTTGCATTTTTATGAACTCAGATAAAAAGATCTCAAACTCTGCAGCCAGTTTCCTCAACCAGCTCTATACACTTTCCCTGGTCTGACTGCCCTGTACTATCCTGAAACAGATTTTGCTGGAAAGACTTATCAGACAAAAAAAAAAAAGATAAGGATGCTAACGAAGCTGTCATTGTACGTATTATAAACTAAGCTTGTAATGGGATTATTCTTTGGAAAATTTGTTAAAGAAATGAAGTTCATGGTGCAGGAAGCTTGGAGAAAAATTAATTAATTCACAGATGTTCACCTTAATGAACAACAGATTGAGAATATATTATTAAATTCAAAAGGAAAAGTTTGCATATGTTGTCAAAAATAGGTTTTGATCCTTACAAGCGTTGTGCTCATGTGAATAATCAATTAATAATTGATTAAAGGCTTCTTCCAAATTTATCATGTTGGTACAATTTATTATTTATTTAATTTCTCCTGAGAACTCAATAGATCAATTTATGAATAGGTTCCTCCTGGGTACCTTAATATATAATATCTATCTCTGATAGAAAAAGTCCCATTAAAGCGGTTAAGAAGTTGTCATACTGTTACAGCTAACCAGTAACAACCTTCCTAGCACAAGAACCCTTTTTCAGAAAGATTTTTTCACCTTGCCCTTGTTTGTGCTAAGTAGCAGTAAATGAGTAATCTTATCTTTCTAACAACACGAAAGGAGGGAAGTATTTGATCTGCATTAGCCTTGTGTCTGGTGCAGTAACCCCTTGCCTTGCAGAATGAAAGGTGGGAAGACAGGAAGGGAAGTGTGGCCAGCTCCCAACCCTCACATAAAACCCAGGCATCAATCCCCTTGCTCCTAGGAAAAGGCCATCTAACTCACAAGGCACTTTGAAAATGTTAAAGTAGTGTCACATATAACTGCAATTTATGGCATTCTAATTTAAGGAATGAAAGCTACCTACAAATCTGTTCCTATAGAGCTCCTTTGCATTCAATCCTCAAATAACTTGAAATTCAGGGCTGGAAGAAAAACTCTACCAAACAAGGAAAGAATTTTATCATTTCACCGAATCTCCCTAAGAAGCAGTCTGGACTTTAGGCCAGTCCTGTATGCAATGCCATATTAAATTAACAGCAACAAACATCATGGAGCTTAACGAGCTCCCTGTGGATGGTGGGGAGGCACTCGCTGGATCCTGCCTGCTGACAAGCAGCAATGCCTCTGACAGCAGAAACTGCTGTTATTTCAGTGGATTAACTATTCATATCAGCATCCCGAGTGTTCAATCGCACAGGACAGCAAGACATGGTGAGAAAACATTTTACTATGAATAATTACATCTTTGTTACAACAAGAAATAATATCTCTTATATGACTTTTGCCCTGGCCTATAAAGCAAAGGCAGGATGGTATCTACTACTGACTGTGAGCCCAGGAAGAAACTGCAGACCAAAAATCAGCACTCTGTTTTTCATCAACAATGGGACAATGAAATTATGGTGAAAAAGACTAATGACAATTCAATCCATTAAAACAGAGGACACACAATTTTGCATCTGTAGATAAATGTTACTATTCTCAGGTTTGTTTCACATTATAAAATCCTTAGAAATAAACCTTACTGTATTGAGTCTGGCTTAGCTGCCCAACAGGGTTAACCCCCAACAGTTATGTATAATAAACACATTGATAGCTGTTTCCCTAAACTTTCTATCTGTAAAGTTCAATAATTTAGAAAAAGCATAAATAGAGTAAATCTATTAGGATTTTTTTTAAGTCTATACAAAACTAGCTCATATGTATCTACCTTACTGCATAAAACTCAACCCACAAAATAATCAAGAATACAGCTTAAGTACCATTTTATAACTGAATCAGATACCAGAAGTTGTTTTATAGGAAAAAGCAAACAAACAAAAAAGCCCTTAAAGACAGATAAGACTACGTTCAAGAAAAAAAACAGATTTCTACCAAATGTAGGCAAATTACAAAGCAAACTACACATTCAAAGCTATGAAATGTCACAAGAAAACTCCTTTTGAAATATTCTTCCACTACCAACTCCTTTTGGCAGACACAATATGGAATATTCCTCACTTACAAGAGTTCAAGCCCTGAACTTTAGCACAGAGCAAAGTGCAAAGGGAAGAGCAGTGGAGTCAGTATGATGCTCAGGGTCCCACTCGCTTTCTGAGTAGCTGGTCACCCTCTGCAATATAGAAGAAGATGAAATTTCCAGACAAACACCATCTGCAGTGCTGTAGCACATTTAACTCACTATTAGAGGCTTAAATCAAATTGGCACCAAATTGAACTGGGACAACAAGGGAAACGACTCTCCTCCGCAGCCTGCCCAACCCCTCTCCTGGAGGAGGCTGCTCTGCCACCCCACCACAATTTTGCCAAACAGCCTCCCCGGTACTGCAGCTCACAGCCCAGTGGGCTGAAGGAACCCCTTTCTGTTTCTTGCAACGAGTGAGGTTTAAAGGAGATGTTTCAGGAGTGCCTGTGTCCCACCACAGCCATTCCCTGGAGGGGTGTCACCCCTGGCAAGGCAGGTGAACAACTCTGCTGCAGCAGGTTAGTGCAGAGCTCCTCGTAACCCAGCAAAAAGTTCAGCTCTCCAGCTGGGCACAGGGTTTCTTAACAGACTTTCTTCTAGTGCTAGCTAAAATCTTTTGGAATTTCTTGGCAAAAATCAGAAAGTGAAATAAATTGCACATACACATTTGCAAATACATGGAATATACAAATAAAACTAGTACATGTTGGCTAGGAACTGAATGGCTCTTTGATGTAAATGCAACTTCTCCCTACAGGAATCTTAATACAATGTAAATAGTATTTTGGGATAGGTTACATCACCACTGTCTCCTCAATAGCTCTCAAAAGCTGTGAAAGAATGCTTTTGATTTATAGCACTGTATGTATTAGTAAGCTATAACATAAAGTGAATTTATGCCACCATAAAACCAGCCAAAAGTCTCCACACAAAATCAACGCCATTCTGCCAGGACTTAAATAGCAGAGCTTATTTTCTGAGGGATCCGGGAAATAAGAATTCATTTCTATACCAGTTCTCTTTCACTGAAATTCCAAATTTTTCAAATGATAATATAAGTCTAAAATAATTTCCAGATTTTCTGGAAATTTGAGCTGTTTTTTAATACCAGTAATTTAATGTGGAGCTGCAGAGGCTCATCCAGAACGTTTCACAAAACCATTCCTCACGTATCAATTCATTTAAAAAAATTCCAGATAAGGGCATAATTTAACAAACCTTTCATCTCTAAAATAATAATTTCAAACTTGGAAAAAAAAGCTATCTTTTTCAGATGCAGAATATTCCGAAACCTAGACAAAAAGAAAATGAAAATCATGTACTTTGAGAGGCTGATAACAGAGCTTGTAAGAAAGCATTATTTTCCACCTGGCTTTTGCAGAACCTAGAAAATATGTTTGGCAAATTCAAATGCATATTAGCTCATAATAAAAAATACCCAGGTAGGCTTCAAGATTCCACAAAAAACACTGAAAGATAAGCCCTTCTCAACTCTCTGCATCTGGAAATGGTTGAGAATAGTTGCAATACATATGGAAACTGGTCATCAGAGACATTTGTTTAATAGCTTTATTAATTCTGTTTGTTTATTGAAAGTCCTTAACCAAATTGAATATTAATGTTATTTTCTGCAAGACAACCCAACAAATCTAATCCTCAGACGTGTAGCAACTAATTAAAAAGTTGCATGGATGAGAATTGGGTTACCCTTCACTTTGTCAGCAGACTTGCACATCGAAGCATAGATTTCCTGTACTTACTTAGATTGAAAGCAATTTAATTATGAAACAGAATGTAACTGCAATATAAATGCCAATTATTGAAACAAAAGATGCAATTGTAACTATGCAAAAGTGTAAATTTACAGAGTATGTAAATATAATCTTCTACTGTGAAAGTATGTTTTTGAAATACCATAAAAACAGCAGTGAAATGCTGAAGACCCGCAGTAAAACTAAGTAAAAGAAAATTAAAGCTTTATAAAAAGATGAGCCACTTTTCTACAGAATTGGTCATATTTGCCAGAGATACCGCTCTTATACCACTATTCCTATTATCTTTCCTCATTTTAACATTACTTTGAGGCATAAGAATAAAAAGAATAAAGATGATGAGTATTGAACGGTTGAGTCTAGACAATAGACTCAAGCTGGCCTTTATCTTCTCGAGAGACCTTCTGAGATTATGTGATGCAGTACCTTTTTTTTTTTCTTTCTGAGAAATGGATGACTGAAATCAGCAAATAATTTAGACAAAAGCCAGCTTTCACAAGCCTAGTCAGAAGAGTATTTCTCTGATGCTTTATTTTCTTTATAAGAATGGCTCTATTCATTTTATGCATTTAAATCCAAAAAAGTGGCACTAAAACTAGGGAGATCTTCTCTTTTTCTCCCGAAAACTTCAAAAGAACAAAACTATTATATAAAAATCAAATCAGACAATATTTTCTGGTTACAATACTAAGTCTTTTCTTAAACCTGAAGAACAGATGAATTATGGCTGTTCATACCATCATTTATATGAATTAGTACTTCTTTGCCACCCAGAGTATTATTACTAGACACCAGAGATGAATGTAGAGACATACAGAGACATCAAAGTGCTTTATATGTTTGCCAAGATTATAATTCATTGTATACATTCAAGACTAGAAATTATGGTAGCTTTCACCTGCTTACAAATAACTTATTTGAAAACAAAAACCAAAGCAGAATGGGGACAGAAGGCAAATGGACTGTTACAAAAAAAACCCCAACCAAACAAAAAAATATAATTTTTTTTTTCCCCATTTGTAGTGTTAAAAATTAAAGCCCACAGACTGTAAATAACACCTGGTTTTGAATTTGTAGTGAATATGAACTAGGTAGTTACTAGAGACTTCATATATTTAATAGACTCGGAGTGAAGCAGAGTCTGACCTTGGCAGTATCCAGTTGACCCTCAGGTTTAGCAGCGTAAGACTGAGTTGTTACTGGAGCAGTGGCTCACGTGGTGCTTATGGAGAAATTCCCCCCACTACAGCACCACTGAAATAAGCCATTGCTTCAGCAAGATGCTAGTACAAGGACATAATTAAAATTCCTAGTAAGTGGAAGAAAAATCAAAGTCTTCTTACATGATTAAGTACCTCCTGCCCCAATTTTTAAGACAAAGTGTCCAACTTGTCTAAATTATAGGCAAGATTTTGTCTGTTAAACTTACAAGCATAAAATTGCAAGGTGAACAAAACTAACATTTCTTTTAAATTTGCAACTTCACACTGCTCAACACACTTTCTGCCACATCTAATTTGAATGCAAAGTTCTCATTTTCCTAGATATACCTTCCTGGGCCAGTGCTTCTGTCAATCCTATCAGGCTTTATAATGATACCAATATTCTAAGGTTTGGGAGCATCCACAGGCAATAACCAATGTATTGTTACACAGTAAGGACCAACCGAGACAGCTCTAGGCGTATTCTACAGAGGTCTTGAAATGTTACTTATCCTTTGTTCCAAAACAGGCGTTTGTTTCTCCCATGCTTTAAAGGCTGATATGCATAGTTTTTTATAAGAAATAAAAAGCCCCAGTAAATCAAAGGACATAAACCCCATACTACAAGTCTTGTATAAATTCCCCATTCTAAAACTGAAAAAAACCCACAATCCAAATCAGTATACCTTGTTTCCAGCGAGGAAGAAAAAAAAAAAAAAAAAAGTCAAAACCCCTCAATCATTTTATGACTCGACTTCTTGCCATACATGCCAAAAGAAAGTTATTTATGCCACTGGTAATTTCTTTTTTTTTTTCCTCCTAAATTGAATAAGAATTGAAATGTTGTGAGAGTGGTTTTGATTCTCTAAATCAAAGGTATGATTAAAAATTAAAGCCAGAGCTGCATTTTCCACATTTCTGTATTAGAGCCATATGATATGTGACACACACAAGACTTTGTTTCACTGTGTGTGCATGCCTCAACTTAGAAACTAGCTCCATGAAAACTAATCACTCGTAGACACAAGCCCTAGACACAGATCTCTTCAGTTATTAAGTAACACAGGGAAACCTTGCAGGCAATATAAAGGATTTTAAGGCACTGTGAAGCCCGGTGCCCGCACGCTTTGTACAGCAGTCTGGTGTGCAGTCAGCAGACTGCAACATCACAGATGAGAAATGAGAAATTTTGAGGGCAATTGAGCACAATGAATTTTCACAGTGGATCAACACAAAGTCATTTAGAATGGGTATTTCTGAAGCACTGATACAATGAACACATTTACAGTGTTCAATGGCCCTAAAAACTCACCCTTTCACCTGTGGCATAGCTACTGCTGTGAGTGAATTCTTAGATGTTTTTTTAAATGTATATTTATATGCACTGCAAATAGATATACATCTAGATACACACACGCATACCTTTAACGTGCTAATCAGCTTGTTGGCACATTATGGGAGAAAATATCTATTGAAATAGAAAAGCTTCACCAAGATTTAAAAACACTGATGCTTTTTGACTCTTTCCAGCTGCAAAGTAAACTCCACGGTAAAGACAAACCTCATTTCAAGAATATAAAAAACATAAAGCCAGTAAGCTCCAAGAAACCTGGTTATCCTCTCCAGTTCTCTTCTTGCATGTAAAATGCAGAACTGAAGAGCAGGCCCCCCATCATCTCATAGAATCATAGAATGGTTTGAGTTGGAAGGAACTTTAAAGATCATTGAGTTCCAACCCCCCTGCCCTGGGCAACGACACCTCCCACTAGAGCAGGTTGCTCAAAGTCCCATCCAGCCTGGCCTTGAACACTTCCAGGGATGGGGCATCCACAATTTCCCTGGGCAACCTGTGCCAGTGCTTCACCACCCTCACAGTAAAGAATTTCTTTCTGGTATCTATTCTAAATCTCCCCTCTTCCAGTTTAAAACCATCACCCCTTGTCCTGTCACTACATCTCCTGACAAAGAGTCCCTCGCCAGCTCTCCTGTAGGCTCCCTTCAGCTATTGGAAGGCTGCTATGAGATCTCCCCGGAGCCTTCTCTTCTCCCGGCTGAACAACCCCAGCTCTCTCAGCCTGTCTTCATAGGAGAGGTGCTCCAGCCCTCTGATCATCCTCGTGGCCCTCTGCTGGACCCGTTCCAACAGGTCCATGTCCTTCCTGTGTTGAGGACTCCAAAGCTGGACAAAGTATTCCACGTGGGGTCTCATGAGAGCAGAGTAGAGGGGTAGAATCACCTCCCGCGACCTGCTGGCCACACTTCTCTTGATGCAGCCCAGGATCCGGTTGGCTTTCTGGACTGCCAGCGTGCACTGCCAGCTCATGTTGAGCTTCTCATCCACGAGCACTCCCAAGTCCTTCTCCTCAGGGCTGCTCTCCAGCCATTCTCCGCCCAAACTGTATTTGTGCCTGGGATTGCCACGTCCCAGGTGCAGGACCCTGCACTTGGCTTGGTTGAACTTCATGCGATTTGCACGAGCCCACCTCTCAAGCCTGTCCAGGTCCCTCTGGATGGCATCCCTTCCCTCCAGCGTGTCAACCATGCCACTGAGCTTGGTGTCGTCAGAAAACTTGCTGAGGGTGCACTCTATCCCACTGTCCATGTCTCCAACAAAGATGTTAAATAGCACTGGTCCCAGTACCAACCCCTGAGGAACTCCACTTGTTACTGGCTGCCATTTGGACATTGAGCCATTGACCACAACCCTTTGAGTGCGGCCATTCACCTTATCGACCAAGTGGTCCATCCATCGAACCCATGACTTTCCAATTTTGAGACCAGGATGTCGTGCGGGACAGTGTCAAACGCTTTGTATAAGTCCAGGTAGATGATGTCTGTTGCTCTGCCCTTGTCCACCAAGTCTGTGGCAGTATCGTAAAACACCACCAAATGTGTCAGGCAGGATTTGCCCTTGGTGAAGCCATGTTGGCTGTCTCCAATCACCTCCTTATTTTCCATGTGCCTTAGCAGAGATTCCAGGAGGATCTGCTCCATGATCTTGCCAGGCACAGAGGTGAGCCTGACTGGCCTATAGTTCCCTGGGTCTTCTTTTTTTCCTTTTTTGAATATTGGGGTTATGTTCCCCTTTTTCCAGTCAGCGGGAACTTTGCCAGAATGCCACAATTTCTCAAATATGATGGAAAGCGGCTTAGCAACTTCGTCTGCCAGCTCCCTCAGGACCCATGGATGGATTTCGTCAGATCCCATGGCCTTATGCACCTTCAGGTTCCTTAAGAGGTTTCAAACCTGATCTTCTCATACTGTGGGCAGCTCTTCATTCGCAGAGCCCGTTTTTGCCTTCCATGATTTGGGCAGTGTGGTGCACACTTGTGACAAGAAGCCCAACTACGGCAGGAGGGAGTAACTAAACATTGTCCTTCAGCTTTCTACTGCTTTCCTGTCACAGTTTATAGGATGATACACATAATCCCTAATAGATTCTTATTTTTCTTTCAGATTTTTATGCTTAATCTGGGGTATTAAGTAACAAACATCAGATCTGTACTTTTTACCATCTAGCTATTTCAGCTGACCCAGTAACTCCTCTGTCAGTGCTGGATACTTCAAAACCTGTCATTGCATCAAAGCCTGTCTTTGGTCAATAGCTAGTTATTTAATCTGCAGGCATGGCAGCTAACAACAAGCGACACTGTTCCAATTTTATTCTGCACCATCTCCATGCTTCCCTTCTCAAAGATTAAGTTACTTTAAAGGGACCATCTTGTTCCTACTTATTTCTGTGACCAATGCTGGTTATTTCTGAAATAACAATGCATGGTTCAGTAATAACAAGTTATTTCCCCTTGCTTTGACTGCAGAATGGATTTGCCACTTCCTTCTATGTTAGTACTTTCAAGACCAGTCAAATTAACCTTTTGCCTGTGTAACAGCCCGTTGTCAGGGCTCTGTGCTCTTAGCACAACCCATCAAAACAGTTAAGTACTGCACAACTGGGAGATTCCAAGCCACCATTTAGAGATTACATAGAATTTTGGCACACGTCTCTTTTGCTGTTTGGAGGAAAGAACTTACTACTGTTTTCTCACACCGGGACTGCACACCAACCATAAGAATTTTTTTTCACAAGCAAAGCATTGAAGAACACATTGCGGTGTCAATAAAGCTGTCCTGAGAAGACAGAGTAAGTCTATGCATTATTACTAAATTTTGCTAATATTAGAAAAATCATAAAAGGTTACAACAGATATTTTGCACTTTCCATCAAAAAAATCTTCATTGCTACTTTGCAAAGACCACCCTTAATTTACAGCATAAACAGAACTTCTTTAAATAATTATTAAACTTTATTTCCCACATAAGGTGGTAAATGATCATTACGTGATCATTTTAAGAGCAGGTGAATCCTCATTATCCTAATCTGCTTTCCCTTTTCACTCCTCCAGCCATCAAAAGGCTCCTGATGTGCCACGTAGTAATGACACAAATGCGTGACACTAAAAGATAACACCTACTAACAAGAGCTCTCACGGCAAGTGCAGGGCAGCTGAGGGATCAGGGCCAGCCAGCATGGCTTTATGAAAGGGAGGTCCTGCTTAACCAACTTGATCTCTTTCTATGACCATGTGACCCGCCTTCTCGATGCAGGGAAGGCTGTGGACGTTGTCTACCTGGACTTTGGTAAGGCCTTTGACACCGTCCCCCACAGCGTTCACCTGGAGAAGCTGGCGAATCATGGCATAGACAAGTGTACTCTTCACTGGGTAAAAAACTGGCTGGATGGCCGTGCCCAGAGAGTTGTAATTAATGGGGTGAAATCCAGTTGGCGGCCGGTCACCAGTGGTGTCCCTCAGGGCTCAGTTTTGGGGCCAGTCTTGTTTAATATCTTTATTGATGATCTGGATAAGGGGATTGAGTGCACCCTCACTAAGTTTGCAGGTGACACCAAACTAGGTGGGAGTGTTGATCTGCTTGAGGGTCGGCAGGCTCTCCAGAGGGACCTGGACAGGTTGGATCAATGGGCCAAGCCAATGGGATGAGGTTTAATAAGGCCAAGTGCCGGGTCCTGCATTTCGGTCACAACAACCCCAGGCAACGCTACAGGCTTGGGGAAGAGTGGCTGGAAAGCTGGCCAGCAGAAAAGGACCTGGGGGTGTTGGTGGACAGCCGGCTTAACATGAGCCAGCAGTGTGCCCAGGTGGCCAAGAAGGCCAACGGCATCCTGGCCTGTATCAGGAATAGCGTGGCCAGCAGGAGTAGGGAAGTGATGGTGCTTCTGTACTCCGCCCTGGTGAGGTCTCACCTCGAGTACTGTGTTCAGTTCTGGGCCCCTCACTACAGGAAGGACACTGAAGTGCTGGAGCGTGTCCAGAGGAGAGCCACCAAGCTGGTGAGGGGTCTAGAGAACAAGTCATATGAGGAGAGGCTGAGGGAACTGGGCATGTTTAGTTTGGAGAAGAGGAGGCTGAGGGGGGACCTCATTGCCCTCTACAACTGCCTGAAAGGAGGTTGTAGAGAGGTGGGTGTTGGCCTCTTCTCCCAAGGGAACAATGACAGGACCAGAGGAAATGGTCTGAAGTTGCGGCAGGGGAGGTTTAGATTAGACATTAGGAAGAATTACTTTACTGGGAGAGTGGTCAGGCACTGGACCAGCCTGCCCAGGGAGGTGGTGGAGTCACCATCCCTGGAGGTATTTAAGGAACGTGTAGACGTGGCACTTCAGGGCATGCTCTAGTGCCTGAGATCGTTGGGGGTTTTTTTTGTGTGTGTATGGTTGGACTCGATGATCTCAAAGGTCCCTTCCAACCAAGAAGATTCTGTGATTCCGTGAAGAGAAGATACTTCACTAAAATATGGAGCTAGAAAAAGGATACTTAGCTTGATAGCTTCCGGTGCCACGCCTCGCATTATGATGTACATCTCTAGGTTTACAATACAAACTTTAAGGTATGACAAAAAATCCTGTTTGTTGTTTGGCATCTTTGAAGAAGTGTTGTGATCTCGATGGTATGAACAGAGACAGAAAATAATACTTTAGTGACCACTGACCCTCTACAGTTATTTTCATGAGTGGTGGTATCTAACACCCTTTCCTATTATAGAAGTTTTTTTTTCAGTTAGTAGAACTAGGAATGAACAAAGCAGTAAGTAACCCTCCTAAGTCTTGTTTCAATTCGTCAGGCTGTTGCAGTAGCTGCCAAAGGTGGATCACTGAGGTATCTCTGCACCTGCACAAACCAGTTTATAAAATCCCTAAAGGCTCTCAAGACCCAGTGGGTCTTCAGGATATTGATAGGTATTCACTCACTGAGTCCTTGTACATTTAATAGCCTGATGCAAATCCTCAGTGCCAAGATAGAAATTAATCTGTGTGAGTCTTTGAAATAGGCAAACACAGGCTGTCAGAAGCAATTGCAGTCAGGAATGGGAAAGCAGGACTTCATCTGCAAAGCTGTTAGCTTTTTGACTTTGGAGTTCGACAGCTGAAATACGATAGGGAAGACAGTTGAGGAAATACAAAGTGCATAGATTAAGATGCTATCGCTTGTAGCACATGCAGCATTCATTTCCACTGTCACCTCATTCCTGAGAGGATAATTTAAGACAGTTTATTTCCTGAGGTTCTCTGAGAGAGTTCTGAGATCTGAAGAACCTTTGTCAGTGGTTTTCTGGCCTCTTACACATTGCTTTTTTCCACAATGGCGAATACCTGTTGATTTGTACTAGGTTCTGTGCTTGAACAAACAGTATAATGAATCCTCAAATTAAGAAGTTGGTTTTTGTTTTTTTTCCTTAACTGCTTTTATAGATGTTAAATAATTTTTGACACAGTTGACGGGTTGAAAAGATATCAGAGAGGAAGAGAATAATTTTGGCTGAAAGCAACCTCTGTAGGTCACCTAGTCCAACCGCCTGATCAGAGTACATCCACCTAGAAGAGGTCGCACTGAGCTATGTCCAGCTGGGTTGTAAATGTCTCCAAGGACAGAGATTCCAGAGCATCTCTGGGAAATTACTTCCAGTGTTTGACTGCACTCATAGCGCCTCCATCTCTTCTCTGCTCTTTTCCAAGACAGCTGCAGGTTGCAATAAGATCTCCTCCCCTCACCTCCTCTTCTCTAAGCTGAACAAACCCAGTTCTCTCAGCCTCTCCTCACAAGATGTACACCAGCTTGCTGGCTACCTTGGTGGCCTCTGCTTAACGTGCTTCAGTAAGTCAATGTCTGTCTTGAGGCAGGGAACCCAAGCCCAGACACCACCCTCCAGATGTGGTCTCACTAGAGCTGAATGGAGGGCAACAATCATTTCCTTGCACCTACTGCCTGCACTCTTGCTAGTGCAGCACAGTACGTGTTTGGATTATTATACACAGAGTGTTTTGCAACTGAAAATCTCTTTCCCATCCAAAGGATCCTTCAAGTCAAGAAAAACCCATACAAGTCCAAAATATATTAATTCCCAGAGTTCAGGCTTTGGAAACATCTGTTGTAAAGGTTATTATGTCAAAGTGTTCTCCCAGGAAGGGCTGACAGAGGAAGAAAATCTCAGAATACGACAGAACATACTGTGCAGTGATTTTCACAGCTCACTCCAATCAGCAGCCAAGGACACAACCTCAATAAATTCTTTAAAAGTTTATAAATGCTTAAACTACAGATGCTCACAGACCATTAATATCTAGCTTCCAGAATATTGCATCTGGGAGTATATGAACTTTATACAGTCCAAAACAATTTCTTTTCTATACTCAACACAAACAGTAGAAGCAAGTATTTCAGATACTGTCATAAAACCAACAAAAACACAGATTAGTTTAGCTGTCAACATTCTAACAATCTAGACTGACTTATTTTAATATTTAATTACATTCTGAAACTACTACAGAGATGCTGCTCTCAAACTGATACTATCATCTACTTTAAATTATTGCTCTAATTCTGAACTTCATTGAATTAACTTTGTTGCAGTTGTCCAGATAAAAAAGATGATAAATCCTGTAAATCCTATCCCCACACAGTGAGAAACTGCGGTAAAATAGCAGATCCTATATCATTCCTGTCATCTTAATGAATGTAATGAAAGAACTTGAAGATATGGCTCGTGCTTCTCTGCAGAAACACCTCTTATTCCAAAGAGTGACCCAAAGAAAAAGGGGTAAAAAGGTGCCTTTGACTGTGATCACCCTCAGGATGTTCTCTGCACTTCTCAACCAGAGCTCAAGAAACTCCAGAATTGTCCACTACCCTTTTTTCCTTTTTTTTCCCCCCCATGTTCCTCCAGAGTTACTGAGCAATTTTTGCAATTGGTTTACTATTTGACAGTTAACGTGTGTTCTCATCAGATGAATGACAATTTGAAAAGAACGGTTATAATTTTCACTAAGTTTAAAAATTAGTTGTTTATAAGCAAGCACAAACATCCATTCCTTGCCTGCTTCAGCACTGTATATTATACCTGCATATTACTTGTTCAGATATTTCTGGTTTGATCTGCTTTTTAGTGGCTTTCCTAATAAACTCCTTTAAAAAAAAACTTACAGACTATAACTTAATAAGGTAAATCACCTGAGGAAATTAAATTGATAAACAAAGTTGTTCTACATTATACTATAGTAAGACTCTCTTAACATGGTAAGGTTACCTTTCCCCACAGCAAATTTAGTCAAACTTCCCATTGGTCATCTAAAACAGTTGAGGCTGTGATTTCAGTTGCTGGCTTGACTCAAATCTTCACATTAAAGGCTATCTACAAAATCTTTAGCTACAAACAATGCGCAGCACAAGACACAGGTGTTCCAATGGACTGAGGTCCATGGGAAGCAAGTAGATTGAAGGAGACAAATGCACTGTAATATCTAATTGCAGTCAGCACCTTTTCTGTTCATCCGTGCAGCACTCCTTTCCTCTTTCGGACAGCATAGCAGAAACAGTGCCCACCTGTCCTCCTCTCCAGCTATTATGGCTTATGTTACAGGCAGGGGAAATGGGAAAGCTCAGCACTCTGAGCACCAGTGAGGGAGCTACACAGAAAAAACAAACCATTTTTTATATTGCTATAAAAACAAAAGATGCTATAAAGGCAGTGCAATGCCGGCTAAACTGGTGTAGTTGACAGGTATAGGGGTTGAAAATACGCTGGCAATTAGAAGCCTTGGCTAAAAAAACCTGAACATACACAACTTTCAAAACTATGCTACTGTCTACACATTTCAACCATCTCGAAGCTTTGGCAGCAGTTTGCAGCTGGCAAGTAAGGAGGACCTGGCCGGGAAAGGGATCCTGTGAGGTTCCTCTCCAATCTAACAAACCCCAGTCTCAGTACTGAAAGAGATCAGACACCTTTTACTAAAAGGACTTGATCTGGAGCAGGAGGCCCACAGGAAAGGATTAAGCACTCTTACAACAAAGGCAGCAAGTATGAACATTCGTCCTTCTCTGGTACCAAAGCAACTTTCATGGGAAAGGTACTCTAGATGGGTGAAGCCCATTCAAGAATCACCTGCTACCTTCTCCTGTTCCTGCTGGATCTGTCCTAACGAGTGAGAGCCCTGGCACTTCTTTTCCTACAGCTGTCTTATCCCATGCAGAAACCTGGAAGGGTTGCTGGTCCCAGCATCTGCAGATAGAAGCCATGATGGAGAACATAAAAAGTTGTTGTTTTTTTTTTTTTCAAAAATTCTTCCATTTTCATAGTTTTCAAAATAGGCAAGTAAGGGATTGAATGAGGTTTGGAGGCTTCTGAGGGCAAGAAAGCAGGTGATTCAGTTAGGACTCAGGGGCATGCTGCACATCGCGAGGTTGAAGGTTTATTTCCTCCTCTGGTAATTTGTCAAACAGATTGTTATAAAGAGTTACAGAATCAAGAAATGTCAGACAAATACAGAAAAGCTTTGAAACCTTTTGTGGTAAAGCAAAAGTAACAAGTATGGTTACAACAGCTGCATGCACAACTGTGTTTCCAAGGCAACAACTCACAATCCTTACAGCTATAAAAATCCTATACACCACGGGGGAGTTGTGAAATTAGGGAGACTCCAGCTAAAATAAAATATAGAAAAACGGACTAAAGCAGAGAAGCAGCAGGAACACTGAAATTACGAACCTCATGCTGCTTTTAACAGCTGTAGCCTGGGAGCACCTCGGCGATGTTTTGGTGAAGCCCTGGCCTCCAGACCTGGCACACCGGCCCCGCTTTGTCTCCCACGCTCCAGACTGCCCACACAGCAGTGCCACGGGAAAAAAACTATTAGCCTAAAATTGGCAATGCAGTTACTGTCACTCCATTTACTTGCAGGGTAATGGCACAATCCTGCCTGCTTTATTTGCTGGCTTAAGCAAGCATCTAGCCTATTAGCAAACCAGCACACTAGGACAAACTAATACTTTTTAATCTCTTCAAGGAAAGAAAGAAAAAAGCCCATTGCTTTCTCTCTAATATTATCATTGTGCTTATGTGACAATAAAATGTTAAACCTTAGGATTTAAAAAACACTGTTTGTCTTGCATGAACTCGTTTATAGACATATTTTTCAAAAGCAACTTGCAGGTTTGCATACAGAACTTCTCCAGCTGCCCGACTCCCAGCACCAGGGCAGGCAGAGGGAAGTGGGGCCAGGCAGCAGCTACCGCTGCCTGTGCGATTCCCAGACAGCAGAAAGACAAATGCTCTGAATAATTTCTAGTTACAGACATACCTGCAACCACAATAAAAGCTCACTTTGTAGCGGAGGTTCACTTGTCTGTACCATCAGTATCTCTTAAATGCACTGGACTGTATGTCATGTAACTGGATATGTGTGCGTGCAAATCATAAACACAGAAAACTAAACTTAGGGAGTTAAAGCCACGTAATTAAACACCAGATATAGGCATTTGGTAAGAACTGCTAATTTAAAAAGACAACAGGCATATGTCTTTCCCTCAAAGAATTTGAATTTGTAGTGTGAAGATTAGGAAGGTGCAAAATCAAGTTAGGGAATTTAAGAAATATGTAATTACTAGCAGTGGTAGTTGGTACACAGATGTAAACAGGCACTGAACAGCTTTACATACTGGTAAACAGGAATCTCCTCTGTTCCAGTTGTGTGGATCCAGGCCAGCAGGACTGAAATCAATAGTTATTTTGCATTTAAAGAGAAATAAAAGTACACCTTTGTTCAATGCTTCTACAGAACCATTGGCCATGTCTCTGTGCCATTGGATCAGCTCTATGTTCAGTCCCTTCAATTCTTTTCCTCTAAATTCAAGACACTATGCCTTACTGATAGGTGCACTGTCACAAATATTTGATTTGCAAGATTTGCATTTTTGCACATAGTGAAGTTTCCAGTTAAATTCTAACGTTCTCTCACCTTCACACTACCATTTCCTGCTGCTCAGGACACACAAACAGCACGACTTGATCACGGAGCACATTTCTCCTGTCTCAGCAACATTTCCTATATAGATGTTGATCAAAGACTAAGTGACAAACTCTATATCCTGATCCTACTTCCTTCTTTCATCAAATGAGTATAAATAAGAGATGACTACAAACATCTCTACACACATACCTGGGGAATTTTTAGATCAAGATCATTGTATTTTTTTCTTTGTTATTTATGTGAGTAAAAACAGATTCTGATTGCAAGGCAACACTTTACAAAGTCAGCTTTAGATTGACTGAAGTGAGCTGGGATCTCTTCCATAGCTTTTTTTCTGTTCCCATCCATTTTCATTTTAACAGTGACACCTGGGCCACAAGGAATGACTCACAACTTCAGGAATCGTGACAGCAGCAGAACTCAGGCCAGCACTTCCAGCCTACTCTAGCACTCGTATTTTGATGGTTAAAAGCCTTCAGGGGTACATTCACCACTTGTATATATTATATATACTTATTCTAGAGTGAAAGCAGGGAAGCAGGACACTGTATATATGCTCTGCTGAAAAGAGCTAATTTTCATGAGCTAATGAAGTGACTAGTGAATTTTAATGCTTTGTGAAGCATTAATCACTCCTATTAAAATATTGAAGATACTACATACTGTATCATAACCCCTACACATTCAGTGATACAAAAGCCTATAAAAAGATATATGAATATAGACTTAATGGAATGTGTGATTTTTTTTCCACAGTCTGCACTATACCATTTTCTAATATGTTTGTTAAAAATGGGACTGAGCCATGGTTGGCTTGGTTGAGCAAACCAAGGTTGAGTTGGTTGTCCAGTCCTCAAGTGTGCCCTCATCCCCAGACACACTCCAGTCAGTATTCCTGTAGTTCCACAAATCCCAGAGCTCAGCCTGGTCACACTGAAGCTAAAGAAAACAATCCTATAATCCCATGGGCAGAGGGCTTAGACCCACTCTTTCCAGGGAATATCAGTGTTCAAGAAAATACAAATGGACTATGAAGCACCACCTCCCCCCAGTGAGAACAGATTTTGCCTTTCCTACTGAAGATATTGTTAGCAGCTCAACACAACGGGAAATATCAATAGTTTCTTTGAGAATCAAAGCAGCCTGTATAAAACAATGCTTTTGTCTTTGATGATAAAGCTAATTGTTCTCTACTTTCTAAAATGCCTCCGTGTCTCCTATAGATTTTCCATATATTATTTTTCAGCCACTTCTACTGGACAATGTAAAGCTTTCTTAGCATTGCAGTCAATAAAAGAAAATATACAAGTCTGTATTTACACTACGAGACAAGGGCTCTAATGCAGCCCTTGTACTGCAATACATCACAGGCCTATAGCTTTTCTTAGGGTTTATTCTCTCTCACACACAACTACAAATGGGTCTAAATCAAACCAAACACCTGGAGAGCTTCCAGTCGTATTTTCCTATCCTAAATGAGCAGATGTCACTCTACCTGTCATATACCCAATCCATACAACAGCGAGTAACAAAGTATCAGGGAGGGAAGGAAACAGTCACACTGACGTATCCTCCCATTTGTGTGATACAATAGTTTGTGCTGACATTTTTTCTTTTGTATTTACCAAGAAGAAAAGAAAGAACACATTTTTAATTGCCTTTATCTGTCAAATGGAAGAAACCTAACTTACTCAAAATAAATAAATACAAGTAACAGTAACTACTTGCAAAAATCTTAGAATGAAATAGCCCTAAGCCCTTCTAGCAGCATCTGCACAGATTGAACTAGATTAGATGCTAAATCATTTTCACAATTCAGATACTTGATATTTTATGTTTAATAGGTTCCCTATTTCTTTTCTCTTTACAACTGCGACAGCAATTACAAGTGCAATGAATATTGAAAGACATAAAAACAAGTAATTTTTTCCTCATACTGCTTTTAAATACGTAACATATTTAGAAACTACTAGTGTTGTGAATAACACATTTCACCAACTTAAATGATAAGAATGTGGACAAGAGATGGCTGAAATGTCAAGCATAACAAGTTCTCAACAATAAGGACAGACTCTTAGGATAAAAATGTCAGATGCGCATGAAAGAGAGAGAGATTACAGGGAATGGAAGATAAAAATTTGTTCTTTCAGCATCTGAGAACAGACTACTTCATAGCTACCTGCGTACCTGCTTTCTTTAGGAAAAATCCAGACATAGCCACAGGTTTCAAACAAATGTAAGATTATTTTCAGACAGGGGGACATGGCAATACTTTCAGACACACATGCACCATACTCCAGCTCTGAACGTGGTTCTCATCTCAAACACACAAAGAGAACCTAAACTGCAAGGACTGTGAATGTGCTTCTTCCTTTGCTTTTTCATGTGGTACTTCAATGCATACCTATTTGTGTGTAGCTTTTCTTTACTTTCAGCTAATAATTAGTGTTCTGAGATACGCTAGGGATGAAATCAGCTGGGATGCTTGATTTATGTCTGTTGTTTCAGGGTAATGAATATAGCCTAGCAGGAACACAGTATGAAATTAAGAAAGAAGGGAATATTAGAAAATGAGGTGAAATTTAGGTGAATTTCATGAACATATAGTAGAAATACACTGTTGTATTTAAGAAAAACTTAGTATCTTCTCAATTTCAGCTCACATCAACCAATAATTTGACATCTCCAGCAGAATGTCAAATTTCGATACATGTTCTCATATAGAATATTTCCACTTGCTCAAATTTCCAGATCAATTTACAAGTGAAATACAATTTAGAACACAATGTACTTTATCTTGACCTTCTCACTGCTACTGATAAGTCACATACTTTGATTTATTTACTATGACTGGACATGAAACCAGAAAACAAGAGCCCAAACACTGAGTTACTTTACCACTCCTTTGCAAATTAAATATATTTTCTTCCATCTATTTTGTTTTTCTCTATATTGAAAATGTACCTAGTCATTTTCTAAATGTGCTGATTATTTCACAGACAAATTATTTAAAATGTATCAAAACAAGAATAGGGAAAAGTATCACAATAAAGGAGACATGCACTTATCAACTTATATACACATACTCAACAGTAACACAAAAACCCATACTTTAATAGACAGACCAACACTTACACAAAAACCAGAGCAGACTCCTATTGGAAACAGAAAAGCAACATGGGAATTCTTCTCAAACACTATATGGTTTTTGTCAGTTTGGAATTTCCTCATGCAAACTGAGTTTGTACCCAAATGGGAGGCACATTGTGGTAGATCAGTATAAATAACTCGCCGAGAAAGAAGATGGCCTTGGCCATCAAGAAATGGTCACCATCAGTCATGCAGGGTCACATTGTAGAAAATTAATGTTCTTTGCAAAGCTTTATTGTAAGATGTATTCATCAAAAGTTGGGTTTTTTAAAAATCAAAATCACAGTTTTAAAAGCAGACTAGCACACAGATAGTATCTGTGCAATTTAGCATCCATTAACCTCACAACTGTATCATTTATAAGATGTGGAGGAGGATCAATTCCTCATCCAGAAGTAGCATAACGATGTTATCAGATTTACAGTGTTAAAATAAACATAATGAAAGCAAAACAGATAAAAAAAGGTAAATAATTTATAGCCTACATACAACAGAATTCTTGGTTTTCTCAAGTGACTGACACCTTTGAGCACCAGGATCCAACCTCTCAGCATACCTTCTGTCCACGTGACCATGGTTGCCCTCTATTACCACGACCTTTCATAAAATTATGTTTTTAACATTGTGATCATTCTGATGGCTATCACGATCAAACACATAAATTTGCTGTAACCTATCTTGGACAAAAGTCCCTGCAGTTAATTTTTCTAATGTAAGTCTTTGTCTACTTTTCTGAAATTTTGCCAGCACAGCACCACAAAGATTTCAATTTTCTTCCTGTCAGCAGTACTTCTTTCTCGTGATTCACATTCTGGCTACTGCAAAAAAAAAAAATTGCACTTTTTACCAGTCATGCCTTATACGATTCAAATTTCCTAATTGTTTTACTTGTAAATTTTAAGAACTCCCAACAACTGATGCATTTAACTGTCAAGCAGCACAGACTAGTAAATAGTGTAGAAGAGCTTAGGTTGGATCCTAAACAACTGTATCAATTTACTGTCTCTACAGTCCAATGACTGTGATGTCTTGCATCTCATTCTGATTAATGAAATCTAGATTTCTAACATATTCACAAACAATCCTTATTCTTTCCGATATTTTGTTGCTTCCAAATTGGTGGTTGTGGAAATGTGCTGGTTTATTGTTACAGCTGAAATCTGTTCAAGGATTTTAAGGAACGGTAAAGCAGTTTCACTATGTAAGGTCTTTCCCTTATCCCCTGCGACACAAAGGAAAGGCTGCAAACTGAACACATTCTTGCCTCATACCCTCCCAAAATCCATTTGCTTGCTACGATGACAGAAATTTTCCATGTCATCATATATATACACATATAGTTTTAGACACACACTGCCAATAGATATACACTTTGATGAAATAATAAGAAATAATGTTTCTAAGTAGTCACTGAAGCAGTCTCCAGTTGCTCGTGCTATCCCATGTATCTTCCAACAATTCAATGGGGCAATATCCTGATACATAAAACCATTATTTGTAATAGCTAAAGACAATTTCCTCTCATTAATCTGTTGCAGTTTCTAGCCCATAAATCTTGCCACCTTGTGCCACTGGTGGATCATTTTGTCTTTGATACTTTAACAAAAAACATAATTGCTGTCTCCCTGCTACATCCCCTGCTGTTCGTGGCTGCTGGTGGTTGAATATTCCATGCAAATTCCACTTTCTAAAGGCACTTTCTCAACTGGGAGTCTATGCTGTCCCAGGAATAAAACCAGTCAGAACCATTTGCCCCTTCATAAGGTTTGAGAAGTTTCAGAACTACAGCTCAGCTCCAGCTGCCAGTCAGTTACAAATGCAATTGCTGAGTATGATTCTTGCAGCTGGATTCAATGAGGCACGTAAGATTTACGTGAGAGTTTAAATTTCTGAATTTGTGTTAAAAATGCCTTCGCCTTATCCAGATGAATTTGTCTGAATACATAACAAAGTATAGATTAGACAGAGTTGTGACATTAATTTTCTAATTGTTTTACAGATGAGAATAAAAAGAAAAAAGTGCTCTAAAACAAAATTCCTGGAAGTATACCAACAACTCCAATTAAATTGTCATTCATCTTTGCATCTACAAGGAGCAAAAAAAGTAAAGCTTCTGAACCTCCTCCAGCCACCTGAATGAATCTCATTAAAAATTCCCCTGCATCCTCGACACTGTTCTCTGCACATCAAGTCTACACATCTACATTATGTTGGTTATTACAGTTTCAGCAGTGCTTTGGCTCTGGGACTGCACTTTCGTTCAATCCAAAGACTGAAATTAACTGTAGCATTTTGGTTTTCAAAGAACTATGCCTCTATGTTTTTCTAAAAAAAAACAAACAAGAAAAACCCAAACCCAAACCTCTAGCCTTATTACAGCTCGCCAAATTACCTTCAGCCATTCTTCAAAGGAGGCCTTCTGTATTTTCTCTTCATCAATCCCATTCTAAATTACAGGCAGCAGTATAATTCAGTTCCTAAACATTTATCTATAATCTGCATCTTTCCGTGCAGTTAAAAACATTCCGAATGCTATTCTTTCAGGAACATAATTTCAAATCTACATTCTTCAGAACAATTTCACATCAGCTTCAGTATTGCTTTCAATGTAGCACATATATACCTTCCTTTAGCGCTAACCCCATTCTTCTCTTAATCAAATTGATTCTGTATTTTGAGAAACAACTTTTCCACCACTGTTTCCTCTTTACTCTGTTATTGTCAGTAACTTCACTGTATAAATAAAATCATGCCTTGTGCACTGAGATCTGGAAACTCACTGCTAATTGCTGCATTATTAATTGCTAAGTCAACTAGTGGCAACAGGGAATCCAACTGCTGTCTCTGGAGGGCCAAAAGGATTGTCAGAGAAGGAGCTTTTCAAATCAGCTGCTCTTTTTTTTTTCCTTCCTTTCTTTCTGGCTTTCTGGGAATGCAGTCTATATTGTTTTCCTGAAAACACACAAGCGGTGATAGAATACAAAGAAACCATATGCAATGGACTCAGTGCGCTCTAAGAGAAGCATACTTTAATTAGATTATGTCACTAGAATTGCTTAGTAATGACTATTGAAGGCACAGAAGAAGAATGCTACAACTATAATTATAGTACCTGACAAACCAACAAATTAGGTACTAGATACCTCCAAATTTACCAAGCTTTTCCCTTCCTGTCTTTCTACTGATGCAATATTTAAAACGCTTCACACAGATTCATGCATGTGCAGCATGACAACTGATTGGCACAAGGTGATTTGTTTTCCTGAACGATGCCAGTATGATCCTCACTCACAGTCTTTTATTGATCCTTGGAACAAATATCATCCTGTACTGGTTTCATTAGACAGGCTCTCTCTTGTTAATTACCACTCACTCAAATCTTTTGGTGTTTCATTAAGGTGAACAAATTGGAAGAATTAAATAAACAATCCATGTCAGCTGCCACTGTGACGTTCTCATTCCTGGTCTTTAATTCCCCAGAATACCAATAAGGAAAAGGTGTTTCCCTCCCCACCGCCTCCACCTTTCTTTTTTTCAGTATTTCTGACACCAAGTCACAACAAAGTGGTGCAATGCACCATAAGAATTGACTAAATCAAGTTGGAAAATAGTCTGAAAGGCTTGGCCGACTACATTCCAAATCCTTTTGGACTTTAGGGAGAGTTCTACCTAACTGCAGATACGTGCAGTTTCATCAGCTTCTCTGCAACAGATCAAAACGAGTTGTTTTCCTCTATTCACAAGCGAGTGAAGGACTAAACAGAAAAAATAATTCATATGGAGATTTCCAAAATGAGTGGCATTAAATTGTTTTAATAAAATCATTTGAAAATTGGTTCTGCAGGAAAAAAAATTACTTTTGAATTTCCTTTACAAATAAAATAAGCATTTTTTTTCTCTTTATGGGTAAAATCTGGAAATATCCCTGCACTGGGTATAACTGATTTTGGAAAGCTGCACAGCAGTAGACATTGGAATTAGAGAACATTCCCTATAGTCAGGAATACTTAATACAAGCTCAAGATTCAAGATGACTAAGAATAGCCAGGGCACTTTTTACTATTAAATCCTTTACTTTGTGTGTTCTCAGGCTTCTGAAAATGTCTAAATCTCCCTAAGCATATTTAGCAGCTTTATCAGTATTAATGTAATGATTCCCACACCTCTTTTCATTGCACTGTCATCCAGTCACTAACAGATTTCCTTACGACCAGCAGCGAACCATGAGAAAGAAAGAAGCAGAATTTAGAGAAAGCTGCCATTTTTCATAATTTTCCTAAAACCAGAAACATATGAAAATAATTCAGCTGGTGCGTAGGTGCTTTTTTTTTTTTTTGTCTTCTTTCCACTTCTTTACTAGCTTGCCTTCCCCAGGACACAACCTTTGCAGAAAGAAACCCCAAGTCCCCCCTGCAGTTAAGCTGCAATAAATAATGGACCAGGATGGGATCTGGGCAAAGGTCCACTTTCTTGGTGGGGTTTTTTTTGGGTTTTTTTTTTTTTTTTTGAGATAACCACACTTTATGTCATATTTACACTAAAGAGAGAGA
Organism: Numenius arquata; assembly: GCF_964106895.1. Classification (NCBI taxonomy): domain Eukaryota; kingdom Metazoa; phylum Chordata; class Aves; order Charadriiformes; family Scolopacidae; genus Numenius; species Numenius arquata. The sequence goes on along the minus strand of NC_133580.1, from coordinate 17,523,742 downwards.
CAATAATCTTAAGTTGTAGAACAGATATTTTTGACATCTGAAGCAGATAGTGACTATCATGAACCTATGCTTTTGGTTTTAGGGGACCACTATTTTTCAGCAAGTATTTGTTCATTTTCAGAAGGATAAAGCACAAAACCCAAGAACCACATTGACAACCACCACTATCAGCTGAAAGCTGTAAGAATTAACAGCAATATTAACATACATTTAAATGAACTGGAGACCAAAGGAGCCCAACTACGAAGTGAGGCTGGAAATACTGATTTGTCATCTTCCCTTCCTCCTCTATCCCCCTTTCACTCCCCTTTCTCTTCAGTTTTCTATCTTCTACTCGTCTTTATCTGAAAGGGACCTATCAGCTATTATGTGTCTGACTGGTAGTGATGAGACTGCCAAAATGTGACAGCCTTATCTACAGCACAGCCCTGCAAATTGCCAACCATTGATCCAGCAGTCTGTGCCAGCTGATCAGTGCAAAGCTGTTTTGATTTCTTTTCTTCTGGGAAAGAAATGAACTTCTCTGCCAGCAGCCACTATCCTGCCAGTGCTATTCCCCAGCCAAACAAAGGGCCTGAAAATTAGAATTTAGTTAGATGAATTAACATGACATCCCTTTCTCCTCACTTGATTTTTGCAGTACTATGGATGTTGCATCCTATTCTGAAATGCGAGGAAAAACAATACAATTGATTATAATAATTTCTCTTCTGGCTTTATGTACGTAAATGTCTTCCAGGTACACAGTTTAGCATTGCCAGATCCCCAAAACCTTCTATCACAGGAGCTTTTCAAAGCAGTATTTCTCTATTATTACAATCAAATTTCACTACTGAAGAAATTTCAGCTAGTTATGTCCCACTGCGAGAGGGAATAATATTTTGCATAGTTTCTTCTCCCCAAATTATGTCCTTGTGGGATCATTTAAAAACTGTATTTATTTACCTCTTCAAAAGAAAAAAAGAAAAAAATTGATCCTAAAAAGGCAATCTCGTATTTCTGTTTTTATATCTACATTCTGTAGCGTATTTACATTTGTCCCTCAGTCTGTAAGAGCTTTACAGAAATAAAGAATGTGTGTATGCTTCAACACACAGACCAGGCTAGATATACCAAAGATAAACAATATCACTTTCTTGGCTAATTCACTCAAAACGGGGCATTTCATAGCTTCTCTCTGTTTAACTCTGAAATCTAAATGTTCTCTTCATTGGCAGAGGTCCATGGATAGGTTTTTATTTCTTTTTTTAAATTAATCAGTGACTTTGCTGAATGAAATAATAGCCCAAAGGTTGGCAAAGAAGAACTTGCTGACACTGGAATCAGAAGAGATTTGTAACAAAAGATACAGTCTCAGTTCTGAAGCTTTGACTCTTGCTTTAATATACAGCAGGATTAAGTGGGAAAAAAAGGAAAATTCAAATTTTTTTGTCTCTCTGTATACCAAATTGCCTATCTAGATAAAAAGATTTGTTTTTCCTCCTTTTTTTTAATGCCTGAAGCATTTCTCTTTCATCCTTCAAAAGTTTATCATTTTATATCTTCATTTCCTTCCCAAAGTATTTCTCAGCTTAGCTAAACTTTCTGCAGAGGCATGCTTTTATTGGGTTTGATTTTACCTCTTCAGACACTTTCAGATAATTTTCTATTTTATTCTGAATCCCTGAAATATTTCCTAGAACTTCTGATTGACTTCATTACAACATTCTGTTATGTCAGAATATTTATCAATCTACACAGTACGTTGCAAAATTAGCAGAGTATTCATCAAGCCCTTTCTAAGTTCACGAATTGGGGTGGAGTGTAGCAGGAAACCCACCACTTCTTTCAAGTTGCAAAAGATTTGTTGCCCCTTCACCCAAAATAAAACATTTCATATTGATGGACATCTTCTGGCTCCAGGCAAGTCTAAATCTGTATAGCCAGCTCCAAAACATAACATCAAAAAGGAACTCACACCTCTCATTACATCAGAGAAAGATGTAAAATATACATCATGGCAGCTGAACTCTTCAGAGGAAACTGGCTTTGTCACACTTTATAACACTTCTTTCCGACTGCTGTGCTACCTTTACTGAACTTCAGTGTATGGGATAAATCAAAGGGGACACAGGCAGTCAGCAGTCCACAGGCAACCGCTCAGTAGCATTAGCACAGCCTTCTGCAAATACAAAGCACTATGCAAGCCCTGAAAAATATTAAAATGCTTTTTATCTTGATTCCCCTATGCAGATCAGAGTGAGGTCTTTGTCCTGTACGGCGAAGAACTTATTTAGCATTACCGCAACAATGGTTTTAATTCGTCTTTCAGATGTTACTCGTGCTTCCCTTCCCCCACCCTCCATCCCCCACCCCCAGCTTTGAGTTTGAAATCTTCATCACACTTGGAAAAACACACAAAAATATAATGATACTGTACCAATAAAAAATACTTGAAGAATGAAAAGCCATGCAGAAAAAGAACGAATTACTGGAAGATTAGTGTACTAATTAGCAAACATAAGCCAATTCATACTCATAACACATGAAGGAAATAGCTATATTTCCCTCCAGTTCCCTTCAAGTAAGAAGTACAGACTGTAAAATCTGCTACAATTGTGCAAGTTATATTCCATATTCTGCCTGGCCACTTTGTAATGCTAGATGGAAAAAACATCATCCACATCTAAATGAAGCACTCACAAAGGACTTAAGTAGCTGAAATTAGAGTATCTAGTTAACCAAAATCAAGTGGGCACTTAAGTACTAACTTAGATTAACATAATTTCACTAATTTCTCACCTTGGTATCTTCTTCTGTATATTGGAGAAGCGTCAGTTTATAGTTCCATGGGAATATCACGTTTGGAACCACTGCACCACTTTCAATTTCTCATTAGGATTTTATTTGCTGTCTGCAGATGTGCTGGGGTTTAACTGCAGCCTATGCTTGAGGGTTCATGAATCAGAGTAAACTGCAATTACAACAGTTTTCTTCCAGAGCCAGGAAACTCTTACCAAAATAAAGTCACTGGCTGGTGCCAAGCAATTTGCCAAAGGAAAGACTCAGTGAGAACCAGTGGCAGAGAGAGAGAGAAGAGCAACAGACCCCAAGCCAATGTTTCATGAGCTGAAGTTCTAACAGCCTATTGACAAAAGCAGGCAATCCCAATTAACAGCAAATTACATAAACAGATGAACGTGCAGTTCTGAATTCAAGACTGTGTTCATCCACTGCCTACTTACAAAATTAAGATTTGTTGAAAGCCTAGGCCAGGAACTTTCAAAAATGATAGATCAAACATGCCATTCTATGCTTCTTATTTATTTGGAAAGACTTGCAAAGCCTTATTACACCAATTACTTAACAAAACAATATGACAATTAGGAAAATAAATTAAAATAATGGGGAACAAGTTTCAGATGTGAGAATATCATCAATCGATAACTTCAACACAAAGAATTAGAAAAATTATTCACTTACTATAATTTCTAATGATCTTATACTTTGTAGAAAACATCGGTGAGACAGTATAGAAAGAAAAAGAGCTAGAATAGTGCTGTAAAATGGAGATGCAACCTGCCATCTTTCTACTTCTTTTGACATCACTCCTGCGGTCTCTTCGAAGCCTAACAACTCCCATTTCCCACACTCTATCATAGGAAAGTACTCTCATTTTATGTTACTTCACAGTGTTCTTGTAACCTTTATAATCATCACAACTACTAGTTAGGCAGGAAGACACCCACAAACTATGTAACAGATCACCATTCTGCACACTCCACACCGTGCTGTTTGATGTCTCGGAGTGCATGGACCATCCTCCTCCTCTGTCACACCCACAGCCCGCAGCTGGCGCAAAGCCCCAAAACCTGCTTCTGTTTGGAGCATTGACCCCACCAGTTCTGCAGCCAGAAAAGCAGCAGTCACTACCCTTCATGAACTAGGATGTCTACTGAATTTCCCCGGTATTACAGGATCAGAAAAATAGAAGCAGAGAAATAATATTTAAGTCACTTTATTTGCATGTGGGCAGAAAAAATGTTTTGGTTCTCCAAAGGTTGCTCATTCTGTCCTGTTTTAAGAAAATACTTGATGTGAACTACCTGTAACTCCACAGGTCCATTTTACACTGACCTTGACTGTAAAGAAAGGAGAAGCTGATTCCCACTGTGTTTTTACCTTTAACCATAATACTATTCTGCCTACAGAAACAAACAACTTTGTAGTTTTCTGTTTCTGCAATGCCTGTTTTCCTCTTCAGGACTAATACATACACACGCTCACTTTGAACACACACGTACACCTCCACAAATATATACAAAAACACATAGAAGCCTGCTGGCACTATGAACTCAACCACAAAAATGAAATTATGAAGATAAGATTTTTAATTAGTTTAACACTGGCATATCTTTCTTTTTCCTCCCACTGCATCCCTGAGCTCCCAATGAAGCTCTGGGAATACGGATAACTACAGAGGCTCTCTCTGGTGGGATCCCAGCGCAGCCCACTGAAAGAAGAGAGCTTCTCAACCATTAGAAGTTTCTATGAAGATGACAGAGAAGATAAGTGTACTGCGGTCATGAGCCTGGACTTCTCCTGAAACTGCCAGTGAATCCTTGGGGCTACAGATTAGCAAGGGGAGGTGATGGGCAGCAGCAGGAAGCAGCCCGGTTCTGTGTGGGAAAGTCAGCCTGGGAGAAATACCTCCTGCTCCAAGCGGGAGCACCGTGCTGCTGAATAAAATGGGGGCTTATTTCTCCTTTTCTAAGCTTGTAGGAAGAAGGTGGATTGTTACAGGAGTGTGACCTCTGCTAGCTGCTGCCCGTCCCTAACCCTCCTCACCCACCAGAGCACAAAGCCTGTCAAAGTGCTGCTGGGCCACAGGACCTGCCACAGCCAGAGACAGCCCGGATTTAACCACACCGTTGGGTGAGGCCTTTGTAAGCCATTCCTCTGCTGACTAAAACACTAAGAAAGACTCTCACATTTCAGAAAGATGAATGCATCACCTGTGCTTAAACCACTAACGGTATGGTCTCTGCTGAGAAAGGTTTATTTAAGATTTACATTAATTATTGCCCATTCTTACAGATACCATTTTTAAAGAAGGTTGAATTAGATGTTTCAAGCTTTACTTCCCCTTGAAGGGCTGCTGCCTTCCCCAATTCAGTTCTCCAGTTCATTAGGATCATTTCTTCCAGCATTCTGCATGTACAACCTCCCATCAAGAGCCAACAATGTCTGCGCTGGTCTATTAATACCTCATGGCAGCTTTTATTTTGTTCATCCAGTTTTTCCATGAACTCATATTATAAAATGATGCAATTTTTCAACACTGCCTACTAATTAGTTTACACCCTGAAGCAGGAGGATTAAGAATCTTAGTAAACAATATCTTATGTAATTAATAATTTTATTTACATGCTGTAAATATCTAATCCTTGCTGAATCTAAGCTATTTAACTGATGAGGTAATGTTAAATGCCACATTTCTTAATATAGTTTTTATTCTTGTTCCCTTCTGAGATATGAACAAAAGTGCAGTAATGAGAAATTCTCTTTTGCAAGAGAAAAACTACATATACCATTAGTGCCCAGCTCCTTGAAAACACAAGTCGACCTGGCCAAGCCACAGCATCGACACTGAGAGCGACAGCATGGATTTCAAGCTAGCTGGTGTTTGTATAGTCTCCATTGTAAAGTTGGATTACCTTTATCGGCTGGAAGGAGTTTATCCACCGGGAACAGCAGCCCGTTACAAAAATGTTAGGTCACATACCAAACAGTAGTTGATAAACCAAGCTTTACCATAGCAAGATCCTGTAAATAAGTCTACTGTAAAGGAGGAACAACACTGCACAATACACTCACAAATAAACTCTGAATTTCTATTTCAACTGCCATACATTTGTTAGAGCTGTGCAAAATCTGCAACCATTCCCAGTACCATTTATTTGTATATGAAGCCCTGGATCAATCTGTTATTTAAATAACACTCAGCTCCAGATTTCTCTATATATTAGACACCTTTCAAATTTTGATGAAGGGAGAGAAAAGGCAAGAAATAAACAGGGGTTGACTCAACTCAGGGGAAATGTGACACACATCAATAATGGGGAGGCAAATTAATCTTAAAATTACTACTGGGTTTGACAGTATAATATACACATAAGATTTATTTCCATCTTTTCCTCTGGGATATATTGAACTTCCAGTGTTTCTACTTACGCTTATTCAAGCGGTTGCATCTGTTCCTCTCCTGAGTAAAAGCAAAGATTCCCTTTTAGCTAGAACATTTCTGCAAAGAGGCATGTTTGTTGAATTCCATGAACAATCCCGAAAGATTCATGCACGACAGAAAATTCACCTTTTTGAAGAGGCCAGCATCAAGCACTTATATCAGTAATATTTTCTTGGCTGTAATTCAGAATGTCATTTATGACAAACATCCAAATCCCTTTGATATTAAAAGGTAATAGCCTAGCGAGGTGAGCCACAGTTAAGACAAACCTAAAGTCTGAAGCAGTCGAGGACTAATTGATGAGAAGGTAATGGCAGTTTCTTAATGCCAACAGATGGGAAAGAGAGAAGGTTGGAGTATGAAGAAGGAACATCCTTAAAACTAGGAGTACAAGAACCAGGATCACAGAGTACATACAAATATATTCTTACCTGTTAATTTTTCAGAGATACACAATTCAAAATAGCAAGGAAGCCAGACAAAAAAAAATAAAAATCTAGATCTGGTATTAAATATATTCCCCAGAAAAATAGCATTTTGCATTTTAGCAACTACATTTGCCTTGCTACTCAATGGTTTCATAAATTACCATTAAATAATGGTAATTATTTGCCATAGCAACTTTTACAATATGTAATTTATATATAGTTTTGAGCTGTAACGATAAGTCTATTTCATTAAGTAACACAGCTAATGTACAATGGAAATATCTGTACTTTCAATCAAACACAAAGAATCGTGTTTGACAACAGGGAGAGATGGCTATTTGTCCTCATTTTGCAAAAACACTTAATCATCTGTTTTTCTCCAAATCAGAGTGTATTTCTGTTATTGATTACATTACAGCAGATCAAAACATTTAGTTCTGTAGGAAAATACAAAGTCAGTAATTCAGACGGTTGCCATTAAAAATAACCAAACCTCAAGGTTGTCTATATAGAAATATTTAAAGGCTTATGTTTAAAAAAACTTCAGGGTCTTTCAGCCACGGCCATTAGCATGTAGAAAAACTTACATTAATCCATTAATTTCACCACTAGTGGCAAAATCAGAAAAAAATAGAAAAAACACATCTGGAAAATAAAAGAGTTCTGACATTTCACTCAGATCTTTCCTCTTTTAGCTTCACATATGTCCAATTTTCCTCCTTGCTCCGTAGAAGCCTCTTAAGAAGAAGGAAATCTATTTTACGATAAATGGACCGGAAAACCTGACCCAGACGCTTTCAGCTTTTTTCCAGAGTTACAGAAATCCAAGCCTGTCACTGCTGGTGGGAGGGCTGGGGTGGGGGGTATGGAAAGCGGCTTTTGTGGTGCCAGAGCACATCATATGCATTAAGCATTGCAAACCTGAGACAAACCTTTGGATCCACCACAAGAATCTCCTGATGGAAAATGAACAAAAAGAATGGAAGACATTCAAAAGCCCTCAGAGATTAGGAAAAGGAAATGAAGGACTAAAGGAAGAAAAAGGATTGGGAGAAAGCAGGCAGATTTGATGGAAATGAATAAACAGATTGGAAAAAGGAAAAGCAAAAAACCAAAGAAACCCAGTAGTTCAACCTGGGAGATACACCCAGGAAGACAGACTGCCCGAGTCGTGTGCCTGTTTTGTGGCCTGACAGCAGAGAAGTGAACCAGCAACCCAAGGACGAGAAGGTGCAACAGATTTACTGAGCGTCTTTGATAAATTACTGTAGCTCTCCATATATTGTACCACAGTGCTGCTGAGGAAGGAGTCACTGTTTTTCCTCTGTAACACCAATGTGCTCGTCCTATATTTACTGTTTAATTCCTGCTGTGAGCCAGCAAACAGGCTTCTTTAGTATGAACAAAAAAAGAGGAAGCTCACTTTGCCACCAGTGCACATTTTTATGATGTTAGAAGCTTCTCAGGTGTCACATTCTGCAGCAGAGATGTAGCGTTTTATACTCAAAACTCATCAGAGACTGTTTTCGATGATGAAAAAAACCGCACAAAAAGAAACCCAACAGAAGACTGAAAAACAACTTTAAAGTGTTTGTACAAATACAAAGCAAAATATGAGATGAATTTCAGCAGATACAAAGCTATGCTACCCTTTACACAACCAACATAAATCCACCAGTAAACATACACACACACAAATCTACTGTGTGTACTCTACTGTTTTTTGCAACTTCAGGCGAACACAGTCCTATTGCAGGCCAAGAAAACTTGCTGCCATCCGAGATTTTAGCTGGGTTTTGCATTATTCCAGAATAATTACTGTATTTCACTGGACCACTTCAATCACTCATCCATTGGAATCCTTTTAGCCTGATTTTGATAAAAGCCACCTATCATCTGCCCAATATAACTAGTCAGGCTATTAAGGATATCTGACACAGAAGTCAAATCAGATAACGAGTTATCAAATAGCTCATTGCAAAAGTATTCTCAAAAATGAGCATATTTATTAACGTCTTCCATTGCACTCATAACAGTTTTATTTTTGCATATCAATAGTTAACAAGCTTTAATAATAGCAGCATTTTCTGAAGTCATTAGATCAATCTGAAAAGAAATGTCTTCTTAAAGAATCATGCATTTCCACTAGACACTCTACTATAATGGAGTTAAATTATTTAAATGTAATTACAAATACAAGCAAGGCACTGAAGCCATGTACCAATATTACAAGCTGACGTGATAACAATATATAATGCATTTCTATGAGGCGTGCTATGAATGCTAAGAATTTTTTTCTTGTATAGAGAGGTGCTTTTGTGCTATTTGGGCCCACAGAACTTTCATCTTTTTAATTCCCTTTTGTGATACTTCAACACGTTTCATGTATAAATGCAGGTACAGTGTGCCAACTAGATGACCAGGATTGACTTAAAGCAAAAAAAACCCAAACAAGAACAATGACAACAGAAAGCCCAGAAAGAACAAAAACAACACCAAAACCTTCTGCAGAGGAAGCAGAATGACAGCTGACTGACAGAGAATCACAGAAATACTTTTACTCTCCCCCACGCGGAAATAAGTAAATTATATTTCACATACAAAAGCACCACAATGACACAGTGCAATTGCTTGTGAAGTGAAACCGTAATCCTAATATATCCATTTGACTTCAAATCTATGCTATTATACCCTGTTGAAAACAGATGCATTTTTCTTTTTAGTACACAGTTTAGTACAGGAAAAGCAGGTTGACAAAAACATTTGAAGTATCATTAGAAAAAAAAGAACAAAAAAGCAAACAAAAATCAGCAGGCTGACTTTTAGTGGTTATCAGCTAGTAAGTCAAACTCTAGAGCTCAAGGGTAAGTGGTAGAAGGGAAGAAACAGGCTATAATAAAGATGAACAGAAAATGGACAACACAGACTAAATAATAAGTACTTTAAGTCTGCAGCCTGTATTGTAATCAACTTTTCCCTTTGTACTGGGTCTGAGTGATCAAATCAAAAGCCGCACAGACATGTGGACATCATTTTACTGTGACCAAACTGTTTTAACATTTCTTTCTCAAACTTCCTATTCAAGAGAAGCATTAAGACCCACTGCAGTCACAGACCAGTTGGAAATCTAGGCTTTATTTTTGGTATTTTCATTTGTCTTTTGGGCCCCAGAAGAAATCTTTGACACAAACAGTGCCTCCCTTTCCTCCAGGTGCCTACTGCGCTACGAAGGCTTTCGAATGTTAAAAATCTCGATTTTTAATTCAAAATACCTCCTATTTAATATTTTCCTTAGAACTCTGCTTCTAGAGAGATGTGATTACATGACATTCAGAGATTTAAGAGATTGCAGAAGGATTTAGTACACGAATCTTAATCAAAGCTGCAAAGCAAATGCAGAAAAATCTTCCTAAAATATTCAATGCAAATGTTATGATTTTCAATCCAATCTTATGATCCTCAAACAAATGAGACTGGAAATGTTGGATAAAAAAGTTCCTAACTTTGGAAAAAAGGATTGGTGAGACTTACTAATTTACTTTTTAAAGATTTCTGACATCACGAGTTGGAAGACGCTATATACTTCACGTAGCACAGTGCTAATTAAGAGTTCCAACAGAAATAGCAGAAATGGGATCTATCCCATCAACACAAAGGAAGAATAAACAAAAAAAATACTGTCATTTCTTTCTTATATACTGGCTTTCTAGGACACTATCTTCCATGAGGGATAGTTAGCTGTGATTGTTCTTATCCAAATCAAGAAGTAAGTGCAGCATGAGTGTCTCTCTGGATGTTTTCCAAGGGTTCCCGCAGAGAAGCGGCTCTGCCATTGAGCTGCTGGTCAGGACCTTCCTTCTCTCAAACGCCCTCCTGCACGGGCTGAGCTCACAGCCAACAGAAGCCAGCAGATACACTCCTTCCCAAGGGACCTGGGGGTCCTGACGGTAGGACTCTGTCTATGTACCCTTTTTCACATTGTAGTATAAGTTCACAGCTTCAGGGAAAAGTCAAAATGAAGGACTGCTAAAAAAGCAAAGTCCTTGCCTCTTGCTAGTTTGATGTCTTCTCTTTCCAAAGCCAGCAGATGTCATTGTCTCCTAATCTTCTTTTTCTTATCAGGAGTGATACATTTAACTCAAAAGCTCTCATTCATAAGCAGAGAGAGTTACAAGTCATCCAGTCAAATTTATCTTAGGTAGAAATGAGGAAAATTGGCTGATTTGCCACTTCAGCTCTTTCCAGAGGACTCCAGCATGTCTAGGAAGTCTCAGTTCACGCAGGCTGGTCTGTAGGGTCTCCACCCACACGTACTGCAATGTTAAAGCTCTCCTTACTTGATTATCATTCTGTACTTTCTGGCTTCAGGTCCTCACTTGAGTGGGGAATGCAGGCACGTGTTCCCTGGCGGGGAGCACTCCCCTTCTGTGCAGCACCAGCAAAGCACAAGTATTTTGAACGATAAGCAGCCCTTATGCTTTATAAGCACTGTACTGACTTGATTGCAAAAGAGAGCTGCAAAATAAATGGTCTGTGTGTGGCTTTTTGCAGAGTCTTCCTCAAGTGATAATAATGAGATCAAAGCAATTAAAGCAGAGGGGGTTTTGGTTTTGTTGTTTTTTTAAAAAAATCTTTTCTGGTAAGGTAAGAACTCTCCATCCACATCACAGATTCAGTGAATAAGAATAGTGCACAGTCTCTTGTTAGAAGAAGAAAAATGAAATGGAAATGAAAATAGTGGTCACAAATACAGAAAAGTCTTTTTGAAAGTACTAAGTTTTCCCTTGTCAAACAGGGAGTAAAATTGACATTTTTCACCCACTGAGTCTGACTTTGTCCTACTTCAGAGTATGGATTTTTACACGCCAATTTTTTAAACTATTTATGCTTTCAGTCCTACAGAACTCAGCTCACATAAGCAGTGCCTTTGATTTTCTTTTCATCATTAGTATGTTCCTATTTCATTTACTGAAAGAGCATCAGTGTTGGTTTTATGTCCTGATTTGAAATAAACTCATATTCTCACTCAACAACAAGCACAAAACCACAATGCCACACTGCTAAGGGTGCTACAACAGAAAAAGTCAGTCACAATCATTTACCAGTAACAATACAATTTTGATTAGAAGTCAAAAAGCTATAAAACCTTGAATGGTGATTCATATACCTTCTTTGTACATAATTTTGCCATATTTAATACAAATGATCCTTCAGACTTCAATCACACTATGCGCTGCTCCTAAAGAAATAAGTTCCGTAATAAAAATATACCCTTCTGCAACTAATGAACATAGAAGAGGTTTGCTCATTATCACTCTAATAATTGCCATCGTTTTAAGGACTTCATTAATATTGTTACATTCTACTGCTTTCATAGGAGTTCACAATCCAGCAGTTGTTGTTAACGTTGCTGCAGCACGCAGAATTAATATTTTGAAAGTAGTACCATTGTTAAAAAAATACTCCAGAAAACACCTCCTTGGAACACTGAGAGCAAAACATAATGCTACTGGTCTATGCATTGCACTGTAAGATCTGGAGCCTCCCTTGTTAAGTTAATATTAGCATGATTTTACTATGAATAAAATCAAACCCCAAAAGCCTAGGTTTGGTTTTGTGATTGAGGAACAAAAGTAAGAATAAGGATTTCTAGATTATAATTAGATTAGTTTTTCACTAAATAGACGTTTTTGGATATAGTCAACCAACTTAAAATCAGAAAAGATGGAGATTTCAGGTGTATTATATTTCACAATTGAAGAATACACAATTGAAGTTACAATACTTTAATGTGAAATTCAGCTCTGTATGGGGAAGCCATGCAGGTTGTTGAGCATCTCAAATCGCACTTTTTTTTTATATGTCTCTAGAATTAGATTGCAAATGGTACACATGACTTCGGACAAGAGTGAACTACCATATGCCAAAGTTGAAATTATAAAATTGTTTATTGAGATTCCTGTTTCACTGTTCTTTACATGTTTCTATCCAGAACGTATAGATCTTAGATAGACTTTGCTGCAATTTTGACAAGAGTCTACCAAAGAGCCTTACACAAAATAACATAAAAAATAAGATTGGAGTTGATAATTCCAGCAGATATCCAAATACTAAATATGGAAAAGAGTTCATGAGGTTAAATGATTACATTTTCTTTCCATTATTTGGGACAGCACTTATGGGTTCTTAACCTATTGCAATTACAGTGTGTGCAAGTCATTTTTTTCTAATAAGTCATCCCCTTAATTTGTCGCCAGTAAAGTGGCAGTGCTAACATAAATGCTACATGATAAAGCGAATATGATTTTTCTCAGAGACGTTTATTCATTTTTAAATTTCTGTTGTATTTCTTTCAGCGTGTCCGTGTGTGCTGTTCTCTCCCACATACAATAGTAACATTGAAGTAAGAATAGGCATAGGACTTGCCTTGCAAAATTTGTTGCACCACGAAATGATGCTTTAATTTCTATTTTGATTAAGTCAAAATTTTGGTTTTGCTTTAACTTTCTTTCACTTGCAGATTTACCTGGTCAACACAACACTTAAAATCGGCTAGCTCATTGGGTTGTCTGGCTGACCTTTGTTCAGCCTTAGACACCTTCAAGGCAAGTCCCACTTAGGTTGCCACATTTTATTCATTGATACCAAAAATTCTATGATAAATAATACAATATTATATTTAACTCCTATATAACTTTCAACACCTGTCTGCTTCCATTATCTGAACCCCATCTTCATGCCCTAACACTGACTCTGTGTATGTGTTTCTGTTTATTATTGAATGAGATAAAAGAAGAAAGCTCTAAAATGATGAAATAAAGAAGTTTAAAGTTACATTAGACTGAGATTAGCTGTGGTTTAAGCATTTTAAATATATACTTAGGAGAAAGATCCTTAACTAAATACAAAGCCTGGCAGAAAAGTTGAAAGAATTTAAATCCCTGAAAGGCCATCAGATGCAAAAGGATTCCAAAGGGTTACTTCAAAACATATCTATCTATGGGATAATCCAATTTCATACCTAAGAAACTATTTTGACCAAAAGCAATATCCTTCCCGTCTCACTGGGAAGACAACATATCCTGTAATTGTTCAGAAATCATTTAGTACTTTTGTCTTTATCCCCCCTCAGTTGATCAGAGTACAATCAAATGCATTGAGGAGAACTAGTCCACAAATGGTGCAAACACCTTTATATCAAAAGCCAATCAGTTAGCATTGATGTAATTATTCTTCCAAACTATATAGATATTTAGTTATGGATGTTCACAGACATGTAGATGAAAATCTAAAGTTTGTTAAATGACTTCATAACGCGAGTATCCAAGGTGTATGAAACACCTGAAGTTAATTAAGAGTAGGTATCACCTATCTCCTATGCAGCAATTTCATTAGAGTTCGCAATTTAGAGAATTAAAACATTTCCGATGCAGTTAAATAGGAGGTACCTTAGCTACGACACTGTATTTTTGAAAGACATAAGTAAAAAAGCTAAAAAACCTATGGGGCTTAATATTGTGCTTCACCAGCTACCCAAATTGCTTTCAGCAGTTCAGTATATCTCATAGGGATTTCAAATTAAATGTGAAATACAGTACCTGATATGGAAGGCTAGTATTTTATACACAAAATCACCGAGCAATAGGTCTCTTCTTGCACAGCATTTTTGAAAAATTACAATGTATTAGTAACATGCAATCCAAAAGAAAAGTATAAAATTGATAGTCTAGAAAATATCCCCTGTAAAATATCAAACTATATTTGTAAAAAAGAAAAGTTTCCATATAAAACTCTATCCTATAAACTTCTAGATGAAGGTGAACCTTCACCTGAAGAAAAACTGTTCTGTCAATAATATGCTAGTGTTTGCTGCAGTCAAACAAGCACTTTGAAAGCAACCTTAGTTTACTGCCAATATAGCCCTGGGTTTTTTATTCTAACATTTTATGAGGACAAAAACACCATTTGAATGTCAAAGCTTTTGATTTGGTGAAAGTATCTGGAAGCTAATACGTGCACAATTATTTTAAAATTTGCTTATGTATGTCAGTTTGTGTGTCTCTGCGTGTCTCCTTATTCACAAAGTGTAGAATGTCTCTGTCCCTAAAATGTCCCACTTGCGTCTCAGTTTTTTTCTCTCCATAATGACCTAAATTCTCCATAATACTGCAATGTGACTCGAAAACTCCATCGACAAATGGAGATTATAATGTTCTGTTAGCATTATAATGGATGGAAAGATAAAATATGTCATATTTTATGATATGCTTGAAGGTATTCAACTGAAAGGCCTTACAGAAAGTCAGTGTCCTTATTTCTCTAATCTTTAAATAGGTAAAGAAAAAAAATATGGATAGGTTAATTCTTCTTTCACTGGAGAGCCAGAAAATTCATATCAGCAAAGTTGCCAGAAGTTAACTTGCACTCTTGCTGAAAACATGGAATCAGTTTGCAAGGTCTAAGAACCCCGTATATGTTGTTTCTCTTTGAAAGAATTAAAAAAAAAAAACCATCAAGAGTAGTAGACTCCTCAGGTTTTGTAGCTTGGTTGTCCTTCACGCTGCCAAAGACACTGAAATGGAGTACCAATTCACAAATACTTTTCCCGTAGCTAGCTGCCCCACATACTCAGTGAAATTTGTCTCCTAGGAACAATTAATTCCAAAGAGCCCGTGATGTATACTGATGGGGATTTACCTCAAAGGAAAACAATTTCCTGTACTGCTCTCCAGCCAACTGAAGAGTGGACAAGTGGGCAGATTTTATTCGAAATATGGGATAAACCTTGCTGCCATGGAGCATTTATTTTGGTACCTCTGCAAAATCATTTGTCACAGCAAGAGAGGTGCTAACCCCATTGTGTTAGAAAATAATTTGATTCATGGCACTTGGTATGAAATCATCCTGAAGCTTTAGGCACTGCATCAAAAGCTGTAAATGGTGAAAAATGTATTTGGAAGCATGGATTCCATCTTGCTGGGCAGTAATATGAAACAAGTCCCATATTAAGGATATGGTATTCTAGGCAAGAAGGAAGCGCGTTAACTGAGCGACTCCATCCTTTTGACACCACTCTTTCAACTTAGATGTCTTTATTTCAGGAGAGGTAGCTAAAAATAATCTCAAAATGAAGACTGAAAAAAGCTGCAGTTATTGGAAGTCACAGGACACCACCACCTGCTCGATGTGACTAAGATCTGCCATTAGCACCTTCTCCTCTCTCCTTCAGAGAATTCCCTCCACACACCACCACTGATGTTCTATCCAGAATCAACTGACTAGTTAAATTCTCCCAAACATTTTAAGCTACTAGTGCAATTATGGAAATTTTACTTCCTACTCCCAAGTCAACGTACAAACACAAACTTTCTTTCAGATTCTTCCACATTCACACTTGTTCCTTTCCAGAAGCTTCACAAGACTCATCTAAAGGGAGCTGCTTTCACAGACTTTCTTTTACCACATAGCACGTTTCAGCCCATACCTGGAGTCACAGGGCATGTTCTTTGTCAGCAAGGATCTTATGAGGGAGTATAAAAATATTTCTCTAAGATGATGAACACTTTTTTCTCATGGTTGCATCAGTTCTATTGAGTAGCTTGCTCAAATAGATTTTAGTAGATACATGTCATATGGCTTGTTCCTCCATACAGAGGGAAGATCTAAATGTTTGCTTAGCAGACATTTGGAACTTATAATGAACATGATGATTAATTTAAAACTGTTCTACGAGAGACTTTATACATGCATATTAAGCAGCCATATATATTCAAGCATACCTTCGCGGATCTCTTTGAAATCTATTCAGTTAATATGGACATGCAAAGCTGAACTGATGCTAGAAAATGCTACCGAATGCTTTTGTCCATAGGAATTTATTCATGGACCCACAACGTTAAAAAATATACTTATTCCTAAGTTAACCTTACAATCAGCAACCAGCTGAGAAGAAAGAAATGGAACCAATATTATCTCTGTAGACCATCCAGTTCCCCTGGAGAAAAGAAAAATATTAAGATAGAAAAAAGTGGTTCCATGTTTAAAGTAAAATATTAAGCCAAACATCCTTTGCAATGGAGCAGTTTCCTATCATTTTGTTCTTTTCCTTAAATTTTCCATACCAAAGCTCTGCTTCAACTTGCTAGAAATTAATTTCTCCTTAAAATACCTCATTTAACAAGTTACCACAGTCAAGGGTTCTTGGGATTCAATTGTTCTTGAAGACAAAACTCAGCTGACTCCACACATAATTCTCTTGATGATGAGGGTACACATGATGCCTCGTCCTCAAGAATGGGACCATTTTCCGGACGACCAAGACACTACAACAGACTCAATGCTAAGCACAAATTCATTGATCTGGATTCAGGTGATAAACCCATTTCAACATCCAAGTTAAGCACTTGGTTTAGACTCAAATAGATTCTTTCATACTCTGCCTTCTTTGATCCCAAGTATCCTCTAGCTACTAACCTTGAAGGTAGCACATAGATTAAATTCAGAATTATATACTTAAATAAGTTGCTGTTAGCAATGTGTTATCGTGTGACACTTGAGTCTATGAATTCTTTCAGCTGTCAATGACAGCTCAGTGATAAACCTCCCTCTCAGCCATAACATCCCCCTAATGCACCTTATTTTCCTATTTGCTTTTATGTTTAACAAAATGCCATACAAACAAATAGGAATATATTGCACCAAATATTACTCACACTAGCATTTTCAGACAATGACACAGACGAGATATATTTGTTTCTTTGGAAAAGACAAGAAAATCTAAACGAACCGTCTTGTTTGTCTTCAAGCCTAGA
Source organism: Numenius arquata (assembly GCF_964106895.1). Classification (NCBI taxonomy): domain Eukaryota; kingdom Metazoa; phylum Chordata; class Aves; order Charadriiformes; family Scolopacidae; genus Numenius; species Numenius arquata. The sequence goes on along the minus strand of NC_133580.1, from coordinate 17,506,277 downwards.
CCCCTAGAACAGACTGCACACTGAGGTTCCTTCTCACCCTATATTTCCACTCTATAATAATTTATATGTTCATATTCTAAAAATATTTTTAAACCCATTTTGACCGTCTTCCATTTTAAGCAGTTGTTTTCCCTCCAGTAACACCGTTCCGATCAGAAAGGTTAAAGAATTAGGAGGCTCTTTTAAAAGCTGGTATTGAGGACCTCACAGGAAGCATGCAAGAGCCCTATTAATTAAGGTAGCTGCTGCAGAGAAGTGTGTTAATGCTGCCTCAGCATCATCTAGTTGACCTGAAAAAATGTTGTTTGTTAAGCCATCTAAGCTCCATGTAAGTTATAACAATAAAAAACTAAGTTGAATCACATTTTAGACGCAAGTTTAAGTGTATTTTTCTTCCCTGTGAAAAAGAAGTGGAAGAAAATAAGGATATACAATCTCAGTAGTAAAGAGAAGAATATCAATATTCAGTAGCTCATAACACAGATGCACATAGCACACATAGTCAGTACTGTGTGTTGCACTGCAATGAAGGTGTGCCTTCTTAGTTCTTTACTGTTAAGAACAACACCAGGGATTTTTTTTTTAAAAAAAAAAACAAGCAATAATATCATCCTCTGCCAGCAAAAACAAGAAACATCAATAATCAAGACATGTTACACAGCACAGGGTACAATAAATATTTTCTTTGAACTAATCTGTCAAGCCCACATCAGAGATTTTTATGTAGCATAGAAGAAACACTATATGCACATAAATGATTTCTTTCAAAAGGCCATTTATTAAAGTGGGTCAATAATCCCATTTATTGCTTACTGTTCCTCAACCTCTCTAAAGAATTTAAGTAGTCGTCTTAGTGTTCAACACACACACGCATGCCAGGCGCCTACAAGCAAACCAGAAAAAATCCAGATTCCCTGACAACTCAATTGCCTTTACCAGGAGTTTTCTTTCCCTGTGCTATATTCACATGGATGCACCCATGAAAGGCTATCTTTTGGTAACAACACAGGATAAATAGGGATATACGTGCCCCATTTTCAGATTAACCTTAAGGCTACTTAAGGAAGTCTGCTATGCTTCATTTGCCATGCTGTCCAGCCTATGAAATCAAAGTAATATTACACTTTCTCAAAGGTTTTAAGAATATGAGCTTATTACAGCATGGAAAAAATGTAGGTATTATAGAGGAAAGTACAACAGGAGAAACTCCTAACAAAATAAAGCAACTTATAAATGAATCACTCAGCAGTATTCGTACTCTGATACCTTCTCCCGGAGACAGTCTTCCCTCTGGAATAATGACAGACACAACTGCATGAAAAGATAGAGCTTTTTATCATTTCAAACAGCTCTTATTAAAACTATGAATAAAAATAACACACCTACATAATTTGTAATTTTAATGTTTCCAAAACACATCTATATTTTTATCCTTCCATAGTATTAGCGCTATGAGATGGCTAAGCTATGAAAGAATATGAGCAGGTGGGATATTTTCCAGCTGGTACTCCAACTACTCAATAGATATTCCAATATTGTATCTAAAAGCTCTAATGTTCGTCACAGAAACCAGGATCGAACAGCAAGTTGAGGTTGTGGACCTAGAGAAGCCTTGTCCACCTTACTAATGGCTACTGCAGATCTACTTTTACTTCCTGTAGCTCAGGGAACACCCTGCTGCCCATCTCTTGTACTAGTTCTGATCATCCAACCCTTTCCAAAGCCTTGACAACACACTGGCCTTGTAGAAAGGCTGGTGTGGTCCTCTGGTCCTGGCATTACCTCAGTACATAGAGCAGTGTTATAAAGAATGTCATTTCCCATGTTCTTCTCTCACTGGAAAAAAAAGATAAAAGCAGCAACAACCTTTTAAATCAGCATTCTAGACACTAGAACTAGAAAAATGAAACTAAAGAGGTTTTACTCTTCAAGCAGAAGCACTGGCAAGGTCCAAACCACGTACTGGTTACTCGGAACTCTCAGAATTGCAAGGAATTCTATACTCCAAAAAATGACAAAAATTCAGTATTCTACTTTTAAATAAGCATACACACAGAGAGAATCCAATTAAAAAGGAAAATGGTTTTGCTTAACACACAGGAAATAAATGTATGAATCTGAAAATCAAACTCATGCAAAAAAACATTGGTACCCCTAGAGTAATAAGAAATTATTTAACAAAAAGAAATTAAGTTAATGAATGGCCTGAAAGGACTGACAAGATTTATTCATTTATTTGGCATCAATGCCCAAAGAGCAGCCAAAAGAGGTGGATGGAAAAAGAGATACATATGTTCTCTTCAACTCTGGTTCCAGCCTATTACCAGTACTGACAACATACGCTGCTGCTCACTCATGCTTATCAAAACACTCTCCTTACACAGTTGCAGTCCTACGAAAGAGAGAAATCCACAAAGATCTGATTTTACATTAAAAGCCTAATTATGTGGACAAAACTACTTTTGGCAAGTACTCTGGGCTTCCAGCGCTTAAAGTACTGGAACAAACTGACAGCTTCAGAATTCATTATCCCACTCAGAAATATATTACATCCTTCTTCAGTGATAAATAATTTGATTTTGGTTGTTGAAGGTGGGGTAGGCCTTGGGCTTATGTGTCTTTTGGGGGGAGAGGGAGAGGATTTTTCTGCATTGGTTCTCAAAGTATTCTGTGCATTTTCTATTCTGTCCACCACACTTCATGTTACATTTTTCTCTGTCCCCCTCTCCAAGTTAAACTCGGTGATGCAGTATCACACTTCCAATTTTTCTACTATTAAATCTATGCTTGAGTACAGGTAAGGTGTGAGAACACTGATTATTGGCTCCTCTCCACCACCGCCTTTCTAGCATCTGTGTTAGTAAACCCAAACCCACCCCTAGTCCTCTGAAGCTCTATGGTAAATACATCTGTATAGTAAAGGGGAACAATTCACTGTGATGTTGTACGTAGTAACCGCGTATGTATGTGGTAATTCAACTTGAATTATCTCACAGAGACAGGAATAAGCTCTTCTTCATACATGTATGTGTAATATTGGTTGTTGCTAGAGACAAAACCCCATACTTCCTGAGATGAATAGTTTCTAAAGCTTCAGCTGTTGGAAGATTTATGTATTCAATGGAAATTACAGGAAGGATATTTTGGGCTGGAAGCAGAGTGAAGCATATCAAGCCCTGCATAAGCTATGCCGATACAAGTCATATGGAGGAGCAACATTTTAGTGCCTACTCAAGAGCTGTAGTTTTCCAAATACAGCAGAAATGTTTCAACATTAACAGCCAGACATCTGAAACAAAGTGTTGGATAAAGCTCTGCTTGACTGTAAATATTTGAACTATTTCCAGATAGGGAACATACTCATCTAATCGGTTCAGAAGTACAGACTCCAGTTGCTGCACAATGCGTAGGTCCCTCATCAATCTGTGATTTTCGTTTTTTGTGTTGGACTTTGCCTGGAGTTCAAGAGGAATATTTGGAAGGAGAGCAGCACTCAGCAGGAGTAAAGGTAATAGTTTGGACAACACCTTCATTTCACTGCTCAAGATGGAGATCTACTTTAACTGTATTAAAATCCATAGATGGCTCAATTCTCACCCTGTCTTTAAAAAAAATATTATAACATACACAGCACACTGGTTTATCACTGCTTTGTTATTTATATGACATAATAAAATTAAGCTAATGATTTGGTCCTTTTCTTAAGATAGCACAATATACCGAGGCAGAATTGAACCAGTGCAGTAGACTAAATATTATGCAAATGAAATGTTTTAACAGGATCTTAAAGATGCTGCTTAAAATGCTCATGTGTCCTTAACTTTCAGCTTAGACATCACAACTATGTCTGTGTCCTCTTTTAGCAGGTAACTGGAGATACACAATACTTCATCTTTTTGTCCTGCTATTTTATGCAAAGATTTAACATTTAAATGACTGCTGCTGCCCAGCCTCCAGGCAGCTAGTTTTCAGTACAGCATTAGGGCTGCTCCTGTCAATGCGGTCACCATCACATAAAATGGAGCACACTTTCATCCATCGAAACTGGAATTTTGGCTATTTGATGTTTCAGAAGAAATCAATATATAAATGTCTAGTTTCCATGAAAAAAAATTTTAAGGATTTCAATTATTTGCTGTTAAAAACTGTGCTAGAAAGTGTCCAAACTACAAAGAGAAATATTACTATAAGATTAATACATGACACCCAAATCCATAATATACACCTATAAGAGACAGTCTAGCAGCACTTCATCAGCCAAAGAATTTGCATGTTCAAAATTGCTAAAGCAGGCAGAATGTAATGCCTGATGAGAGCTGACAGGCAAGGGATTAACAAGAATAGAGACAAGTAATTCCACCATAGCTTTTACCTGCAACTGACACAGGTAGAAGTATTTAATGAATTATTCCAAAGAGATGAGGAGAGTGACAGAGCCCTCCACCTGTCTCACATCAGCTCAGGCACTGTTTCATAGCTCTTGGCACCTGGTAGCATCCTGGATAAATCCTAGATGGGATTGCTGTACTCCTCACATAGAAGTAGGAATTAAGTTATAAGCATGTGAAATGCAAACTGACTTTACAGTCCCTCATGGTGGGATCTTGATATTGAATGTGGATATAAACCCATATACTAACAATACTTTGTATTACATCATTACACTTCTTTCTGAGGACAATGGGGAAACAATTAAGCAACTTGTTCAAGAATATGTAACAATCCCCTTACAAGGAGTCCAAGCACTCTGACTTGCTGGTATTATGCTTTCCTTGGAGGATCCTCCTCTCATTCCCTCGGCTATCTTTGCGCATTACTGAATATTCATTTTGTGATTCATGGGACTACAGTTTTTAGTTTGCCTCTGGATCAGAGATAAAAATTCTGAATAGAGCCTTGTAGCTTGGAGTGTTTAGTTTTCCTGTAACATCATTACTGAGCTAGCTACCCACATCCTAGGACATCAATTCCAGATATCCTGCCAAAGATCAGATGAGATCCAAAGGACTGCATTCATTAGCTGCCAAAAAAATGCTGGGGGGAAGGGATAGAAAATTGCCTACATCTGTGACAGAGGAAAAAAGAAATACAATGTAGTTAAATATGAAAATACAAGCAAATATTTACACAAGTTAAAAATGAGCATAGCAAACCAAATTTTATTTTCAGAACACAAATAACCTTGCTGAATATTAGAGACAACAGATTTTTGAACGAAGTCTTACAAAAGCACTAAAGGAATATTGTCACTTGATACTTAGGTAAGATTTTCATTTGCTTACTTTTGTACTGTGTTCTTGTAGTAGTCTCCAAGGAAGAATGTGAGCCGCTTTTCTTGATTGTTCCATTATAGTGCCTGAATATTCTGTATTCTCTACAGATGGAGCTGTATATTAACAGAGTTGGTTTTGTACAAACAGCTCAGTCAATGTAACACAAGGATTAATCATCATATGCCTGATTTCCCATAAATGCTGGGGAGAAAAATGGGGGCTTGCAAGAATCCTCCTTTCAGCCCTCACAGAAGCTGTGTGTTTTTCAACCTCTTAAGATATTTGAGCCTTGAAAAGTAAAGAAAACATTTAATCATTTTACTGGTCAACATCCACCTAAGTATCCTGGAAGCAGTATGACAGGAGCTGAGGCATTAACTTGCTTCCTGGTGTTGATTTTACTTATGTTCATTGTGTACGTTATGAACACACACTCCCCTTTTCAAAGCACACTTATTCTAAAGATGCTTTATTTTACAGCTTCCTGCTCAAAGGAAGCACTTGATGGCTGCGTGCATGTCTATACTGTTCCTCCAGCAGCTGTTCAATCCATACTGCTAACTCAACAGCATAGATGGATCTATGCTGTTAGCACTTCAGAAGGAATGGTGATTACAGCAACGGCTATACATTAACGCAACATACATTAAGACCTTTATCTGTCTGTAGTGTGAATTATTAAAAATACACAAATATAATGGTTTTTCTCTCTGTTCCATGTACCTTTGTAAGGTTAATATGAGTCATGTAACCTCATCAATAATACAATTCCTGGAATTGGAAACAGAAAGACAACAATGCCAATAAATGCAAAGCAGAGAAGTCCATTCCCTTTTCTATACTTTGTTGCTAGCACACTGTTAACTAATAAATACCCTGTTAAACTAATGTTTGTCATTTTAAATAAACATATAAAGTTTGAAGGTAAGTTTTTTTCAGTAAAAGGCCAGTCTTATTCTTTAGACCATACTTACAATTTGAATTTTTCTCTTAAGTTATTTTAACTTTATATAAACTCCTCAAAAGTGGCTTTGAAAGCCACGTGTAATAGTGAGAGGGGTAGAAAAATACAGAAGCTTTATTTTAAGTTGCTAGTTAATAAAAGTTTAATTCATAGAGTAGGTCCACTGGCACTTTAAATAACAGAACTAGTTTAAAAGAGAACATAGACACAGAACTCTCGTAAGTTTTTTTGCCTAATGGTCTTTGTGTAAGTTAAATAATTGCTTAACATTATGTTTGCAAAATAGCAGCTAATTTATTTGGATTCCAAAATAATTTATTAAATTTGTTTTATTAAATACTAAAATTTTGAAACATATAAATGCATTTATAAAACATATGCATTATATTAGAAGCAAGAGAGGACCTTCTCTGTTAATAGAAATAGAAGGATTTAAAAGTCACAGGAAGCTGCGCAGCCTTGGAAGTTTCATGGCTCCCGTTACTCCCTGCAAGCCCTTTCAGAGCCCTGTGTTGAGAATAGTGTATTTCCTCTCCTACACACCATCAGCTCTGACCAGGCAAGCACGCACGTACAAAGAGACAGTGATTTCTTTCCATAATCATCATAATCCTACACACCAGCAAGGGTAACTCCGGTGTAGGACTGCATACTGATACAGCAGTGCCATAAGCATCACAGACTTACTTCAAAGCTCATTCCAAGAAACAACTGGAATACAATTTAAGGAAAGAAAAAAATGAGAGGGATCTTTCCACTGCTGCATCCATCAGCTAAAATAAAAAGGGACTCTGTATATAAGAAGGCTGCCATCTCAGAAGGCAGCCAGTACTGCCCAAACGTAGGGTGGCTTGGACTACATTTCAAAAGAAACTGCAGAGCAGAACATCCATCCGAATGACCCTTCACAGCAGCTGTATTTCCTCCTGCTCTCCTGCACACCCTGTTACTTCACTTTGGTCTATGAGCTCAATAAATTTCCTGCTTCAGAAAGAGGATGTAGCAAGGAGCCCTGCTAGCCACCAAAGTCTACATAATTAAGCTCCAGCTTCCTATTTTACAAATCATCTTTGACAATCCTTAATAGCTACTTAGCAGAATAACAGCATAAATATTACTTCTATAAATAGGAACGATCTATTTAATACCTTTTTCTTTATTAAGGCATTTAATGTAATTATGGAGGAAATAAGATTTCCCTAGTTTGAAGCCGCACATGCAGCTTGCACTCTGGAAAAGTTTGCTTCACTGGGACCATGAAATCCAGGAGAGACCTGAAGGATCTGCCCTCTGATAACCACAAGCTATCCTCCAGCCACTTGGCTCAAGCTGAGCTGAGCTGTATTGTCACACAAGGAAGTTTGGACTCGGAAAAGCAAATGCATGAAGTACTGTCCAAAGCACACTGAAAGGTAGAACTGCGTCAAAACCAGAAGAAAAATCGGTGAAGGAAGTAATTTCCTAGTAGGTTGTAAAGCCATGGGGGGGGGGGGGGGGGAGTGGGACACCTGGGGATGCAAAGGTGCGGGATGACACTGGCAAGCAAACAGGGAAGTTCGCATTCGAACATCTGTTTCCTCAAGGCCTCCGAGGGCTCTGCACGCCTTCACCTCAGCATGAGCATGCTGGCTGCACCACAGACGAGCGGCCAGGGGCAGGCAGCGACTTCTACGTTCCAGCTACTGAGCTCCTGTTCTGGTGCCCAGCTCACCTCGGTAGTGGGAACCACTTTATAACTTCCCCTCGGGCAAACAGGGAGTGGTGCGTACGGTGATCCTCCGAGAATCCCCTCTGCTCGGCTCCTGCCACCTCTTGTTTAGCACTTTGGTGAACACACTCTTTTACAAGGCCGGCCATTTGCTCAAGGCCTTAGGGCAATTTAGTTTTAGACATTAGTAACAAAAAAAGCCTCCGTGCTGAGTGGGAACTTTTCCACCTTAGGATCCATAGGCCAATTTAACTAAGAGAATGATGATTTTTTTCCTCCTAGGAATTTCACCTCTGTGAAATAGCTACTTAAAGAAAAACAGTCTCAGAGGGAGAAAACCTCAACTCTATCTACAACAATACTTTGCAGAGAGCCCTGAAATATCTATGTACATTTACATACACATGTACAGATTCACTTAAGTGAGCAAAATAATTCAATCCACAAAACTGTAGTGAATATGTGCTTATTTGTGTGATATTCTTTGCTCTCTTTTCTAACACCTTGCTCTGAGAAAATTGAAACTTGTATTAATTAAGAAAAGTTCATTAGTTCAACAGATTCATTAACGTTTTTTGGGAAATGTACGCTGAGCACCAAATTAATCAGCATCCTAAAAATCAAGCCGCAATTTAGCTCCCTGTGTATTATTTTTTTAAAATATTTTTCAATATAGATGTGTATAAAACCAGCAGACATCAGTTTGGGAATACTTATTTCTTACTAGAATTCCCTAATGGTCAGCTCTCATATAAAAATACATTTTTTACCTTATTTAAACAAAAGACAAAGTTAAGAAACCACCTGGGATTTCAAATCTGTTTTCAGACATTATTAATTTGGAAGTCTTAGGCTATGCCCTCCTCTGACTCCAGCAGTGCCCACTGAAGAAGCTGTCTTTCCACCAAATTAGCCCAATCCCCACGGACGAACCCCCTCCAGATCTGTGTGTTTCTTAATCACTTTCAGCCAAATGAGTTCATTTATTCTAAGCTCAGTCTTTACCTATCAGGCCTTTAGCAAACAACTTCATTTTACTTGGGAGGGCACACCTGAGGCTGTGATGATGTCAGGCACATTTTGATGCGGTTCTTCTTGGCTGTAGACAGCTCCAACAAAGTTTGTCAAGGCAGTCACGGCGGTGATTACTGAGGTTGCCCACCACTCCCTAGGGTATCTTATTTATATTTGTTTATAAACACTCCACCAGATGTTAATAGTTCTGATTTATCTCTTTAATGGACATTTCAGTTTTGTCCATTACTGAAAAAATGTGTAAAGTAGATTACTTTGACTGCATTAAAATCTTGTAGTGATATTTTATTTGAATTTTTCTCCCAGTTCCATAATTAGGCACATAGAGCTTGTACCAGTGATTTGCTATTTGTCATGCATGTGAAAAGCTGACTATATAGTAAAACCTTTGTTCTTCATAAAAAATAAGGGCAACAGCCTGTGGACCTAGGCAAGACAAGCCTAATTTAGGACCGATCAAGTCCTTTCAGTGGCAACGTTGACACAGATCTGCCAGGTGCCCTTGCAGCAAAGGCCAAACACATCATCATTTTATCACCACATTTGTTTCAGAACCCCTCTCATTACAACTCCTAGTCACTAATTTTTGGCACGGTTAAACTGAAAATTAACATCAGTGTAGTTCCCTTTATCACTGTGTGTTACATTTTAATATAAGAATATTTCAAAGTGATGTTGCCAGCTGCATGTAGTTTCCAAACAGCAGGAAATATATTACTGGTGAGAAAATAAAGTCAGATTGAAAAGCACTCACAAGATAAGTATCAAAGAGTTAGCACTTAAAAATACTTGCTTCACAGAAATCAGCACAATTATACCAAAAAAAAAACCCCAAAACCAAAAAAAGGATCTCAGGAAAAAATCTCATCTTCAATCACATGTAACTAACATTTAATTCTGTTTCAAATGAGTTTCATTCTGAAGAGCTTCTATAACTCTACCAAGATCCCATATTTAGAAGAAAAACTAACTCATTTTCAAAGAGGTAATTGCAACTGCCTGATGAGCTAATTGTATTAATTTTTTAACTATTGATAGGTAGACATGTAAGTAGCCGATACTGTTATGTTAGGATGTTTTCTTTGTTTCTTTTTACATGTAGTACATAAATATCTGTAAATTGGCACCATCACATCTTATTTACTCTGTTAGGACTAGACTGGGACAGTCAGATGTTAATGTCTGTATTTGGCATTTTCATCCCAGAAGACACAAAGACCCAATGGTTCCTGTGCAAAACCCAGAAATATTCCAAAAACAGCCACCCAAGTTTTTTGATTATCATCATTGGTAGCCATTACCTAATTCAGACCTGATTAAAAAGCACTGTACATGCCTCCAAGCTTCCACACAACAGTATGAGAAGTACTAGGGATGGACATTCTTAAAATGGTAAATTTTCTCTATAATTTTACAAGGAAATTAATGATGAGCTATTTAGTAATAATGAAGATTTTCTGGGATATGGTCACATCTCAGGCCAGAACACAAATCTATGCCAATCCGCATCACTCGCATCTACCACCGATATGTGAAAATGGTAACAGTTAGGTTTTGCCCAAGTTTACACTTGTCTGCTCACCGATACGGTGAGTTCATTAGTACACAAGACATCATTCCATACTTGAGCTGTTATATACACCTCCTTAGCACAAGCCACATTTGCATTGCTTTCCTGTTCCTTGTTTTTGCAGTTTTTACAAAGTGCTAAGCATGGTACATTTTCCAGGGCTGCCTGGGTTCCATTATTCACCACAGGTCCATAACATTAAGATGATAATGATAGCATGGGGCAGGGGAAGAAAATTCTTGTTAAAAAATCTGCAATCTTGCCTTTTAAATACTCCTACAGACTAATTTAACCAGCTTTTTAGAATTCAGAGTCTAGGAAGTGTCCACTTAATATTCAGAATCTGTCATACCTGCAAGAAAGAGCATTCCACTCCGAAATTAACCCAAGCTGTCATTTATCCATTACTGTTTACTAACTTTTTTCAGCATATCACTAAATCCTAACTGTCTGGCAAAACACTGCTAGATGCATTGGTTTAATTTCATAATCTCATCTGTTCCATTAAATACTAGAAACTAATTAGCAATAGTAAAGCTAGTGAAGAGTGCTAGAAATAATTTTCTTTCTACTTCTGTTAGTCAAGAAGGAATTTGGTGCTGCAAATTTCATATAAATACATATTGCTTATTCCCATGTAAAAGCTGGAAACATAATGGAGATGCTATCTAGAAGCTTCAACTATCAATTCACACTTCACCGCATCTCTGATAAATTCTGATGCAATTAAAAAATACGTATTAGTTTAAACTTTCAGGGGGGTCGTTTACTATTGCATATGGATTATTGGCTTTTAATCATAAGGTTTGTCCTTATGTGTGTCAAATTTTACATAAAGTTAAATTTAACCGTTGTACCAATATGGAGCATAACCCAGAGGCAGCTATCTATCAAAGAAAGCCCTCAGAGGTAAAACACAATGTCCTAACTGCACACACAGAAATTCAGGTGTGGTTAAGAGAAACTAGATGCAGTGTGGCTTTGCAAGGGTACGAAGAAGAGCACTAGCCAAAGTGCAGCCATAAAAATTCCATCTCTGCAGGGTGGAAATCCAAGGACCTACATGACTCTTTATTGGTACAAATTGTGAAATTGTTCACCTATACAGATAACCTTCCTAAGACTAGTGACCCCACGTTGAAGGTCACTAATGTGAGCAAGTCTTGCTGCCAACTGAACATAAATCTCACATCTCCCTCCTCCTGCCCCTTTTGCTTAGGAGTCTATAGAGCAATCTGTGTGAACTTCATTCTGTTTTCCTCATGGAAGTCATACTCTATTCCGTGCCCTCCCTTTTAATAGAAATATTGGATATCACACCCCAAGAGAATCTTGAAAACTTGCAGTTAAGTGGAAAGAATACACTTGACCATAGATCTCAGACTGATGGAGATACACTTCATGCAAGTAATATACATAAAATATTAATTCTAAGGTAACATAAGAAATGCCTTCCTAACTTTTCCTTCAATTTAAAAAAAAACCTTGAGACTTTCTTAGCTCAAGAGAAAAATCCTAGCAAGTTTTGAATTTCCATATAAGCAATAAAACACTTCTAGCAAAAAAAAAAAAAAAAAGTTCTTCTCAGATCCTTGAAGGTATTTAGATATTTACCTCTGCTGAAATTTTTTAAAATTAGGAGTCACACAAGTCTGGAAACATGTCTGGATTTATGAATTCTTACCAATTTAAATGAGGACTGCACACATCTTTACATAGCGAGACAAAAAGCTAAAAGTTTAACTAATGTAAATGTACTAAGCATAAAACTATAAAGCACACTTCATGTGGATTGCTAGATACAACCATCTCCATGCAAATTTTAATTACCAGTCAACATTTAGGAGTGTTTTGGTGAGACACATGATTTGTATTAGTGCTGTTATAGACCTAAAGCTGATTTCATTGAGGTCATGCTCCAAGGCAAAATTGCACCACATAGCAGTAAGCTGGTATAACGACAGAGTATTAAATCAATACGGTGTCTCACATTAGCTAATAAATTACAAGTGTGCTATCAGACCATCTGCTGGGAGCGAAGCATGATGAGTTGCAGTGATCATGCTGATTGACATTCCAGTTTGAACATCTAGTCAGAACTAGTTCACCTTCTTGGCTTCAGTAACTACTTTACTCATAATACATATTTACAACATTGTTCACAGGGCTGGTGGGTAAGAGGAAAGTTCATCCTCATCCTCCCACAATCCCTCGCACTTTGCCTAATAGAGTCTCCAGTGAACGGAAAAGGTAAGCGCAGCTTCATTTGAGACTGATTACATTAAGCTAATAATTTTATAAAATTGAGTTAATGGTTTGATATGCTTCAGACAGTTTCTACAGTAAAGAATTAAACTATCACATCAATGGTAAGTAATTTTTAAACCACAGAAGTGCAGTTTTTAATATGTTTTGTGAGAGGATAGAATTGAAACCTGAAGGAGAGGAGCTACATCCCAGATGGGTTTTATGCTGTGGGAGAAAAAACACAATCCTAAGGACTTTCCTAAAGTCCCAGCCATTCATACCAGAAACGTTTGTCAACCCTTTGCCTTTGTTTATACAAGGTTGAGTCACACAATCCTCTGCTCACGGCATATAGGATTATAGACTGCTTTGGGCCACACTTCAGGATCTTTTGCACTGTACATTCTGCACTTACGTTCCCGACATATGCTATTTAGTATTCTCATCGTAACACTTTGCATTTAACTTTTCACCTAAGGATGCCACATGACTTAAAAATACCAACAGGTTAAACATCCCAAGAAAACATCCATACATCAACTAATTTTTAATATATACTTTATATATATAAATATTTTATATAATATTATATATAATATTATTTTATGTCTATATAGTAGTACATAGATATAATATTTTATATATATTTTTATATATATATGTATGTCACATAAAAGATCACTCCCTCTTTCACAGAACTGCAGCCATTCCCAAAGGTAAGGAAAACGAAGGCTCAAGCATGAATGATAATTTTTACGTAAACAAATTATAATTTTCTGATGGAACAAAGGAACATAGACTGTGTCATTGTATCGCATGTTGTCAGGACATTTTCTTTGGGTGCCATGGCCAGAGTTAGCTTAGTCTTGATAGTTAGTGGTTCAGGATACAAACTGCAGAGCAAAAGTATTTGGTTAAGTTTAGTTTGATTCTTCCTAAAAAACCAGCTGAGTTTGAGAGTTTCTTGCACAGATGCTGTTGGAAAGATTTGATTGTTCAGCAATTCAATCTCAGTTACAACAGGAAGGGTGACCAGCAAAAAAAAAAAAAAAAACCAAAAAACCCCCAAACTGTAAGTCCTGCCTCTCAGTCCAAAATATCACATTATTAGGTAAATCTATGGTATGTGGTCATTTGAAGCATAAGCAGGTGATGTTGTAACACTGATGCAAGCATTACAAAGATCATTACAATAATAGCTTTACAGATGTCATATTTAATATATAATCTTACTATATGAAGTCTGCAAATCTTAGTGAGCTAATTTGACAGATCAAGACACAAACAAGTAATTCTCCAAAAACTCGCAAGCAATGTGTTAACAATTCAGAGATTAAATATTTCTACTTACTATACCATTGTCACTAAAACTGACACACACAGTGCATATGGACTATCATCTGAGCACTGTAACTGAAAGCACATTTCTAAAACCTTTGCTTCTCTAAGATTTACAATGTTGATCAGCAATCAGGAGATGAAAATACTTCACCACCAATGGTGATGATGTAACACTGATGCAAGGAACTCAAGGCATCGAGTTTGTCATTCATGTTTGCTGTCGCTCAGCAAAAGATCAAATGGGGCAAAAACTAGCAGAACCATCTTTGTGCTGCTTTCTATAGAAAGCTACTTGAACTTAGCTATGGAAGATAGAATATAAATTTCTATCACCTGGGTAAGTCAGAGCAGACTTCAGACAGCTGAGGCGTTCCCTGTGCTATGGAGGTCACCTAACCATCGTTTCACGGCCTAATGCAGATGAAGTGCCACACTGCACAAATAAAGCATTACCATCTGGCCACATCTTTTCCATTGCCTCCAGGACTTAACAGAGGATGCAAGAGCTTTTAAGGAAATATATCAAGGGTAGCTGATATAGCCTCGAACCTCAGGTGCTTCAAGTGTGGCTCGCATGATGTAGCCCTCCACTGTGCCTGTGTGGCACTGCTGAAATCCATCATATGCATATAAATGCAGGAAAATGTGGGTGAAGAGAGCCTGCCCTTGCTGGGTGGCAGCTGGACAGAGATGCACACCCAGCCCAAGTCCAAGTATGTGGAAACAGTGGCAGTCAAAACTCATGTCCGTGAATTAATTATCTGTCCTCACCCCCAGCTTCATACATCCAGGCCATATATTTTTGGCCATCGAAACATTTTGGTGTGAGGCACTCAGATTCAGAGATGTGATTGTGCTGATCTGTAAAGACCTTCCATTTCACAAAAATAGTTAGAGGTCCCATATGACAGACCTGCTGAGTTTCATGCAAAATCCACCAGTCCTTTCCATAGGATGTGCCCCCGCTAGTGAGATCAGAGCCATGGCCATCCAGCATCCACTGTGCCCTGAGATCCATCTCTGCTAGACCTGAACAGCAAAATGAGTCTTAACAGTAAACATGCTACCCCGCGTTACACTTCCATCACCTTTATCTTATAAACTGTTATGAAAACTTCGGTAATAGGAAGATTCTAACAGTACAGGGCTGGGGCTGCCACAGCATAATAAATAAAAAAAACCCCAACACTCTATATCATAAGTCTTCAGGTAAACAATGACAGTAATTATACAAGGGAGCTCCCCTCTGATACTTGAATTGCAGTACACATTAAAAAAAAATGCTAATGAGATTATTAATAAGCTACTACACTTACAAGGCAATGCCACCTTTGTTACACAGTGAGTGAAAAAAAACCCGCAGAGTGGAACAGGCAAAATAACATAAAAAGAAAGGACCCAGATTTTTTTTTTCCCTTCTAATACTAAAACAGTCTCCTTAACTCTTTAAATAACAACGACAGTATTTTGCTCAACAGAGGATTGCACAGAATGGCAAGTAAAATTTGGCAGAGAGTGGCAGTAAAATAAAAATTTACAATCCAAAAGATGCCCACATCTTGATACAAGAACTACTTTCGTGGAAAACGTTGTATATTCTTCAACATAGTTTGAAGCCAAGTTGTTCCAAATGACATCTATAATGAAAACAAACTAGCAAACATAAGACAACTTCAACATTAGAGCAAAGCACCAGCAGGAAAAAAGAAAGCAAACATTTCTTGCTAAAAATCATTATAACAAAACACTGCATGCACAATGCTGTAGAGCTGATATCATATACAAGGACACTACACCTATTTGCAAACATACCTCATGCCAAAAATGAAAAAGAAATGGAAAGATTTCCTCAGTTAGTATGCAGCTCTAGTTCAAGGTGAACTTGAAATCCTCAATTACAGGAAGCAAAAAGTGTCAACAAAATTTACTGAGAGAGCAAATTAAGTATGCTGAAACAATGAGAAAGCTCTAGAATCTAAAGTTAATCTAAGTGTAAGATATGGGATTCAAAAATGTGTTCTCCTATTTGTCTAAACAAAATCTCCATGCAGCTAATAATTATTATCATTCTGCCCTTTGTTAAGAGAAGTTTTAGGCATCTGAAAGTTGATGTAAATTAGAAGAAAGCTTCCTCACATCATTTATAAGAAAAAACTTCATATCCTAATCATGCCACAAGACTTCTGGGACTGGAACTGAATCAAGTTAAAACATCCAAAACTCTTTTAGGGCACAGGTTTTAAAGTACAATATTCTGAGAGAAAGAAAAAATAATAAAGAAAGTCATAATTCTCTTGATTACCATAAGTCCATCACATAAATTGTATGTCATGTCTCTTTTCTAATCTGAGGTTCCTATGACTGGAAGACACAGTGGAAGAAAAATAATGAAGTACATAAAAGGATCCTATGCAAAGGTTTATGAATATTGGCTGTTCCTAATATGCATCTGTATAGTGATTTTACATAACTTCTCTTTATTGCATATTCATTTTTATTGCATATTCATTTTATCAATGTCAGGTGAAAACTAATATGTTCAATTGATGGTAGAGGAACTTCCTTTTCTTCCCCTCTCCCTCTTAGAATCTGTTTTGTTCATGCCTTTCCATTATTGTAAAACTTGAGGCTGCAGTAGTTATCATGTTCTGTAGCATATATTTGGTACTAATGAATCACAGTCTTTCACAACCTGGGCAAAATGAGTCACTGTAATGATACCTTTTTGCTACACTATACTTACTTGCCAGCAGGATCCCAAATGGCAATACTTGCCATAACACGGTGGCTGCTGCTGCTATTCTCAGCCCTTGGAAGAAAGCACAAGAACTCTTTTTCATGACCTGAAGAGTACTATAAATTGGCTGCCCTGAGAAGGCCAATCTCAAATGCACACCAAAAAAACCACTTACACATGCATTCACTACAGTATACAGCGTTGCTCATAGAGAAATTTCATTCCAGAGTAATTTTGAAGTACGTTGATCTGCATTATCCTTATTTGAAGGTCTAATATCATACTGTTTTATTTATTATACACCATATATAAAAATCTGCATATGAAAAAGTATGAAAAGGGCAAAAGACTTCAAGCCCACCCAAAAGAACCAGGATTTAACTGAGCCCCACAAAGAAGCACAGCTCCTTGTAGCTCCCCTGAACCTAGTTACTAATGATACAGTTTCTGTCCCTTTATCCTAAGCACCTGAAGCTTCAGAAGCTGTACCAAACCCTCCCTTCGAGATGCAGACTTCACCAAGCGGTACAAGCAGCAGCACCAACTGAGCTCAAGGGCTCAGATTTGATTGCAATGAAGCACACGACCAAAGCAAACAGTTCAATGCCTCACAGAGTTGAACAAAAAACAATAGGAAAAGCAAATACCACGGAGGAACCCAAAACTCGCTTTCAAACAGCCTCTGAATTGAAAAGGAAGCTAAATTCACTAACTGAATTATTTAGAATTAAATTACTTGCAAAGCTCAATTTCAATAACAAAGTATTTGATCGTGCTGGCTTCACCTCAGATCATTACTTTAAACTACACAGATGCACCTCAATCAGATGCAATTCACCTAATCACTGGGTTCAAGGTTTTAATTCAACTTTTCAAAAACATTTTTTTCCGTTCAGGGACACCTTGCAAAGCAGTTTTTCCCTTTATTCCTACAATTCACTAGGAAGTACCTGACATTATGGGCAGGACCCTACACCCTAGTGGAGGATGGCTACCTAGGAACAGCAAGCCACCCACTCTTCTGAAGAAAGGGGGGATATAGAAAGAACACAATTCTAGTATTATTCCTGCAAATTAACAATTTTTAAATAATGACCCAAGTGGTACTTTATGTGTATATATAAAATAATTACATTGTTCTACAAGATTAATTAACCCATGTATGATTAGCTTGCTTCAAACATCAAATGGACATCCAAAATTTGTTTGCTTTTAATTGTCTCCTGAGCTTTAGCAGGCTCACTTTAATAACCTTGTTTCAGAACAGGTCTTAGCTGAGTTTTTCTACGCATGGGGAAGGCTGTTTTATACCCTGGCAACTCCAAGGGCTAAGCAATATCCTATGAATACTGCAACACAGAATCACTTATAAAATCATGCACATTTCGTGGCTTAGAAGGTTTAATATGGGAACCTTTAAAATGCTCTATTTGTTTTTAGAAGATTATTTATAATCTTCTATTCAAAAACAAAAACCTTTGTAGAGATTTACCAGAAACATGAATGATAAACATTAAAGACTGGTAACTTCAACAGATTTTCATGTTTCTGACAAGTTTCAGCGTTGCAGAATAGAGTTTAAATAAACCTCTGGAAAACATATACAACTCCCTGAAATCCCATTTATACCAGCCTCCTTCTGATGCCAAATTATTATTCCAGTTGCCTTAGTTACATCATTTCAGTATATCAAACATGGATACCTGTGGCTTATCTCCACATATAGATTTTAGAGAATTCATTATTTCTCTATGCATGGAGTCTTTATTTTCAGAATGTTGCTTGCCCGTTGGTGGCTTCATTTATTTCTGTACTTAGGGCAGATAAGAGAGAGCCAGTGAACTTGAAGAATTTCTCTGGAAGATTTATACAGAAACTGCTCCTCCCAGCTGGAGGTCTGAAACAGCAGCATAAGATACGTTTTCCTATTTTCAGCATAGCCGGACGTACTGGCTGTTAATGGTGTTACGAAGTTGCTCTTTGGTTACACAAAATCAGGCACAGCACTCTTCTCTAATTTACCATTTAAACACACATCTGCTCAAATCTTATCAATAAACTGAGGCACAATGAGGGAACTGCAACCAGATGTTTTTGCAAGCACAAATTAACAAACATACTATATCATTAATTTCAACACCTTTTTATTCCGGCTGGGGGTGCGCACCACCCAGCAACTGGAAAGTCAAATCACCACAGAGAGATCCAAACATCCAGCTTCAAATAGACTCCCTAAGTCAGGTTAAGTTTGTTAAAAGCTTTAAACATTTATAAATATCTCCAGGGAAGCACGACTTTAACACATAGCATTTAGAGGTAAATCATTGGTTTAACAGAGGCTCCTTCCTGCAACCTCCCGGGACCAGAAGGCTGGCTCAGACAAACTCCTTTATCATCCTCACACTAATTGTAGCACATCTTGAAATGATTGGATCTATTGTTAGAACAGGCCCTGTCAGCAGCTCGGACATGGTGATTAATAGAAATTTCTCTTTAATTCCTTAAGATGTAGAAGTCTAAAGTCACAGTTGAGCCCTGGACCCCAATTATTGGGTGATTAATGAAATTATAATTGCCACCCTTTCGTTCACATTCATCATTAGGTTTGCTATTAATCATTAGAGGTATAGCACAGGAAAAAGAAAATATTTTACAAGCACTATGCTATGGGTACATGGGAGAAGCATAAATGGGTCAGGAAAACATTCTCCAATGCACCAGGCTGAAGTAAATGTGTATCATTATCAACAACTTAACAGTACTGGCGGTTCAAGTGAAGGTCAGCCTTGCGAATAGGAATCATTTTCTGCCTGATAACAACAACAGCTACCACCTTATCCCGCATTTGAGAGACAGATACAGACCATCAAGGTAGAAGAGACAGTTTTTAGCACCCCTGTCGGTTAATGGAATGATCAACCCCAATGCCAGGATTCCCTCCTGAGTTTTAAGAATGTTTCCTTTAAAATCATACAATACGGAGATCATATATATAGATTGTGTGTGCCTGTCTGTGCATAGACAGTCGTGCCCCATTGGACCCCTCCTCTGGCCCTCCCACACCTACACCGCGCTGCCACGCAGTCCACGGAGCAGCTGGGCCCAGCTCATACTCCCCTCCATTCCCATTCCTCAGTGTGTAGAACTCCCTGCTGCCTCTGAAATTTTATGGGTCACATTTTTCAAGCCTGATTATTTCCCAAAGACAACTGAAAGTGGCCAACAGCATTCCAACAATTAGGAATTAAGTGAATAATTTGTTTGCCTATAAAATATCCACTTGAAAAAAAAAAACATTTAGAACTGCTTTAGCCCTGTAGCATTAATGTCAGGAAAGGTCAGATGCAAGACTTTTTTTCCCCTTCTCAACTGATCAGATTTTACAGAAAGAACGATTAGTTTTTCACAAATCAAAAAACTATGCAAGGGAAGGAAATGAAATGCTACTGAAGAGAAAGAGTGAGGCCCCTTTATCTCCTTTAGCATGAAGTGCCCTTTTAAGATTTAAGGGCCCAACAGCCATCACCCCCAAGAGGGACTGCAGGAGGAGGAAGGGAGGTTTCCTCGGCTCCCACAGACCTGTCTGTGCCCTCAAGCAGAAAACGGGCAGAGGAAGGGATGGGACTTTATCCTTTCCCACCACGCAGCCTCTGCTCTTCCACACCACAATACAATTGCATACACTTACAGCTACATGGTGTAATGTAAATGACTATTTACTTTGCACTGATCTGTATCAGCTGAAAAATCACTGTAATTTAGATCTCATTTGTTTATATAATAAATGATTTGTTTATACTGAACTTGATGCTTTACCTCAGCTACTTGAAATTTCATTAAATGACAAATCACTTGTACGACCATGCCTAGGTAACTCAGAAATAGCAACTCTGCTGCACATGCCCTCTCTGTATTAACATCCAAAGCGCATAACCACTTTACTGTGTTTACCAGCAGACAGAAATGATTCCTGTGATCAGCCATTTTTGAATATGTCTGAAACTCTTGATTGCAAGTACTTGTTTTCAGTGCCAATCTAAGCAAACATTCCTAAACTCACATTCTGCGAGTTTTAAAGCAGGAGGTGGGTGGGGACAGCAATGCTGGTTAATTTTCATAATACTAAATTTCAGTCTCCTGGGGAAAATAAAAGACCTCACTAATCTTTGATGTAATTCATCTGAGCATATGCCAAAGTGTACTAAATTGTGTAAGAGAGGATAATAAATCACTACTGTGAACACCGGAGTAGGAGTAAAGCGCTGTGGAGTTATATTGCACTGTTCAATCAGACAGTTGGGTCAGTTAATGCCTGAGCTCAAGGCTGAACATCAATCTTGGCAGCTGGTGTGACATCCAGCAACGTGGACACTGAGCAACTCACAGTTCCTCAGCTGAGTGGGCATGAAAACAAGAACATAGAAGAAATTTACAGAAGTAAGCAATCACTTTATCTCATTTATTTCCTATAAATCAGTAAATATTATTATGAAATCTCATCATGAAACTGGATACTAGTATCTCTAGTTTCTACCTAGAAGCTAATAGATGTACCTGTAACTTGGGTTACAAAATTGGCAAAGGACTATGGCTAGTTTTTCCTCCTACTGAAAATTACAACAAAGTTGTCATTTCCATCATTTCTTAATCTGAGAACTATGTACTAGATACTAGAGAGCTTTTGACTTTCTAAACCTGGAGTACTGCTAAAAATCAAGGAAGTTTGTTTTTTTTCATTGTGATTTTCATAGCAGAATAAAATATTCTCTGGTTTAATAATAATTTCCCAATAAAGTAATACAGCATCACCTAAATGTTGGGTAAGAATTTAAAGTCATATTAAGGTTCTGTTAATCAATTTCTAGTGGTGAGATGACATTTATTGTGCTAATATTTAGTCTAATGATGCAGCATTTTAATGAATTTCTGTTCCAGTAAAGCTTACAATTTTTCATACTTTGGAAAAAGATAATACTAGTGTTTAATGTGCTAGTGAACATATTATACAAGAATCTCTCAAAGACTGCTGTATATACTCCAACCAAACTTTTCACAAACATACACAGCACTGCTTGTTTCTCTTATGTACACACATACATAGCAATTTCACTTATTTTGTATTGTGAGGGAAATCACACTAATTTTGTTCACAAGAATAGCAGAGCTATTTTACAGATATGATCATAACATATAATTTACCCTTCAGAAGTAGAAATTGCTTCACATAGGTTAATCACATACGTAAAAATACGATTCTCCATGTATTCTTCTCTGGATTCCTTAGAAAATTGAGAATGGTCCAAATCATTAGCTATTTGAGGGCTCTATACACAAAATGAAAAGTTACTTGTTGGATAAATTATTTGTGGCTGCTGGTTCATAGTCCAAATGTAACATAGTGAGGTAGGTGCAGATGGTTACTAGGTAAGTGCAGGTAGGTAAGTAGGTGGTTACCTAAAATATGCTGGCTACCTAACTAGAGATGTATCTGGACTTACCGTAGAAAGATGTACTTAAAAAGAAGCCCAAATTCAGTAACTTATTGAATAAATTAACTCTAGGGAAACCGTGGCTTTCTAAATAATACAGCACATATTATAAAGGGTCACATTATACTGGCTTTAACAGACCCAGGAGGGAAACTACAGTAGTTGACTTTGATCTATTGGCCTATATTAAACAGTGATGTGCTAGAGCACTGGGAAATGTCCTAACTTATTCCTAGAAAATATGTATGCATATTGTCAGATGGAACATTCTTTATAGTGTAGTCATCTATTGTATGAGAAGGATTAAAAAACAGTAAAAGGAAACAGAGAAGTATGTCACTTGTCCAAAATTGAACAGAATGGTTGGCTAAATTGCTGAGACGCAATTTTGATGGAACTTCTTTGCGTCAAGATATTCACTTCATTTTGTCCAACAAAGCTCCTTCTAAAGCTCAAAAGCAAAGTAAAAAAAAGGGTGCATAGTAAGTAGCTATCTTCAGATCACAGATACTACAAGGCAAACCAAGATTTCCCAATAGATATTAACATCTATGCAGGTGCAGACAAAGATCAGAGCATGAGCTGGCAATCCTGAATCAACACTCAGGCTTGCAGGGCTCTTGCAGTAGACTCTTGGGTTTGGGGTCCAAAGGTGCATCAAAAGGAACATCACAACACAAGCATCACATGAACTTCACTAAGATCCGAGCACCCCAGCAGAAACTTCACAGCCCTGTACCCAGCGGTAGTGCTCACAAAACTCTGGAATTTTACAGAGTGCTACAACTATATCAAACTATTCAACCTACACCATGAACTCCATACTCATTCCAGCACGTTTAAGTGTTTTGTTAACAAGTGCTAATTAAAAAGAATGAAACAAAAAACCCACTCTGAGCCTGGCAGAGATACAGTTCTGTTCCTGAACACTAGATATGTCATCCTTTTTCACTTTTTTCAGAGCACAAATAGCAAACAGAAGAAAAAAAAATCCCTTTCCTTTGCATTTTCTAAAATTCAATTTTCCCTCTTTTCCTCATATGCTCTCATTACACTGCATTACAGTCTAACAATACTTTCTGTAATGGGTAATGTTGCACATCTGTTTCTAATCAGAAGAATTTAATAATATTCCATCAATGGAGGCAGTTTGCATTTATACCATCACATTTATTTTTTTTGTAAGAAAGGAGTGTGAATAGTCATTGCTGTCCAGGATAGCCATGAGCATGTATAGCAGTCTAACAGCCTCTCTCTGCATACAAAAAGCACACCCCTTGGTACCAGCTGAAATTCTAATCAAGAGTTCCCTCACAACACAGATACTGTAGGTGTGCTGTGCTAGTCATTTCTGTTATTATAAACGACCTTTCAGGAATTGAAAAAATTGTAGCTTGTCAGTTGAGACTTGTAATCGTTATCCATTCAACTAAAGGATTTAACAGGCCTGCTTGTAAAGGGAGAAAAAATAGATTCCCTTCTCGCTAATCTCAGAAAGACACAAGTGGTCTAAATTAACAATTACCTTAGACATTGAGGGAGATTTCTAATAACGCTGTATTAGAATGAAAGTTAGCATATTCTGATGGGAATTTAATAGCCACAATCAGCCACAGCCTGACCAGAATCTTTGCAGCAGTTTGATCCCTAAAGAAGCAGCCAGGATTCCTGTTTCCCCCAAAGCACTGTCCCAAACGTGCCCAGTGAAATCCTCTCTTCGGGGGTCACCTCCATAGGTTATGCATTTAATGGAGACATTCGACCACATTGAGGGTTCAACAGGCACATGAAATAACACAGAAACGTACATACCCTAGAGCAAGTAGAGGCCACATGAAAAATTTAGTATAGAAACAAAAGCTGTTTAATGTCCTGTGTAACTCAAGAGGAGTTCCAGTGCCTCGTGTTGTTATTGCAGTCTTAGATGGAAGGTTATTTTAATATAATCCCTTATGATAACTTCAAATTGCTCCTTAAAACATAATAAATGAGAAAATTTAAACTTTTGGATCTTTAACTATGTATTTATACATGTAATCTGTACAACATGCTTGTTACCGTCTTCACAAGAAAAGGGAACTTAAATTCATACTCTAGAGTACATTATTAACACTTCAAAATATTTAATAGCTTTTCGAGATGATAGCCTATATTAGAAATAAACATTCAGGAATAATTCATAGTACAAGCAGATAACTATGAGATAAGCAGTGAAAAAAAGATAATAAGGAATATGATTAATATTAAAGCTGTTGTACTGGCCTAATGGGGAGGAAAAAAAAAAGGTAACCACTGTTAACCACAGACTTGAGATAGGAAATCATCTTGAAAGCGAAACAGAGAAACCTAAACCATTTGCAAGTACCTCTGTCCTAACAATATTACTGAATTATCAAATCTTATCATTCTCCGAGGAGGGCCTCAGCCATTAAAGTTAAGCAGAGCTTTCTTTTTTCCCTGCGCTCTCCTATGTTACTCGTGCTGCTACAGCCCCAGTGCTCCTGTCAAAGCAAGTTGAAATCACGCTGTCCACTTAGTCATAAAATCGGAGCTACCTTTCCTTCACACGAAGCACTTCATACTCTAGTAAGCATTACAAAAAGTAAGAACCGCTCTAGGAAGAATGGCTGTGTAATAAAAGTATAATTGAAATGGCTCTACTGCTGCCTCAGTTCATCACTCACACTGGCCTCTGCTTGTTAAATTTTAAGATCTCTTGGGAAACCAGTGCATAATATAACTACACTCCAGAGTGTCAAAACAACCACTGCTATGATTTATCTCATGCATGACATCAAGGATCTATTTTAAAGTAAAGATTCTACCAGTAAAACAAGCCCTTATACTTTCACACTTCCTCTAATTTAAAGAACACAGGCCAAAAATTCTGTAGGAACTTAAGGAATTTTTATACTTCAGTTGTCTTTGCCTTTCAGGAATGTTTGAGTCTACTTACTCTTTTGCACATCCAAACTCATTTTAAGAGGAAAAGCTAATGTGGGTTTCTTGAACAAAGACTAGCATAGGAAAACAAAATTTAATCAATAAGGCGACTAACAAGAAAGAATTGAAACAAATACAAAATCCAACTAAAAGTTTTAAAACAAAGAATTTCTAAATAGTCTGGTAAATTATTTTAGGTTCCATTTAACACACAGAGTGTGTGTTACCCGAAAATATTTGCAATCCAACATCTTCAGGAAAGGATATCCGGATACCCAACAGATACAATCCTCCTGCCATAAGGTGCTCTCTCAGGCCACTCTTCCCACTCAGTGCCTTCTTAATTCCAGTTTTACTAACATCCTGAAGACAACAAGATTTTTACAGTGTATGTATCTCAACTTTATTATCTTTTCCTGTCAAAAAACAACTTGCCATTGTCCTGACTTTTCTTTCTTATGCCACTGAGGAATTTGTCACTCTCCTCCAAAAGAGGTAGGGACCTGCATATTTGCTATGGGAGCATTTAAAGCTCTCTTCAGACAAAACCACTTTGGATCTATACACATTATTCCAGTCTCATATGTCTTCTGTATGGATAATATGACATAATGGGCTGTTACTATTCTCGTAGGTGAGAGAGGCAAAAGATTTCCGCATTTCTGCATCTCCTTGATAACTGCACCAGCATCTACAATTAAACTGGAAAATCCTTAAAACCACAACTAACATTTGAAAAATTCCTTCTGCCTCACACCCCACCTGCAGCAGGTAAGGTCACCACAGAATATTTCTTGTTATTTGTTTCCAAGGAAAACTACCACATGCACAGCAGCAGTGCTGTTTCTTCATTTTGCCTTAATTTCCCTGTAAAGTCTGCCACAGCCATATGACGTTACCTATAGGAAACACACCATAAAATTTATTTTGTCTAGGTTTAATTAGCTGTTATACATTTAGTTTCTTCCATTGCACAGAGAAGCCTTGACTGCTCTGTAGTAATGCCTAGAAGTCAGTAATAGGTCATATAACATACAATATTACTTTTTGTTTTCTGTTCCAATAGCTTACTGCAGCTGTGGAAGATTGATCATTTCCAGTATGCTTTTATTTGGAGGCAATTTCTTCTTTGTGTTAGGAAACTGTCACTAAATCTAAGTCAAGCACCCTGACAGAAGAACATTCAGAAGAGTACTAAGATAATGATTTAAGCAAGTACTTTTAACACCCACCTGCCCTCACCCCATAAAAGCTGACCAAAAGATCACAACAGGCTTATAAGTGATCAAAGGTGATTTCCCTTCAGGATCCTGCACCTGCTGTTTTTTTCAGTACCACCTAGCCACAAGCGTGCGTGTGTCAAAAGCTCAGATACTGTATGTGTCTACTCCATACTCTACTCTATACTCCAAGACTGTATCTCTGAGAAAGAACAGCAAGAGGACACAAATTACACGGGAGATTAAATCATCTTTTTGAAAAATTCACCAACAGTAGGAGTAGACGCGTTGGGGTTTAGTTCTTTGTTTTACTGTTTCTTCCTTGTAGATCTATAAAGTGAAACCTTTAAGTTATGACTACCGTTCATCACTTAGTACCCCTCAGTTCATCCTAGTGCTGACTGACATAAAAAGAGGTGCATCTCCTAGGCACTGATAACAGAAGAGGACAGCAGGCTGTCACAGTTAAATTTGGTTACCAGCTCCCCTTCATTCTTCCCACAAGTGCTGATAATTAGTCCTCAGCCCTCAGAAAGCAGCAAATAACAGAGGCAGATCAATGCCTAAGGAAACATGCAATTGAAGCCCTGTGAGTCTCTCCACACTGTTAACACACCCTGTCTATTCTCCCTATTTTCTATATAGATTTAAACAATTTAAACCTTATAGTCTAAAACATACTGGGGAAGTAGAAATCAATGGAAGCTTTGTTATTTTAAGAAAGCAATTCTAAAGAGTCTGAAATATTGTCTCCTTAAGACTTCAGTTTGCATTTTCATGCAATTGTGTGGCAAATTCTTTGGCTGTAGAAGAAAAACAAATGAAGGAGCTGTGCGGACTTTCTATGCAATGTTCCCTATAGAATGAAATGGATCACACTTACCTGACTTCCACTTTGCATAACAATATTGCTTATTATTTAACTAAAAAAGAAAAGGAGATTTTTATTATTACAGCATCTAAACTCTTTCTGAACCCTGCAGTTCTGTCAGGTGGATAGACTGTAATGATCAAGATCTCAAGGTCAGAAATATAAAGAACCGAGTAAAACAGTAATTTCACACTGCGTAACAGTCTCTGAGAATACTGGCCCCTGACATATAATGCCATGAAAGAAAACAACGAACTTTCATTTTTGATTTAAAGAGTGTAAGTTTACTCAAAGGTGCTTTGCTATCCCCCAAAGTTTTAGAGCAGTATAACCAGCCTTTACCACTTGTCAACATTTAATAGCCTACACCCCAAAGATTGATTTTGCTCAACTGGATTTCTTTTTCTCTTCAACTCCTGTATTTAGCTTTTAGCTGTAGCAGGTTGACAAAGCATATATCATAGCTAAACAATCTTATTCAGAAGCATTTATTTGCTGCAGTTATGCTTGTTTGCTCTTCTGCTATATACACCGTTTTGTATGTTCCCACATAACAACACAGGTTTACATTGTGTCTGGTTATAGAACCACATAATTCGATTTGTACCTCCTCTTCACTCTGTATCTCTCTCCTTATCATCATGACTGCCATCTTTGCCTTCTAAGAGACCTTAGTTTATTTGGAGAATGAAGATCACCGAATAAGGACCAGTATAAGTGGCCTGGTAGTTATTAAAAAACATTTAAAATATTTCTGTGCTCACCTCATTTAAAAATATGATCTCTCAAGACACCACTGCAGTGGAATGGGAATTTTCCTTTCCAAAAAGATAGTAGTTATACTTTCCACAATTTAAATTTTGCCCTCCAATAATTCTGATATCTGATACAATTGATATATACTATTTTAAATAGACTGTGCAGTCACATTCCTAGGTTTCTAAGATATCAAGTTAATGAGAGCAACTTCTGCTAAGTTCTTTCAGTGAAGCACAGCTAGATATAAAACTTATCCCTGAAGACCTAAAGTATGCAGGCATGAGAGGTGCAGTTATTCAGCAAAATAGACAACATGAGTTACCTGCAACCCCTTAAACTAATACAGATGTCACAGGGCTTCAGAAAGCTATGAGATTGACTTTGGAAAAAAAAAAAGTAAGTAAGTAATAATTTGGGGGTCTGCTCTGAGCTTCATCTGTCTCTGAGTGTGGCGATACAGAAGAGGGAGTTAAAGCCTGCATATGATCAGGTTAGAAGAAAGGGGAGGAAAACCTTTTAACAGCAATCTTTCTGCTTTAAGAAAACTGCCAGAGGCAATGTTTTTAAGGTATTTCTCAGAAGTTAAGCCCCACCTCCTCTTTAGGAAGATAATTAGGAACTGTCTGTCATCTCACTGTTGTTTGGTAGTTGAGGATAGGAGCAATACACAAATTACTGGAGAAGAAGCTGAGGTAAATCATGCCTATTTTCAAAAACTAAAACCTGTCAGGGTCTGAGTACTGTTTTGTAAAGTATCATTTGTAGCCGACAGAATAAATATTGCTAGCAAGTAAAGTAATATTTGAGGAATATGTGAGGAATAACTATTTCATATGTAGAAAAAGACTTCTTCAATAACTGTCCATCTCAGCTCTCACAGTATTTCCCAGCTCCTTCCATCAGCTCTCTCCAGGTAGTTCTAGCATGTGGATTTTTTCCTTATAAATATTGGTTTATGTTCTAACTGAGGGCCAAAAATCAGATTTTCTTATTCAGGAAAAGTCTTATAAAATACTTGATAGAAAAGTTGCCTGAACAGAGTGCACTTGTCAGGCACGACTGGCTTACTTTACAATGGCTAGCAAGAGAGATTCATTCCTTCTAAGGGGAAAACAGCATTTTTCCATTAAGTGAACTCTTGTATAATACAGCAACATATCTCTGCTTCTTAGAGTCTACGCAACGCTTGCTATCCATGTTTCCAACTGAGTTGTTTACTTTCTCTCAAATCCTCAACTTGGCAGAGCTTGTGAACAGACTGCCACTCAGCCGAGCAGAGTTCCACAAATATGAAAGAAAGAAGCAATTCTGAAGGAAGCACATCTGAAAGCAGCAAGATAAAATAGTGATGGCACGATTATTTTTACTTTATCAAGTTGCTGTAAAACTGCCAAGCCCAGAAGCCTACAATTTTAGCTGTGTTCTAGAAAAGAAATAAAGCAACCAAGTCCCTCTCACTGCTTCTCTTTAAAAAAAGGTTCAGATGCGTCTGAGTCACAACACTTGTAAATCTTGAAATAGAGAGAATGAAGCAGATCATAAAGCATCATTACTTTTACTTAAACAGAAAAAGATCTGTGTGTGTTAGATGTATATAAGAAAGCAGTTAAAGAAAAAATGATCTGAATTCAAAAGCACCAAGAGCCTTGTTCTCGCTGGGACCCGCCTGCCTTGTCCCATCACCTCACAGGCAGGCTGCTGAACAGGAAAATAAAACCGGCAGATACAAATCATAAGAATCCACTGTGGATAGCAAAGGTTTTACAGATCTTGAGAAACGAGCCTTTATGTTCAAAAACAAGATTTGAAGGAGAAAATGGTAACATGCACATGCAGGAGGATCATTGCAAAGACCAGGTTTTCCTACAAGGAAAAGTGGCAGAAAAGAGCAAGGAAAACCCAATGAAATACATGAGAATGGATAGACAAGCAACTTCATCATTCATCTTTGATTATAGAAAGTACACTGCTTTTCAGAAAAGAAAAAAAAAAACCTCAAAAAATATCAAAAGGGCCTTAAGTAATAGCATTCTCAAATCAAAACACAAAAGCTAGTTTTAAACAACAGTTTCTTCATTTTCTTCCACAAAATCATGAAATATAAAATCATAAGTAATACTTCCCTACTTTGACTTGTTGGCAGCCAGGTTTACTCGATGTATTTCTGTCAGTACGCCTGTTCCGATTTCTGGCCTGGTCCACCGCTGGCAGCCCTGCTAAAACAGCCCTTTGGCCTATGGAAGGCCTGGGCTCAGCAACGACGAACGGGTGAATTGAGAGAGAGCAAAATATATAAATAGGCTGAATCCATATTAAAAGCATTCTATACTGCCTGTTGATCTGCCAGTATTGGCTATTGCCCCGATGAAAAGCCATCACATACTAATCTAAATGCAAGGCCTACATCTGGGCTGCAGGCTCCTCAGACTCCCCGCTCCCCGCCCGGTCGGTGCGCTGCAGGCTCACCCCGGGCTTCCCCCCCGTAACACCAGGGACTGGGTGCTCACAGCCCACAGGAGGGTTGCACAGAAATACCCGGAAAGCTGTCCAACGTCCTCTAGCAAACACATATTCTGTATTAAATATACAGAATAAAGATGGTATTTTATCATGCTCTCTGAACCAGACCCAAGAACTACAGCAATGTGGAGTGTAAAAATGTAAGTATGGAATATTACCAGATAAATCACCCAGTACTAAAAATGACCCCATACTGTAAATACTCCAGGAATTAGTTAGATTATGATGATACTGCCCTGAAAACCTTGAAATGTAAAAATGAGCACCTAGAACTAACCTTGGCAATCGCAATAACTGACTGTGGGCACCTTGGGAACCAAAGTTTTCACAAGTGGTGGCAACCTCCACCGCTTAACATGAATCTTTCCCTGGAGTGAAGAGGAATTTAGAATAAAATCCTGAGGGAGAACACAGCACAAAGAGAGGGCATGGCAAATAAAACATTAAGTGCAATTTCTCCCTTGGTTCATAGCTTACACCATCCGTATTGCAGCCATCTAGTCAAATTCACCACGTTACAAAGCACTGTGCTACTTGTGAAAATTTATGGATTTAAAAACGAAGCACTAGAATATGCATCTTTTCAGGGAAGATGAATTCTACTACAAACACCAACCACTGTCACAGTGTTTGCAACAATAATTGCTTTCTGGGTCTGAGCTACTTCTAATGTCTGCTAGAATTAGAAAAACAGCATAATGCACGACAAATATTTTTACTAGCCATGTGTGGTATTTGGGAAAGCATAGAGGCATTGCAAAACAAAGTCAAAATGTAAAGTTTTGGTTATCATTTTCCAAACTATGGTCTTTGTGTGCAGCACCAACATCTACAATCCTGAACCTGGCATTCTTTTCTAGTGGCATTTTCCCTAATTTTACTTCATAAATAAACAAATCCATTAGAACCAGTTTGTAAAATTTGTATTCATAACAGCATAGAAGAATATTGTAGGAGCCTGCCAAATTAAGAAGTTCATATATAGGAAGAATGATATATACCTTCCATCAGATCTAGTTGCTAAACAAAAATATTTTCATTTCTAAGAGAAGACAAATACTGTATTATAAAAATATATTTTAAGCATCTTCAGAGTTAGCACATACACTATGTTGTTCATCTGTGTCCTTCAGTTATAAGCAGGCAGACCACATTTCAGTGGCAATTGATTCCAGGCCACCATCTTTTTGAGACCCCCTGCAATTTGTCTCCAACTGTTACAAAAACTTGTGCTGCTGGAAGATGACAGAGGCAGGCTCGGTCAGATGGACAGAAACAGCTTGGAATCATATGGCCTAAAAATCAGTAACTGCTCCTGCTTTGTAGGAATATGAGATAGGAGAACGTGACACAGAAGGAAGAGATCTGGAAGAAGGTCTTATTTGTTGAACTAATTATGAAAGGACAACTTGGTTCCCTACACATTGCACAGACACTTGGATGCAGATCAGGGGGCACATGCAAGGGAGCCATGTGGCCAGGCTGGACTCCGGCACTCCCAGCTCAGCATCCCAATCTGCAGTCAAATGCCATCAGAAGAGGCAAAACCTCCACAACACCTTTATTTTACCCATTCCCTATTTTGAAGTCCCTTTTAGATGAAGATAACCAATGAAACCTCAACAAGAAGCACTTTGCAGTGCCCGAGGAAGATGGTCACGTCTCACCCAAGGCCAGCGCTGCTCTGGGGGGAGGAGCTCACCTCAGGCAGCCCAGGCAGCAGAGCAGCACCCACCCACTCCAACCGGGTGCCCATCTCCTTGCGCCAATTAATACGTATGCTGTAAATACTGAATATAATGTGGTAACCTTCCCTTATATGCCTCGTTATTTATTGGACTCTTTCTCAAAGGCAGATGGAGAGAACAGTGGTGTTAATCTCATTTGGGCTTTGAATGGATATATAATATTCATTACCATATAGCCTTTGGGGCACCAAGTTGGAGTGTATCTGCTTTATGTGCAATTACTTGTGGCCAAAAAAATTATTCAGTCCATAAAATATCCTTCAAGAAAAACAACTGATTTTGTAGCTGAGAAATTGACTGAGAGGGTAAGTGACCTGGCAACAGCAACCCAGAGCCACAGTCGCCACTACAGATACACAATAATAATCATATAACTTAATGGACTGGTGAAATCCCTCATTTCAGTTAACTAAATTCAGTCAAAAAACTATTTTCAACACTGAAGATATATGAACTATGGTCTGATCATTGTGCACTGGGGGCCCTAACAGCATTTGTGAATAATTTTTCCCTCCTACCTGAAAGCTAATACCAGGTTTCAGACTTCTTTCATCATGATCAACAGTAGAATGTTCTGCATTACAGAATCATGGCCAGTGTGGACAATCCGCAGGTGAAGAGCTCATACGAAGCATCCAGTGCCTACTACTGTTACTTCCTGTGAAAAGACTTAATGGCAGTGCCCGAGTTTGCTATCCAGGGAAACAAAATTTTCATGCCTAATTTATCAGGAGGGAAGACATAATGTTCTTATTAAACACTGTAAGCATTCTTATTAAACATTAGATAAATTTACAGCAACCAACAAAAAAACCACAAAAAAAAACCCCCAACCAACCAAACATGCCACTGAACAAAAACACTACCAGCAAGAAAAAATGGTTAAAAGTTCCCTAAGAGTACAACGTAGGAAAGAAAAACCTCAAGAGATTATACAGACAGTTGAAAGCCCAACAATTCCGAAAGCTTTCCCTCATACACTCTCTCTTCATGCGAAGGTCCGTGCTGAAGCTGATGCCATTTCTAAGGTTTAAACACACCACCAGAAAGCTTCTATTATGCTCATACTTCCCCAAAGCTTTTGAACCACTCCTTTTATTCTGAGATGCATAAACGGATCTGCTGGCTGCAGTGGGGAAGAGGATGGATCTGTTCCCATGCACAGTTCCCGCCTTACATTAGAGCTAACTGCTCTGAGAGTGACAGCCAGCTGGACAATGGAAAAATGGACACCTCCATGAATCACGCCTCGTTTATGTTTTCTGTTTTAAGATTTATGCACATAGAGCACAGCTCAGAGCAAGTAAGTTACAGTCCAATGCAACTTAATGATTTTGTTACTCCGTGCTTTCTCCTAAATAATGGGGACGTCTCCGCTTTCTCACCAAATGGGGGTGATGGCAGAAGAAATACTGTGGGGAGGAAAGCTGCTCTGAGCATCCCCATAGACAACTAAGCACCTCAAAGATCTCATATACATTTTCTGAAAGCAGGTCTGTGGTGATTTACTTAGACACTGACAGGACTTTCTGTATCTCACAAGATGAAGGAC
Source organism: Numenius arquata (assembly GCF_964106895.1). Taxonomy (NCBI): domain Eukaryota; kingdom Metazoa; phylum Chordata; class Aves; order Charadriiformes; family Scolopacidae; genus Numenius; species Numenius arquata. Next base: position 17,472,300 of record NC_133580.1, on the reverse strand, counting down.
TAGCTGTCTACCTGCCCTTTTTAAACAATGTCATCGGATATTTCACTAGTGAGCACCCCATCTCCTCCAACTCAGCATACGGCAACGGAGAATAAATCAACTGCCTGTGCTGAGCAGTACAGCTCCCTCCTGTAGCTCCAGCATGATGCACGCTGACAAGATGCTTTCTGGGGTTACCTGTTTTCATCTACACTGGGCTGAATTTGCAGGTGATGCTCTACAGCGAAGCTCTCCGCTCCTGCTACCAATTCTTTCCTCATTAACACCGCTGTTCAAGTCTGTAATAACAGCTCCGACACATCAGAAGCAAGAGGAAGGAAAAGACTTAACAATGTGTTCCAAAGAAATTAAGCAGACAACATTGCTGTCACGGTGAACAGAAAAGGAAAAGGTGTTCTTCAGAGTCTCAGTGAATGAGAAAATATTTAAATATTTCAAGGTAGAAATGGCCTGAAACCTTCACTATCCCCCAGTTTTCCACTCAGCAGCTTTTGACATTTGGGTTCTGCAAATACGTGGAACAATCTGACAGAGACAAACAAGTACCTGTCCTCAGAGATACAACCCCAAACAGACTGGCTTTCTGCTTCTGTACAGCTAAACACCTGAAAATACACCAGGTAAACTGTATGGAAACTGTCTGCAGAGTTCTCATTTATTTTAATTAACTCATAAGAGAGTTTGAAAAAAAGACAGATAAACTTAAATGAAATGGGAATTTTTTCTGCCTTTGTAATGGTCTCCCCTGCTGAAATCAATAGTAAATTCAGTGCTCACAACTCTGATATCCTGCATTTTTTTCTTATTTTCTCTGAGCAACTTTTCAGCTACGTCAGCTACTAACTTCCAAAGCTCATACACTATGGTAAAACTAGACCTTGAAAAAATACGTATTTTTATATACGTATATATAAAAAGCCTGTCAATGTACCAAAATCTTACTTGATTAATAGAGTTCTTCCTGTTGGCTAGGTTATCAAAGCATTGCAGAATGTCTTTAAATCATAAATAAGTTTTTTATTTGCAAACATCTCTTCATTAAAGGTCACCTTTTAAATTTACAGTTGAATATGCCCAATGGCCTAATACAGCCACATCTACTGGTTTATATGTGACATTGGTATTCTTCTATTCCATATTAAACAGAACAATCAGGGAAAATGATCACTAGACAGGAAATGGTTAATGCCTATTTCCAATTAATAAATTGCCTTTCCATTAAGTTACCTTCCAGAACTGTATCCTCATTTCTGGATACATTATTTGTATAGATATGTGTATATTGTCAGGAATACTTTACAGATTATAACACAGAAGCACAGCTAAAATGAATAGTAGTGCTATCTGTGAGAAGCCAGGTTTGTACCTTTTGGCAGCCACGTACCGCGCTAGCTGCTGCTGGAATCATTAAATGTATATGAGAATATCCACTATAATTATTTTCAATGTGCAAAAATTAGTGTGTTTTTCCTCTGAAGCTTCTTAATAAAATACTATTTCATTCCTGCTGGTACTCAAATCAGACCAAAACAACTGTCTGCTCCCAGTTAGCTTCTAGCTTGTGAGGCCTCCATTTTAAGAGACAAAAAAATGATGTTTTAAGATTGGGGCGTTCAAAACCAGTTCAGATATTTATGTAGGCAATTCTAATTGCATTTAGAATTCCCACACCACCTACTCTGATCTGGATTTTTTTTTTTTTAATTTTTTTTTTAAAATTTATTAAGTCTTTTGTGTTAGAACTTGGTATTACAATTGAAGTTCCATTAAATAAGAAATATACTTGAGGTATATGTAAATTTATTAAGGCACCAAATAAAATGGGAATATTTTGAGCACGCAGATTCAAAATACTAAATATAACCATTTTATAACCAGACTGTATAAGTCTATTTAGGTGACTGGTTTGTATCTAAGCTGAAGACACCAAGTCAGAAATAAAGCTTCACTTTCATTCTGACTTTCTCTGATTTCAAATCCCAAAGGCTGAAGCTGCGAGCTATGTAAACAGAGCACACCAGGACTTCATGAAAAATAATTCAGTTCCCATGAACTGCGGGAACAAATTATGCACAGAATTCTTATTAGTTGCTTCTCTTCAAATATTTAACCATGGTTGTCATTATTTCTTCCTAATGTAAAATTTATAATTTAAAAAAGAAAACTACTTTACTTTTGACAGTTTGAAAAACAAGATAAAAACACAAGCCGTATTGCAATGTATCTCACTGGTCAGTAAAATGGGCATCTAAACTAAGTAGCTAAAACCATATGTATTAGAAGTGGAGTAGAAAAGGGGGTCAGATTCTATTTAGGACTGGCTGCTCTTCAGCTACATGCAGCTCCGTCCCTCCCCAGCGCAGCAGGCGAGGGGACCAGGTGAATTGCCAGCTCACCCAGTAAGACATCTATCTCTCTCAGAGGGTGCTTGGAGACTTCTCTCCCCAGAAGTCTCTTCCTTGCATACTGAAGGGGAAAGCATGCCTACAGATCAGGGTACGAAAGTGATGAAAAGAACAAAAAGTATTGCATATGGTTCTGCCTGCAGTTGCTGGGCATTTAGAGGGAATAAGAATTACATGACTTGATTTACTTTACAAAAACTGATTAGTAAAACCCCCTGTGGATTTCTTAACTATACTGTGGAGGGATATAAGATTAGTGTAGCAATTCCCATCATCAAACGTATTTACTGTTAAAATATTGGATTAGTGATGTTGTTATCCACTGTTCCAAGATTATAAAGTGATTCTTTAAAATTGAGCAGAAAAATACTGCACTCTATCATTTGTAATTAGATTTCAGTCTGGTTTTGCCTTTCCACAAAGAGTAATTCTGCTTCCAAAAACAATAAAAAAAAAAAAAAAGAGAAAAGGATTGTGCTCTGCACACAAAGAGAAAGTAAAATTATAAATGCAAAAAAGGAAAAAAAATATTTTCCTCTTCTGCTTTTGAGAGACAAATGGTGGCACTTGGCCCGTACCTTACTGCTCCTGCTTGCCATGGTCATTGCTGGGGCGATGCCCCACCATGGTAAAGCAGCCATGCTGGTGCGAGATGATGCTTATTTGTAAGACACACGTGAACATGCACTACCTGAGCCTGGCAAGTCTCCATCCTTGGATATTTAACCCTCTCAGAGAACTTTAAAGAGGCGACAAACCTACAGGGGCATCATTGTCAAATTGGTTTCCAGTGACAACCTGGACTGCGAAGGAGGAAGAGCATGAGGAAAGGGGAGAAATTAATGCATTCATTAAAATAATTATGCTACATTTGGGCCAGGAAAATTAATGCAACTGTACCCTGGCTTTTTAGCCATTATCTTAAGTGAGTGAGAGCACCTGGAGCTTTTACAATTAATAAACAAATAAAAAGCACTAATAACATTACCTCACATCTTACCCTGTCAAACACCTCTAGGAGTCACTTATACACAGTATTTCAGATAGATATAGAATAGATAATGATGTAAGAGTCACAAAAAACAAAAAGTCAGAAATACTCTGCAACTGAAGAGTGGGATTTTTGCTCTATCTGCCACACTATTTGGCCTCGTTATTTGCCACTACCACAGTTTTAAGCTATAGAACTTTACTCACTGTTCTTTTCCTTATTTTGGTAAATCCTTATTCTCTCTAGATTTATCCACCTAGTAGTATGGAAGAATAAATAAATTTGTTTCTGAATCAGTCATCATGATCAATATTATTTCATGCCATTACCACACAAAATTCAGATTTTGAAATAGTGTCAGCAACTTAAACAATCATAGTTTAGTCTGATTTTATATTATCCTGTTTTTAACTGACCATAACAATAGAACTTATAAATACATAATTTTAACTGCAGTAGCTCTGAACAGCCTTGACAGGGTTTATCAGCTAAATGTTTAATCAGGCAAAGCAGCAAAAAACATAACCACAGGAATACATGGTATTTAGCATTTAAATAAAGCTTGTAAACCAATGACAAGTCTATTTGGGCAACTACTACCACACATGTTCCTTATCTGCAAAGGTCTTGTCCCGAATTTATCGGAACAAGTCTCTCATACTTTATTTTCCAGGCAGTAATATCAGTTTCCATTCACTGAGTTCACAGAAAGAGATACAGAAAACGCCAAGCTAAAAGGCATGGCCATGAAAAAGAATTCCAACGTTGTCAGTGTCATATTGCTCTAGGAACTTATAAAATCACAGCCGAAAAACCCAAACAACAAAACCATAAAACCAAGAACAAAAACCCCACCATGGCATAAGAGATGAGCCTGACAAAGCACTGCAGTTCTTCATTTTTTGTCTAATTGAACAGTTCAGTTTCAAAATTTTCAGCTACCTGGCTGCTTCTAAGATGAAGCCTTGAACAAAGAAGGCAAATGAGAGCCAGGACAGCACAGGCAGCATAAAGCCGCCTCTCCCTCTACACAAAAAGCACCGTTTCTTGTTTCCCCAGACAATAACCTCTGTGAATTGCCCAGCCACTAATAGGTACCAGCTCCTCACCTTGCGAGAGCAAGGGCCAGATGGGGGCTCCACTGCCCGCCTGGCCCTGCCCGCTGGAACTCTGCTTTCAGCTCTGCCCTTCACTCTCTCTGTTGGCAAAACGCATCCCACAGCAGCTCTCACCGCTGAATGGCAGTTAAGTAGCCCCCAAAATGGAATGATTTTGTTTTTACTAAGTAGACAAAAGTATTGAGTCTCTCCCTTTGGGGGTGGGGGGGAACAACTCAAAGAAGCTTTTGTGTAAACAACACCTTATAAATAGGAGTTGGGTTTACTCATGGTTCATTCTAGCAGCTTTTAAATATATTCCTCCTCCTTTTAGAGTTGGGAACCATTTGCTTTATGAACACCATTTGGATCATTTGCCTGTTGCCCATAAAATAGACAAAGCTTTTATCCATGCCATGAATTTTTACTCACTTTATACAAAATATCTAAGGAGGGATTTGGAGGGGCCAGAATTACATCCATGAAAGAATTAGCAACTAATTTAATTTTCTGCTACAATAATGATTTCCAGCAGTTTTTTATTTTGTTGATTATATTTCTTCTCTTGACAAAAGAAAAAAACATATTGGTGTTAGCTTTGTACGTGTTTTTTTTAAAAGCAGATCTTTTTTTCCAAAAATGAATAGGAATGACAAAAACATTTCACGCGTTTTAATCCATGTAGTTACTAAATAAAGCAGTGGCAAATGCAGCTTTCAGAAGTGATCAGATAACATGGTGACGGTCTGTATATTCAGGAAGAACACTGATTCCCGGCAGCACTGGGACAGTCCAACACAGTGTTTCTTTGACAATGCTGCTGGCAGCAGGCACAGAAATCACCTTTTGCAAACACTCACCCCTGTCACCCACATTCATGCACCACAGCCCCCCTACACAACAGCCATGGCACCAAGCCACTTCGTCCCCTCCTCTCATGACTCAGAAGCCACAATTCTCTCTTCTGTACCAAGAAACCAAAGCCCAGTCCTAACTCCAAGCCCTCGCCCGGCTGCTCTGCAACACATGCTGGAGCAAACGGAACAGAAGGAGCTTGTTAGCCCTTCCCTTAATGATTCATTAGCTGTTTAGCAGTAACAAAACAATTTCCTCAGCAATTTTGCTCCTGCCCATGAGGAGTTAGTATGTCCCCTCCCATGTCTGTTAGTAACTACGGACCATAGCAAGCTCCTGTGGTCCTGCACATAAACATCATTGATTGCAGACACAGATCAATGCACGCTTAACCGCTGGGATGAGCGGCTGCCTGGAGAGGCGTGTGGAGGTCTGGCCGTGCCAGAGCTGGAGCAGTCAGGGCACAGGCTGCACCCAGGAGCCTGGTCTCTAGGAACAAGAGAAGATCCTGTGTTTTGGAGCATAACAGTTGAGGGGCTTCCCTACCATACCAAGGCGTGTATGTTTGCACATATCTATCTTAATGTCTGTGCACCTCTGCATACAGAAATACTATGTATCTGTGCTATGGTGAAGAATTTACCATTTAGGAACTACTACATTTTAATCAGCTGTATAGATTTTACCATGAAAGACAGCACAGTTAGCATTGCAACTAATTAAAAAAAAAAAAAAAAAAGCAACCAAACATAAACAAAGGTAGCAGTAACAGAGATGTGAGGGTTTTTTCATTTCTACTTCTAAATTTCTATGTTGCATTTGCCACGTGCTTTTGGAGTAAACATGTCTCGAACAAGCCTAAGTTCTAGGATTTCACACATGTAGTTTGTAAAGTCCTGAGATTAAATAGGAGAACATTTGTTTTGGCAGAGTACTTACACCCCGAAAATAGGAGGCAGAGCCTACTTAGACTACAGTTGCACCGTAATTATGGATCAAGGGTTGCTACTACCTCTGCCTTGTTCTCTCCATCTTTGCCAGCAAACTCTCAGCTTGGGCATTACAACTATAGATTCACTGCTGCCTTTAGCAACAGGTGAACCCTGCAAAGCAGAGGTAGGTGATTCTGTCAGGAAGGGGCACTGTGCCATATGAATGACAGATGTGGTAGCTGCTAAAGGAAAAATGCTCCCACAGCCATAAAAAGCAGCAGCTATCACCCAGGAATTTGCAAAAACTGCCCCATTCTCCAGGTTGATCATCCCAGCTCCATACTTCTTTGCACTCCAGTGCCTGCTCTCTTACAGCCCCAATCTTTATCCTTGGAACAGCAACATCCAGTTTCACCTACGCTATGAACTGGCTCTTCCTTTCCCTCCCATCACCTCCAAAGTCACATACTGCAATGTGCAGTACAATACACTGATACACAGGGAATATATAGTAAAAATAGCTCTGAATACCTGCATGAAAGAAAATTATAATAACCAATTTACTCAAGTAAGTACACAACTGCAAGGCCAAAACATTTTGTGTTAAGGAAGGTAAATGCTGCATACTAATGCCCCTACTTCTTTATCTTTTTTTGCATAATTGTTGCTTCATGTTTTGATAAACCCTCATGACATGAAAGGTTGATCCTTCAAACCTTCCTTTCAAAATAATAAACTTCCACAAACTTCATTTCTACACCATGGCTTATTGGCCCAGCATTCAGAAAGCAGTTTTGTTTTGTAAAGGTCTGTAAAGTTTTTTTAAGCACATAAGGAACACAAATGGAAGGCAAGATAATCCTGGCATTTCGCCCTTAGAAAAAAGCTGAGACTTCAACTAAAAGGATGCTAGTCTGGGCAGCCAAACACCAAAACAAATCATTTTGACATCCAATGCCAAAAACCACAGAGCTACCTGTTGCAGCTTTTCTTTAGAGTTCCAGATTAATTCTATTAAGACTCATAGAAAGCACCATTAAAGAAAACACATTATTGGAAAAGTTGTTGCAGCCTACCTGTGGCTGAGTCCAAGGCTCCAAGGTTGTCTCTTTCAAAGGAGTTTGTGGCCTTCCCATTTCTTTTGTGTGCTGTTAGGAGAATAAACCACGCATCACTTATATGTTCAACCACACTATCAGCATTCAGCATTAACTTCCCTTGAGGGAATACAACAGTCAGGTACAAAATTCATACAAAATAATAGTAATGTATCATGACTGCATACATTTAGGGTAGACTGTAGGTCTGGTATTTTTGCAGCTAAGTAACTTTTTATAGAGTTGATTTAACTTCAAGGTGTGGGGGTACACACCTTCATCTGTGTGTACAGATGAAAACCTCAGACAAAAATACAAAATGATTTGCCAACAGAGTAAGGTTCAGTGGCAGAATTCCAGGGAGAACTTGACTCCAGTTTCTCTGCTGTTTCCTCCCCAGGCTGTGCTATGTTCAATAGACACCCTGAAAAAGGGTATAGACTGAAATGGAACTAAGTATTTCTTTTAGTTCACCTATTTATGGAAAACTTTGTTAAAGTCTGCATTATTTGAGAAGGGGAGCTATGTTTTCAGATGACAGCCCTTGCTTTTCTTTAATGGTCTTCAGAGCTGGAGCCAGAAGACTGAACAGCTAACAGCTTCTTTTCTCTTTAACTTTTCACTGCCTTGGAATATTTCAAAATCAACTATCCCAAATCAAGACAGTAAAATCAAATAGATTAAAGTAGTCTCTATAGAATTAGACTTGCTGACCCTTCACACTTCCTTTTTTTTTTTTTTTAATATTACCAAAGCATCCTGCAAATACTTGTTAATATCAGTAATGGTTGTGCTTCAATAATAAATTCATAAGATTTTTGAGCGCTGGGACTGAGCACTGAATAGGATCTTGGCTCCTTTTATTTTTTTCCATATGAAATTCCCAGGAAAGGAACTACACATTGCTGTAAAAATACCAATAAGCCTCTTACATTTTCTTTTTCCCTAAATTCTTTCTATCATAAAATGGGAACAATGACATTCACAAAAAAGGTCCTCTGCTGAAATACACTATTTAAGTAGTGCCAGGATTTTCCTCCTACTGAAATACAACATCTCTAATGTACTACCCTTTGGATAAGGCCTTTGACAATATGTAATATAAACAGCATCTTATCCAGGTCTCACATCAGAGTGATCTGAACAATGGAGACTGCAAGGATTGACAGAAAGGAGAGATATGCCATTGGATTTTCTGTCATATGTAGTAAAATATGGTCATTTAAAAGGAAACTTTTTTGTTTTTAAAATACAGGATTTGTGGGCAACTTCGGTTTGCATGGAGCATTCACAGGGCTTCTTTCAAAAAAACCACCTTATTAAATGGCAATTTTGTTTTGGCAGGTTGGATTGCCTGTAATAATAGATTACAGGCAATCATTTTTACCATTCTTGTTATGTTATATTTTGGGGTAGCAACGGAACACGATTCAGTCTTGAAATAGAACAATAAGTGCATTTCAAAGGAAAAGAGAAATAACTACAGATTTTGTGTATGCTGAACAGAGTTAAAATGAATGCATCTGGAAAGGGAAGGTTGTGCTTTTCATATGTTCAAAAGCAAATGTATTCTACCTTATAATCTTTCTTTAAATGTAATAATCAAGCATCAATGGGACCCAAACACATAATGAAAGTTTTTAAACATATCAATTGTGGTGCCAAGATACCATAATAATTCCATATGGGATAACCTGCCAGGAACTGACATTAAAAATCACACTATTTCTTGATAAATAGTTTTCCTTGGAATTTCACATCAGTTTTTTAATACATCATTTTTTCCAGTCAGTTCTGTTTTACAGCTGAGAGAAAAAGGAAAAAGCAAGTGTATAACTACAGGAAGAAAAGGGACACAAAAGTGAGACAGTGCTCAAAACATTTGAGTAACACTAGAAACCCAAGCTCTAAATCTTAGGTGTGACTTAATGAAGACAGTATTAAGAGAGGTGTTATAGTATCTCTTATGGACTAGCACTTTGTGTTCCTCATTTACTTCCTATTGTTTCCAGTACCCAGCACCCAAAGAGACCCTTTCACCCTTCCAAATCTAAACATCAGAAAATAGTGACCAAACACAGCAAGAGCAAAGATAGAGCAAACTCTGGGGCAACTACTAGTCTGTCAGGAGCCTGCATCCTGGAGCACATGGAAGAAAGGAAAAAAAGCACAAGTAGGAACTGCTTCCAGCCCCTCCAGGCTTTCCACACAGGGCACATCTTCCTAGCTCTCATTGTTTTGACAATGCTGTTCTAAATTAGAACACTAAAGGGATCGAGCTCTAGAAATTAAAGGCCCTAACACACAGCACAGATCTGGTTTGCCACAGAGAACCTGAAGTGTATACGCCTTGCCACTTTTTGGTATAGAAAAAAAATGACAGAAAACATCCTATGTGTGAGCTGTGACTACACGTGAGATAGCTTACCATGAACCGGCACTCGTACCACTAACTAGCAGCACATCTGCAGCTTCCAGCTGAGCAAGCGGCAAGACTCAAAGCAGGCGAATACCTGTTCTGAACTACCTGCTACTACAGCAACTGTGCTTCCAGTATACAAGCTCCCCACTTAACGCTCACTGAGATATACACACAATCTGAATGGATCACATAGAGTGCTTATTCACAAGTTCTTTTTTCTCTTTTTTTAGAGAGGAAGAATGTGGCAACAATAGACAATCCTCCCGGGAGCTTCTTCCTTCCAGCACAGATAAAGAAGCTCATACTAAAACTGGGAAGTTTTTGGAAGCTTTTATCCCCCCATTTTGCTTGGAGCATCTTCCTACAGCCTTCTGCAGCTTCTACAATTCCACTAAAGAAACAATAGAATATGCCCACAGTCTTGTTTATGTTCTTTCTACTTCCCCAATTTGACATTTAAGTTTCACACACAGAAGAAAATTGTACTCATAATGAGATAAAGATGGAATGATTTCAACCTGGATATTACATTATGGTTTCAGCAGTGCCATTAAAGCTCCCTTAGCTCTTGTACACGAACAGATTACAATTTCTCTAGCAGGTAGGCTTGACTTCGGGAATAAATTAGGTTCTTTTCATGTTTGATGAACCACCTGTCACTTCTGTTACAGCCAACTACCGTTCCACAAGCACGAGGTGTACCCACACAACTGATTCCGTTCCTAACATTCATCCAAAACCCTCTGGGATCCTCCCCTCCACTGGACTTGAGGGACACTCATTTTGCTCTCCATCATTACCTGACAATCTGGATGACTGCCCTGGTGCAGGCTCTGGGGAAGGCAAAAAAGCTCAGGAAATCCATAAGGTCTTGCTGGCTCTAAAAGTTTCCTTTATCTCAGTAATCCCTTTGCCCAGTGGGAAACGCACTACTCCTGTCAACTGGTCCCCAAGGTCAGGCGATCCTGTCTATCCACAGAAAGTCTAATTTTCAGGTATTTGCAGTGAGACAGTATGAAATAAGTTTTAGTTTGCTGAGTCACCATACAGCCAGTCACATCAGTCTTCCACCTGACCACCTAGAAATTACCCTGATCAATTATGTTAGCAATCAATAAAGTCCAGCATAATGCCAGGTAGTAAAAAGATTATGCACAACATATTTTGCTGATATTTGGAATTTTCTGTCTAGTTGTAACAGCAAAAGAAAGCTTTAATATTTAATCAAAGTAGTTATTAAATCTTTTTTAGGGAAAAACGAAATTCATCATGAATATTTCTTGTTGTTTATTAGGAACAGTAAGTTAACAAACACATAATTACTTATGACAGCTTGGCAGGTAATATCCAGGTTTCCAAAATCTACCAGAGAAAATAAATGGAAAAATAGATTTTGGAGATTATGAAAGTCATCATTTTAAGTCAGATTTCATTTTTATCTTTAAGATGCCACATTGGTGGTTTCCACTCTGAAATGAGGGGGATATCTCTTCAGTTTTAACTATCTTGGGTGCAGGTATTACAAAACCAGCTCATGCTCAGGAGGAGATCTTCCTTCTGACAGCATCCACCCCTATGCTACTTGGATCCCAGCGTCTGTACAGGTTATGCTGATCCATAACAAGAGATTGCTAATTTACTCAGCCTGTTTTCTCCAGCAGACTCAACCTATTCTCTCTCTGCCCTCAGGTGCCAGTCCAGCTCGCTGTCCAGGATCCTGCCCTGCAGGTCAGGAAGGGAGAAGGCAGGTGCCTGAGAAAGAGGGATGCTCATTCCCAGCGATCCTGTCTGACAGCCACCTGCCGAGCTCTCCCTCTCCACAGCGCATCACCCTAGAAGCAGCACCCAGCGGAAGCTGCCACGTCCAGCCGTAGAGGTGAACGGCACCCTGCTCCGCAGGCAGGGGCAGGCAGCTGCCTGCTCTCTGCCTCTGCCCAGCCCAGCTCGAGCCGCACTCCCGGCTCCAGGGCCTGCTGCATCCCTTCGCTTCCTACAGCCAGGACTGCTGAGAGGCCAGGCAGCTGCCTCTAATACAAAACACATACTCTCAAATTGTGAGAACGTCCTTCCCTTTCTGCTGGAAAAAATAAGTTAAATTATGTTCAATTGGCTGGCCTCAGCTTCATGAGCTGGCATTTTAGAATAATCAAAAAATTCTACTAACTTGACCCACGGGATATAACTGATTTTTCAATGACTATCACTTTTCCAGGCTGCAAAGGGAACATGTTCTGGCCCTCCAGCCTTTTATTCCAATAGTAACTACTGGATCCGTTCAGCTTGGTGTCATCCCACTTCCCTATTGACAGTTTTGTTGCTTTTCTTCAAAGCAAATCTGCCTTTATTAGAGTTAAAAAGAAAAGAAAAAGTTACAATATGACAATTTTGGTTTATGTATTTTGATTTCTGGAAAAGCCCTAAAATTATCTAGACGGATACTACCACCAATAATTCTAATGGTTATTGATTGCTGTGAGAAGCAAAAGCAGACTGAAATTCAAAGATAATATGATGCATTTTTCTCTGGTGCCTCACAAAATTGCTACAGCAGCATTAAGATTGTCTGACTCGAAGTGTTCCACTCCTGCACTTTACAGGAAAGAAAAAAAAAGTGCTTTATGAAATTGTCTTTCAAGCTGAAATCCTCTATGGTTTGAAGTGAGATCTAGGAAACAAACAGCGAAAGACATTTTGTAAGTAGTATGTTAGCTATGTTACATTATCAAAGTCTAGTTGGGATTGCAAATGTTTAATCGGAAGCAGCTTTGGTCTTTTCTAGTTCCGTTTGAAGTATATAGCCAAAAGTTACATTTTTAGACAGGAACTTCAGACTTTACGATTTTTCTGTCCCATATTATAATCAGGTAATCATGTATACTCATTTCACTCTCCAGGTAGAACATCTTTATTACCACACTGAGTCAGAGAAGCGCTGTAAGCCTGAGAAGATTGTCTCCACTAACAATGCCTCCTTCTTGCCTCTAAGTTGATTTCAGGTAATGGGATTCCTGTAGTCCTCCTTTAGCCTCCTAAGACCCTTCATGCAAAAGGTGAACAGAAGCGTTAATTTAAGTGAAGAAAGTATAATTTTATGTAACCGATTGGTAAAGCAAATCATGTTGTTCCATGTTTCCAAGCTTTATATAAATATGAAAACAAATATGTATGACACAGACGTATATGCGAAAGCCATAGGGCAGCTGAAATCCAGATGTTAGTAATGATTCATATGGGAGGGTTTTGCTTCATGTTTGAGAAACACATTAGGTCTGCCCCTTGCCAAAGAACAAAAACACAATTTAGAACTCACAGATAAAAACCCCTTTGTGGAGGTTTTGCAAGGAACCCACAGTCTAGAGCCCTAAAACGTGATTTAGGAATGACGGGAACAATTGGCTTTCCACACCAAACAGCAACCTGGAATCACCACTGACACAGAATTTACACTGTTTTGGCTGGAACAACTGCGGCTCCGTTTCCGAAAGTATCAAAATGCCTTGTGATGTTGCTATATGTCCTCCCGGTGATTCCCTGGCCTCAAAAGCCACAATTTAACCCAGCAAGCCTCTAATGGTTCTGCCAACAGGCAGCTTTTATCTTGCAATTACCTCTTCAAAGATGCAATAAATCACCTAGTGCATATACAACCAGACAGCAATAATAAGGGCACGATTTCCAGAGGTGCTGCACACCCACAGCCTCCATCATTTACAGCTGTTAGACTACTCCTGTAGAAAAATCAGCCCTTCGCTGACTTATTTCCCTCTTTTGTTCCAACATATCTTTGAGAAAAGTGGGTGCCTGGCAGGAGGCAGGGGAATGGAAGATAAAGGCAGGGGGTGGGGTGGGGGTTGAATGACTACGGCGTACTAGGAAAGCTCAGCGGTTTAACAAAGCCTGACATGAGATTTGCCAGATGGTTCTGTACCGGATTGTAAAACTTTAAACTAATCTTCATTTAAGAGTTTTAAGGGCTGTATCCCTCTTATAAAGCCTCTTGCTCTTTTGCCTGGTTGATTCTGGTAAATTATAGATCAGACTTTAGAAAACTGCTTCCTTGAACAGCGGCTCCTTAAATCTCAGCTAAACTGAGCAAGAAGATTACATGTTATTATGATGTAGCACAGCAGGATTTTTGTACAGCAAACATAATGATGTAGAGAAGGATAAAACTATCATTCTGTGCAAGGAGGTCATCCACAGAAGAACAATGCTTTTTATACAGCTAGCAAATCCACAGATACATAGTGAATCTTCACATGGCAAATTCTTTTTCTTAGTGGTTCTGTAAAGAAACTGAACCATAAGCAGACCCCAAAACTGTATTTCAGGATTCAATGCTCAAACATCTTTATAGGAAAGGAGATGTCATTTGGAAGAAATGACACTACTAGAAAAAGTACCTATTTCAAGGGCAATTTTAGGGCAAATGCATCCTATTGGTTTTATGCAAGGAGAAAGCATTTCCTCTGAATCCTCAGTGAAATGTCAGATACTGTATATGCTATTACAAATTAAAATGCTCACTAAGCTTACAAGTGCATATGTATACTTTTAATTGTAAATCAAACACAGTTCATATGGAAAAGCACAAAGTCAGTACACTAAGCAGTAGAAATTATTTCCACGTGCTGTCAGTATTTGTAATTTTACACAGTATCTTCACATTTAAAATTACAGTAGATGGAATTTATAGATTTCAGACACTACAAGATGACAAAGTTGAAGTGGGAACAATGGAGAATAAAACCAAGCGCTTGGCAACTAGCGATAGCAAAATTTCACAAATCAAGAGACTGAGACAACCAAGTTCTGAGACTTGATTCACTCATTTGGTACTAAAATTGTGGCCTCACAACCTTTTGAACAAGTGATACAAACATTTAAGTCTGTTCAGCTTTAAGTCAACAGCCGATTGAATTTGCTCTAATTCTGTACATGATTTTGAAGGCAATGTAGTCATGTCAAATGACCTCCCCTTCTCTCTCTTTTTAATTGAAACATTATTTCGTGCACATGAAAGCTTTTGACTTAAAAGCAATCAGGTGTGATATTCACAGCTCTGATCTTTTCAAAATGTCACGCATGGGAATTACACGGATTTATCCTAAAGCTCTCTGTAAGAACATCAGCAGTTTGGAATGCCTAAGAAAATGCCTATCTATGAGAATATGCTTCTCTCTAGGTTGTCTTGTTCAACTCATTTTATTATGTTTAAGTAACAATCAGATACTGTGTTTCACTTCTGTTTTATCTTACACATCATTGCGAACATACTTAAAACACATTTCCTAAATTTCAGAAATGATAAAAATTTCTTAATCAATGCATAGTTAAGATCCTTCTAAGAACAGAAGTGTTCCCACAAATTCAGGTAATCCTAAAGAAGCAAAGTTACTTTAAATTTTGATAAACACAAAACTTTTTTTAGTTTGTACATGTAGAGATCTTAGTGGTAATAGCTGATAAAATATGCTCACACTGCATGTTCTGACTTGAAAGTATTTACATATATAAAACTAATGTGACATTATATGCTAAGGTATTCTTACATCAAGTGAAAGGGAAAAAAAAAAAACCCAACATAATATCAAACAGCTTGTTTTAGTTGCCTGAGCTCTACTTAGCTTTTAAAGAACGAATATAAATGTACACAAATCCGTTTTGTGATTCAGACATAAAGCGTCATGTTAAAAATGTCGTACATGGTAGCAAAACTACAAATTTCTTATATTCCTGCATACTTTCTCCAGAGTTGTTAAAATTCACATTTCTTGTTATATCCCTTCATAAAACTGGTTTCTCTTTCTGCAGGTTATTCAGGAAAAATAGCATAGCCTCTGCCAGTACCCACCTTATCCAAATGTGGGGTTTTTTTCTAGGGCTTGTCATCTTCCTCTATGGTGTGACTAAGTTATATTTTATAGAAACCCAGCTTCTTATAACCAACATTTGCAATTTAAATTGCTCTTTCTCTCTGAACATTAAGTCTGAATTGGATAAAGGTGTTAAAAGCTAAGGCTTCCCAGTTTTTTTTTACTTTACTAATCAAGCAAACTAAAATTACATTATCAGAGTTGGCCAGGAGTAGCCTGGACCTTGCTGGTAGAGAAAGACCTGAATGGGAATCTCACATGCTGATTACAGCCAGGAGAGAATGGCTGACAAACCCCTATACTTCAAGCTTTGAAGTCTGGCAGAACTAAGGAAAATGTGCCACCTCAAATTAGATTTTTCCAGAAAGTTGATAAATAGGCTTACTCATAAAGAGCAGCAAGACTAATCTGCAATTCTCCTGACATTAGAGACAACATGATCTATAGAAGCCGTGTTGGATCATGAGCTCTTTTCATTTGATGTCATCCTATTTATATTCCTTATCCCCAGCAGTGACTATTCGTCTTATAAAGTATGTTTGATTTTTCTAGTGCATATTGTAGTTCTTAGTAGATGAAGTAAAATTAAAAGTTGGATTGTTCTTCAGGTGGCAAGAGTATTTTCAGGAGATAAAGAAGTATGTTTGGAAATAACTTTTTTTTTCATTATCAAGTCTCTGAGTAAATTATTCAGCGTGGATCCTAACCTATGGCACAGAATTCAGACTGAATGCAAACAGTGTAACTTGTAAAATAGGGAGGGATGAGCAAAAGCATGTAGGAGTCACCAAGGGTAAGTACAGGTAAGAGTAGCTCCACCTGCTCTAAGGTAGCTCAATGCAAGGGACAGCCATCACCCCACTTAAGCCAAGAATGTTTGTGGGCCATATCAACATAACTTGTGAAAATATGGCATAAGTAATCACATTCTCCTGTCACTTGTTACTTTACACGTGGTCAGGATAGACCCTGAACCTCAATGTTATTGTCATAAAATCCATTTCAAGTTGTATCTTGTTAACCAAAAGACACTGGTGGCCATCTGCCTCCCTGCAGTTTCTTCCCTTTCCTTGAACAACCATGCACTTCAGCTTTCCATCAAGAAAAACAATATGAAAATACTTATTTACTTGTTCCAGTGGGAAAACTGCTACCCACAGATGTCCACAAAGTCCCACCACATTTCCCCTATCTTCACTCTATGTCAGGAATCCTGTCTAACGTTGTAGGAAAAATCCTGCTTTGCTATCATATATTTAGCTGTGCTAATAGGGAATAGTAACTCTATTCCAGAAAGAATTATAAAATTTTAAGGGTTTTTTTTCCCCAGCTAAACATAATAAATAATAACATTATGAAACTACTTCTCTTTGGGTTGTGGTTTGTTTTGGTTTTGTTTTTCTGGTTTTTTTTACATACCAAGGTACAAGCAAAGGGCAAACCCAGGAGATTCAGGGAAGTTATCGTAACATCGATATACTCTTATTATTGTCTAGACATCATTACAAGATTCCGTGGCCCAGATACCAGGATGGCTTTAAAACTTAAATACTTAATGCAAGTATTACCTCTGGTGCATCTGTTATCTTGTCCCTGCTCTGATCAGAAACATGCTCCGAGCACAGTCCATCTACTCCTGTTGTACCCAGCACCAAGCGTGGCAAGGACAGGGCAGCAGGGGGATCAGCGCCAATTAGTGACCCACAGAGAATACACAGCCTGTGCTGAACCCCGTGTTACTGCACAGTTTTATTGCTATTGTAGCTGAAAACAGTTAGATAAAGTTTAGAAGGTAAAATAATGAACACAAGAAGAAATAAACCCCATAGAATCATAGAATCATTCAAGTTGGAAAAGACCCTTGGAATCATTGAGTCCAACCATCTCATCTACTCTACAAAGCCTTTCCCTACACCATATCCCCCAACACCACATTTAAACGACTCTTAAACTCATCCAAGGATGGTGACTCAACCACCTCCCTGGGCAGCCCCTTCCAGTGTCTGATCACTCTTACTGTGAAGAACTTCTTCCTAATGTCTAGTCTAAACCTACCCTGTTGCAACTTGAAGCCATTCCCTCTTGTTCTATCGCTATTTGCTTGTGCGAAGAGACCAGCACCAACCTCTCTACAATGTCCTTTTAAGTAGGTATAGAGACCGATGAGGTCACCCCTCAGTCTCCTCTTCTTCAAACTAAACAGTCCCAGCTCCCTCAATCGTTCTTCGTACGACTTATGCTCCAGGCCCTTCACCAGCTTCATTGCCCTCCTCTGTACCTGCTCCAGCACCTCAATATCTCTCTTGTATTGAGGTGCCCAAAACTGGACACAATACTCGAGGTGTGGCCTCACCAGTGCTGAGTACAGGGGCACAATCACCTCCCTACTTCTGCTGGTCACACTATTTCTAATACAAGCCAGGATGCCATTGGCTTTCTTGGCCACCTGGGCACACTGCTGGCTCATATTCAGCCACTTGCCAATTAGAACCCCCAAGTCCTTTTCCGCCAGGCAGCTTTCCAGCCACACTTCCCCAAGCCTGTACCGAT